>NC_086104.1:33842735-34450735 GCF_963921235.1 Mobula hypostoma
CTGAGTTCCTCCAGCATTTTGTGCGTGTTGCTTGGATTTCCAGTGTCTGCAGATTTCCTCTTGTTCCCAACGAGATTTTTTCTCTTCAAGTGGCTCCCACTCTGCAACAATGTCCCTTGTTCACCCACTATTTCAAATCATAGAGCAGAAAGAGGAGACTGTGTGTGTGTGTGTGTGTGTGTGGCGGGGGTGGGGATGTGGAGTGAAAGATGCACTTAGTGGTAGGATCCTGTTGAAAATGGCTGACATTATGGAGAAGAATGAGTAGGATACGGAGACTCATGGGGTGGAGGTAAGGAGAAAGGGATGTTAATGAGGCATAAAGATGGATGAGGATGCATGTCAGGGAAATGGAGGAGACATTGATCGCAGAGGATGGGGAAACCCCATTATCTGAAGGAGGACATCTCAGATATTCTGGAATAGAAAGTCTCATTCTGAGAACAGATGTAGCTGAGATGGAGGAACAGAGAGAATGGAATAACATTTTTACAAGTGTCAAGGAGGGAAGGGATATAGTCAAGATAGCTGTGAGAGTCAGTAGGTTTGTAAAAGTTGTCAGTAGACAGTCTGCATTCAGAGATGGAGACAGTGAGATTGATAAAGTGGTGAGAGGTATCAGAGATGGACCAAGTAAATTTGAGGGCAGGGTGGAAGTACAGGCAATGTTGATGAAATTGATAAGCTCAGCATGGGTGCATAAAGCAGCACACATTCAGTCATCAATGTACTGCAGGAAGAGTTAGGGAGCATTACCAGAGTATGCTTGGAACATGGACAACAAAAAGGCAAGCATAGCTTGGGCCCATGTGAGTGCCCATGGCCACACCTGGGGTTTGGAGAAAGTGAAAGGAGCCAAAAGAGATATGTTGAGAGTGAGAACCAGTTCTGCCAGGAGGAGGAGGGTGGGAGTGAAGGGGAACTGGTTAGGTTCTCAGTGGTTATGGTTAACTGCATGACAATTTTTATTCCTTGTTTGCAGGCAGTAAATTTTGAAGGTTAATATAAAGTACTCATGTAGTAGCCCAACCATGAATTGTATCAACTTACTGTATAGTAATGCAGCAAGGTGTCCTAAGATACTTCTCAGGAATATTATCAAAGGGAACTTGATGCAAGGTTATTGGAGCAGATGACCAAAAGCTTGGTGAAGGAGTTTGGTTTTGGGATCTGATTACGGACTGAATTCCACAAAACCTACCAAAGATGGCAGCAGAGGAGTAGACTGTTAGCTGGGCATGTCTATGAGGGGTCTCACTGGTTCAAAGTCTCATGACTTCACTTCAAATATGAGAAAGAGAACAGTCTGAAAAATAGGGCTTGTACATGCAATCGGTGGGAAGTTTCATGAGAAAAGACTGGAATGGTTATGTTTGCATTTGTTAGAATTTAAAATAGTATGTGGGGATGTTTGAAACATGTAAAATAAGTCAAATCTTATGAATTATACAGGAGGAGTAGGATACAGACTGCCTCCTCTTGTAGGAGATTCTTCCTTCTCCATTTCTTTATCACTTTCACCAATCAACTTCCCAGCTCTTTACTTCATTCCTCCCCCTCTCCCAGTTTCACATATCACCTACCACTTTGTACTTCCTGAGGAGACTGAGGTCCTTTGGAGTATGCAGGCTTACTCCTTCATGTTCTGCCAGTCTGTTGACGCAGGAACAATCTCCTATGTGCTGGTGTGCTGGAGCAATGGCATCAACACCGGTGATGCCAATAGGCTCTATAAACAGATTAGAAAAGCTGGCTGTGTAACAGGAGTCAAACTGGACACACTGGAGGCTGTGGGAGAACAAAGGACTCTTCAGAATATCCAGGCAAGTCTGGACAATATTTCTCACCCTCTGTTGGCTGAACAGAAGAGCACTTTTAGTAATAGACAAAGGCAACTGCGCAGCTCCAAAGAGCGCTACATGAGGTCATTCTTACCCTCGGCCATTAGGCTCTACCAGAAGTCAACCTATAGCTGGGGAAGTGATGACCCCCTCCTGTTAGACTTTATTAATGTCTGTTTAGCTCTGTTTATTGCAGACTGTTTATCACCGTGCGCAATACTGCCTTCACATCTTATCTGGCCAATGTGAGTGAATGTGCACCGTTATTGTATAACATTACAGTAATTTTTGCACTACTATCTTATCAATGTGAACTTATAAATCTTGCACATCTTATTTTTAAGGTAACTTATTTTTTATTCTTCTTACTTATTTTCTAATATTTGATTATCTGTGCACTTGTAATGCTACTGGTTCACTGTAATTTCCTTCTGGATCAATAAAGTATATGTCTATCGATCTATCTTCTTCTTCCTCCCCTTCCCCCACCTTCTTACACTGACTTCTCTTCCTTTCAAATCCTGACGAAGGGTCTCAGCCCAAAATGTCAACTGTTTATTCCTTTTCAGCACTTGGTGTGTATTGCTTTAATTTCCAGCATCTGCAAATTTTATTTTGTATCTGATTCCTTTTTCTCAGTTCCTTCATCTCCATCACATCTATTCCCAGGATGAGGATTTCCTTTCTAGGACATCAGAGATGTCTTCCTTTTTCAAAGAATGGGGTTTCCCTTCCTCCACCATTGATGCTGCCCTGACTCGCATCTCCTCCGTTTCCCAGACATCTGCGCTCAGCATATCTCCCCGCCACCTTAAAGCGGATAGATTTCTCCTGTTCTCACCAAGCACCCCATGAGCCGGTTACATACAACACATTATTCTCTGCAATCTCCGCCATCTTCAGTGGAATCCCACCACCTCCACTCTCCACTTTCTGCCGGGGTCACTCCCTCCTTGATTTCTTTGTCCATTTGTCCCTCCCCACTAATCTCCCTCCTGGCAGATATCCCTGAAAGAGACGGAGATGCCACGCCTGCCCATTTACCTCCTCCCAAACGTCCATTCAGGGCCCCAAACAGTCCTTCCAGGTGAGCCAACACTTCAGCTGCGAATCTTTTGGGGTCATCTATTGTATCCAGTGCTCCTGACGTGGCCTCCTCTACATTGGTGAAACCTGACATAAATTTGGGGACCGCTTTGTTGAGCACCTCCACTCTACCCACCAAAAGCGAAATTTACCAGTGAGCAGCCATTTTAGTTCCTATTCCTGCCCCCATTTGACATGTCATTGCATGGCCTCCTCTTCTGCCATGAAGAGGCCACTCTCAGCGTGGAAGAGAAACACCTCATATTCTGTCTAGATAGCCTCCAATCTGATCGCATCAACATCGACTTCTCTTTCCAGTATTTTTTTTTCTTTTCTCCTCCCCCTTCCATCTTCTTCTATTCCCCACTCTGGCCTCTTACCTCTTCTCCTCACCTGCTTATCATCTATCCCTGGTGCCACTCTCTCTTCCCTTTCTCCCATGATCCACTCTTCTCTCCTATCAGGTTCTTTATTCTCCCGCCCTTTACCTCAACCTCCCACCTGGCTTTACCTGTCAACCGTTTAGCTTGTTGTCCTTCCCCCACCCTGCATCATTTATTCTGGCGTCTTCCCCCACTCTTTCCAGTCCTAATGAAGGGTGTCATCTCAAAATGTCAACTATTTATTCATTTCTGTAGATGCCAATTGACCTGCTGAGTTCCTCCAGCATTTTACGTGTGTTGGACTGGATTTCCAGCATCTGCAGAATCACTTGTGTGTATGGCTTACTTGCCTTCATTAGGTGGCGTGTCAGGAGAAGTCATGTTGCAGTTGTATATAAAAAAAATGATTAGGTCACAACAGAATAGAAGAGGCTTATCAGGATGTTGCCTGTATTCAAAGTATTAGCTATGAGAGGAGACGGGACAAATTTGGATTGTTTTCTCCAAACTGCTGGAAGTGAAGGGGAGACCTCCAAGAAGAAGAAAAAATCATGAGAGGCATAGATAGGATAGGTAGTCAGAGTCCTTTTCCCAGAGTAGAAATATTAAATACTAGAGGACATAGATTTGAGGTGATGGGGGGGGGGGGGAAGTTTCAAGAATTAGAAGGCTAATTGTTTTTATACACAGAGTGGTAGACACCTGGAATGTTCTGCAAAGGGAAATCATGGAAGCTGTACAACTAGTAAAGTTTAAGAGGCATTTAGAGAGGAGCATGAATGGGCAGGGAATGAGGGAATACCAACCATGTGCAGGTAAATGGGATTAGTTTGGATTGGCATTACAGACAGCATGGCTTAAAGGCCTATTCCTCTGCTGTACTCTCCTATGTTCTATGTCTTCTGTCTTGTATAGTCCTTCTTATACCTGACTTTACCTTAGTACCTTCAGTTCTTCACTGCCTGTGTTGGTGATGCCTCCCTCCCAGATGTGTTGAACAACGTCTATGCTCGTTTTGAGGCGGAAAATGACATGCTGACGAGGAAGACCACTCCTCCTCCCAATGACCAAGTGTTGTGTCTTACCTTGGCTGATGTGAGGAAAACTCTATGCAGGGTCAACCCACAGAAGGCTGCTGGACCAGACAATATTTGTGGCAGAGTGCTCAGAGGATGTGCAGACCAGCTGGCAGATGTTCTCACTGACATCTTCAACATCTCTCTGAGCAGCGCCGTCGTTCCTACGTGCTTCAAGGCCGCCACCATCGTCCCTGTGCCAAAGAAGTTTTCACTGTCCTGCCTCAACGACTACCGTCCCGTTGCACTCACATCCATCATCATGAAGTGTTTAGAGAGGCTCATCAAGAGAAACATCAAGACCCTGCTGCCCCCCTCACTGGACCCCCTGCAGTTCACGTACCGTCCCAACCGTTCAACAGACGACACCATTGCCATCACCCTCCACCTGGCCCTAACCCACCTGGACAAGAAAGACACGTACGTTTGAATGCTGTTCATAGACTTCAGTTCAGCATTCAACACAACCATTCCTCAGAAACTGATTGGAAAGCTGAGCCTACTGGGCCTGAACACCTCCCTCTGCAACTGGATCCTAGACTTCCTGACTGGGAGACCTCAGTCAGTCCAGATTTGAAGCAGCATCTCCAACACCATCACACTGAGCACGGGGGTACCCCAGGGCTGTGTGCTCAGTCCACTGCTGCTCACTCTGCTGACGCACGACTGTGCTGCAACACACAGCTCGAATCACATCATCAAGTTCGCCGATGACACGACCGTGGTGGGTCTCATTAGCAAGAATGATGAGTCAGCCTACAGAGAGGAGGTGCAGCGGCTAACCAACTGGTGCAGAGCCAACAACCTGTCTCTGAATGTGAACAAAACAAAAAAGATGGTTGTTGACTTCAGGAGAGCACAGAGCGACCACTCTCCGCTGAACATCGATGGCTGCTCCGTAGAGATCGTTAAGAGCACCAAATTTCTTGGTGTTCACCTGGCGGAGAATCTCACCTGGTCCCTCAACACCAGCTCCATTGCAAAGAAAGCCCAGCAGCATATCTACTTTCTGCAAAGGCTGAGAAAAGTCCATCTCCCAACCCCCATCCTCACCACATTCTACAGAGGTTGTATTGAGAGCATCCTGAGCAGCTGCATCACTGCCTGGATCAGAAATTGCACCATCTCGGACCGCAAGACCCCGCAGCGGATAGTGAAGTCAGCTGAAGGGATCATCGGGGTCTCTCTTCCTGCCATTGCAGACCACACCACACGCTGCATCTGCAAAGCAAACAGCATTGTGAAGGGCCCCACGCACCCCTCATACAAACTCTTCTCCCTCCTGCCATCCGGCAAAAGGTACCATTTGGGCTCTCACGACCAGACTGTGTAACAGTTTCTTCCCCCAAGCCATTAGACTCCTCAATTCCCAGAGTCTAGTCTGACACCAACCTACACACACACACACACACTCAACTGAACACCACTCCACTCCCTTTGCAATTTTTTGCTCATTTTTCTCAGTTCCTGCTAAAACATTGTTTACATTTACATCATTTATTATTATATTGTAATTTGTCCTTTACTGTGCTTATTGTCTTGTTTATTAATTATTGTACTGTCTTGCGCTGTTTTGTGCACTTTATGTAGTCCCGTATAGGTCTGAAGTCTAATGTAGTTTTGTGTTGTTTCATGTAGCACCAGGGTCCAGGAGGAACGTTGTCTCGTTTTTACTGTGTACTGTACCAGCAGTTATGGTTGAAATGACAATAAAGACGACTTGACTTGACTTGAATATATATCAAAACTAAAAGTACTTGCTGTTGAAGGTCGATTACTGGGTTTCCTACAATAGATAAACTAACAATATTTTTGACCAGCAGCCAATCCAGGTATCAGAAGTTTGGAGAGGAGAGGACTTCAATCAGGTCCACTGCCTAAGGATAAAAGGCAGGAGTGGGTTGTGGCAGCTTAACAGAGCTCTGACCAGCAACCAATCGGTGTTTGGGATTAATTAGTAAAAGCAAATTAAAGGACAGCAGAGGCAATCACAGCGGTCTTCATCTGAGTGGACATAATCGGATTGGTGGTCCTAAAGCTTTAGGTCTTTGAGGCTTCAGCGAAGCAAGGCTTCATTCAGAGAAAGCAAAGCTTAAGTTTTTTCATTCTCTTTTTTTACATCTGCTCAACTAGGACAGCAGAGATAACAGCAGGATAGTGCAATGCTCCATCTTGCAGGATGTGGGAAGACAGGGAGACCGCCAATGTCCCTGACAACTACAACAGTGAAAAGTGCATCCAGCTGCAGCTTCTACCAAACCACGTTAAGGAGTTGGAGCTGGAATTGGATGATCTCTGGAGCATTCAGGAGGCTGACAGGGTGGTAGACAGGACACATAGAGGGGTAGGACACATGGTGCAGGACACAGGAAACTGAGTGACAGCCAGGAAGGGGTTAAGGAGCCAGTGTGGAGTACTCCTGTGACCATTTCCCTCAACAACTGATAGATCACTTTGGATACTGTCAGGGGTGATGACCGAACCGAGGGAAGTCACAGTGATCGGCTCTCTGGCACAGTGTCTGTCTCTGTAATGCAGAGGGAAGGGAGTGGGGGAGAAGAGGCACGATGTGGTGATAGGGGATTCGTTAGTGAGGGGAACAGACAGTTAGCTCTGTAGGCGAGAAAGAGTTCTCGGACATCTTCAGAAGAATGAGGGGTGACCTCATTGAAACCTGTCGAATGGTGAGAGGCCTTGATAGAGTGGATGTGGAGAGGATGTTTTCCATGGTGGGAGAGTCTAAGACCAGAGGACACGGCCTCAGAAATGAGGGGCATCTTTTTAGAATGGAGATGAGGAGGAATTTCTTTAGCCGGAGAGTGATGAATATGCGGAATTCATTGCCACAGGCAGTTGTGGAGGCCAAGTCTTTATGTATATTTACAGCAGAGGTTGATAGATTCTTGGTTGATCATGAAAGGATACGGGGAGAAGGCAGGAGATTGGGGCTGAGAGGAAAATTGAATCAGCCATGATGAAAAGGTGGAGCAGACTCAATGGGCCAAATGGCCGAATTCTGCTCTGGTATCTTATGGTCTTAAGGTTGTTTTGATAGTCAGTTCCACAGCCTGCTCTGTTGCTTGCATTTCTCATAATTTACCAGGAGAATAGATGCTATGCACATCTCATTCTTTTCTAATTGGATTAGCTCTAATATTAAGCAGACTTCATTGTTTTTCCTATTGTTCCATTTTTCTTTTCTGTGAAAGACATCATTTTGTAGCTCAGCTGTGCTTTGTTGTTCTGACTGAGAATACTTGGCCTCCTTAGAGGAACAAAACTGTGATAAATGACTACTATTGCATCTGTAACAAGAATTTACCTCATATGTAGTCAGAATTGATGAACTTGTTGCAGGCAAAGAGCTTTTGCTGCTCCCTGTAACACAGGCCACTCATATTTGATTGCACTTCTAGGAATTCCTTGGCAAATTTGTTGGCATTTTTCCCTGGCACTTCCTTCAAGACTGCAATCTTCTGAAGCAGGTCAGATGTGAGATTGCCCACTTAACAATTTAGACAGAATCCATTGACATTTACGCCTCACACAAATACAACCCAAATTCAATAAAGGTACGATGTTTGGATAACCTTTCTATATAACAATGTACAAAGTAGTTGTTGCCCATTTCTTCTTTGCTTTCATTCCTTGTGCCAGACCTGTAATGGTCTGCTATTTGAAATTGTTGTGGATTTAAGCTATTTCCAATCTCTGCCTTACTTATGTAAATGGAATATCTTTGCCAATCTGTGGAACTACCAGATTTGTAAGTGTGTGAAAGGTTTCAAAGTAAATCTTCATCAATAAAAAATAAACTCTTTCACCAGCTTGGAGCAGTATTCACACCTTGAACATAATTGTCTGCATCAAGTGTACTGCTAGCTATTAAGAGCATTTACGAACCTCTCTCTGTCCACTATGAAATATATGCATACCGTTAGGCTGCCTGTCTTCACTTGTGGAATAAATTATCCCTATGAAACAATGTAAACTTAAATATTACATCAAGGAAAATTAAAGACCAAGATAATTTATCATTCCAATGTATACTAAGGAAGCAACAGTCAGAGTTTGTAGTCTGCAGCAGGCAAATACCAGATATTCTTTGCACTTCCACTTGTTTGTAGAGATTCAATGGGACTTTGCATTGATCATCACCTTTGACTTCCAATCTCTCACAATATTCCATTATTGTTTTGGCATCCATGCAGTTGCTTTTGGTAAGATGTATCCATTGGTCTCACAATTTGGTGTACAGGTGGCCAACATGTTTCCATCACTGTGTTTAACGTGCAAATTTGCACACGCTATATTGGAACCATATTGGATCTAATAATGACTGTACCGCTAGACTGGATAACAATGGTGCCACTAATGCCTAGTGTTCAAAATGAATACAGGATCAGTCATTTAGCACTGGAAAAGATCCAAGCACCTACCCTAGTTAAATGGATAAATATAGCAGCATGTTAGCTGATGCATGATTTCTACTGATCAAGAAGCAAAATACAAAACAGTAGATACAAATTTAATACGTTGGAGAACTCAACTGGTAAGGTAGCTGGCTATTGTAAAGATGCAACACAACCTTTGCCAGAACTTTAAATTCAAATTAACCATGAATTGTACTTGCTGTAACCCTTCAACTTTGGAGCTGAAAATATCTGGAACATTTCAGTGAATGTCGTGCATTTTTATTTAAGGGATGTCATGGAGAATGGAAGACAGACAGGGTGCATGGTTTCTCATAGTGAGCAGGGTGAAATTTATAAATGTCACCTACAGGTGCCATATGTCAGCCTAGATATGTACATGGGTTTGTAGGTGTGAGGGAGGAACGGGACATGTTTTGCTGTTGTCGTTTTGTTGCTTGTTGTGTCCTGTGTTGTTCTGCTGAGCATTGTGGGTACGAATATGTGGCAACACTTGCAGGCTGGTCCCCATGAAATCCTGGATGTGTTAGCTGTTAACGTAAGTTAGCAGCGTATTTCACTGTATGTTTCAATGTACATGTGATAAATAAATCTAAATCTGAATCTTGAATCTAGATATGCCATGGCCAGAAAATCTTCCACACGCTTTATGTCCAATCATTATGTGACCCTACACTATACCAGCAGCTGTCACATGCGTCATATACAGATCAGTGTCCACACCACATAGGAAGCATTACTGTGTGCCTGGGGCTATCTGATAACAACACAGGCCTGTCTTTGAACTGCACTTGCTTGACAGGACTGGCTGTCTAATAGGCAACAGTGAGGACACTGACAGAGTTGGATTTGTCCAGAGATAACATTAAGTTTATCTTCAACAGAGCCATAATTACTTCACAAGGAATTTGGAGAAGAGATGAGGATCCCTCGTTTGCAAGCCTTGCAAATGAGGACAATGCAGATAAAAGAAATGTCATGAAATCTGATACTAACATTGCCGCAGTTCTCCCTCTTTCTGCTGATACCGATAGCCTCAAGTTGCTGCTGACCAATACAACTTTGCTTACTTACAATGACACAATGAAGCCCTGCTAAACGTCAATATTCCCAAACAAATTTATCACAACCAGTCAAGCATCACAAATCAAATGCTCCTGTGCATTCCTTTAGTGTCTGTCTTTTGTATCCCTGTGCTGTGGTGCAGTATTTTCCCCATGGCTGTGTTATGGATATTGGATAACTGTTGAATCTCTGTGGAGGAGGGTACAGATAGCCTTGTTTCTCCTTACATAGACCTGGTTTCTGAGTGCACCCCCTCAGCATGAGTGGCAGCTGTCTGGCAAGGAAGACAAAGTAAGGAAACCCACAGAATGACAATCGTGGAGTAACACTTGTTGTCATTCCAAGAAAGGAAAGCAGATGTGTGTTCCATGGAGCCAGAAGAACATAAGAAACAGAAACAAGAATTGGTCATTCAGCTGCTTGGGCCTGCTTCACAATCCAATGACATCTGGTTGAGCAGATACTGGCTCATTGGTCTGTTTCTCATAACTACTGACAGCTGATAGACCAAAAATCCCTCCAACTTGGTCTTAAATATACTTGATAATTCAGCCTTTACAACTGAAGGAGCAGCAGAGAAACCTAAAGACTCATGACCCAGCAGACAGAAATACATCTTTGTTTCCTTTTGTGGACACACAAAACCAAATTCTGAATCTATGCCCTCAAATTGGAATCTCGCCCATTGAGGTGTCCTCAAATTGGAAACTCCTCCAATAAGGGAAAGATCCTCTCGGTATTTACATTGCCAAACCTGTTGGAATTTTACATCTCTCTCATACTTGAAAATCCAACGAGCAGAGGCCCATCCTGCTTGAACTTTCTTTTGAAGTCAGTCATTACAGGAATTACCTAATAAACTTTCTCTGAGCTGCCTCCAATCAAAGATTATACCTTCTTAATGAAGAAGACCAAACTGCATGCAGTACACTGGGTGTGGTCTCACTGATGCCCTGTACAGCTGTAGCAAAGGCCTTCCTAATTACTGCACCTGCAGTTTAACCTTTTGTGTTTCATGTACAGTGCAAGGAATGTAGAGCCCATTGTACAGGAGACAAGTCTCTTCAATCTTTTCTATTCTTTCAAACAAAGGAGATACTATCACATTTTCCTATATTACACTCCCAATGCTTGCCCACGTAATAAACCTATTTACATTTCTTCCACTGTTTCTTGCAAATTAGTTTGCAACCTATTTTTATTCAATAGGATCAGACCCTTTACCTAAGTTATGAACTTAGATTGCAATTATTTGAAGTTTTAGCACAGACCTTGTGGCTCCATAGTCAAGCTGAAAATGAACCATCAATCCTATCTCTCTTTTACAACACAGGCAAAATGCTGGAGGTACTCAGCACCTCAGGTATAATCAATGGAAAGGAGCAAACAGTTGACCTTTTTGGCCGAGACCCTTCATCAGGCGTCCTGGTAAAGTGTCTTGCCCCGAAACATCAACTGTCCTATTTTCAATAGACGCTGCCTGGCCTGCAGGGTTCCTCCAGCATTTTGTGTGTGTTGCTTGGATTTCCAGCAACTGCAGTCTTTCTCTTGTTTGTGTTTCTATCTCTGTTAATTAAGCAAGCTTCCATCAAATCATTGAGGGATATAGCACTGAAACAAGCCATAAGACCATAAGACAAAGGAGTAGAAGTCGGCCATTCAGCCCATCGAGTCTGCTCTGCCATTTTATCATGAGTTGATCCATTCTCCCATTTAGTCCCTCTCCCCCGCCTTCTCACCATAACCTTTGATGCCCTGGCTACTCAGTTACCTATCAATCTCTGCCTTAAATACACCCAATGACTTGGCCTCCACTGGTGCCCATGGCAACCAATTCCATAGATTCACCACCCTCTGGGTAAAAAAAATTTCTTCACATCTCTGTTCTGAATGGGTGCCCTTCAATCCTTAAGTCATCCCCTCTCGTACTAGCCTCCTCCATCATGGGAAACAACTTTGCCACATCCAGTCAGTCCATGCCTTTCAACATTCGAAATGTTTCTATGAGGTCCCCCCTCATTCCTCTAAACTCCAAGGAATACAGTCCAAGAGTGGACAAACGTTCTTCATACGTTACTCTCACTCCTAGAATCATTCTAGTGAATCTTCTCTGCACCCTCTCCAACGTCAGCACATCCTTTCTTAAATAAGGAGACCAAAATTGCCCACAGTGCTCCAAGTGAGGTCTCACCAGCGCCTTATAGAGCCTCAACATCACATCCCTGCTCCTATACTCTATTCCTCTAGAAATGAATACCAACATTGCATTCGCCTTCTTCACCACCGACTCAATCTGGAGGTTAACCCTAAGGGTATCCTGCACAAGGACTCCCAAGTCCCGTTGCATCTCAGAACTTTGAATTCTGTCCCCATTTAAATAATTGTCTGCCCGTTTATTTCTTCTGCCAAAGTGCATAACCATACACTTTCCAACATTGTATTTCATTTGCCATTTCTTTGCCTATTCTTCCAATCTATCCAAGTCTCTCTGCAGACTCTCTGTTTCCTCAGCACTACCAGCCCCTCCACCTACCTTCGTATCAGTCAGCAAACTTAGCCACAAAGCCATCTATTCCATAATCCAAATCGTTGATGTACAACATAAAAAGAAGCGGCCCCAACATGGACCCCTGTGGAACACCACTGGTAACCGGCAGCCAACCAGAATGGGATCCCTTTATTCCCACTCTCTGTTTCCTGCCAATCAGCCAACGCTCTATCCACGTATGCAACTTTCCCATAATTCCATGGGCTCTCATCTTGTTAAGTAGCCTCGTGTGTCACCTTGTCAAAGGCCTTCTGAAAATCCAAATGTACAACATCCACTGCATCTCCCTTGTCTAACCTACTTGTAATTTCCTCAAAAAATTGTAATAGGTTTGTCAGGCAGGATTTTCCTTTAAGGAATCCATGCTGAGTTCTGCCTATCTTGTCATATGCCTCCAGGTACTCCATAACCTCATCATTGACAATCGACTCCAATAACTTCCAACCACCGATGTCAAGCTAACAGGTCTATAATGTCCTTTTTGCTTCCTTGCCCCCTTCTTAAATAGCAGAGTGACACTTGCAATCATCCAGTCCTCCAGAACATCGCTAATGCCTCTGCAATCTCCACAGCTACTTCCTTCAAAACAGGAGGGTGCATTTCATCTGGTCCGGGAGATTTATTTACCTTTAGACTATTCAGCTTCCTGAGTATTTTCTCTGTCGTAATTGTGACCATGCACACTTCTCTTCCCTGCCACCCTCGAGTGTCCGGTATACTGCTGATGTCGTCCTCAGTGAACACCGATGCAAAATACTCGTTCAGTTCCTCCGCCATCTCCTTATCTCCCATTACAATTTCTCCAGCATCATTTTCTATCAGTCCCAAATCTACTCTCACCTGTCTTTTACTATTCATATACTTGAAAAAGCTTTTAGTATCCTCTTTGATATTATTTGCTAGCTTCTTTTCATAGTTCATCTTTTCCCTCTTAATGACCTTCTTAGTTTCCTTTTGTAAGCTTTTAAAAACTTCCCAATCCTCTGTCTTCCCACCAATTTTTGCTTCCTTGTATGCCCTCTCCTTTACTTTAACTTTGGCTTTGACTTCTCTTGTCAGCCACGGCTGCATCCTTTTTCCATTCAAAAATTTCTTCTTTTTTGAAATATACCCGTCTTGCACCTTCCTCACTTCTCGCATAAACTCCAGCCACTGCTGCTCTGCCGTCCTTCCCACCAGTGTCCCTTTCCGGTCAACTTTGGCCAGTCTGCCCCCTGAACCCACACAAACTTTTAACAACCCATTTACACTAATTCCATATTAAAAAATGACTCTCCATATTTGCAGCTCCTACTGATTCTACTACTCACTTGTACTCTATGGGCAATCCACAATGGCCAATTAATCTTCCAAATTGCATGCCTTTGGGATATGTATGGAAACCGAAGCAGCTAACGGAAATGCACACAGTCACTGGGAAAAAGTGTAAATTCCACTGAGGCAGCACCCAAGATCATAGTTGAACCTGGGGCTCCTGCACCATCTGACAGCTGTGCCACACTCTTCACATTAAAATATTACCTATCTCCATACCTTGTATGGTGATTTTCCAATGCACTGCTGACTTTCCAAGTCCAGTGACCTTTGAAAGATCAAGATTACTTCAGATACTTCTTTTAAGAGCTGAAGATGCATGCCGTCAGATCCAGTCACATCAACTCAAGAGAGTGACATCTCTGCAATCCTAGGTAACCAGTGCAGAGGTTAACTGATACAATGACACCCAAAGACTCTTTTCGGTATTGAAATCCAGAACCACAAAGGCAGAATGCTGAAACTGCAAAAAGTTTCAGCACATGTTATAGTATCCAAATGTTGTGTGAAAAGTCAATGCCACAATGGAAGCTGATACACAGCCATCAGATGCTGCATGACCTTTAAGTCTTTGTGTTCTAAAGGACTTGCTCATGTTTTGCCTGTCGGGGTTGATGGGTTGCAGTGTCTTCACAAGGACTGAAGCAAAGATGAAGCAGATGTTTGTATACCTCTTGGTCATGCATGAATCTATCCTCCTCCTACTGTTGACTGATGCAGGAAGTCCTCTGTAGCACTACCTTTACTTCCCAGGTATTGGCTGTGTTCAGAGTCTGGAGATTCTGAATAACAAAGGAAAATGCCGTTGCCCCTTTATTTACATCCTTTTCTCAGTCGTTTGGGAATGTGCAATAGAAATAATGTGGGAATGAGCATTAAGTTTAAATGTTATCTTCTCTATGGTCTCAGCTCCATCATTGGTTACAGTCTCTGCAATGCCCAGCCCAATGGTAGTGAATATTTTATCCTTCAAAGGGTTAAGGCACTGCAGCTAAACCTTTCATCAAATGTTTTGTTGCTGCCCCTGAATCACTTACTTATGCAAGGGGAATGGACATTGGTGATAAAGGGCAGTGTGGTCAAGTTATGTGCTTAGCACACTAGAAGAGACAGAAATGCATGTATGCTAACACAGATGTGGTACAGATCTCTGGGGAACTCCAAATGCCATGTGCGATCAGAGGATGCTCCCTTTACTCCATCTCTGTGCCTCATACTTCCCAACCCATATTATAAAGTTGTCTCCAATTCAATATCCTCTTATTATTTCTGATAATAACCTGTTACATGGACCATTATTAACAGAAACCATCCAAGCACACATCAGTCCAACATGTCAGTTACATCCAGTGTACTGCAAAAGAATAGGGCTATATGAACAGAAGGAAAGATCAATTAAGTTATGTGAAAAAGTAGCAGAAAGCACTAGAGGCAGATGATTGCAATTGAAAGCCACACAGAATGACAGACTGAAGAAGAAAATAAACAAAGCATGGAATAAAGGGGTGGAGTAAAAGGAAACAAAGAAATTATTAGAGATTTATTGTAGATGTTTCAATGAGCGATCCTAAAAGAAAAATCATCTATGAATCCCAAAGACTGTCCAGCCAATTTGGTGTCAGTACAAAAAAACGGTTCATTCTACAAATATTTCACTGAGGAATTGGAATTAAAAGGTGAAGATAGGCAATAGGTGTGCTTGACCTGTGGATTTCTTGCAATATTATTATGGGTAAAACAGGAAGGGAAGGTATGTAGGATCATGTGATTTGGCCATAATTATTCTTTTGAGAGAAGGATAAATCATTCTGGCAGTAGCAACAACCTGTAGCTGAGGTGGGTGGAGCCCTGATCTGAGGCACATCTGCTTCATTTCCTTCATCTTGGATTAGGACCCTGATAATTTATCTTCAAAGGATATTCATCAAACAGTCACTATGACCCCTCTAATTTAACCTCTTCTGAGCCGCTTGCCTTGTGGGGGTTGGGTATATGTTATTTTTATTCAATAATTTTCTACACCCTCCAAATTAAAATCAAGTCTTGTTTGTGGATTAAGAGAGGACGATTGCATTTCCTTTCTTCAATCTTCTTTCTGTACAGTTAGCTAATCTCCCTACACATCTGCTTCTTTAATTATTACATTGGAAGTTTACATTTATTTTATGATGTTACCTCTAACTTCACTTTCAAAGGAGAAAGTGTCATGTAATGTTAGACGAAGAATTTAATCATCTTTTGGAACCTGTACAGTATTGGCAGGGTCAGAACGTGTTGCCTACCCCTAATTGCTGATGAGAAGGTGGTGGAGAGATGCCTTCCTGAATCCCTGTAGTATTGGTGATGCTACTCCAAACGACTATTGCAGAGGATCTTTCAGAAGGTTGAATGAGCTGGATACTCTGAACTACTACAGTATGTTCCCGTAGGACTGCGAGCCTTGACCTACTTGCTGGGAGAGGAAATGTGTTTCAGAGATGAATATGGAGAATTCTTAGCAAGTGGCTTCAAAGCAATTTGTCAGTAATATTTACAGTGGACATATGTCAGTGATGGAAGAAATATATGTATACTGAGGTAGGTAAGTGGCCATTGGACTAGATAATGTGGCACTTCTCAAGTGTGGTTTAGTGTTGCATATGTCCAGATAAGTGGAGAGTATTGCATCATACTCCCAAAGTGCATTGTAGATGATGGAAGGCTTTGAAGACGATGGAGTCACTCTCTGCAGGACAGCTATCTTCCAATCTCTTCCTGTAGTAATGTCATTGTATTTGCTTCTTAATGGTGATCGAAGAATACTAATGCTGAGCGACTCAGTGGAAATGTCATTGAATACCAAAAGCAAGTGTCTATTACTAGAGATAGTGATTGTCTGGTACTTATATGAATGTTACTAGCCACTTACCATCTCCCATTCAAGTGCTGACTCATCTAAGAGGCGTTCGAGCCTGGACTGCTTTATTTACTGAGGAGTGGTGAATTGAGAGTAAAAATTGTGCAATTATCAATGAAAATCCCTATGTTTGATCCAATGATGGAAGGAAGTAAGTGAAGATGGTTAGGCCCAGGGCAATGCCCAGAAGAAATTCTGCAGTGATATACTGAGGCTGGGGTGTTTTGACCACATGAATTTCCTTTGTAAAAGGTAGCACTCCAGCCAATGGAGCATTTACATCTTTAATTTCCTCTAACTTCAGTTCCATCAAGACTTCTTGATGCATGTGCACTTAATCAAAGGCTGGCTTTTGACAGTGTAGTCACTTTCATCTCACCTCTGGTATTGAATTCTCTGGTCCATGTTAGGACTAAAGCTGTGAAGATGTCGGAAAGCAAGTTATTCTGGTGAAATCTAAGTTGAGCATCGGTGAGCAATTTTTTGGAGAACAATTGCCACTTGATAACATCTTCCAACACTTGCTGATGACTGAGAAAAGATTAATTGAGAAATAATTAGGCAGTTTGAATTTTTCATGCTTTTTGAGAACAGGACATACCTGATACCAGTGTTGAAACTATACAGGAACAATATGTATAGTTCTGTTTTCAGTACTACATTTAGGATGTAGTCCAGTCCTACAGTTACTTTCTGCATCCAGCACTCTCAGAAGCTTTCAATGTCATGTGGAGTGAATTGAATTGACTGTAAGCTTGTTTTTGTGATAGAAGGGATCTCAGGTGGAAGCTTAAATGTACCATGCACTCACTACTCCTCGCAGAACATGGCTGCAAATTCTTCAGCCTTATCATGAGAACTCACAGCCTGGGCTATACCATTGTTGAGGCCGGTGATTTTTTTGCAACTACCCTCTAATTCCTGAATTATCCACATTGAAGTCAATAATGCTGTCATCTATCTATTGAACAGCACCTCCTCCCATTTGGATAAGCAGGGCAGCACTGTGAGGATCATGTTTTTTGATTTCTCATGTGCCTTCAATACCATACAGTCCTCACTGCAGGGAGAAAGCTCCGTTCAATGCAGGTTGACACTTACTTTGTATCCTGGAATATGGACTACCTGACTAGCAGACCACAGTTTGTGGCTTCAGAGCTGTGTGGCAGACATGGCTATAAGCAGCACTGGGCCCCACAGGGGACTGCATTGGCTCCCTTCCTATTACATGGTATACCTCTGACTTTAGATACAACACTGAGTCATGTCATCTGCAGAAATTCTCTGATGACTCAGTAATAGTTGGGTGTATAAAGGGAGGATGGGAGGATGAATACAGGGCCCTGGTGGAGGACTTAGTCAAATGCTGGGAGCTGAATCATCTGCAGTTCAACATCACTAAGCCAAAGGAGATGATGATTGACTTTAGGAAGACTATGCCTGCACTGCTCCATTACTATTGGTGGTGAGGACGTGGATGTAATGAGTACCTACAAGTACCTGGGGATGCACTTGGATGACAGACTTGAGCTGAGCACCAACACAGAGGCTGTGTACAAGGAGGGCCAGAGTCGCCTCTATTTCCTGAGGAGACTGACGTCCTTTGGAGTATACAAGCCTCACCTTCACATGTTCTACCAGCCTATTGTTGCCAGAACAATCACCTATGCGGTGGTGTGCTGGGGCAATGGCATCAACATGGGTGATGCCAACAGGCTCAATAAACTGATTAGAAAGGCTGGCTCCATTATAGGAGTCAAACTGGACACTCTAGAGGCTGTAGTAGAACAAAGAACCCTACAGAAAATCCTGGCAATTCTGGGCAATGTTTCTCACCCTCTGCATGCCACTTTGGCTGAACAGAGGAGCACTTTTAGTAATACACTAAGACATCTGTGCTTCTCCAAAGAGCGCTATATGAAGTCATTTTTATCCTTGGCCATTAGGCTCTATAATGAGTCAACTTATAGCCAGGGAACTGAAGATCCCCTTCTGTTAGGCTGTTTGAGGTAACTTATTTTTTATTCTTTCTTACTCCTCTTCTAATATTTGTATACTCGTATATCTGTACACTTGTAATGCCACTGTGACTCTGTAAGTTCCTTAGGAATCAATAAAGTATCTATCTCTTTCTCTTTCAATCATTCACAATCAGAGGTGATTGAAATGCATGGATTCCTTAGCTGTCTACTCCATACAGTTTTGCTGTTTAGCTTCACCAAATTACTTCCACAATTAGGGTTCCTCTTCTGCACTCATCACAGCAGCAGTACTGATTGCTTGATTGTCATAATGGAATGCAAGATGTGCTGGGGCCAGAGGTTAGAGGCAGCAGTACCATGTATTTCTACTGCTGTTGATGGTCACAGCATCTCAAGGCTATTACTTCTGAGCTGCAACATGCTTTGAAACTATCCTATTTATCACAATTAGGACCTCAAAACACAACGGAAGATGCCATCAATGTGATGATGCACTTATTCCAGGCTAGGACCACAAAGTGTCACTTTGAGCAATATTACAGCAGGTCATGAAGTGCTGTAAATTTATTCTTTGTGTTGTTTTTTCCCACAGCCCCAACCTGGCAGCAATGTCCATAGTGATTTGGCCATCTTTTATCTCTATTGTTGCCACTAAGTCATCCTCAGGGACTGACATTAAAGTTCCCCACATCAAGTTCATTCTGTCATGGTGACCCTATGTGCCTCTTTCAAATGTTGTTCAACATGGCAAAGCATTGATTCATCAGTTGAGGTGGTTTGGCGTTTAATGATTAGGAGGTCTCTTTGCCCACGAGACAGCAGGGTGCCTAAATCCAAAAACTGAGAGATCAAACCCTACTAAAAGAGGCTGAATGAGCTCTGACAAATTTCTAGAAGGAGAAAACTGAAGGGAGACCTGATCATGTTTAAGATTATGAAAGACTTGGTTTGGGTGGATTTGGAGAGATGGGAGAGGATAGTGCAGGAGACAGTAAGAAAGATGATTACAAATATCAAATAGTGATATTGTTGAGTATAGAGGTGATCAAGAGGAAGCTTAATACGCAGGAAAAGGAAAAGGAAGTGGATATGTTGAGAATTAGATAAAGAGAGATAGATGTCTTCTGTGGAACTTAAGCAATATTAATGGGTCTGTTAAGCCTATTTTTGTGTCAATATTATACCTCAAATTATGAGAACTCTATTTTTATTGAAAATATAACTAATGAGTTGTCATATTAAAACTGTTACTATTTTTGTTCACTCTTAACACTTTAGCATCTGCTGTATCATCAAATACCAACCACCCTGGCATTGGATTGTAGTTTATCATCTTAGGCATTCCCTTGTGTTCAAAAATGACATTTTAATTTTGGTCATGTGGATTCTGAGGTAGGTATAAATGTCATAGTGTAAGTAGAAGACCTTTCCATGAGGGATGTGATGGCCAATTGGGTGTGACGATTGGTTAAATAGTGAAATGGTCCTCCCCTGACTAATGGTATTGAGATTCTTCACACACTTCTGAATGCAGTTTTTCTACTTGAAGTGGCCATGAGTTCCGAGAAACATTTCTTCTATCTGTCTGGTAATCACATCCCATGACAGAGATGGTATAGTGTCTGTTCCATGTCTGAGATTTCATGAAACAAATGCTGTGACCAACCCAGTGTAGCTGAAAGAGTGTGTAGACTAGGGCCTCAACATTGTTGATTTTCGACTGGGAGAAGTGAGAATCAGAAGCAGGGTTATTAATTACCGACATATGTCATGAAATTTGTTATTTTTGTGGCAGTGATATAGTGCAAGACAAAAAATACTATAAGTTATAATAAGCAAACAGTGTAAAAGAGGAATGTCATGGTAGTGTTCATGGACAGTGAACACCATGATGGTGGAGTGGAAGAAGTTGTTCTTAAAATATTGAGTGTGGGTTTTCTGGCTCCTATACCTCCTTATCCATAGTAGTAATGAGAACAAGGCATTGTCCCATATGGGGAGGGTCCTTAAT
Source organism: Mobula hypostoma (assembly GCF_963921235.1). Lineage (NCBI taxonomy): Eukaryota > Metazoa > Chordata > Chondrichthyes > Myliobatiformes > Myliobatidae > Mobula > Mobula hypostoma. The sequence goes on from NC_086104.1 coordinate 33,863,371, forward strand.
GATGGATGCCACTTTCTTGAGGCATCTCCTTTTGAAGCTGTCGCTGATCATGAGGAGAGTTGTGCCTGCGATGGAGCTATCTGAGTTTATAACCCACTGCTGCCTCTTTCGATCCAGTGCACTACAGTCCTTTGAATTTATTCCTGGAAAAAAAATAGTTGGGAGTGTCAGGGACGGTATTTTGAACTGGCCAATTTCTGGAGATCATTTGATCTGAAAGCAGCAACTCTGTTACAGTGAGCCGAAACAACCAACACCTATTGATAGCTGACAACCAATCTCAGCCTGACGCTCACTGATTGACCATTGTTCCCATCAATGTCACAAATGTTCTTGGGTAAACCATTTAAACAGTCATGCTTGGGACATACTGTTGAGTTTTGAGATTGCTGTAGTTGTGTGGTTTGACTGAAAAAAGGTTCATTTTGTGTCCCGGCTTTGTTTTATCGCTTGGCTTCGGGTCTCATTAGTAGTTATTGGTGAGTGAACACAACAAGCTCCCACACCTGAACCTTGCTCAGCAGTAATCAGGTAGATTTACTTTTGTAGGAAACAGTGGCACAGAGAAGAGGCATTGCTTTTGCATGTAAAGGATAAAACTTTTCAAGACAAGGTACTGGGAACAACAAATGACCTGAGAAATCAATCATTACAAAAATAAGAACACACAAACATAAAAAATAGGGTCAGGAACTGTGTATTTGCCCCCGCAACCTGCTCTGCTATTCAACGAGATTGTGATAAGTCTTCTACTTCAACACTATTTACTGCCCCATTCCATATTTCTTTAATATCCAAAATCTATGTTAATTTTGATTTTGAATGCAATCAATGGCTGAGCTTTCACAACCCTCCAAAGAATTTATAAGTTCACAACTTTATAAAATAATATATTTCTTTGTATTTATTATAATCCCTAGTTCTGGACTCCTTGTCTATAATATCCTCCTTGTATTTACCATGTTGAACCAATCAGGAATTTTGTATGTGTCAATAAATTTAGTGTTATTTCTTCTATTCATAATCTACTCAATCTCTCCTTAAGGGACAAACACAGCATCACAGGAACTATTTTAGTGAATCTTTTCTTGCCACTACATTCACACTTGTAACGAACCTCTGTCTTACAGCAAATGCATGCTTCTTTCAAATAAGGAGACCAAAGTTGTTCATCATAATTTAGTTGTTCTCTCATCACAATCCTATATAATTGTCATAAGGAATCTTTATTCTTGCACTTAGATCCTCTTTCAATAAAGGTCTACATTCCTATAAGCCTGTTTCATATGTGTTCTGGCAGTATGATATTTTGGATTAAAGCCGACAAAATTGCTGGAATGGATCACTGATCTATTAATTCTACAATGGTGGTCCAGAAGTATTTTTACTTTCCCCACAAACAAATAAACAAAGTTATGGTTTGGAGTTCATCTGTATTTAAAAGTATTCATCCTTAACAGTTAAATCCTGCAGCAATATTTTACTCCAGGTACTACCTTGTGGATAAACTTGTTTTTTTTTTATAAGGTGTGTTATTCATTGATTTTAGAATAACTAAGATCTAAATGAAATTAGATTTCAAATAAATCAAATGATAAAAATTTCATATAAATCAAAGATTTAGATTCTAAAAAACTATTTTGGCAGTTATTGTATTGAAACGTGTTTACCTTAGAAAATGATCAGAATGCTGACTCTGAGTACTAAAGTTATATTTCTTTTTCAGTACAGCAAAGAAAGAAGATAAACTTCCTTGTAACTACTTCCCATTAGAAATAGGGCACATAATGAAAATTATGGACACAATTTTAACTAAAAATTTTCAAGAAATCTTTGCTATGTATTTAATCTATAACTGAACGTGATGTAGGTGATGCTTAGGCGCTGAAATAAGTTATAATTTTACAATCAGACGTGTTTAATAAGATAAAAATCTCTTGCTCTAAATTGATATGATGCAAAGAAATGTAAAATGTGATTCAAATCATAGCTGGGCAAGTTTTTTTCATGAAATAAACTTAAGTTTGAAAGAATGACTCCATGAATCTGTAAAGCACTGAACATCTACCAATTACATATCTCATCCATTGAGTGTGAAGAAAGAAAAAAAACTGCTAGAGCTACAAAAACTTGCACACAGTTGTCAATAAACTGGGAAACATCTTGAATCTGAAAAGCCCGTGAATAAGCAAACATTACACCTGGAGTCATGGAACTGATTTTGGTTACGTCAAAATAATTGTGATGTGCATAACAAACCAATCCAAGATATTCAGGAGAATACTGTTTCTTGAAACAGTTCAGTTTGCATTTAGCACACAGAACACCACAGAACAGTACAGGCCCTTCAGCCAGCAATTTTGTGCTGACCTTTTAACCTACTCTAAAATCACTCCTTCCATCTTACATACCCCTCCATTTTACCATCATCCATATGCCTATCTAAAAAAGCCCCTAATGTGTCTGTCTCTACACCACCCCTAGTAAAGCACCTCCACACATTCATCACACTCTGTGTGAAAAAACGTACCTTTCACATTCCCCATATACTTTCCTTCAATCACCTTAAAATTATGCTCTTTGTATTTACCAACTCCGCTCTGGGAATAAATTCTCTGGCTATCCACTTGAAATATGCCCCACTTATCATCTTGTACTCCTCTATCAAGTCACCTATTATCTTCCTTTGCTCCAAAGAGAAAAGCCCTAGTTTGCTCAACTTATCTTAATAATACATGCTCTCTAAACCAAGTTGCATCCAAGTAAATCCCCTCTACTCTGTCTCTACATCGCTCCTATATAGATAGATAGATAGATAGATATATAGTTTATTAATCCTGAGGGAAATTTGGTTTCGTTACAGCTGCACCAACCAAGAATAGAGCGTAAATATAGCAATACAAAAAACCCCAACAATCAAACAACAAAATGCAAAACTATGCCAGATGGAAAATAAGTCCCGGACCAGTCAACTGGCTCAGGGTGTCTGACCCTCCACAGGAGGAGCTGCACGTTCGATGGCCACAGGTAGGAACGACCTCCCGTGCCGCCAAGTGTTGTATCAACACCCTTCCTATAATGAGCCAACCAGAACTGAGCACAAATTTATAAATGTGGTCTGACCAGGTTTTTATAGAGCTGGAGCATTATCTCAGTGTTCTTGAACTCTATCCCCTGATTAATGAAGACCAGCACATCAAACATCATTAACCACCCTATCATTTGCATGGCAACTCTGATGGATCAATGCATGTACATACCAAAAGTTCTCTGTTCCTCCAGACTGCTAAAAATCCTGCCATTAGCCCTATATTCTGCCTTCAAATTTGACCTTGCAAAGGAAATCACCTCACACTTCTCTGGGTTGAATTGCATCTGCCATTTCTCAACCTGTCTCTGCATCCTGCATCCTGTCAATGTCCCGTTATAACCTACAGCTACCTTCTGCACCATCTACAACTCCACCCACCTTTGTATCATCTGCAAACCAACTAACCCACACTTCCTCTTCCTCATCCAAGACACTTATAAAAATCACAAACAGCAGGGGTCCCGTATCAGATCTCTGTGGGATCACTCCAGGAAGAATACGCTCCATTCACAACCACCCTCTGCCTTCTGTAGGCAAGCCAATTCTGAATCGACAGAGCCAAATTAATTGATTCTTGATCCAGCTTGGAGCAGCAGCAACAATTGGGTTGCATCTAAAAGTCTTTTATTGCCAAGCATCAATAAAGCAATAAGGATCTGGATGATTTATTTTGAGTGATTTTGAAATGTACCAAATTTCAGAAAAAAATTAGACAACAGCATCCCTTTGAAGTATCATAAATCACAAAGTTAGGTTCATAGATATGACTTTGTTAAGTTTGAACTTCTTTAAAAAAATAAATTCTAAATTTGGCAATAAAAATTCCCATGCAGAAGATTAGATGCATTTCTTAAGAGTGTACCGCTATCAATTTGGAATTGCTCAGAATCAATCCTGGAACTTACTAATTGGTAAATCCCAAAATAATTCAGTGGATGCTGCAGGCTTGTTCCAACCGGCAAATCATCATCATCATCAGGTGCCGTGCCCAGTTTGAGCTTTGACTGCCATGGCCCACAAACTCCTGTTTCAGGTCAAGTGATCAATTCATTGGCATTCATTTCCAGTTCTCTGGCTGCTGTCTCCATCATCATTTGTCTTTGCCTTCTTCTTGCTTTCTTCCCTTCAATCTTTCCCATAATTACTGTGCATTCTAACTCCTCTTTCCTAATCACACGCCCAATGAAGTTATGTTGCCTTTTCATGATCTCATACAGTGGCATGCAAAAGTTTGGGCACTCCTGGTCAAAATTTCTGTTACTGTGAATAGCTAAGCGAGTAAAAGATGAACTGATTTCCAAAAGGCATAAAGTTAAAGACAACGCATTTCTTTAATATTTTAAGCAAGAAAACTGTTTTATTTCCATCTTTAAAAACGCAAACAACAGGAATTCTGCAGATGCTGGAAATTTAAGCAACACACATCAAAGTTGCTGGTGAACGCAGCAGGCCAGGCAGCATCTCTAGGAAGAGGTACAGTCGACGTTTCAGGCCGAGACCTTCAGCTTGTGCCTCTTGAAGTAGTCCATTGTGGATTTTGAGGTATGTTTAGGATCATTATCCTGTTGGCTTTTTTTTTAAACAGACGGTGTGATGTTTGCTTCCAGAATTTGCTGGTATTTAATTGAATTCATTCTTCCCTCTACCAGTCAATGTTCCCAGTGCCACAGTCTGCAACACAAGCCCAAAGCATGATCGATCCACCCCCGTGCTTAACAGTTGGAGAGGTGCTCTTTTCATGAAATTCTGCACCCTTTTTTCTCCAAACATACCTTTGCTCATTGCGGCCAAACAGTTCTATTTTAACTTCATCAGTCCACAGGGCTTGCTTCCAAAATACATCAGGCTTGTTTAGATGTTCCTTTGAACCTTTTGAATGGAAATTTTGAATGACCATGCAGGGTGCCCAAATTTTTGCTTTAGACCCTTTTCCTTTTTTGTTATTTTGAAACTGTAAAAGATGGAAATAAAGAAGTTTTCTTGCTTAAAATATTAAAGAAATGTGTCGTCTTTAGCTTTATGCCTTTTCGAAATCAGTTTATCTTTTACTCGTGGAAGGGGGTTTTGACTTTTATGTTACTGCGGAGGCTAATTAAAATGGCGTCTTTGTTATGTTAATCTGGGGAATGCGGCTTTGTTGTGTTAAACGCTGAGAAAGTTTGCGCTAGCAGCTTGTTTTGGTATAGAGTGTGATAAGAAATATGTTATTAACCAATTGGGATAGTTGTTACGTTTTTGGTTTATTTGAAGATACTGTATGCGCGGGGTTTTGGGGCAGAAGGCGGGAGAGCAAGACAGAGGATGAACGAGGTGCTGTGATGTCCGCTAACGGGGTCGGACCCCGAGGAGGGCGTTCGGCGAGGAGAGGAGACGGAGACGGACTCGTGTGGAGCGTCTGGTCAACCACCGTTGTTGGTCCCAGGTGGCCGGTCGAGGTGGTCCGAGGGGTCGCAGGGTGAAGAAAGTGGTCCTTGAGCTCCAACTGTTTTGTGCACAAAGAGATTGAACTTTGATAAGTGTGGCGCCTTTTATTTTCCTTTTACATTTTATTCTCTCTTAATTATATAGTTCCAGTAATATCTATAAACTGTAAATCGTTTAATCGTATCTGGTGTATTGTCTGTTATTTGGGCGGGGTGGGGTACATCACACAGCATCCACACAAACAAATTACCCAGTTTGGCGGGGCTGAGGGCTGTTTCCCTAGACGACAGCGAGCCGAGCGACCCTGAGGGTGGCCAAGGGGGGGCTACACTCGCTTAGATATTCACAGTAACAGAAATTTTGACCGGGGTGCCCAAACTTTTGCATGCCACTGTACATTATTTCTCTTTTTGTGCTTGCTCTATTCATGACATCCTCGTTAGATATTCGTTTCGTCCATAATATTCTTTGCATCCTCCTCAAAAAGCACATCTCTGCTGCTTCAATTCGTTTCATGTTACTAGATATTGCCCAACATCCTAAGCCATATAACATAACTGGAAAAATGTAACATTTCAGTACTCTGAGGCGGGTTGTCATGCCTAGTTTAGTGTTGGTCAGTATATTCTTCATTCTCGTAAAGGTGTCTTTTGCCATCCCTATTCTATAACTGGCAAATAGGCAGTGTGCGGGCTGACACTTTACTATGACTAATTCCTCTTCAGTTGCCAAAAGCAAAGGGTACATTCTGCTTCTGAAATTCTGCAAAGTGTAAGAAAAATAAACACACTCAGTGAGGTGATGATACAATGTGAAATATAGTATAAAATATGCAATACATCCCACATCAAAAGGGAACAATTTTGAATTTCAGATGCTGCCATGAAAGTTGTGAGAAAAAGACACATCTAAGAAGTTGATCAAAGTCTTCCCTTTTTTTTTTACAAAACACGTATAAGATCCAAAGAGATACGGTTTCGTTCACGGTCAACCTCCATTACTTTAACTTCTACCCTTTCCCCGGGGCCAAGGCCTAGGCTTCGACGTCTTTTAGATGCAGGTAACTTAGCTGCTGTAATGTAGCGAATAGGGATCAGACCAGATCTACCGACACCAATGTCCACAAAGACCCCAAAAAGAGTAGCATTTTCCACTCTTCCAGTCAGAACAGTTCCATTTTTCAAGTCATCAATGGAGACAATGTTTCTTTTAAAATCATGTTGATCAAATCCTGTGCAGGAACATAAAGTAAGGCACATTAGCAACAATTTCAATACTTGCTCAATGTGTATATTGAGTTCACTATAAAAACAGAAAAGGAAAGGCTTGTCAAAATGGAATTTTTTTTTATAGGTTGATGGTTTTCTTGGCCAGTTTGCTCTTTAGGTGGTTACTATGTAAAAAAATGCAGTTTGTAAATCTCCATCTCCCTCAATACATACCCTGACACTGAATATTTAAACATTATGTACAAGCAAAGGGAAAAGGAAAGCACTCTGTAAATATATTTTACTGAGTTCTGATGTGTCACGAGTTGTCATTATATCACCGTGGTAAGTGAAATAGGTAAACTGGTAAATTGCTCTATTACTTCTACTGAGATTCGGTGAAAGACTTACCCTGCATCCTGTCCATACAGATTAATTCATTACAATGGTGCATTGAGGTAGTACAAGGGAAACCAATAATAGAATGCAGTATAAAGTGTACCAGTACAGAACGTGCACAGCAGGCAGACAGTAAGGTGTCAGGCACCATTCTACGTAGGTGTGCGGCCATGCAGAAACTTAAATGCTCCCGCGCACATAGCCTTTGTTCCCATGCAGCTGAAATTTTCTTAAACCCCTACACAGTTTTCAGGCCATATAAAGATTTCCTGCTCAGGTTGTTTCATGCAGCTGTGTGTAAAAAAAAAGAGTGAACATTGGAGCCAGTTTGTGATGTAGATTACGAGGTCAAGAGTCCATCTTATCATTCAGTAGTCTTGTTTAGAAGCTGTTCTTGAGTCTGGTGGTATAAGCCCACAGGTTTTTGAACCTTCTGCCTGTTGGGAAGGGGAGATGGGAGAATGTGTGGGGTGGATGGGATCTTTGATTACGCTGGCTGCTTTACCGAAGCAGCAAGAAGTGTAGACAGAGTCCATGGAGGAGAGGCTGAGCTTTGTCCACAACACTGCAGTTTCAAATTGTGATACATCCAGATAGGATGCATTCTATGCTGCACTGGTGAGGATCAAAGGGCACACGCCAAATTTCTATAGCATCCTGAGGAAGTGGAGGTGCTACTGAGCCTTCCTGGCCATGGAATCAATGTAGTCAGTGAAAGCATGAAATCATTTATATGGCAGAATGTGACATTTGTCCAGCTCAAGGGTAACGGACATACTACTATATCCACAAAATGCTGCAGGAACTCTGCAAGTCAGGCAGCATCTATGGAAAGGAGTAAACGGTTGATGTTTCGGACTGAGACCCTTCATGAGGAATGGGAAAAAAAAGATGAGAAGTCAGAGTAAGAAGGTGGGAGGATGGTGGGAAGAAGTACAAGATGGTAGGAGATAGGTGAAACTGGGAGAGGGGGAGGGGTGAAGTAAAGAGCTGGGAAGTTGATTGGTGAAAGACACAAAGGGCTGGAGGAAAGGGAATCTGAAAGTAGAATACCATGGATGAAAGGGAAGGAGGAAGAGCACAAGAGGGAGGTGATGGGCAGGGGTAAGGAGATCAGGTGAGAGAGTGAAACAGGAATGGAGATTGGTGAAGGGGGCAATTACCAGAATTTCTAGAATTCAATGTTCACGCCATCAGGTTGGAGACTACCCAGATGGAATAAAAGGTGTTGTTCCTCCAACCTGAGTGTGATCTCATTGCAGCAGTAGAGGAGACCACGGACTGACATGTTGGAATGGGAATGAAAAGCAGAATTGAAATGGATGGCTACAAGGACATGGGTTAAGGGTGAGGGGGGAAAAGTTTAAAGGGAACATTGGGGGGGCTTCTTCACACAGAGAGTGGTGGGAGTATGGAATGAGCTGCCAGACAAGGTGGTAAATGCAGTTTCTTTTTTAACATTTAAGAATAAATTGGACAGATACATGGATGGGAGGTGTATGTAGGGATATGGTCCGTGTGCAGGTCAGTGGGACTAGGCAGAAAATGGTTTGGCACAGCCAAGAAGGACCAAAGGGCCTGTTTCTGTGCTGTAGTTTCTATGGTTTCTATGGTAAGGAGATCCCACTTTTGTTGGGGGTGGAGCAAGGGTGCTTCGTGAAGTTGTCTCCCAATCTGCGTTGAGTATCACCAGACAAAACTGTTAGGTTACACTACACTGTACGTAAGCTCAAGAGATTCTGTAGATGTCGGAAATCCAGAGTGACAAACTCAAAGTGTTGGAGGAACTCAGCAAGTCAGGCAGGATCTCTGGAAAGGAATAAAGAGTCAACGTTTCAGGCCGAGGCCCTTCATCAGGACTAGAAAGGAAGGGGGCGGTAGAAGTCAGATTCAGAAAGTGGGAGGAGAGGAAGGACTACAAGCTGGAAAATGATAGATTAAAGAGGTAGAGGGCGGAAGAAAAAGGAATCTGAGGAGAGTGGACCATGGAAGAAAAGGGAGGAGGGGCCTGGTCAGGTGAGAAGGGGTAAAAGAGGAGCCCAAATGGGGAATGGAAGAAGTGAGGAGTAGAAATTATCTGAAGTTAGAGAAATCAGGATGGAGGCTAGCCAGAAGGAATATGAGATGTTGCTCCTCTTTCCCAAGAGTGGCCTCAGCATGGAAGTAGAGGTGGTCATGGACTGACATGTCAGAATGGGGATGAGAAGCAGGGTTAAAATAGGTGGATACGGGGAAAACTTGCCCTTTGTGGCAGACGAAATGAAGGTGCTTGTCGAAGTGGTCCCCTTCTCTACGTCACTTCTCACCAATGTAGAAGAGGCCACACCAGGATTACTGGATATAGTTGATCCCGACAGACCCACAGGTGAAGTGTTGTCTTACCTGAGAGGACAGTATTGGGCCCTGAATAGTGGTGAGGGAGAAAGTGCAGGGGCTGGACAGAAGTTATAGGTGTCTGTTAAACTGAAAGATCTGCTGCAGCAAAGAAGCAAAACATTCCTTGCATTATTCTTTGAGGAAAGGACACCACAGCTGTGAACTTATAGTACAGAGCAAATGGATAGAGTATCAGGCAGTTTGTTTTAATTATGCTGGCTGATGAACACATGTAGGTGAAGACCCCAGTGGCATGAACCCCCCCATATTTTGGATTTAGTTGTGCTATTTTAATTATTTGATTATATTTACTCAAGCCAGCAGATTTTGTTTAACATTTCGTTCCAAAGGTGGAGTTGCTTTAACACTCAAATATCATCCCACACAATATATTGAATCTACTCTTATGGCCTTTCAGTTAACAGTAGGAGCACTGCCAAAGAGATGAAGCAAAATATCAACTTGTTAAAAATTAATGTACAAGTATTCTTGCAGAAATTAGATATGGGAAGGAAGCACAAACGAAAGCAACTCACCAGCAATAGCTTAAAGATAACATGTTGCCCTCTGCAATCCAACCTGTGCTTCTTCTCATATCCTTGCATGAAATTACTCCACAATTAGTACTGATGTGCACTCAAAAAGAGATTGCCAAATAGCTTTGTTTCTGCTTTTGCAGAGCGTGAAAATATAGAGAATGGGAAAATACACATAATCATAGCACTTCAATTAATAAACTTTTGAAGATAGCACACAGTAATTTGGTGAGGTAAGGGAAGCTGGATTTAAAATCAAAGTAGCATTTGACTTAAGTCTAGCCTCCAGCAGCTCTGTTAAAACATCAATCGAAAACATACCAACACTTGGAGTAATATCTTGCATGAAGAACCATGGGTGTGATTGTTGGAGGGCAATCAACCCAACATCAGCACTTTATTGCAGGATTTCCTCAGGGCAGACTCCTAGTCCCAATCTACTATTTCACCACACATTCTCTGTCTATCATAAGATCAGAAGTGGGGTTGCTTGCCAATAATCACACATTTTATAATTTCGCAGAATATGATGTAGCCCATACATGCATGCAGCGAGCTCCAGACAACAGTCAAGCATGGGCTGACATTATTTTCATATCGCCACTGTGTCAGGCGATGATGATCTCAAGTAGGGGAGATCCTAGTCACTCCTTTGGGGCATTATACCAAATTATCCTCAGTGTCTTTGCTTTTACTTATGTGAATGAGTTAAAAGAATGAAAGCTGATTAATAATTTACAACTGGAAAAGCGCTTATACAAGACTGAACTTGGACAACCAGCTTTCTACTATCCAACCTGATAAGGTTCTCAGCAGTTAACTCTTTAAGAGTTGGTTTAGTGGACTGGTGGCTGAAGTCTATAGGCTTACAGTTTACAGATATGGATGAAAACTTAGATTTAGACACTCAGATATACATTCAGAGTCAGCAGACATAACTTTAAAATGCTGTAAACAACAAGGAACACAAGTTTTGGAAGGAAAACTGGACAGACAATGCAGGAACAAAGTGACTGCGATTTCTATATAGATCTCAATAATAAAAATAATAACTATTTATAGAGCACCTTCCATACATTAAGATGCAGGCTTAAATAGATTGTAAAGATAAATCAATATAGTAAAAAAAAGAGACAAATATTAAAAATAGTAAGACAAACATTATATAGAGCAAAATGCAATCAAATATACCAAATTATATAAATGTAATCAACCTCAACAGGTATTAAGTAATCCTACAATAAGGCCAAATTTAAAAAGTGGGTTTTCAGAAGTGTTTTGAAACTTTCCACAGTACTAGCCTGGCGTATATCAGTCGGAAGAGTATATGGTGCATAAGAGCAAAAGGCCACATCACCAGCTTTTATATGCTAGGTTCTAAGAACACTGAGCAAACCAGTATTTGCAGACTAAACATTACAATTAGGGATGTAAGGGGATAGACACTCCAAAATAAATGTCGGAGCTACATATTTTATATATATAAAATTAACAATATTTTAAATTTGATCCTAAAGGACACATGCAGCCAGTGTAATGATGCCAAAACCAGTGAGATGTGCTCAGATATTCTTTTTATTTGGTTAAGATTCTTGCTGCTGCATCTTGAACAAGCTGCAGCTGATTTATACCTTTCTTAAGCAGTCCTGAAATGACATAACAGTAGTCTAATCGGCTAAACACAAAAGTGTGTATCAATGTGACTGGACAAGCAGATGAAGCTTTTAGAAAAGTATGAATTGTTATAATTTGAGACAGTGACCACAAAAGCAAAGAAATAACGCAATAATTATGAACAGTTGGTTCGACCTCAGTGAAGAGTATTGTGCATTGCATTTCCAGAAGGCATTCAATAAGGTGCTGCACAAAAGATATCCATGAGATAAGGATGCATGGAGTTGAGGGTAATGTATTAGCATGGATAGAAGATTGATTGATTGAAGGCAGAAAGTTGGAATTAATGGGTGTTTCTCTGAATGGCAATCAGCTGTGAGTGGAGAGCTACAGGGGTCTGTGTTGGACTCACAACTGATCACGATAAACATTAATGTTTTCAGAACTAAGAGTAGCATATTAGAAACTTCTATGACACCAAACTGAATTGAAAAGCAAATTGTGCAGCAGATGCAGGGAGTCTGCAGAGAGATATTGATAGGTTAAGTTAGAGGGCAATGTTCTGGCAGATGGAGCATAATGCGGGTAAATGTGAAGTCACTCTGTAAGGAAAAATAGAAGATCAGATCATTATTTAAATAGTGAAAGACTGTAGCATGCTGTCATGCAAAGGGACTTGGGAGTGCTTGTGCATGAATTGCAGAAGGTTAGTTTGCAAGTGTAACAGGTTGTCATGAAGCCAAATAGAATGCAGGCCTTCATTACTAGAGAGATTGAATTTAACAGCAGGGAGCTTATGCTGCAACTGAACAGTGTACTGGTGAGGACACACCTGGAGTACTGCATGCAGTTTGAGAAAATATATTCTGGCTTTGGAAATGGTGCAGAGGAGGTTCACCAAATTGATTCTGGAGATGAGCGGGCTGGTTAGTCTTTGAGGAGAGATTAAGTTCCCTGGGACTGTAGTCACTGGAATTCAGAAAAATGCAAGCGGATCTTATTAAATCATAAAAATGATCAAAGAGGTAGATAAAATAGAGACAGGAAAGTTGCTTCAATTGGTAGTTGAGACTAGAACTAGGGGTCATAGCCTTCAGATTTGGGGGAGCAGATTTAGACAGAGATGGGAAGGAAATGCTTTTTCCAGAGAGTAATACTCTACCCAGCAAGCCAGTAAAAGCTATTTAATACATAGTTTGCATATTAGGGGAATTAAGAGTTATGGGGTAAAGGAAAGTTGGTGGAGTTGAGTCCACAGCCAGATCAGCGGTGACCTTATTGAAGAGTGGAGCAGACTCGAAAGGCCAGATGGCTTCCAGCTGCTCCTATTTCTTAAGTTCTGATGTTAGTCCTGGAAGCCGCATTTCATGAAAGATGTCAAGGCTTCAGAAAGAGTGTACTAGAATGGGGCCAGGGAAGATGAACTCGTTTCCTGGAAAACTAGAGAAGTAAGAATATATCGCTTACAATTACAGAAGGTTGAGAATATTTGAGTTTAAGAAGAGAAGAGTGAAGAGAAGATTGAAGCAAGGTTTTGAAGGTAAAACAGTCAGTAATCTAGATAATACAAATTTTAAAATGGCAAAAAGGTCAGGCAATTGTTGGGATGGCTGGGGAGAGGATGTAAATAAGTGGGAGAAGGACTTTTTTTTTAATTCATTTTTTAATATTTGGAATCTATAGACTCATAATAAAAGTGGTGTAAACAATTTCATAAATATCCTTCAAAAATTAAAATGTGCAGAGCATTTGAAGAATAGAGACATATGACGCTGAGAACATAGTTTAATTCCATTAAGGTCATTTCTCTTTCTCTTCGAAAAAGACCTTTAAATAAATCTAACAGCCTCTAAATGCAAAGAAATCAGCCGCAAAAGAAACACTATTACATTTTAAGATCCTGTCTCAGTTATTCCCGCAGATCAAGCATAAGGAAGAAAGTAGATGTTTAGGGGCAAATGTTGGAATTCAACAGAAATAGCATCAAATTGGTTTAAATCTCAAAATTAAACACAGTGTAATTATTACATTCATTCAGTGGCATTTAGAACCAAACTTAAGGATGGTGTAAAAATAATGTATCCTTTCCAGACAAAATTAAAACCTGATGAAGATATACAGAAGCCACACTCCAAAAGATCGTCAGAATTTCAGACAGGAAGTAATTTTTCTAAATAAAGGTGTATATTTAGCAAAGTATTTTTGCTACTTGTAATGAAAGAAATAAGGAATCCTTTCCCAAGATTAATTTGTTCCATTGTCTTCCTTGTACCTTTTTGCATTAAGCCACAGAGTAAGCCTTGTTCATTCTGACACAAGGTTAATACTGCTTGAGATGGATAAAAGGGGGAAACATACCTAGCAGATTGAGATTTAAAACCAAGAAACATTGTGTGACTATTAGCATCCATTATTAGCGATGCAAGCAGGCAATAGTGGTAAATTTGTGATTACAGCTTTTTCAAAAGATATCTTGATAATAATAAAGTAGGCGAATGAAATTTCCATGTCCTCCTTTGATCCTCACCAATTCTTATTTATGCACCATACAAAACATGTTAGCTAGATGAACCACAACATGGTATGGGAACTACCTATGACCACAAGAAACTACAGAGAGTTGTAGACACAGCTTAGAACATCACGGAAACCAGTCTCCTTCCATGGACTCTATCTATACTTTGCCAGCATAATCAAAAACCCTACTCACTCCGGATATGCTCTCTTCTCCTCCTTCCCATTGGACAGAGGACATAAGACTGAATCTTGTATCACCAGGCTCAATGACAGTTTCTCCGTGCTGTTATAAGGCTACTGGATGTTTCTCCAGTGTGATAAGATGAACTCCTGACCTTACAGTCCACCTTGTTACAACCTTGTGCCTTATTATCTACCTGAAATATACTTTGTGATTGTAAGACTTTATCATGCACTCTGTTATTGTTTTGCCTTGTATGACCCCAGTGCACCATTGTAATGAATTATCTGTATGGTTAGTATGCAAGACAATCTTGTTACTGTACCTTAGCACACTTGACAATAGTAAACCAAGTTACAAATTTAAATTTCCCAATTATTCTGCACCTCTATAAAAATTCAGATATTTACAAGTAGAAATAATTGCCATATTATTGGCTAACCCAAGACTGTTGCTGGAAGTCATTACCTGCTCTGATGTCATAGTCACGAGGCTGTTTCAATCCATCAATAATCATCTGGAGTGTTGGCACTGTTGTATCAAATTGTTGAGCTAAAGTATCGATTGAATTGCTTTTCAATGCTGTGTTCACACCGCTCTGCATAGCATGGCTTCCAATGTCAGATAAGTTCCCACCAATGAAGGACAAGAAGCTGGAATTGTCAAAAGGAAAGTAAGTAAACCATAATAAAATTGAATACCGATGTTGTAGAAAACCTGATGAAAGTGCTCAGCAATTTAGCAAAATGTATCCTTTCCAGTACAATTAAAGTTTTATGACAGCCAATCTGAGGATAAAAATGTCATATGATAGTCACCAAAAGAATTCTAAGTTAATATCTCACCTCACAAAATCAACTGTGAAAATAATCACTTACCTGAAAGAATTTAATAACACAATATACTTTATTTTAAAAATAGTCAATGATTATGAAATCAATGCAAGAAATAGTTAGCTGGATTAAAAGGCTGGACATAGAAACAGAAAATAACACTAAGTACAAATGCTCAGATCCATGACTATAAGATCTGAACCTTAACTTCCTAGTCTTCAAATATATTGTCTTATAGAGGTTTTTTTCCCCCCCTCTACGTACCCTCATTGTTGAATAATTTCTTTAGGTCTTGTGTTCTTTCCGTACAACCTACTGAATTTACATATGCACACCTATGTCTGTAATGTAAATGTACCTGACGGCACTCCTTTTCATTAACTTTTCAAACCTGATGTTCTGCACACTAAATCTTGCCTTGCTATTTGACTGCTACACCTGCATGTTGGTCTTTAGTGACAACAGGGATACCAGGGAACTTTGAACATCAACATATTCCAAATATCTCATCTTTTAAAAAGGTAAGCAGTAATTATCATTTTATTACCAGACAGCCTCATAATTTTCTAACATTATACTCTTTCTAGCATGCTGTTGTCCTTTCATTTAGCTGGTCTGTATCTCCATAACGCCTGAGCATTGTTCATATCCCACTTTGTTCTATGTTATAAGAAAATTTTGAAATGTGATTTTACTCATATAGACTATCAGTCCCAATTGCTGTAGAACATCATTAACCATAAATGGTTAAATATGAGAAGGAACCCACTATATTTTAACATATTAACTAACTCCCAACCCAAAGTACGATATGTATGTGCTCTAATTTATAAATTATGTCATGGGCTTGACTGACAGCCTTCAGAAAATCCAGAAGTACCACATCCTCTGGTTCTCCTCAACCATGTGTCTATATAAAATCTCAAGAAAATCCATTTAGTTAATCACTGACACTGCTCAGTCATTTCATTAATTTCTAATTTGATACAGCATCATGATTTCATTAATCTGATACAACATCAATTATTGCACATTCCAGTATTTTCCAAAAGTTATCATCAGGTTTACATGCAACTTTTCTCTTTCTCCATTTAAGAAACACATTTGGTAAACTTCCACCACAGGATCCATTGAGTATTTGTGGGATTTTGGGAGACTACAACCAAAACATCTATATTCCCCCATAGCTATTTCTTTCAAATTTGGAACGTGGATCAGATCCTTGAGATTTATCAGTTTACAAACTCATTAGCTTTTTGATTATTATTTCTTTACCTAATTTATTTTTACTGGACTTTTGGTTCTATAGCACACCACATAAACAGCAGTACCCTCATCAATCCTAGCTGCTACCTCTTCTGTACTTTTAAATAGATCTGTGCTCAGTTGCCTTAATTAATCAATTTTCTTCCAAGTGATTATTAATCAAATCACAGATCGATGTTTCTAAAAGCTTTCCCACAACTGAGGTTGTACACTAATCAAGTTTGCATGTTGATTTTATTATTAAAAATACCTAATATCATATATTTTCAAAGTTCAAAGCAAATTTATTGTCAAGGTACATATATGTCACTTTCGACAACCCTGAGATTCATTTTCTTGCAGGCATACTTAATAAGTATATAATCAAATAACAACCATAGCAGAATCAATGAAAGACCACCTGACTTTGGCATTCAACCAGACTGCAGAAGACAACAAACTGTGCACATAGAAAAGAAAGAAATAATAATAATAAATAAATAAGCAGTAAATATCAAGAACCTCAATTTCTCCACTTTGCAACCACAGTCAGTCCAGGATCTCCATCAGTGCAGGTGCATGACAAGGCTGTGTGCTTAGTCTCCTGCTCTACTCAGTTTACACTCAAGACCATGTGGCTATGCACAGCCCTAATGCCATATTCAAGTTTGCTGATGACACCACTGTTGTAGGCTGAATCAAAGGTGGTGATGAAACAGCATATAGGAGGGAGTTTGAAAATCTGGCTGAGATGTGCCGTAACAATAACCTCTTACTCAACGACAACAAGACCAAGGAACTGATTATTGACTTCAGGAGAAGGAAACCAGCGGTCCATGAGCCAGTCCTCATCGTAGGCTCAGAGGTGGAGAGGGTCAGTACCTTTAAATTCCTTGGTGTTATTATTTTGAAGGACCTTATGAAGAGAGCACGGCAGTGCCTCTACTTCTTTAGGAGTTTGCAAGGATTCCGCATGACATCTAAAACTTTAACAAACTTCTACAGATACGCAGCGGAGAGTACATTGACTGGCTGCATCACAGCTTGGTATGGAAACACCAATGCCCGTGATTGGGAAATTCTACAAAAAGTAGTGGATACGGCCCAGTCCATCACGGGTAAAGCCCTCCCCACCATCGAGCACATCTACATGTTATCACAGGAAAGCAGCATCCGACATCAGGGATCCCCAACACCCAGGACGTGCTCTCTTCTCACTGTTGCCATCAGAAGGGTGGTACAGGAGCCCCAGGACTCACACCACCAGGTTTATCAGCTGTTCTTACCCTTCAACCATCAGGCCCTTGACGCAAAGGCATAACTGTAATGTTCCCACAACCTAAGGGTTCATTTTCATGTTCATTTTCTAGTTATTGCTTATTTATTTATTACTATTATTTCTTTCTTTTTCTATTTGTACAGTTTGTTGTCTTTTGCACACTGGATGAATGCCCAAGTTGGTGCAGTCTTCAATTATTCTATTATGGTTATTATTCTACTATAGATTTATTGAGTATGCCTGCAGAAAAAGAATCTCAGAGTTATAAATGGTGACATAAATGTACTTTGATAATAATTTTACTTTTGAGTAACTGCAGGCACTGATTGACCCCACTAGCGTGATCCCTGTGACAGGTCAAAGCTGTCTGAACGATGAAGCACAAATAAACTGAAAAGCTATGAAACAAGTAATTTCTGAAAGAAAGAAATACTTAGCCAAAGATTATTTTGTAGTGCACTGTCTTCAATTCAATTAAATAAAAGCAAATTGATGAATATCTTAAGTGGTACAAGTTTACATTCTTTCTTTTCTGATAGCTTCACCACACATACAATGCTCAGATTCAAAGCTATCAAAAAAACAGCTTCAAGGGTCAGCTGGTCACCAGGAAAAGTATGAATAGCAATTAATTACTCTTCCTCTCCTTGTAAAGTGAATAGGAAAATGCTTCCCTACAAACATTTTGTTCCAAGTCAAATAAAAAATTCATTCATAAGCTAAAATCATAAAAAACATACATACTTGTGTTCTTCTGAACCACATTTCCATTAAACAAACAACTTTTTAGTCAATTGGAAGAGCTCTGCAGTGTAGTTGATTAACATTTTCACATTCAATGTCACCTGTCTTACCACAATAAATTTGCAGTCTTAGTGGACCAATGTCAACTACAAAAGCCTGAAACTCTAATGCCTTTACACCACTATTTTCCAATTCTTTTCAATGATTATTTAACTAAAATTTAGAAAAAAAACCTTCTCTAGAATGTTTTATGATATTTCTGTATCTGATTCCACCACATCAATTGAACAAGTAAAATATAATCTTAGCATATTAACTTATTTTACATGTTTCTCACAAAGGATAGCCTAATCTTAGATTGTTGCAAAAACAGCATTTCAGTCTTAAATGTTATCCATATAGCATACCCATTTTTCCAAGAAGGGCACATTCATGTTATTATCTCTTTAATTCAGAGGTTCCCAACCTGAGGTCCATAGACCCCCTCAGTTAATAATAGAAGTCCATGGTATAAGAAAGGTAAGGAGCCCCTGTTTTAATTAATCAATGTACTGAACAAATTGGAGACTTGTTATTTTAAAGTATTATTTCACCTAGACAACACAAACACCAATGTCAGGATGCTGTTCATCAACTATAGCTCAGCATTTAATACCATCATTCCCACAATCCTGATTGAGAATTTGCAGAACCTGGGCCTCTGAACCTCCCTCTGTAACTGGATCCTCGACTTCCTAACCGGAAGACCACATATGATAACACATATCTTCGATGATGATCAACACTGGTGCACCTCAGGGTGTGTGCTTAGCCCACTGCTCTACTCTCTGTATACATATGACTGTGTGGCCAGGCATAGCTCAAATACCATCTACAAATTTGCTGACAATACAACCATTGTTAGTAGAATCTCAGGTGGTGACGAGAGGGCGTACAGGAGTGAGATATGCCAACTAGTGGAATGGTGCCACAGCAACAACCTGGCACTCAACGTCAGTAAGACGAAAGAGCTGATTGTGGACTTCAGGAAGGGTAAGACGAAGGAACACATACCAATCCTCATAGAGGGATCAGAAGTAGAGAGTGAGCAGCTTCAAGTTCCTGGGTGTCAAATCTCTGGGGATCTAACCTAGTCCCAACATACTGATGTAGTCATAAAGAAGACAAGACAGTGGCTATACTATATTAGGAGTTTGAAGAGATTTGGCATGTCAACAAATACACTCAAAAACTTCTATAGTTGTACTGGGAGAGCATTCTGACAGACTGCATCACTGTCTGGTATGGAGGGGCTACTTCACAGGACTGAAAGAAGCTACAGATGGTTGTAAATCTTGTCAGCTCCATCTTGGGCACTGGCCTGCAAAGTACCCAGGACATCTTTAGGGAGCAGTGTCTCAGAAAGGCAGCATTCATTATTAAAGACCTCCAGCACCCAGGGCATGCCCTTTTCTCACTGTTACCATCAGGTAGGAGATACAGAAGCCTGAAGGCACACACTCAGCGATTCAGGAACAGCTTCTTCTCCTCTGCCATCCGATTTCTAAATGGAATTTTTTTAATACACAGTATTTCTGTTTTTGCACATTTTTAAATAATCTATTCAACATACGTAATTGATTTATTTGTTTATTATGTTTTATTTTATTTATTATTATTTTCTCTCTCTGCTAGATTATATATTGCATTGAACTGCTGCTGCTAAGTTAAAAAATTTCACGTTACATGCCGGTGATAATAAACTTGATTCTGATTATTTACAATGAAGACAATAATGACGTTTATTGTAATTGTTTAAAAGACTGTTTCAATGTGCAATTGAAAACAATACTCAAGCTGAAGACCAGATACCTCAGAAATGAGCATAAACCAGACATTTTAACTTCAGAAACAGTACGGTCACAGTTTGGAATGTCGTTATGATGTTTGTTTTTAAATTGCATTACCTAACTTCATACATCAAAGAGGCACCTATTGGTTAAGATTGCATTTAACTTTTAAATGTATACAATGTAATCCTCATGATTTAAAAATGACTTTAAATTCAAAAGAGTAAATTTAATAAAGATAACCCATCTAACAAAAATGCTTCAAAGATTTTCAACTGTAAAACTCAATCATCACATTTTGTTCTTTAAAATCAATCTTGATTCATGCCCAAGCTTCCTGGAAGCAAAAAGCAACAGAATAAATCTGATTACATGCTTAATGTACCACCTTCATTCAAATGAATGTGGGCAGAGGACACTCAGTACAAAAATCAATGGCTATCAACTTTCATCTGGGCTCCATGGAGCAACACTGTATCGATCCCTGGCTGAGGTCAATGTGCAGCGCAAGGCTGAATACACCACTTCATATATTTTCTGATTTTCTAAATTTTCTTCAAGGGTACAATTGAGTCATTGTAAAGATGCTGAAACTGATTAGAAAATAATGGATATAGAGCAGTGATTACATAAAGAATAATGTCATTGGGTGGTTCAAATTACATCTGAAATAGTAAAACCAGAGCTCTTGAATTATAACCATTATTTAAAACCCTGACAGCAGACTTTAGTCTGCATATTAGAGTCATACACTATGATTTTTACTTTTGTCCTTGCTAAGGCTTGACCATGCTGATAACTGGAACATATTTAAACCTTGGTGCAACCTATAGTTCTAATGGAAGAACTTCATTGTCAATTGTAACATGGGCAGATGAAGGTCAAAGCTCGCCGTGTTCTGCTTCAGTAATGTCAATTAACGGTCAAACCAAGAAGACAATGGCCATTACCTTAGGATTAAAACATATCTCATGAAGATTTCAGCTTAGCGTTCAAACTGGGTTGAAAATCTTTGAACATATATGACAATGATTCAATTTGATCCCAGGTTACTCAGAGGAAGTTACCATGATGATATAATCCACTGACATTTTTCTTTAAGGATGCAACTGAAAACCATTAAACCATTTTTTAAAATATTGTATTATGGATTTTAGCTGACAGATGAGCAAATAAAGAAAATGTTCTTCAGTTGCTCAGTGATGACATGCGTATTAAATGTAAGTCTGAAAGGTCTGAAAGTGATGTTTTCCGATGATCAACTATGAATTATTAGGGGGAAAAATCTAGGCAAAAGAAGTTCCAAGATACTTGTGTGACGGGGTCCTGAATTACCCCTATGAACTGTGCTTTCAAAAGAGAGTGAGTGAGTTGTGGAACACAGACACCTTGTTAAAAAGAGAGAGGCAAAGACTGCTCACAGTTTGTTTATACTTTCTACAAGGATGCTAACTGCTTGAAAATTCTTACAGAGAGAGAAGGGAGGAGCTACTTGAGAGACAGTTGGTGTTCAGCACGGTGAGATAAGTAGAAGATCAGATGATAGACCTGCAAACACATGGTTTTGGACTCTGAATGAGCTTTGTTGTGCCCACAGAAAAGATGGGTTTTGGAGGATCGATCAGTGGCTCTTGCAGTGTGAAAAGGGTGTGACTGGTGGGGAGTTATCTGTGTGCCCAACCCTCGCTTGTTTTGATAATTCCACCACAGAATGGTCCCCTTTGTTGTGTCAGTTGGTGACTTCCGTAGGAATTCAGAGGACAACAGGAAGATCGACGGCGTCAGCCACTTGAAGACTCAAATCTCTCCCTCTCTTTCTCTCTTCATCACTACTCAACTCAATACCACGAACTGAACTGAACTTTACTCATCGTAAGACTATCTATTTACCTCTAGACTTGAAGAAGCTTGGTTTTCATATATTTCCACACTTACATACATATATATATATAAAATCATTGCTAACCTATTTGATATATCTGCACTTATATTACTGTATTGTGTAGTTACTAATAAATACCATTAGTTAATAGCAATACTGGACTCCAAAGTGTTTTCCATTTCTGCTGGTTCTTTAACCCATCACTGGGTACATGACACTTAGCTGAATAATGCTCAAAGTTAAATCTTAACTTTTATTATTAATATAGTCTTAATATCAAAGATTTAACCTGCTATCTTTACTTCTGTGTCACGGAGAGTCACTGCTAACTGGCACAAAACTTTAAAACTCTAAAGAAGGTAATAACGGTACTTCATTAAGCACTGGTCAAAGGCTGCAAAATTATATCCGAACTTTTATGATTCAGATTGTAAAAGTGCAGAAGAGGTTTAACCTACTACATTTTTTTTTATATGCATTGCAAGGCTAACCTTGAACAGAGAGATCAGAAAGTCAGTTTGTCGTGATGCTATATGCTATTTTTTGAGAAATGCAAATGCAGAACCAGTTCCCAACGATCAAAAATGTATGAACTATGCCATATAGAAGTACTTTTTTTTTTTTACCTTTAATGACAACAGTATCATCATCCTAACAGGAAAATGATTTTGTTAACAGAATAATACTAATATACTAGCAACACACATCAAAATTGCTGGTGAACGCAGCAGGCCAGGCAGCATCTCTAGGAAGAGGTGCAGTCGACGTTTCAGGCCGAGACCCTTCGTCAGGACTAACTGAAGGAAGAGTGAGAGTTTGTTGTTTGTTGTTTGTGTTTTTAAATACTGATATACTGTCCAGCCATGAATTTCATTAAGTCTCAGGAGAAGTTAAATAGCTAAAGATTGAACAATTAAATTAAGTATTCCAAGAAACAGGACACTGACAATTAAGGAGGTAATCAAACTTTCAATGAGAATACATTACCACTGCAATCCCAATGATGAGTATCATCCCATAGTGCTATAAATTGAGGGATATCTGGGACATCATACTTCCCAGGATGCCTTTCCACCCAACAATTCCATTGCCTGCAATCCCATTCTTCCACTTACTTCATTGTAGCCTGCTTCCTTCTCAAAGGCCCATTAACTCCTCTCTGATTATTATCTAGAGTATATAGAGTATAGATAATTTAAAGTATCCAATTAAGCAACTGACCAGCAGATTGGGATATGGGAAGACAGCAGTACCTGGAAGAAACCCAAGAGGTTACATGGAGAACGGATGAATTTCACTAGCCACATCAGAGGTCAAGATTTGTCTTGGATCACTGGAGATGCGAGGCAACAGTATTACCTGTTGGACCACACATTTCCTTCAGAAATGTTGAAGGAAGTACAATATCTTCTAGATTGGGACGGTGCATGTTTGGGAGAGCAATATAAAGGTAATGGTCTTCACCATACATCCACTCTTGCACTTTACTTTCTGATACACTGCTGAAAAATTCATGAAGAATTACTATATTGTACCTGTGAAAAGAAGAAATTAAGCGCTGATGGTAGTAACTCGCACCAGTGGATGAGATGCCAAGGGAACTGCTTTTTCCGAGCTGATTACTTTGACTATCCAAGTCTTTTGGAGAATTACCCATCAAAGCAGATGAATAATCCACAAACATTGTTTATCAGACCATACGACAAAGAAGCAGAATTAGGCCTTTTGGCTCATTGAGTCTGGCTGATTTATTTTTCCTCTCAATCCCATCCTCTTGCCTCCACTCTATAACCTTTGCCACCATACTAATAAAGAACTTACCAACTTCTGTTTTAAATATACCCAATGACTTGGCCTTCACAACTGTCTGTGGCATTACATTCTACAGATTCACCACCCACTGGCTAAAGAAATTCCTACTCACCTCTAGTCGAAAGGGACATCTTATCCTGAAGCAGTGCCCTCTGGTCCTAGACTCTGCCATTACCGGAAACATCCTCTCCATTGGTAGGTTTCAATGAGATTCCTCTCCAGCACCCCCCGCCCCCCGACCATTTTCTAAACTCTAGTGAGTACAGGCCAAGAGGCATCAAACATTCGTCATGTGTTAACCCTTTCATTCCCAGGACCATTCTTTTGACCCTCCCCAATGCTAGTACATCTTTTCAGAGACATGGAGCCCTAAGATTCCCAGGAATCAATGAGAAACTGGGAGTCAGCCAGCCACGTCTTGCAAGTGCTGCAGCCATTTTGGGAATTCAGTACGGAACCTTTTGTTTAACCCAAACACAGCCTCTCGTATCCCTCTTGGGAGTCAGTGCAGGTATGCAGGAGGTCCACATGGATTCTTGGTCAGTAAGGGTCCCAGTACATTGATGGTGATGACATAGAAACATAGAAACATAGAAAATAGGTGCAGGAGTAGGCCATTCGGCCCTTCGAGCCTGCACCGCCATTTATTATGATCATGGCTGATCATCCAACTCAGAACCCAGCCTTCCCTCCATACCCCCTGACCCCTGTAGCCACAAGGGCCATATCTAACTTCCTTTTAAACATAGCTAATGAACTGGCCTCAACAGTTTGCTGTGGCAGAGAATTCCACAGATTCACCACTCTCTGTGTGAAGAAGTTTTTCCTAACCTCGGTCCTAAAAGGCTTCCCCTCTATCCTCAAACTGTGACCCCTCGTTCTAGACCTCCCCAACATCGGGAACAATCTTCCTGCATCTAGCCTGTCCAATCCCTTTAGGATCTTATACGTTTCAATCAGATCCCCCCTCAATCTTCTAAATTCCAACGAGTACAAGCCCAGTTCATCCAGTCTTTCTTCATATGAAAGACCTGCCATCCCAGGAATCAATCTGGTGAACCTTCTTTGTACTCCCTCTATGGCAAAGATGTCTTTCCTCAGATTAGGGGACCAAAACTGCACACAATACTCCAGGTGTGGTCTCACCAAGGCCTTGTACAACTGCAGTAGTACCTCCCTGCTCCTGTATTCGAATCCTCTCGCTATAAATGCCAGCATACCGTTCGCCTTTTTCACCGCCTGCTGTACCTGCATGCCCACTTTCAATGACTGGTGTATAATGACACCCAGGTCTCGTTGCACCTCCCCTTTTCCTAATCGGCCACCATTCAGATAATAATCTGTTTTCCTATTTTTGCCACCAAAGTGGATAACTTCACATTTATCCACATTAAATTGCATCTGCCATGAGTTTGCCCACTCACCCAACCTATCCAAGTCACCCTGCATCCTCTTAGCATCCTCCTCACTGCTAACACTGCCACCCAGCTTCGTGTCATCCGCAAACTTGGAGATGCTGCATTTAATTCCCTCATCCAAGTCATTAATATATATTGTAAACAACTGGGGTCCCAGCACTGAGCCTTGCGGTACCCCACTAGTCACCGCAGGCCATTCTGAAAAGGTCCCGTTTATTCCCACTCTTTGCTTCCTGTCTGCTAACCAATTCTCCACCCACACCAATACCTTACCCCCAATACCGTGTGCTTTAAGTTTGCACACTAATCTCCTATGTGGGACCTTGTCAAAAGCCTTTTGAAAATCCAAATATACCACATCCACTGGTTCTCCCCTATCCACTCTACTAGTTACATCCTCAAAAAATTCTATGATACAAATATCATAGAATGCCAGAAGTTGTTGGTGAAACTTTTAAGTAGCTCTTGTGTGATTGGTATTTGCCAATTATTAGGAAATATCTGGATCTTGGCACTTCCAGACATTAAATATTTGAACTTGAATTGCTAACAGCAATAAATAGATTCACTTTTGCACTTTAGAGTGAAGGACACTGATCAAACAGCTGAAGCCAAATGAGTTTATTTGCAGTGATACCTTGGGGGTCTGGGATAACTGGGTCCCAGCGAGCAAAACCAGTTTCCTGTATGTCATGCATGACGCTAGCCAATAGAGACCTTTACCCTTTTGTTTGTTCCCTCTTGTTCAAAATGCTTCCAATCCCATTATGCTGTATTATCAGACAACTAGCAGTATGCAGGGGGTTCCTCATTATCTGAAACACATGTTTGAAGATTGTGAATTTCTCACTCTCCCTTGTGTAGCATACTTAATATGCTTCCTGGATAACACTGGGCGGGCTGTATTAAGTAGTGATTTAGTGCACTTGTATAGTCACCAGACAATGTGAAGAATTTTTTACAACTTGAATTACTGCTTCATCTTTTCCAGTTTCAAAGATCAAGAGGTTGATTACGTATGAAATGTCAAATGCTCTGGTTCCAATGCCACATAAAATATTCCTTAGAAATTGGAATATGGCTACAGGCTGAGAAGTGGGAATCCACTGATCTGCTTCATTTCCTAGTTTCCCACCACAGAACTGTATTAATGTTCCTGAAAATAGCTATAAAGCTGATAAGTCACTTGAGAAGTACAAAATGAAAAATGACTTCAGGCAGTTCCTGACTGGTTCACATCAGCAGAAAATTGGGCAATTAAATGCCACAGAACAAATTCACAAGTGAGAAAATGAAACTAATAAAATTCTATTTGCTTTTATTAATTTTAAAAAGAGATATTAATATCCTGATTCCAAAACCATGCCTTAAGGTAGTAACATATACTTGGAAAATAAATGAGTGTTTTTCAAGAAAATTTTAAAAAAGTTTTTCTTAAATAACCCAGGAACTCCACTGTCACTTGTCATATTCACCAAGACTTTGCTCCTTCCTGGGCAGCACACAACAGAAATTGCCCCTAGCATCAACACAGTACATAATCACGCCTGCATTCCTGATCTATTCCCTATTTCACACAATGCTTAGAGAGATCTGCAAGTCTATCAATAACAGATATATCTTCATAACTTCTCTAATGAGGCTGGTAATCAGAATCCAAAATGAAATATGACGAACTGGCAGTGGTTTGTCTGATTTATGTCTACCATTTAACTACCAAGATGAAAATCTGTTGAAGTGTTTTGTTCTTCCTAGCATAAGATGCTACATATGGTAATTGCTTACAGTTAATAGCACTAGTGGAGATCAACTTTGGGGCTATAAACTTATTACTTCATACCATTCCCTCTCCAATTCCTATCACAAGCCAAATTTTCATGCTTGCATAAAACAAGTATTCCAAACACAACTCAGGTTTGAGTTGTAGAGACATTTATTAGACTGAACCTAACTGGAAAACATTGGTGATTCTGAAGCAAATGACAGGCATTTTCCCACATAAATATCCACAGCTTTGGGAGCTTCAGACGTGTATATCCTACTGCAGTCTCAGACTTGCAAACAGATACCAGTGTGTTGCCCTTAAGGCATTTATTTGACTTTGTTGGGTCTACGCTTTAAATGATTTGTTTGTAACTATTTTCTAGTTAAAGTTAAAGGTTGATGATTATGTTACAGTCTAACAAAGGTAAATTCATTGTCTACGGTATATCGCAGCATGCGATGACGTCACCTCTGGTTTCGCCGTCTCTTATGTGTAACCTCCAGTTCGGAGAAGGTGTGAAGGTGGGTGCCATGCGTGCAGCATCATCATGAAGAGCTCCGTGTCTACCCACAAAGAAACATTATAGAAGCAACACCTTTTCACCATACGATGTTAATGTGGAAGAGTGCACAGTAAATGGTCAACCTTACTACGAACGACTCTGTCTTCATTGGCTCTGGTTTAACTTGGTGTTTAGTCAGAGTTTCAACACACTGCACGAGAACACTACAACCAGCTTTCAAATCTGTTAACAAGCTCTTTCAGTGGACTCTTCCAATGGACTTCAGTGGTGGAGTATGATTTTGCTTAGTTTTCCAAACACTAGCCTGAGGAACTTGGTCAAGGATGCCCATGGCAAATTTTGGGCCAAAGTTTTGTTTCACATGTACGAGGGACATGAGACAAATATTTTACATGTCAATCGTTTTATACTGGAATCTTGGTGACAACTACAAACAATTCTCACAGGCAGTGTGGGGTACAGGAACGATGAGTTTGGTGGCAGTGGATGGGAGATCTCCTGAGTTAACGAGGTTGCTGGCAATGCTAGAGACAATGGCCTGGTTCTGTGCAAGTGGTAAGTAAGAGGAGGTGTTTCAGAGCTGCTATCTGGCCTCAACAAGATAGAGGTCAGTCTGGGAGACTACAATAGCACCACCCTTGTCAGCAGGTTTGATGAGGTTGGCATTGGTGCAGAGACTGTGGAAAGCAGTGCTTTCAGAGGGGTGAGATTAGAATAGGCGCGAGGAAAAGTAACGTCTTGCAGGCAGGTAAGAGATGAAAAGATGCAGAATGAGGAAGAAGGCCAGAGCAGGATGCACAAGAAGAAGAAGAAGAAGAAGAAGAAGAAGAAGAAGAAGGGTGGAATCGGGAAAATGGGTCAATGGTGGGGGGGTGGGGAATCCTTGTCAAAGAAGTAGTCTCGGTGACAGAAGAAGACCTTGGCATCATGGCATGCATGGAACTCAGTGAAGTATGGGTATAGGGAGTCAAATATAAGGCCCGTGCTGAGGAGAGATATTCTGCCTCAGAGAAGGGGAGGTCAGAAGGGATGGTGAAGGGATGGTGAAGACATGGTAAAGGGTGGAGTTGAGGGGCCAGAAGAGAGAGGGAGTTTGGAATGTTCAGAGAAATTGAGGTGGGAGGAAAATGGGGGCTCAGGAGAATGAAAGAGGGATGAGGGTTAGAAGAGATCCTGAGAGACTGGGGTGAGTAGAATAATAGAACACTACAGCACAGAAACAGGCTCTTCAACATATCTAGTCCATGCAGAACTATTAATTTATTGAGACCCATTGACCTGCACCCAGGCCATAGTCCTTCATACCCCTCCCAGCCAAATTTCTCTTAAGTGTTGAAATCGAACCCGCAACCACTTCACTGACAGCTCATTCCACAATTCCATCTTCAAATTCACACTCTGAGTGAAGAAGTTCCCATTCATATTCCACTTAAACACTTCATCTTTCACACTTAACCTATGACCTCCAGTTCCGGTCTACCCAGCCGAAGTGGAAAAAGCCTGTTTACATTTAGCCTTTTTCTACCCCTCATTATTTTGTATACCTCTATCAAATCTCTCCTCATTCTCCTATACTCCGGGAATAAAGCCCTAACATCACACAGATTCTCAGGTCCGGGCAACATCCTTGTAAATTTTCTCCATACTTTTCAATCTTATTGATATCTTGCCTGTAGGGAGGTGACCAGAACTATACACAATACTCCAAATTATTCCTCTGCAATGACTTGTACAAATTCAACATAACAACCCAACTCCTGTACTCAGTATTTTGATTTATGAGTGCAAATGTGTGTAAAGCTCTCTTCATGACCCTTTCTACATGTGACGCTACTTTCAAGGAGTTACAGATCTGTATTCACACATCCCTCTGTTCTACTGCACTCCTTGGTGCCCC
The DNA here is from genome assembly GCF_963921235.1 of Mobula hypostoma. Taxonomy (NCBI): domain Eukaryota; kingdom Metazoa; phylum Chordata; class Chondrichthyes; order Myliobatiformes; family Myliobatidae; genus Mobula; species Mobula hypostoma. The sequence goes on from NC_086104.1 coordinate 33,892,944, forward strand.
ACTGTTCACCATGTAAATCCTATTCTGAGTTGTCTCCCCAAAGCGCAACCCCTCACACTTGTCTGCTTTAAATTCCATCCACCACTTTTCAGCTCATTTTTCCCCACTGGTCCAGAACGGAGTGCAATCCTTGATAGCTTTCCTTGCTGTTAACTACAGCCCAAGCCCTAGTGTCATCTGTAAATTTTCTTATCCCATTTATGTTATCATCCAGATTGTTGATATAGATGACAAACAACAATGGACCAAGTACTGATCCCTGTGTAGCATGACTCTAGTCACAGGTCTCCAGCCAGACAGGCAACCATCTGCTAAAACTCACTGGCTTCTCCTGTGAAGCCAATATCTAATCCAAGCAACTGAACACTCTTGATTAACCTCCAATGCGGAACCTTGTCATTGGTTTTGCTAAAGTCCATGTAGACAACATCCACAGCCTTGGCCTCATCAATGTTCTAGGCAACTTCCTCGAAAAACTCTATAAGATTTGTTAGACACAACCTAACATGCACAAAGCCATGTTGACTATCCCTAATTAGTCCTTACCTATACAAATACTTATATATCTTGCCCCATTGAATACTTTCCAATAACTTAGCTACAACTGATGTCAGGCTCAGTGGCCTATTAAGTTCATCGCTTATTCTTACAGCCTTTTCTTAAACAAGGGGGTACAGAGAAGTCATGGAAGAAGAGAAGCAATTGGACCCAGCGGTAGAGAGAGAGGTCTCGCCCTGGAGGTGGCTGGGGTCGAGGCTAGAAAATGTCACTCAAAGCTGGTAAAAAAATGCTGCAACCAATTATTTGAAAAGCAATTGGGAAATTCGCTTTTCATATGAGAGAATTCAAATACTGTAGACAATACATCTTGGAAGGGTCTCAGCCCATAAAGTTAACTCTTTTAATCTTTTCCGTCGATGCTACCTGACCCACTGAGATCCCCCAACACTTTGTGTGTGTTTCTATGGATCTGCAGAATCTCTTATGTAAATACATCTTATATGGAGCCTTTGTCCAACTGCAATGGAGAACTGTGCACAGTTTTGGTTTGTAATTTGCCATCAGGAAGCAAGGCATTGGAGCAGTCCCTGGAACAATGGTCTTGATGTCTGAAGAAAGAGAGAGGAACTAGGCCTGCAGTTTATTCTCCAAAGTTTAGAACAGAAGAATGAGAGGTAATCTTTTTGAAACTTACAAATCCTGGAGTGCATTTTCCCTGGCTGAAGAGTTTTGGAATCAGGGCTGACAGTCTCAGAATAGGGAGCAGGCCCATTGAGACTGAATTAAAGATTATTTTCCATTCAGATAGTGGTAATTCTTTGGAATTGTGTAATCTGGATTGCTGTAGGTTGACAGTTATTGAGTTTTTACAAATGACATTTGAATATTGGAACGATGTAAAAAAATTGAGCATGAGGTAGGAGATCAGTCATGATATTGCTGAATGGTAGTGCAGGATAGATGAGCCAGATGGCCTACTCTTGCTCCTAATTCCAACATTCTTACAATAAACCATAAGACAGAGGAGCAGAATTAGGCCATTCAGCCCATTGAGTCTTCTCTGCCATTCCATCATGATTGATTTCTTATCTCTCTCAACCCCATTACTAATGCCTCTGCAATCCCTCAGTTATCACTTTTAGAACCTCTTTCAATTCTTGCAGCATTGACACATGATGGCAAATAACATGACCTCCTAACACTAGGACAAAGTTCTATTGGTTATGCTTGAAGTAATAAATTGGAATAGTGTGAGCTATTCTAGTTTAGTACTGCAATAATAAGCCAAGCAAAAACAAGTTGGTATCCTTTACTACTGTAGACTCCACTTGCAAAACGGAACCACTTTCATTTTTTGTATGTTGTAAGAGTTACAAATGATGGCTTATATTTTACTAGATTATTGGTGTGAACTTCATGAACCTGATCAAACCAAAGTTACCCTGGAGTTCAGAGCAAGATAGCTTCAGAATATACCTTTTCAATGATCCACATCTGACCTTTTCAAATGTGGAATTTAAATTGTTGGTTGTTTTCAAGCTGTCTTCTCTTTCAGCTGAATCTCTGGTTACTATTGCTGCAATTTAAGACAGAGAGGCTAAAATCAGATGTATCAGTATTACAGAGGAGTAAAGGGAATTATAGAGGCATGAGAGAGGAGCTGGCCGAAGTTTATTCAATAAACTTTATTGGAAGGGAACACTAGCTGGGATGATGGCAGGACAACAGTGGCTGGAGTTTCTGAGAACCATTCGAAAGCGCAGGATAGATCCCAAAGAAGTAGTAGTATTCTAAATGGAACATGAAGCAACGGTGACTGACAAGAAGAATCAAAGTCACAATAAAAGCTAAAAAAAAAGAGGGCATACAATATAGCTAAAATTCACGAGAAGACAGAATTATGAAGCTTTTAAAAACCAACAGAAGGCAACTAAAGAAGCAATAAGGAGAAAAAAGATGAAAGATGAAGGTAAGAGAGCTAACAACAAGCTAGCTCTGATCAGATGTATGCTATGTAAGGAGTTGGGATCAACATAAAGTACAGATAAACTTTTACATGCGACAGTATTGAGATTGGTTGGGAGAGAAAAGTATCTACTGGTAATGCTCTAAAGGATTTTGACTAATGCTATGAAATCGTAACAAAAGTAAAACGATGTATTTGATATGAAACAAAGCACGTTGTTTTGACCCTGCACAAGACCTGATTTGGATCATATTTAGAATACTGTATGCAGTTCCTTTCACCTCATACAGTGGATGATATTATGTTGTTGTTAAAAGTTCTGAAAATCAGTTTATCAGTCTAGTGGGATTAAAAAGCTGTCTATAATTGTGGAAGTGCCAGATCTTAGGGTGATATCATATATGCTGTTCATAATTTCTCAATTACAGCCAGTACTCCCTTACAGCTATTTGATGATGCAAGACTTCAACCTGAAATGTCCACAATTCCAACCACCCCACCCCCTCCCCAACCTACAGATGGTGCTTGACCTACCAAGTTCCTCCAGTAAATTGTTATTGATTCAGATTCCAATGTGTGCAGTCCCTAATGAAATGTATGCAGTAAAAAAAAAGAGCATACTTAACTAGATGTGATGTGCTTTAGTGTATGACAGCAGCCATACAAATGCAAGTTTTTAAACTTTCTTTTATTTGAAAATACCTTCCTAAGACAGTCGACTCACTATGAAAGCTACTACAAATATGAAACAGGGCCTTTCTGTAAATGGCACAGCATATATTCAAGGAAGAGAATATGCCATGAAGGTGCACATGAAAGGACAAAAACGTAGAAAAATTATATGAATCAAAAACCAATGTTTTTGATTCATTTACCAGGATTTTTACCACCATGCTTGTATTATTTAGCATAAATTGCATGCTCTTAAATTGCTTTTTCAAAATATTAGGAGTTGTCTTACTCCAGTCCCAGTGCGTCATTCTCTCTTACTGCATAATCATTCCCAGCAAAGCTATTTAAAAACTGAGGATATCAAGTTCATCACATTATTGCAATCTGATATGCCATTACATCTATACCCATTGCACCAAGAGAATTCATAATGATGCAACACAATCACTTTAAAAACAAAACATTTAAACCATAGCTTATGCTTTGTTTCATAGAATTTGTGATTGATCCATGCACAATACCAAGCCACAAAGTCAAACCAATAGCACGAACAAGCAGCATTTAAAAAGGTTATACTGAGTGCTCATCTTCCATTGTATTAAATTGTTCATTTTGACTGTGTGACTGAACCCTATTTGTACAAAATACATTACACAATTAGAATAATGCAGTGACCAAATTATATATGATCAGTTACATGACTTAAAAACTTAAAAATGTGTGGTGAAGAAAATGTAACAGCCATAAAGACTGTACTGTTATTAGGGTTGTTTATTACTTAATAAAAGTAGCTCCTTATTCACAGCACAGTATTTGTGAATAAATGTTCTAAATTTCTAAACTTTTCTAAATTTGTAACTAGTCTTGATTAGAAAACATATTAACACATGATAAAATACACCTTAAAGCATACAAAATCAATTTAGTCAGCAATAAACAATAACCAGTAATAGGGAGTCTCAATTTATAATACAATTTATAAGTAGCAATGAACCAACCATAAGTTCATATGACAATATGGGAGAAAATTCACTTAGTTACAAAAGATTGCGTAAATGTAATTAATTGTAGTCAAGTATGTGGTAACAAATTCACCATGATAATATTTCTACAGTATACCAGACACTTCACTGACTAAATCAGAATTTCCCTTATCATAGAGTACATTCTTTGAACAGTGGTTAAAAATAATTTGGTTAAAAACAAGCATGTTCAGTCACCCGATATCCTATAATTTCAGATCTTCTCTGTCCTAAAGAATTCACTGGAACCTTTTTTTTGAGATGCAGCACGGAATAGGCTCTTCCAGCTTTTTGAGCTGCACCGCCCAGCAACCCCCGACTTAACGCCAGCCGAATGACGGGACAATGTACAATGACCCATTCACCTACTAACCGGTACGTCTTTGGACTGTAGGAGGAAAGCAGAGCACCCAGAAAAAGCCCACACATTCCATGGGGAGGACATACAGACTCCTTACAGACGACGTCGGAACTGAATTCCGAACACCGACAACCTGAGCTGCAATAGCATGAGCTAACCGCTACACTACTGTGGCACCTGGGAATTAGCTGTTGCTAAAACTTCCATTATTAGGTGCAGGGTCTTTAGGCACCTGCACCTCCTCCCTGATATTGGTAACATGTCCCACATGAGGAGGATCTTTCATGATGGATACCGCCTTCTTGAAGCACTCTCTCCTGAAGGTGCCCTCTCTGGCTGGGAGGGTTGTGGCACTGACTGAGTCTACAACCATTTACAGCCTCTTTTGATCCTGTGCATTGTAGTGTACTTTCTGTGCTGTGTTGCAACCAATCAGAATGCTCTCCACTGTACATCTGTAGAAGTTTGCAAGAGACTTTGGTGACATACCAAATCTCCTTAAATTCCTAATGAAGCAGAGCTGCTGGCATGATTTCTTCATGATTGTATCAATATGTTGGGTCCAGGATAACAACAATAATTTAAAGTCCATTCATTCAACATCCTGGCTTTGTTATTTTAAACAGAATATTATGCTAATGGATTTCTTTAACATTTAATTGGCTCTCTATTAAATACATGCTATGAAAATTGTGATAACAAAGGAGATTTACAACTGTTATTTATCAACAAATCATTTGAACCTGATGTTATGCCTTAAAAGATACATATCTCATAACCAATTAAGTAGCAATATTTAATCTATATTATCCTATAAAAGCAGTATATTAAAATGTTAGCTGCAACATTTTGAAAACAAATTTTCACATTTATGAAATATGGAATAATTCTGCTTACAACTGAATTAAGTTTAATCAAGCGCTAAGCTCAGGGAGAGAAGCCTTCGTCCACTATTCCTTCAGTTGATAAGCAATCGGATTTAATAGAGAGAAAGTATTCATACCTCACATCTATGTAAACATTACCCTACTGGCAACCTATTACCTGGAATGCCTAACTGGAGTCTGAACTCTATGACCCTAATGCACAAAGAATATATCTCAAGCAAGTATGGTTTTCTACAATTTGTGCACAGCATCTTCCCAGCATTGTAGCAATGATTCTATATCCACCAGCACCCTCCAATAAGGAGTATTCTGACTTGATCTTTAAAAGCTGGGTGCCAAAATCATAGATGCTCCACTAAGAGCCAGCAGTTGCAAGATCTTGTATTACATCAGTGAAACAGGTTGCAAAGAAGCAAACTTTACAACATTGTTCTGGCAATTTTGCAGTTGAAAGTACAACAATGTTAAATTGACCAAGATGTTTCAAAATACAAATTAGGTATATTTTTCAATTACCTACTGAATATTGAATGTACTGGATGGAGTGAACGTGGAGAGAATGTTTCTAATAGTGGGAAACTCTAGGACCAGAGGGCACAGCCTGACAACAAAAGGACATCGCTTTAGAGCAAAAATGGGGAGGAATTTCTTTAGCCAGGGAGTGGTGAATCTGGGTAATTCATTACCACAGATGGCTGTGGAGACCAAGTTATATGGTATATTTGGAGCAGAATTTGATAGGTTCTTGATTAATCAGGAAACACATTCATGTTTATTATCACTGACATATGTCATGAAATTTGTTGTTTTGCTGCAGCAGTACACTGCCTGGCATAGGAACAACTGTAAGTTTAAAAAAATAATTCAGGCAAAAAAAGATGAATAATGAGGTGGTGTTCATGGACGAGCAAGGGGAATAACTTTTCTGAAAATGTGTGGGTCTTCAGGGCCCTGCACTTCCACACTGATGTTAGTAACACGAAGAGAGCATGTCCCGCATGGGGAAGATCTTTCATGATGGATATTGCCTTCATGAGGCACTCTCTCCTGAAGATGCGCTCAACAGTGGGAAGGATCATGCGTCTGCTGGAACTGGCTGAGTCTACAACCCTCTATAGCCTCTTTATTCAATATGTGCATTGGAGCATCCATACTGTGCTGTGATGGAACAAAGCACAATAGGTACAAAAGGTCAGCACGATGTTCTGAGTCAAAGGGCCTGCACTGTGCTGTACTGTTCTATATTCACTGCATTTTGGTCAGAGATTGACAGGTTCTTGATTGGCAAGAGGGTGAAGAGTCATGGAGAGAATGGAATTTCAGCTGCAACACACACAAAAAATGCTGGTGAATGCAGCAGGCCAGGCAGCATCTATAGGAAGAGGTACAGTCGATGTTTCGGGCCGGGACCCTTTGTCAGGATTAACTGAAAGAAGAGATTTGAAAGTGGGAGGGGGAGATCCGAAATGATAGGGGAAGACAGGAGGGGAGGGGCGGATCTAAGAGCTGGAAAGTAGATTGGCAAAAGGGATACTAGACTGGAGAAGGGAGAGGATCATGGGACGGGAAGCCTGGGGAAAGAGAGAAGTGGGGAGGGGAGCCTGGAGGGTGGAGAGCAGGCAAGGAGTTATAGTGAGAGGGACAGAGGGAGAAAAAAGAGAAAGAAAAAAAGGGGGAAAAATAAAAAATATATTAAATAAATAAGGGATGGGGTGTGAAGGGGAGGAGGGGCATTAACGGAAGATAGAGAAGTCAATATTCATGCCATCAGGTTGGAAGCTACCCAGACGGAATATAAGGTGTGCTCCCTCCAACCTGAGTGTGGCTTCATCTTTACAGTAGAGGAAACCGAAGCCTCTTTCAGCTGCAAGATTGGATTGAAGAAGTGATGGTGTTCTCCTTGGAATGAAAGAGGTTGACTGGGAAGTATAAGATGATGATGGTTATAATTAAGTTTAAGCTTACTGCCGCACCTCGCTATCAGTTGTGGGTAAGCGTGCCTGACGAGGGTCACCAGATGAAAAAAAATAGATGGTAAACCGTAACAGCACATTAGCGCAAGGGGTCTTATTTAGTGCCAGGTGGGAAAAAAAAGAGCAAAAGCTGCCGAAATGTTGTGAAGAAAAGAAGTATTTACAGACAGGCAGAGGCTTTTTCCACGATGCACTTTGTCTTTAACTTTCCAATATAACTATTCACCAATCGTCAAATCCAACCTTCACGCCTCTCTAGCAAAGCCAGAGTAAGCATTTAAATCTGCCTCCGACTAACCTAGAGGGGGAAGTTCTACTGTCAATTGGGGGCGGGGTGTGCACTAATCACGTGACCAGAGCATAATAATTAATTCAGATGAAAAATTGGAACATTTTAAACAGGAATTTTGACATCCTACAGTTTTATTCCATATCAAGGGCCTTAGTTAAATCCATAGACCAGTGTCCACATGTTCAGGTGAATATAAAAGAATTATGTCTCCCCACTAGTTGCTTGCTTAGGGTGTGGTGTGCCTGCTCCCACTAACCCAGGCATTACTTTAGGATGCCCCAAACTATCTCTCTGGTCTTTTGGGGACCATTCTGCTGTCTACAAACCGATGTAACAGTGTGAGTAAAAATAAATTGAACTGTTTGGAATGCCTGGGTCTAGAATCCTAATTTTTATGAGTTATAAACCAGTAGAGTACGTTAACTGAAGGGATTGTTTTCATTAGCCAAGCTAGTGATTGCTTTACTGTTGGGGTATGTAAATGGTGAACTCCCAAGAACTGCAGAATAGGGGGGCCAAGTGTGTGAACTACTAGGGAAACTAGACCAGGGACAGTACGAGGAGAAGTGACTAACCAGGCAAAGGGGCAAGGTTAGCGGGAGAATGAGCATTGCCAACCTGTTCTGTCACAATTACACACCCTTCGGTTAATGGTAGGACTCCAAGGCATAAAAAAGGTTGGGAACCCCTGGTTTTACATAATAAAAGGAAGGAAAGCAGATTATCTTAGCAGGTGTTTCAAAGTTTTGCAGAAACAGATTTAACATGAAGGACAAAAGATACTTGTAAATTGGGGAAAAATTCAATCACACAGATGGATACAGCCAAACGAAACATTGTAACCCTGGGGCCAAAGTGCAAAGCGCAATACCAACAGTTACTCACAGCACAAGGCACTCATAAGATAGCCGTAAAATACAGTCACACACAAAAAAATGCATTGTCCATCTCCCTGAATCCATGAATGCTATAGTAGTCTGCAGTCGAACACAATACATCACATCTTTTCCCAAGCAAACACTAGAGGGCAGCAACAACTCCAGCATGGAGAGCGCCACACTGCCTCTGGCACTCCAGCGGTGTGCACCCACTCTGATGTCTCTCTCCTTGATGGCTGCAAACAGGTGACACCAGGGTTTGACACCATGTCCTCACAATGACAGAGGACACAAGTCCATAAAATCAAAAGACCAGAAGACAAAGGAGCAGGATTAGACGATCTGGCCCATCAAGTCTGCTCCGCCATTCAATCATGGCTGCTCCAGATCTCTAACACAGTCTTCAAGGAGCTGCAGCCGGATGCACTTCATAACAAGTGTCACCAGCATGCGAACAACAGGAACTCTGCAGATGCTGGAAATTCAAGCAACACACATCAAAGTTGCTGGTAAAAGCAGCAGGCCAGGCAGCATCTGTAGGAAGAGGTGCAGTCGACGTTTCAGGCCGAGACCCTTCGTCAGGACTAACTGAAGGAAGAGTGAATAAGGGATTTGAAAGTTGGAGGGGGAGGGGGAGATCCAAAATGATAGGAGAAGACAGGAGGGGGAGGGATAGAGCCAAGAGCTGGACAGGTGATAGGCAAAAGGGGATACGAGAGGATCATGGGACAGGAGGTCTGGGAAGAAAGACAAGGGGGGGGGGACCCAGAGGATAGGCAAGAGGTATATTCAGAGGGACAGAGGGAGAAAAAGGAGAGTGAGAGAAAGAATGTGTGCATAAAAATAAGTAACAGATGGGGTACGAGGGGGAGGTGGAGCCTTAGCGGAAGTTAGAGAAGTCGATGTTCATGCCATCAGGTTATGCACACATTCTTTCTCTCACTCTCCTTTTTCTCCCTCTGTCCCTCTGAATATACCTCTTGCCCATCCTCTGGGTCCCCCCCCCCCCGTCTTTCTTCCCGGACCTCCTGTCCCATGATCCTCTCGTATCCCCTTTTGCCTATCACCTGTCCAGCTCTTGGCTCTATCCCTCCCCCTCCTGTCTTCTCCTATCAGTTTGGATCTCCCCCTCCCCCTCCAACTTTCAAATCCCTTACTCACTCTTCCTTCAGTTAGTCCTGACGAAGGGTCTCGGCCTGAAACGTCGACTGCACCTCTTCCTACAGATGCTGCCTGGCCTGCTGCGTTCACCAGCAACTTTGATGTGTGTCACCAGCATGCAGCTCCCTTGCCGTTCACCAATAAAACAGCGAATCAAGCTTACAGTTTCCTACATTACCAATATCCAATAGGTCTTGCAATCACAAGAAAAGTGACTAAGACAATTCCCTGCTATTGGATTTCACACCACTTTCGTGCACCAACACTTCTCTGATGCAGGCAGCAGTATGAACCGTATCAAGCCCAGCTCCCTTAGTTTCTTCGCCAAAGAGCAACTCTCTAATGGGGTAGATCTACAGTACTTTAGACCATAAGACACAGGAGCAGAATTAGGTCATTTGGCTCATCGAGTCTGTTCTGCCATTCAATCACGATTGATCCTTTTCTTTTCCTTCCTCAGTCCTCCCACTCTCTGCCCTTCTCCCTGTAACCGTTGATGCCCTGGCCAATCAAGAAACTATCAATCTTCGCCTTAAATACACCCAATGACATGGCCTCCACAGCTGCCTGTGGTAACAAATTCCACAAATTCACCACCCTCTGGCTAAAGAAATCTCTCCGCATCTCTGTTTTAAATGGACGCCCTTCTATCCTGAGGCTGTGCCCTCTTGCCATAGACTCCCGTACCATGGGAAACATCCTTTCCACATCTACTCTATTTATTTCTTCTACCAAAGTGCATCCCCATGCATTTTCCAACATTGTATTTCACTTGCCACTTTCTTGCCCATTCTCCTAATCTGTCTAAGTCCTTCTGCAGTCTTCCTGTTTTCTCAGCACTACCTGCTCCTCCATCAAACTTCGTAACATCTGCAAACCTGGCAATAAAACCATCTATTCCATCATCCACATCAACCTAAAAGAAGCGCCCCCAACACTGACCCCTGGAGAACACCACTAGTCACTGGCAACTAATCAGAAAATGATCCTTTTATTTCTACTCGCTGCCTCCTACCAATCAGCCAATGCTCGAAACATGCCAGTTAACTTTCTGGTAATACCATGGGCTCTTAACTTCGTAAGCACTTTGCCAAAGGCCTTCTGAAAATCCAAATATACAACATTCACTGCATCCCCTTTATCTATCCTATCTATAATCTCCTCAAAGAATTCTGACAGGTTTGCCAGGCAAGATTTTCCTTTAGGGAAACCATGCTGACTTTGTCCTATCTTGTCCCGTGTCACCAAGTACTCCAGAACCTCATCCTTAACAACTGACTCCAACATCTTCCCAACCACTGGTCAATAATTTCCTTTCTGTGGTCTCCCTCCTTTCGTAAAGAGTGGAGTGACAATTGCAATTTTTCAGTCCTCTGGAACCATGCCAATGAATCTGTTATTTAAATTATCAATATCCAGCAGGGTCTTGAGATTGTAATAATTACATTTAAAAGGACAATAACACCTTTGATTGGCCTTGCAGAAGTTGCTGTGTCTGAGTGTGCTGCCATCTTACAGGAAAGAGTTAAAGGGACATAGACCCACACAACAGGAATAAAGATTCTTTAACCCAATTAATCTATGCTGACAGTTTTGTTCACCCAGCCAATCTCAATTTAATGGTTCAGCCAATATTCCTCCAAGCTCCACCTGTCCAGGTACCTGTCCAAATACTTCTTAAATGCATGGACTTAACTCTCAGCTGAACAAAATTTGCCTCAGATTTTGTTTTTGTGCAATGTTTTCTTAACATGAATTTAGTTTCAATCTGTGAAATAGAGATATGGAGTAACATTTAATCAAATGCATGACGATGACAATTGCATTTTTGAACTATTAGCCGTTTGAAGTGAACTGCAAAAATCTGTAACAAGATTAACTTGAATTTATATAGCAACTTTTGCATCATAAAAACAAAATCTGAGACTAATTTTTTTTAGTTACGAGTTCATTCCACATCTGAATGGAATAACTTCAACAACAAAAAATTACTTCTTGTAATTCTCCCTAACTACTGCCTTTTCTGTTGCTGCTCCCTTAAGAATAGAAATACAAGAACCTTACAGATGACATAATAACAGCAATAAACACAAAATTTCCTGTTCTATTCAGGAGAGCAATTGATTTGATTTGCACTGTAACTACATTTATACCAAACAGATTTTGAAATATGTATCCAACAACTAAAAGCATTTATGTCATCGACATCATCTCACAAAACTCCCATAGACAACTGCATTTCCATGTGGTCATGCCACTGGGATAAAAGGAAGTACAAATATTATGTAATAAAAACAGAAAATACTATTAAATATTCAGCAGACCAGCAGCAAACTATGGGAAGAAAATATTAATCAACATTTCAAGTTATTGATCTTTCATCAGAATAGGGAAATAAAACTTCAACTTTTAAGAACCAGAAATGGGAACTTGGAATGAAAGATAAAGTTTGTGAATGGGGTCAAGATTAAGTGACAAAGGTTAATGGTGGAAGGCAGCATCCAAATATAGGCTGATGGGAAATTTAGATGGGAACAAATGAATCATTGAGTCCAGAAGGTTGTAATGGTTATAAGTGTAGCTTATTATTATGTGGAATTTCAGTGCAGCGTTGGAAGCTAAGCACTAAGAGTGGCAGTAGACAGAGGGTGTCGAGACATGAAGCTGTTACTACTAAATACAAGAGATTCTGCAGACGCTGGAAATCCACAGCAACACACACAAAATGCTAGAGGAGCTCAGCAATTCAGGCAACATTTATGGAAATGAATAAACAATCAACGTTTTAGGCTGAGACTCTTCAATAGGACTGGATAGGACAAGGGAAGATGCCAGAACATAAAGATGGGGGAGGAAAAACTGAATGGTGATAGGTGAAGCCTGGTGGGTGGGGGACGAGGGATGAAGCTGATTGGTGGAAATGGCAAAGGGCTGGAGAAGAAGGAATCTGATAGGAGAGGAGAGTGGATCATGGGAGAAAGAGAACGAAGGGGGGCATTAAGGGAAGGTGACAGGCAGGTAAGGAGAAGTGGGAAGAGGCCAGAGTGGTGAATAGAAAGAGAGAGAAGAGGGTGGGGAAAATTATCCGAAAGAGAAATTGATGTTCATAGCATCAGGTTGGAGGCTATTTGGGCGGTATATGAGGTCTTACTCCTCCACTCTGAGAGTGGCCACATCGTGGCAGAAAAGTTGACCATGGACTGATATGTCAGAACGGGAATGGGGATGCTACTAAACCTTTATTTTTACTCATTTGTAGAGCACACCTTCATCACAAGCAATGAATTTAATGTAGGAAACTAAAGTAGATACAAGTACGATGGAAATTATATTTTGAGGATTCGAAAAGGCTGGAAGCAGAGAAGGAAGGGGTGCCTGGTGTAACTGGAGGAGGTGCAAAGGTTGTCATGGTGAAATGGAAGAGCAAACATACAGAGAGGAAATGGCTTCAGACACACATGGGAATCCTTCCATTTGCACCTTCTCTCACAAGGTGCCCACCATCCAGCCTTGGAACTATTCTGTGCTCAGTGGAACTGTCTGTCCAGCTCCCATCAAGGAGGAGGCTACGCAGGATTCATGCCAGGAGACCAGACTGAAAAACAGTTACTTTCCCCAAGCAGTAAGTGTGATCAAAACCTCCATCCACTAATCCACTACTACTGCATCATTTCGTGTCAGTCACCTGATGTACAGACACTCCAGTGCCTAGTGTCACTTTAGGGACATACAATCAATCTATGGATATAAGCTATCTCACATATTTATATTTATTGATTTTTTTATTATTATGGTGTTCTTATTGTATTTATTCTTCTTTTTCTGCTGTATCAGATTTGGAGTAAAAATAATTTTGTTTTCCTTTACACTTATTGGCCAGAAATTACATTAAACAATCTTGAATCTTCATTGTTATTTGGTATAAATTCTGGAACTCCTTTCCAGCAGTGTGGAGGAACTTCACCTGAAGGCCAATAACAACTCAAGGTGGCTTTCTGGACTTCCTCAACACATACTCAAGGCTTATTAAGGTTGGGTTTGCTAGAACACCCACATTGTGAAAGGCAAAAATGTATTTGGTGATAACATCATGCTGCAGATGGAGGAATCGACAAGGAAAAATTGAGGAGAATGAGGGGAGATCTTAGAGAGATATATAAAATTATGACAGGTACAGAGAGAGTGAATACAAGCAGGCTTTTCTCCGGGTTGGGTGAGACTAGAACTAGAGGTTATAGTTTTAGGGTGAATGGTGAAATATTCAAGGGGAATCCGAGGGGGAACTACTTCACTGAGAGGTACTGAGAGTGTGGAATGAGCTGCCAGCAGAAATGGTAGATGCAGATTTAATTGCAATGTTAATGAGAAGTACCCTGAGACCTCATCCTTAATAATCGACTCCAATGTCTTCCCAGCCACTGAGGTCAGACTAACCGGCCTATAGTTTCCTTTCTTCTGCCTCTCTCCCTTCTTGAAGAGTGCAGGGACATGTGCAATTTTCCAGTCTTCAGGAACTAGTGATTGTTGAAAGATAATTTCTAATGCCCCTATGATCTCTTCAGCCATCTCTTTCAGAACTCCGAGGTGTACACCATCTAGTCCCGGTGACTTATCTACCTTCAGACTCTTCAGTTTCCCCACGAACCTTCTCCCTGGTGATGGTAATTTTCCTCACTTCATGCCCCCTGATAACTGAAACTTCCACCATACTGCTAGTGTCTTCCACAGTGAAGACTGATGCAAAGTACTTATTCAGTTCGTGCACTATTTGCTTGTCCTCTATTACTACCTCTCCTGCATCATTTTCCAGCGGTCTGATATCCACCCCACCCTCTCTTTACCACTTTATGTATCTTAAGATACTTTCAGCATCTTCTTTAATATTACTGGCCAGCTTACTTTTGTATTCCATCTTTACCTTCTTAATGACTTTTTTAGTTGTCTTCTGTTGTTTTTAAAAGCTTCCCAATCCTCTAACTTCCCAGTAATTTTCTCTATTATATGCCCTTTCTCTGGCTTCCCTTGTTAGCCACAGTCGTGTCATCATTCCTTTAGAATACCTTTTACTCTTTGGGATGTATTTCGCTGGACACATTTCTTGCAGTTGTGGTGGTCCGGGACACTGGAGCTGTTGCAACCCGCTTCTGCCTTTTATTCTTGGGACCTGCAAGAGGAACATTACTCTATCCTGCCTGACATCTCTACCGTCCTACCTAAGCAGATATAAAGAAAAAAAAAGCTTGAGCTTTTTTTTCCTTTGCTTTCTCTGAGTGAAGCTCCTCTTCGCTGAAGCCACGAAGAACTAAAGCCTTAAGATCACCACTCTGACTACATCCACTCAGATGACGACCTGTGCTTGCTCCTACCTTCCTTTAATTTGCTCTTATTAATCAATCCCAAACACCGAATGGCACTAGTCAACGTTCTATCATGCTGTTGCAACCCACTTCTGCCTTTTATCCTTGGGTGGTGGACATGATTGAAGTCTCCCCTCCTCTTAAAACTTCCAAACTTCTGAGAGAGAACTTCCGAGGCAAATGAGATGGAGAAATCAGGGAATACTTAATTGCTCCAGGGTATCCTGGATCAATTAAATCCTTGACCCCTGAGCCTTTTCATCACTTTTTAGCAAAGCACACCACTGGAATACAGTATATTGGAATATCTGTGAACCCTCCAGAACGAGGGGTCACAGTTTGAGGATAAAGAGGAAGCCCTTTAGGACCGAGATTAGGAAAAACTTCTTCACACAGAGAGCGGTGAATTTGTGGAATTCTCTGCCACAGGAAACAGTTGAGGCCAGTTCATTGGATATATTTTAAGAGAGAGTTAGATATGGCCCTCATGGCTAAAGGGATCAGGGGGTATGGAGGGAAGGCTGGTACAGGGTTCTGTGTTGGATGATCAGCCATGATCATACTGAATGGCGGTGCAGGCTCGAAGGGCCGAATGGCCTACTCCTGCACCTATTTTCTACATTTCTATCTGAATGAGTGTTGCCCACTCAACAATCCAGAAACTCATTAGCATCTTGAACAAAGTATCCTGCTCGATTGGCACATTAGTTACTTCTATAAACCTATATTCTCTCCATCCTTACACAGCACTTATCTTCTACAATGTACTGTTGAGTTACTTGGCTCAACTTTTCCAGCAGAATGTCCAACAACCTTGACTTACAAATGTTTTAGTGTTACATCAAACCAAATTTCTTGGTGTTCACCTGGCAGAGAATCTCACCTGCTCCCTCAACACCAGCTCCACAGCAAAGAAGGCCCAGCAGCGTCTCTACTTTCTGTGAAGGCTGATAAAAGTCCATCTCCCACCCCCCCCCATCCTCACCAAATTCTAGAGGTTGTATTGAGAGCATTCTGCGCAGCTGCATCACTGCCTGGTTCAGAAATTGCACCATCTCAGATCGCAAGACCCTGTAGCGGATAGCAAGGTCAGCTGAGAAGATCATCGGGATCTCTCTTCCTGCCATTACAGACATTTACACCACACACTGCATCCGTAAAGCAAACAGCATTATGAAGGACCCCACACACCCCTCATGCAAACTCTTCTCCCTCCTACCATCTGATAAAAGGTACCGAAGCATTTGGGCTCTCATGACCAGACTATGTAACAGTTTCTTCCCCCAAGTCAACAGACTCCTCAATACCCAGAGCCTGGACTGACACCAACCTACTGCCCTCTACTGTGCCTACTGTCTTGTTTATTATCTATTGTAATGCCTCCTCTGTTTTGTGCACTTTATGCAGTCCTGGGTAGGTCTGTATTCTTGAGTAGTTTTGTGTTGTATTTTTACGTAGTTCAGTGTAGTTTTTGTATTGTTCATGTAGCACCTGGTCCTGAAAAACGTCATCTCGTTTTTACTGCATACTGTACCAGCAGTTATGGTCGAAATGACAATAAAAGTGACTAGACTTGAGAACATAGAAGAGTACCTCAAAGGAACAGGCCATTTTGCCCTCAATATTGTGCTGAACAAGCTAAAAAGCAAATCAAAAACACCCGACCACTAATCCGTACTAACTACATCATGTCCTTATACCACCATCTTCCTTACATCTCTTAAAAGCCTCTAATGTATTTGCCTGTACCACCATACTAGGCAGTGCATTCCAAAGGTCCACATCTCTTTAAGTAAAAACCTTACCCCTCACATCCCCATTGAACCTCCCCCTCCCCCCCCCCCGTCATCTTCGACGCATGCCCTCTGGAATTTGACATTCCAACCCTGGGAAACAGATAGTCTCTGTCCACTCTACCTATGCCTCGCATAATCTTGTAAAACTCTATCAGATCTCCCCTCAGTCTCCAATGCTCCAGAGAAAACAACCCAAGTTTATCCAAGCAACACAAACAAAATGCTGGAGGAACTCAGGAGCCCAGGCAGCATCTATGGAAAACATGAGTCCTGATGAAGGGTCTTAGCCTGAAACATCGATAGATGCTGCAAGGCCTGCTGAGTTCCTCTGGCACTGTGTGTGTGTTGCTTGGATTTACAGCATTTCAATATATATTTATTTATTATTAAAGAATGTATAAATTATACACCTCGAAATATGTCTGCTTTTCTGCAACCACAAGGCAAGAAACTCAAATAACCCAAAAAAGACCAAAAACCAATGCTCAGAGAAAGAGAAGAGGGAAAAAAAACAGATCGTGCAAACAATAGAAGCAAGCCAACTGCATCCCAAACAAGACGAGTCTCAGATCCACACCCAGAGTAGCCAGAGTAGGCCCAAGCCAAGCCTCGATCCCCAATTTTCACATCAGCGGGACAGAAACACACAGCAGCCAGCTCAGTTCACAGCATTGACACCATGGAATAAAGAATGAATATTCACGGGAAAGCGAGCGAAAATCAGCCCCACTCTCGCCTCTGTATCCGACACTTGGGCTTCCAGCCTATCTGAGCCACCAGTTAAATAGTCCAAGCACCGAGTAGTGCCATGTTCCATGGTCCAGGTATGACCGGGTTGTCCCACTTGAAGCTGTTCTCAATCTCAACAAATCGGCTCGGCGCTTGGAGCCATCCAAGCTCGCACCCGGGTTAGGTGGATGAGCATCGAAACCCTTCCACATCGACTCTTCTCAAAATCGCTCACTCCATCTCCGGCAGCGATACCACCAACTCCGTCTGTAATCCCGGCTCAAACACAAAGACATTGCACCTTGGAATGCCCCAGCACATCAGCTCACCCCTGGAGCCAGCCCCATCTCTGCCTGCCTCCACACTCTCTGCAGCAATAGTTCACCACAATTTGTTTCATGAAAGATGTTATAAGTTTTTAGTTGATTCTCTTGTCTTAAGATTTACCAGCAAGCTGTTGCACATCTTTAGTAGTGTCATCTTAAACCGGAAACCTATAGATTTTCCCAAGTTTATCAAGCCCTTCCTAATGGTACATGCCCTCTAAAGCTGGTAAACCTCGTCTGCACCCTCTCCAAAGCCTCAACATCCTTTCTATAGTGGGGTGGCCAGAAATGGATGAAGAACCCAGACGTGGTCTAACTAGAGTTTTATTAAGGTGCAACATAATCTCCTGAGATTGATAAAAGCAAGTCTTTTTAGCCACTTTATCGACCTGTGTAGCCACTTTCAAGAAGCTATGAACTTGGATCCCAAGATCTCTCTGCTCAGCCACACTGTTAAGGAACTGCCTCCTTTTAATTGCCTTACCAAAGTGCAACACCTCACATTTATCTGAGTTAAACTCCATCTGCCATTTCTCAGCCCATATCTGCAACTGATCTATATTGTACACACTTTTCACAAGTCTACCAATCTTAGTATCATCTGCAAATTTACTAATCCACCCATCTACATTTTCACCAAGGTCATTTATATACATTATGAGCAACAGAAGTCCAAGCACAGATCCCTGCAGAATTCCAATAACTGCAGACCTCCGGCTCAGATGTCCCTTCAATCACTGCTCTGCCTTCTATGCACAATCCAGTTCTGAACCCGGACAGCAAATTCACCACAGATCCCATGAAACTAAATCTTCTGGATTAGCCTCACATGAAGGACTTTATCAAACACCTTAGTAAAATCCATGTAGATAATATCCACTGCCCTACCCTCATCAATCTCTCTCATCACCTCATCAAAAAAGTCAATCAAGTTGGTAAGGTACAACCTGCCACACACAAAGCCACGCTTTCTCTCCAAGACTATGGGTTTCAACATCGTCATATACCCTATCCCTAAGAATTTTCTCCAACAATTTCCCTACAACTGGTCTGTAGTTCCCAGGATTTCTCCTTGTTCCCTTTGGCTTTGTATCTAAAACATAGAATCATTTACCCTGAAGTGCAAAATTAAGGGTTTACTTGCATCTTCAGTCAAAATGGCGCATTCTAATTAATAGCCTAGATTTCCCAGTCAGCAAAGGACCACTTTTGCTCTCTCTTGATCCAAAAAACAAATTTACACATAGTTTGAAGCAGCTGCTCAAAGGTGTCTAAATGCTTGGTGGCAAAGTCAGAAGAAATAAAGTACTCAAGTACATAAGTACAACATTATATCTTGGAGTGAGACATACAGCAAAGGCCTTTGATGGCTGGCCAAGCCAATCTCATGGCTTTTCCAGCTGTCACATGGAACACAATTTTATTATCTATCAAAGAAAGCAATTTAAAAACAAAAATTAGCAGAGACGTTAAAAATATAAGCAAAAGGTTATAACAATTAAAATTAGATAAGAACAATAAAAATAAGTAAATTGCATTAAAATAATATGCAAGTGACAATGACATCAGGCAACATAATTAATTTATATTACTTATATCACCTCATTCAGTGATTAAAAATTCAGAGCTGGCAAATAACATTTGCAAGATGTCACCGTGCTACTAAATTATACCAAATTGCTCTTGGATCCTTATAATATTAACATAATTTAATTTAGTAATGGAAGGTTCTGCAAGATTTAAAAAATGTTTTTAAGGAACTCTCTTTTGTAGGAAAAATTGTCTGTGTGCTCTGATATTAAAAATGCAAAACAGTTTTAAAGGTATAATGCTGCTATGCAGGAAGGAAATTAATGCTCTTTAGCAGAAAGAGTAGAACCGAATCACAGTATAAAAATACAACATGAGTTCATGAGTAACATTTTCTAAAGGTTGTTGAGATTCTCCATCTGTTGTAATCCTTTGACTACCAGCCCAGGAATATTGTCTTTGTTTGTCTCATTATGTGGTTAAAGAGCTATATTTTAAAGAAAATAACATATGTGCAGCACCTGGACACTCAGGCATTTGCACTGAGTGTCTGAGTTGGAGTAAAAAAACCCTATTTCTCAGACTGTGTTCACATTACTGGTTGCATCATGGCCCGATATGGAAAAGCCTAACAAGAGAAAAATTTAATGCCATGCCCTTTCTTAAATTTCTGCAACAGGCCTGAATATTCACAATTACCTTCAATTTTCAGTTTGTCGTGAAGGATCTTTTGTTTCATGATCAGCATACCATTAAGTGGCATATGGTCACTCCAACACTGATGAATTCACTCTTTCAATACACCATCGAATCTTCATTTTTCACTTTATGCAGTGTTTTTCTGTTTTTCATTAATTTCTGTTCTGTTCATTACATATGAGCAGGGAGGTACTACTGCAGTTGTACAAGGCCTTGGTGAGACCACACCTGGAGTATTGTGTGCAGTTTTGGTCCCCTAATCTGAGGAAAGATATCCTTGCCATAGAGGGAGTACAAAGAAGGTTCACCAGATTGATTCCTGGGATGGCAGGACTTTCATATGAAGAAAGACTGGATGAACTGGGCTTGTACTCGTTGGAATTTAGAAGATTGAGGGGGGATCTGATTGAAACGTATAAAATCCTAAAGGGATTAGACAGGCTAGATGCAGGAAGATTGTTCCCGATGTTGGGGAAGTCCAGAACAAGGGGACACAGTTTGAGGATAAAGGGGAAGCGTTTTAGGACCGAGATTAGGAAAAACTTCTTCACACAGAGAGTGGTGAATCTGTGGAATTCTCTGCCAAAGGAAACAGTTGAGGCCAGTTCATTGGCTATATTTAAGAGGGAGTTAGAGATGGCCCTTGTGGCTACGGGGATCAGGGGGTATGGAGGGAAGGCTGGGGCGGGGTTCTGAGTTGGATGATCAGCCATGATCATAATAAATGGCGGTGCAGGCTCGAAGGGCCGAATGGCCTACTCCTGCACCTATTTTCTATGTTTCTATGTAAGAAGTGGTGGATATGGCCCTGTACATCACAGATAAAGCACTCCCCACCATTGAGCCCATCCACAAGAAGGGCTGTCTCAGAAAAGCAGCATCCTTCAACAGTCTCCACCACCCAGGCCATCCTCTCTTCTCACTGCCTTCCAGGAGGTGGTACAGGAGCCTCAGGACCCACACCACCAGGTTCAGGAACAGTTATTACTCCTCAACCATCAGGCTCCTGAACCAGAGGGGATAACTTAACTCAACCAAATACTAAACTGTTCCCACAACATAATGACTCAATTTTAAAGACTCTTCATCTTATGTTTCTGATATTCATTGCTTACTTATTTAGTTTGCTATTTGTTTTCCTTATTATATTTGCACAGTTATTTGTCTTTTCATTTTTTGTTAGTCATAGTCATACTTTATTGATCCCGAGGGAAATTGGTTTTCGTTACAGTTGCACCAACCAAGAATAGAGTATAAATATAGCAATATAAAACCATAAATAATTAAATAATAATATGTAAATTATGCCAGGAAATAAGTCCAGGACCAGCCTATTGGCTCAGGGTGTCTAACCCTCCAAGGGAGGAGTTGTAAAGTTTGATGGCCACAGGCAGGATTGACTTCCTATGACACTCAGTGTTGCATCTTGGTGGAATGAGTCTCTGGCTGAATGTACTCCTGTGCCCACCCAGTACATTATGTAGTGGATGGGAGACATTATCCAAGATGGCATTCAACTTGGACAGCACCCTCTTTTCAGACACCACCGTGAGAGAGTCCAGTTCCATCCCCACAACATCACTGGCCTTACAAATGAGTTTGTTGATTCTGGGGTGTCTGCTACCCTCAGCCTGCTGCCCCAGCACACAACAGCAAACATGATAGCACTGGACACCACAGACTTGTAGAACATCCTCAGCATCGTCCGACAGATGTTAAAGGACCTCAGTCTCCTCAGGAAATAGAGACGGCTTTGACCCTTCTTGTAGACAGCCCCAGTGTTCTTTGACCAGTCCAGTTTATTGTCAATTTGTATCCCCAGGTATTTGTAATCCTCCACCATGTCCACACTGACACCCTGGATGGAAACAGGGGTCACCGGTGCCTTAGCCCTTCTCAGGTCCACCACCAGCTCCTTAGTCTTTTTCACATTAAGCTGCAGATAATTCTGCTCACACCATGTGACAAAGTTTCCTACCGTTTCACAATGTAGCCGCTGTGTGTGATTTTGCATTGACCCTATTGCCTAAGACCATAAGACATAAGTGCAGAATTAGGTCATTCAGCCCATTAAGTCTGCTCTGCCATTCCAATATGGCTGATTTATATTCCTTCTCAACTCATTTCTTCTGTCTTCTCCTCGTAACTTCGGTCACTCTGGCGAATCCAGAACCTATTAACCTCTGCTTTAAACGTACCCAATGACTTGGCCTCTGCAGCCACTTGTGACAATCCACCACCCTCTGGCTAAAGAAATTCTTCATCTCTGTTCAAAATGGACATCCCTCTATTCTGAGGCTGTTCCCACATGTTCTAGACTCACCCACTACAGGAAACATCCTCTGCACATCAACACTATCTCGGCCTTTCAATGAAATCCCTCTGCATTCTCCTAAACTCTATCCAGTCAGTTCAGGTGCAAAGCCATCAAACGTGCCTCATGTGTTAACCCTTTCATTTCCTGAAATCATTCTCATGCATCTCCTCTGGACCCTCTCCAATGCCAGTACATTTTTCTTAGAGCACAGGCCCTAAACTACTCATGACACGCCTAGTGTACTCTGATCAATGCCTTATAAACCATCAGCATCCACATCCTTGCTTTTATATTCTAGTCCTCTTGAAATGAATGCTACTGTTGCATTTGTCTTCCTTACCACCGACTCAATCTGTAAGTTAATCTTTAAGTAATTCTGCACAAGACCTCCTAAATCCCTTTGCACCTCTAATTTCTGAATTTTCTCCCTGCTTAGAAAATACTCTATGCCTTTATTCCTTCTACCAAAGTGCATGCCCATACATTTCCCTGTACTGTATTCTATCTGCCACTTCTTTGCCCATTTTCTTCATCTGTTTAGGCCCTTCTGTGGACTGCCAACTCCTCAAAACTCCCTTCCTCTCCAGTTATCTTTGTATCATCCACAAACTTGGCCACAAAGCCATCAATTCCATCATCTAAATTAGTGACATACAGTGGTATGCAAAAGTTTGGGCACCCTGGTCAAAATTTCTGTTACTGTGAATAGCTAAGCGAGTAAAAGACGACCTGATCTCCAAAAGGCATGAAGTTAAAAATGACACATCTCTTTAATATTTTAAGCAAGAAAACTTTTTTATTTCCATCTTTTAGTTTCAAAATAACAAAAAAGGAAAAAGGGCCCGAAGCAAAAGTTTGGGCACCTTGCATGGTCAGTACATAGTAACACCCCCTTTGGCAAGTCTCACAGCTTGTAAACGCTTTCTGTAGCCAGCTAAGAGTCTTTCAATTCTTGTTTGGGGGATTTTCACTCATTCTTCCTTGCAAAAGGCTTCTAGTTCTGAGATTCTTGGGCCGTCTTGCATGAACTGCTCTTTTGAGGTCTATCCACAGATTCCTGATGATGTTTAGGTCAGGGGACTGTGAGAGCCATGGCAAAACCTTCAGCTTGCATCTCTTGAGGTAGTCCATTGTGGATTTTGAGGTGTGTTTAGGTTCATTATCCTGTTGTAGAAGCCATCCTCTTTTCATCTCAGTTTTTTTTTACAGACGGTGTGATGTTTGCTTCCAGAATTTGCTGGTATGAATTCATTCTTCCCTCTACCAGTGAAATGTTCCCCGTGCACTGGCTGCAACACTAGGCCAAAGCATGATTGATCCACCCCCGTGCTTAACAGTTGGAGAGGTGTTCTTATGAAATTCTGCACCCTTTTTTCTCCAAACATACCTTTGCACATTGCGGCCAAAAATTTCTATTCGAAAGGTTCAAAGGAACAGCTAAGCAACCCTGATGCATTTTGGAAATAAGTCCTGTGGACTGAAGTTAAAATAGAACTTTTTCGCCACAATGAGCAAAGGTATGTTTGGAGAAAAAAGGGTGCAGAATTTATGAAAAGAACCCCTCTCCAACTGTTAAGCAGGGGGCTGGATTGATCAT
This sequence comes from Mobula hypostoma, assembly GCF_963921235.1. Classification (NCBI taxonomy): domain Eukaryota; kingdom Metazoa; phylum Chordata; class Chondrichthyes; order Myliobatiformes; family Myliobatidae; genus Mobula; species Mobula hypostoma. Next base: position 33,917,008 of record NC_086104.1, read on the forward strand.
GCTTTGGGCTTGTGTTGCAGCCAGTGGCACAGGGAACATTTACTGGTAGAGGGAAGAATGGATTCAATTAAATACCCGCAAATTCTGGAAGCAAACATCACACCGTCTATAAAAAAGCCGAAGATGAAAAAAGGTTGGCTTCTACAACAGGATAATGATCCTAAACACACCTCAAAATCCACAATGGACTACCTCAAGAGGCACAAGCTGAAGGTTTTGCCATGGCCCTCACAGTCCCCCGACCTAAACATCATCGAGAATCTGTGGATAGACCTCAAAAGAGCAGAGCATGCAAGACCACCCAAGAATCTCATAGAACTAGAAGCCTCTTGCGAGGAAATTGGGCAAAAATCCCCTAAACAAGAATTGAAAGACTCTTAGCTGGCTACAAAAAGTGTTTACAAGCTGTGATGCTGTGATGCTACGAGCTGGTGGTAGACCTGAGGAGAGCTAAGGTACCGGTGACCCCTGTTTCCATCCAGGGGGTCAGTGTGGACATGGTGCAGGATTACAAATACCTGGAGATACGAATTCACAATAAACTGGACTGGTCTAAGAACACTGAGGATGTCTACAAGAAAGGTCAGAGCCGTCTCTGTTTCCTGAGGAGACTGAGGTCCTTTAACATCTGCCGGACGATGCTGAGGATGTTCTACGAGTCTGTGGTGGCCAGTGCTATCATGTTTGCTGTTGTGTGCTGGGGCAGCATGCTGAGGGTAGCAGACACCAACAGAATCAACAAACTCATTCGTAAGGCCAGTGATGTTGTGGGGATGGAACTGGACTCTCTCACGGTGGTGTCTGAAAAGAGGATGCTGTCTAAGTTGCATGCCATCTTGGTCAATGTCTCCCATCCACTACATAATGTACTGGGTGGGCACAGGAGTACATTCAGCCAGAGACTCATTCCTCCGAGATGCAGCACTGAGCATCATAGGAAGTCATTCCTGCCTGTGGCCATCAAACTTTACAACTCCTCCCTTGGAGGGTCAGACACCCTGAGCAGATAGGCTGGTCCTGGACTTATTTCATAATCTACTGGCATAATTTACATATTACTATTTAACTATTTATGGTTCTATTACTATTTATTATTTATGGTGCAACTGTAATGAAAACCAATTTCCCCCAGGATCAATAAAGTATGACTATGACTATGATACTTGCCAAAGGGGGTGTTACTAAGTACTGCCATGGACGGTGCTCAAACTTTTGCTTCGGGATTTTTCCTTTTTTATTTTGAAACTGTAAAAGATGGAAATAAAGAAGTTTTCTTGCTTAAACTATTAAAGAAATGTGTCATCTCGGCCCGAAATGTCGACTGTACCTCTTCATAGAGATGCTGCCTGGCCTGCTGCGTTCACCAGCAACTTTGATGTGTATTGCTTGAATTTCCAGCATCTGCAGAATTCCTCGTGTTCATCTTTAACTTTATGCCTTTTGGAAATCAGTTCATCTTTTCCTCTCTTAGCTATTCGCAGTAACAGAAATTTTGACCAGGGGTGCCCAAACTTTTGCATGCCACTGTATAATGTGAAAAGAGTCGGTCCTAACACTGACCCCTGTAGAACACAAGTAGTCTTTGCCTCCTGCCAATCAGACAATCTTCTATTCATGCTAGTATCTTTCCTGTAGTACCACGAGCTCATAACTTGTTTAGCCATCTCGTGTGCGGTACCTTGACAAAGGTCTTCTGAAAATCCAAGTAAACACCATGCATTGACTCTCCTGTCTATGCTGCCTGTTACTTCCTCAAAGAATTTCAGGCATAATTTTTCCTTGTGTGCCTCCAAGTACCCTGAAATCTCATCCTTAATAATTGATTCCAACATCTTCCCTACCACTAAAGTCAGACTTACTGGCCTACATAATTTCCTTTCTTGTGCCTCCCTCCCTTCTTAAAGAGTGGAGTGACATTTATATTTGGTGACATATACAGAATGTACTTATATTTCCCTATGGACATATATGCCTGTAGTTTCCCTTTTAAGAATGTATTTTTGGGCTGACTGAATGATCTGGCATTGATCCTGAGTGATTCAGTGTGGAGCGCAACTATAGCCATCGCTGGGGTTGCACGCTGCGCCCATTCCTAAGGGTAGAACACAAACCTGTGGATGGCTCCATTTCTCCATGCCGATTAAAGCATTGAGCAAGACTTAAATTGACAAGAGCGGAAATTGTACTGGTGCTCAGTGCCATGTGCCTATATTTGACAGGTTTCTTTCCCGCTGCTGCTGATAGAAGGTACAGAAGCCTTGGGTCCCATGCTGCAAAGTTCGATCGCCTTGGTGGGTCACGGGTTGTGGCAGTGGAATCACTTTTGGCAGCGATTTGACGTTTAATGTCCACAGCACCGAATGCACTTTACTATTTGTGGGATTTGATCGAGTCACCTCGATTCACGAAAATGATTCCAGGGTTGAATGTCTTGTCGTATGAAGAATGTCTGATGGCTCTGGACTTGTATTCACTAAAATTCAGAAGAATGAGGGGTAACATCATTGAAATCTATTGAATGGTGAAAGGCCTTGATAGAGTGGATGTGGAGAGGATGTTTCCTATGGTGGGAGAGTCTAAGACCAGAGGACACAGCCTCAGAATAGAGGGGTATCCTTTTAGAACAGAGATGAGGAAGAAGTTCTTTAGCAAAAGACTGGTGACTCGGTGGAGTTCTTTGCCACAAACAGCTGTGGAGGCCAAGACTTTATGTATATTTAAGGTAGAAGTTGATAGATTCTTGATTGTTCAGGGCATGAAGGGATGCAGGAAAAGGCAGAAGGTTGGGGCTGAGAGGAAAATTGGATTAGCCATAAATGAATTGAGGACCAGACTCGATGAGCTAAATGGCCTAATTCTGCTCCAATATCTTTTGGTCTTCTCGCTTTATTGCACACAACTGGATCTGTAGCTGAGGCCTGCAGCTATCAACATACCGCTGAACTAACTGACTTGGCTCCTGGACTAGCTTCACTCACCTCGGCGGCTCATGGTTGTGGACTCACTTTTGGGGACTCTGCAGCTTGAAGTTTAATGTTCTGTGTGTTATCTGTTTGTTTTTTGTTATTTACACAATTTGTTCTTTATTTTTGCATGTTTGACGGCTGCACAAAGATGAATCTCAAGGTTGTGTACTGTGTACATACTTTGATACTAAATGCACTTTGAACTTTGATAAAAAATTTACTTTGAACTTTGAGGTGTTAACTCAATTGATTGATAGCCAATTAACATCTGTTGTCCTGCTCTGTTGGTGGCTTCAATTCACTTTAATTTCATTTACACACACACGTATGTAGATAATTTCTAGATAAACCATGATAACTATTGTTAGGATCCATAAATACTCGTATAATCTGATAAAGAGTGTTGCCTATTATCTCAAAATGTTTGCTACTACTACCAATGAGAATAGTAGATACTTTGGTCTCATTCAATAATGCTCTGAATGGATTTAAAACAACAAGCCTTATTTTTTTCTCATTATGTCATGCTCTTTACCATTTCATTCACAGATTGTGGACATCACTGGAAATGGCAGCATTTATTTTATACCCCCAATTACACTGAACCAAAGAGACAGCTAAGAGTCAGCCACATTAATAAGTTGAGAATGAGGTCAGAGCAGGCAAGGAGGACAGATTTTCTTCTATAAAAGACATTATTGAACTAAATACATTTTTACAATAATTTGGTATTTTCATGGTTAGCATTACTGAGAAAAGCTTTTATTTTCAATTTCAACCTTTTCTCATTGCTTGCATTTAAATCAGCCAGCTCCCATTTGGGGTATGAATTTATGTCTTTGGATAAATGCTTCAGAGCTCCTGCTATAAGCCCACTAAGTTAACTAGAACACTATTGTGTGCCATTAATATTTATATAAAATGGCAGGATGTTCTAAATAATCAGCGTTTTTGTACCGAGGATGGAAAAGAAAGAGTGCTTTCCTCCACAACTGCATCCAAGTCATGACACCAACCAGTGATCCTATATCAGAACTAGTATTAGTGAAGACCAGTGTTAAATAAAACTGTCTTCAGCCCAACACTTTTTCCAAAGCTTTCTCATAACAAAGTTGCTATCACCATAAATACACCTCTTGTGCGAATGGAGTTGATCCAGACTCAGAATCAGTTTTAATATAAATTACAACAAGAAATTACAAAGAGATTAAAAAAAAATAACGAGGTAGTGTATATGGGTTCATTGACCATTCAGAAATCTGATGGCGGTGGGAAAGATGCTCTTCCTAAAATGTTCAGCATGTGTCTACAGGCTCCTGTACCTCTTCCTTGATGGTAGCAATGAGAAGAGGGCATGTGCTGGGTGAAGAGGGTTCTTACTGATGAATGCCACTTTTTGAAGGCATCTTAGATGCTGGTGAGGTTAGTGCCCATGGAGCTGGCAGAGTTTGCAACTTCTTGCAGCTTTTCCTGGCCCTGTAGAAAACTGCTGGGAAACTGTTCAACCAATGTAGATTATACTCCAGAATCAATGTTATTCAAATGTCAGCAGTCAAGCTGCAATTTGCAGATGATGCTTGAACGCTTGCAATGATTGCTTATATGCCAAGCTCTCAGATATTGTCAACCTATTCATGCAAGCATATACGATGGGCCATATATTCAACATCTGCGACGCCTAGGCTCTCTCCCAATCTGATCCTTACATCCCCATCCACAATTTCCACACCGTCACCTGCCTCCAAACCCTGCGCATGCACACAAAACTGACTCTCCGACAATAAAAGTACACAGCAAGATAATGGGAAAGGGGATCACTACCCATAACCCAAACTTCCTCTCAGTGAAGGAAAACACTTGATAATAAAATTTACTATTGCCTTCAAAGTATCAGCACAGTCAATGGTCAAAAGGAGAAAAAAGAAAAGGGTATTTGAAAATTAAAACCACAGAGCCGGCACAAAAGTTCATGGTCCACTTGACAGCAGTGATTACAGCCCACCCATATGTTTGACAGACCTGGACTGTGTACAACTGGTGTCACAAGGTACTGGAAAAATTCCACTAATTGCAGAAGCCCCCAAATTCACTAGAAGGATAAGCAAACCAACATCAATAAGCTTTACTAGGTAAAAATCCCAGCACTGCGGTCCTGGTCACTATTTGGTTGCCGACAGTAGACAAGTCTCATTGTTTACACACCTAATGCTAGCCTTCTGCAAGAGATGCTCTATTCTGAGCTGTGTTGTTTGAGGACATTACCTGGCAGAATGAGACATGCGTGTTCAAACTGTCCTTTCTCGTTGACATCTGAAACTCTAGCCCAAAACTGGGATGGGTTTGAGAAATTCATGCCCACGCACCGGGAGCCCTATGTAAACAGTGTAAGGAGTATACTACCTCGTAACTACCTGCCCACCTGCCCCAAGTCTGGGAAACTGTGATCCCCTGACTGGCATTTGCTACCTCAAAACTGCATTTGAATAATTCACCTTCAATTTAAATCATAAAATATAACTAGGATAATCAGTAAGCTCCAAAATGCGGAATTTTAGGAGTTGCATGTGGGGGAGATAGGCTCATCAAAAGTTCAAGCAAAATCATCTGCACTATTATGAGGTATCAGTATGTAGCCAAATATTATTTTGCAACTTCTAAAAATATAAAATAGCTAACTTTTTTATTTATTACTTTGGCTTAAGTGAGAGAATGAAATGGAGAAATATTTCAATTGACATTTATGTGAGGAATCAGTCTAAGGTGCTGAGGTAGTTCACACGCACTGCTTGTGCTCTTACCTCATTGCTGTGTTATATGATTCAGGGTGGATACACGTCTGATCTAATGGATTTGGCTGTGCAGAGGAGCACTCTGTTTTCCCCTTCTTTTTGATAGATTTACCAACTGTTACTGCTTGACGTTCTGCAGTGCCATCAAACCGCTGCTGATTACTGCTGTAAACAAAGTAGAGGCAGTTTATGATTACACCTGCAAACTACGGCTCATAGTCATGCATTACTCCACCATTATATGACGCATCTATTTCAAAAATCAACATTTAAAATGAAGACAATTACAATGTTTATTTTCTGACATAGTCCTACTGCATTTCTGGTACAATCTATTTAATGGAAATGGATTTTAAACATTTTAACGTTACAGGACTTCTACATATCTTTACTTTTGGCTTTTTCTATATATTAAAAAACAAATCAAAAGAACTGCATTTACTTGGTAAAGTTCTTTATGTTTTCTGGATTAATTCGGATGAAACCAGCACATTGTTGAAAGGTTTTTGGGCCCAAGCCTTTGACATTTTTCAGCTGTTCTCGATTGATGAATGGTCCATTCTTCTCTCGCCACTCAATTATACTTTTTGCTTTACTGGCATTGAGTCCTGCAACATGCCTGGGAGAGAGAAGTTAATTATTCGATGTAATTGACTCAAGAGTATTTTGATCGATGTATTTTTCTTTCAATCACAAATGTTTTAAAGACAGCAATGTAACAATTGTTAGAAATGGAAGTACCTTTTTAGTTTCGTACCCTTGTACTGCTTAGAGGGGCAATGTTACCAAGATCAGCTGCTTGAAACCTAGCCAAATTAATTCATTCAACTGTAGAGTTTTCTAGCTTGGTGTGTGAAAATATGTGAAAGAATTTGAACTGAGATTAGATCAACCTTTGTGCTTCTTGTATTCATGTAACTGAGCTAGTTAAATGCTCAATGTTAGCTCCCATGAGATAAACACACAGCAATGCGGCCCAAGTTGTACTGCGGCAAACAGAAGGAAGTGTTGAGTATAAACTATTTAGAAGCTGCATTCTTCTAACATAGCAATTGAAATAAAATTTAATCTTGCTCATGCAGTGGGTGTTATTTAAATCTGTCAGTGGGAAGACAGGATTCAGTTCTGTTTTTAGAGAGTAAGGCAAATTGGGATTAGAGGTAACAATTTGATTTCAAACTAGTAGCACAACCATTTGATTTGAGTAAGATGTTCTCCTATGGAGATTCCTATTGGTGGGTCCTCAGGTGGCTGTAGAGGCTGATCTGGGAGCCATATATTCTGATGGAGCACGAACACGAGTAAGTGGTGGCTGTGGTTAATGGTTCGGTCCTTTGGTTGTGCGGTCTCTCCTTTCACAGCCAACACTTGTTCTCTGCAGCACAGCTAAGGTGCAGCGCAGCTCCCTCTTGAATCATTTCCTCCAGAGTACATTCTCTTCCCAGTTTTCAGATTTAATGTTGATGTTATCTTTGAAGCATTTTCTTTGCCCACAAAGGGCTTGCTGACCTTCCTTCAACTGGGAGGAAAGAATGTTTAGAGAGATGCGAGTTAGACATCCGAATGACGTGACCTATCCATCGGAATTGGTGTTGCTTTATCGTGGTGGAGATGCTGTTCATGTTGGCCTCCTCCAGTATGCTGGTGTTAGTGTGTCTGTCCTTCCAGCTGATCCTCAAAATCTTTTGTAAGGTTCTTTGGTGGTATTGTTGCAGGGCTTTCAGGTGTCTACTGTAGGTGGTCCATGACTTTAGCTCCATACAGTAATGTAGGAAGAACAACTGTTCTTTAGAGTAAAAGTTTTGTTTGGACTTACAGGCCATAGTCTTCAAAGACTTTTTCTTAATCTTGCTTAGGGTCCACTAACACTACCCAGGTGGTGGTTCATCTCTGAGCCGATGTCTGCTTTTGAGAAGAGAATGCTTCATAGGTAGGAAAAATGGTCTCCATATTGAAGGGCAGTATCAGCAACTTTTAATGGAGGACTGGATAAATGGCTGGTTGTGTGGTGGCTGATATAGGATCTAAGTCTTTTTTTATATTCAAAACAAGACCCATGTCCCTATATGCTTTGGAAGGACCTTCAGGATACATTGGAGGTCTTCTTCAGTGTGAGCTGTGATAGCGTTGTCATTCACATACTGAAGCACCATGATAGTGTTGGTGTTGACCCTGATCTTGGCCTTGGACAGGTTGAAGTTGAAAATCCTGTTGACTATTCGATACATGATTTGGAACCCAGGTGGCAGGTCTTGGCCAGTGAGGTGAAGGATGTCAGCAATAAAGATGACAAATAGAGAGTGGGTGCAACGATGCAGCCTGTTTGACTCCTGTCTTCAAAGTGAAGGGATCAGATTCGGAGCCACTATTGCTGAGTACTGTGGCTGACATGTCACCAGCCTGGCAGTATGTGGGTTTCCAAGGCTTTCTCAGTCCACCAAGAAATCTTTTGCTCCCTTACCCTTCATTGGACATTTGCTTTGGCTCTGGAGTAAGCTTCTCTTTTGGCCTTGCTGCCAATGTCACAATGCCAGGCATGAAAGACTTTCCTTTTCCTGGAGATGAGTTGTTCCCTCTTCATGTTATCATCATCAAGCCAATCCTGATGTTTTCAAGTCCTAATGGACTTGTACCCAAGGGTGTTTTTGCAGACATTGAGGATGATGAATTTAAGCAGACCCCAGAATTCTTCAATATCCTCCATATGTTCCTGTTGGAATTTTCCCCAAACTAGGGCAGAAGGTGCTGTTGCGTGGCAGTGTCAAGCAGGTTCTCAAGTTTTAGTCTTGGTCTCATACGTTTCTTATAAACCGTCTTCTTTTTCATTAATCTGATGGACATGGTGAAGTGGATAAGGTGATGATCTGTCCAGCAGTCATCTGTGCCAATTATGGCCCTTGTGGTATTCACATCATGGTGGTCCCTATCTCAGACAACGACATAGTCAATGAAACACCACTATTTAGATCAGGGATATCACCTTGAATTTGTTTTACTGGAGGAAGAGAATGTTAGCGATAAGATTGTGCTCAGCAGATATGATGAGAAACAGTATTTCATTTGAGTTGATGTTGCCAATGCCTTCCTTTCCTATGGTACTCTTGCAAAGTTTAAAGCCTCGACCGACCTTGGTATTTAAATCTCCTAAGACAGTGGTTCCCAACCACCGGTCCGTGGACTGGTACTGGGCCGCAAAGCATGTGCTACCGGGCACTGAGAAAACAATATGATTTGGCGATGTGAAACTATATGAGTCAGCTGCACCTTTCCTCATTCCCTGTCACGCAGTGTTGAACTTGAACACCACCACCCCTCCCCCCCACATCCCACCTGTCGGCCGGTCTGCAAGAATATTGTCAATATTAAACCGGTCCGCGGTGCAAAAAAGGTTGGGGACCCCTGTCCTAAGAGAATTAACTTATCTTCCCTTGGGGATGCTCCACAATGTTGCATCTCAGCAAGCACAGAAGGCCTTTCTTTCATATTCATGAGTCCAGAGTTGGTGCATAAGCACTTACAACAGTTGCCATCTGATTGTTAGCAAGCACCAAACAGATGTTGAGGTGTCCACTGATCCCCATGGGAAGTTTAGAGAGTTCACTGACAAGCAGTTCTTTATTGCAAACCGAACACCACAGATCTTGTGCTCGTTAGCTGCTTTCCCTTTCCAGAAGAAGGGTTAACCATCCTTCTCTTCCTTCTGTTGCCCTTTGTCGGCCAGGCATGTTGTTTCAGAAAGAGCAGCTAGTTCACTCTGGCATCTCCTCAGTTCTCTGGTGATGATCGCTGTTTTCCTCTTTGGTCCATTACTGGTTGCACTATCTATCAGAGTGCACACATTCCCGGCTCAAAAGGTCATGTTTCTTTTTTCTGACCACCCATGGTGATCCCTCTGGGCGTGGTAATACAGTCAGGAGGTTTTGAGGCAGGTTATTTTTAGGGCACCTTTTCGAGCCTCTTCCCCAAATGGGGTGAGCAGAGTGGGACCTAAATATGGCTGCTCAGTCGTGGGTGCAGCTGCCAAAGGGTTCCTTCTGCCTCAGTCCAAGAACCCAGAGACTGAATCAAACACCCACCACCCAATATGCCAGCTTGCGAATGGTAGCTTCCAGACCTCACTATCCTGCCCCCCAGCAAAACTAGTGGGTGTTTGTTAAGTCAAATTTATTTCACAGCAAGAATGATCAAAGTATCATTGAATTTCATGTTATTTTCAAAAGGGAGAACTGTGGAAGAGCTATAAAGGTTTAATTTTACATCAGATAGAGTCCTATCAATAAACTGACCATTCTGCAAATAAGTAACATCACAATTGGGCAGTAGGGGATGTTTGCTCAGGTAACAACCCAAGGGACATGAGGTATTTTTGTCAAACAAGGACAACTAAACATGAAAAAGAAAATGTACTTAAGTTCCCAAACTGGATACTTAGGGCACAATTATACCAAGTACAGTAAAAACTGGCAGATCAGGCAGTAAAATCTACAGAAAGAGGTGAATACAAACTTACAAGTAGTATCACAATTACATTAGGGTAAAACTGGTGCTGAGGATCAGTTTGATTCTCTTAAAAACGCAGATAATAGGCATATTGTAAAATTGCATTTCAAACACCGCAAAACTAAAAACTTGCATATGTCAAATAACAATAAAGAAAATAATGGCAATAAAGATAATCCTTCAGGACTATATTTGGAGTTAGTGAGTCATAGGCATTCTATGTTGGTGCCAGAAGTATGGCGACACTCAGCAGTTGCCCCGGCTTTGGACTGTGTTGGCCCTTGACGCAAAATGACACATTTTATTGAACATTTCAATTCTTCGATGTATATGTGACAAATAAGGCTAACCTTTAAATCTTTAAAAATCTTTCTCTAGCCCTCACACTTTATTTTGCATTGCTATTGTTTTACTTTGTTGTAACTCAATGCACTGTGTATGATTGGATCTGTATGAACAGCATACAAGACAATTTTTTCACTGTACCTCAGTACATGTGACAATTATAAACCAACACCAATGAATTCAATCAATCTACACTGTTGAGAAATTATATTAACTATTTATAATGAAGGACAAATAGTTCAAAAGTAATTGTGAATAGTTTTGTGATTTCATTATCTGATTCCTTGTTTTTAAATCATTTAGTTTCTATTGGTCTTGACCATTTTCTCCCAGCACTCAACATTTTGGGCAGAGACGCTTCATCAGGATGACATCTCAGCCTGAAATGTTGACCATTTACTCCTTTCCATAGATGCCACCTGGCCCGCTGAGCTCCTCCAGATAACTGTGTGTGTTGCTTAGATTTCCAGCATCTGCAGATTTTCTCTTGTTTGTTTCTCCCGGCACTAATGGATATACTCTATTCAATGCCAAGACCTTTTCTAGTATTCCTTCAGCTCAATATATTTTTGGCTATTCGTGTCATTCTTTTTTTAAAAAAACATAAAAACTTAACAGTAATCATAGTCACAACGAGTTTACAGATCCTTTAAAAGATCTGCATATTTAGCTAAAATTATCAATGATCTTTTAACAAAAAGTATCAACTAGTTATTATAACTATATAAATCATTTATCTAAAATTGGTTAATATAGGAAACACGTCACTTGACTGTTTTACATATTCTGTGGTGTGACTGATATAAATTCAGCACAAACTTTATTCGTCAGTTGAGGTTTGGCGATCTCACTCTATCAGTTTATTCTTGGTTTGACAAGAACTGAAAACACCGCCAATACAAACATAAGAAAGAAGAGATCATTTAGCCTACAAGACTCCTCCACAACACAATTTTATACTTTATACTTTATTCTCACGAAACAATTGATACTAGAACGTACAATCATCACAGCGATATTTGATTCTGCGCTTCCCACTCTCTGGACTACAAATATTAAATACAAAAAATATTAAAAATAGTAAAAATTAGTAAATATTAAAAAATTAAATTATAAGTCATAAATAGAAAATAGAAAAATGGGAAGTAAAGTAGTGCAAAAAAACTGAGAGGCAGGTCTGGATATTTGGAGGGTACGGCCCAGATCCGGGTCAGGATCCCTTCAGCAGTCTTATCACAGTTGGAAAGAAGCTGTTCCCAAATCTGGCCATACGAGTCTTCAAGCTCCTGGGCCTTCTCCCAGAGGGAAGAGGGACGAAAAGTGTATTGGCTGGGTGGGTCGCGTCCTTGATTATCCTGGCAGCACTGCTCCGACAGCGTGCGGTGTAAAGTGAGTCCACGGACGGAAGATTGGTTTGTATGATGTGCTGCACCATGTTCACGATCTTCTGTAGCTTCTTTTGGTCTTGGACAGAACAACTTCCATACCAGGTTGCGATGCACCCTAGAAGAATGCTTTCTATGGTGCATCTATAAAAATTAGTGATGGTCTTAGGGTACAGGCCAAATTTCTTTAGTTTTCTCAGGAAGTAAAGGTGCTGGTGGGCCTTCTTGGCAGTGAACTCTGCTTGGTTGGACCAAGTCAGGTCATTTAGTCCTTGCTGATGTTCTAGCATGTACATCTTCCCACCATATTCTCGTAGATTCCCATATTTAGAAAGCTACAGATCTCTGATGTAATATGTTCACAGATACTTTTCAAATATTTGCAATGTTTGAATGAAGTAATTTCTTTTCTTCTCTGACTGAGAAGGCCAAACACTTATTCTGAGACAAAGAGCCCCAATTCTTTTCTCCCCAGCAAAAGGAACTATATTCTAGACATCCAGCTTGCCAAGTCTCTGAACAATGCCATATGTTTCACTGAGAAAATTTTATTCATCTAACCTCACCAATCTCTCCTCATAAGACAATTATCCCATCCTAAGAATCAAATTAATGAACCATCTTTTGGATGCAAATACACTTTATTTTACATGCAGCTCTTAGCAGGGAGTTGCAGTGGAAAACTGAGAATAGCTTTCATTCTTGAGCTTGAGCCATGAACTACCTAAATACTCCAGAATCAGCAGTCTCTTGTGACTATAGTCAAATTATGATGTGATTACTTATGAAACATTATTCAAACTTCTAATATTTCTTAGTTTATGTCTGATGTTATAAATTTTCATATAAATTTAATATATTCTCACATTAATATATTCTCGCATTTTACTTTTTTTTTCAGCAAGCAACACCTGACAAAATTATGCAAATTTAGATTGAAGTCCTGAATATATTCAGTCAGATTTATATTGCATTGTAATTGCAAGAAATCACTGTGCTTAGTCAATTTAATTCCTTTTTATACTTTACATTTTACATCTATATGACCAAAAAATGTATTTATCTAAATAAAAGGCAAGAAACAGCAAAATAAAACAGCTTTAAAAAATACAAAAGCAAACTCCCAAAATATACGAAGTAGCTGCCTAGGCATTTAAGTTTGGTAAGAACAACATAATGAAAAAAAATGCAGGCAGCAGTCTGTTACTTTATCATTGTTCTAAATTAGAGGAGAAGATGGCAGCGCAACGCAGCATGCGCCGCCTCTCCGGTGATGAATATCTGTAATTTGTCAAGTAGCAGGCCGTGCACAATCCTGATTTGATGGAGGCAGACATAACAGCACGGAGGAACATCTGGTGAACCTTCTGAAATGCCTGCTTCGCTGCCACTGCTAGCTACTGTGTGATCCGAAATCTCCGGAGGGGAAGGCCCTGAATCCTCAGCTTTGCCTGTTGCTTGGCGGCCGGGACCGGGGTCGAAGCACTTGGCAGAGATGGTGCTTGGTGTCGGAGGGCTGGTCGGAGGCTCGAAGTTTTCGGACGGACTCAGAGTCGGACTGTGGTCGGGTTCTTCCAGGATGCTGCATCGGCAAGTTTGCGGCGCTGGAAGCTCATGGCAGGGAGAGTTTTTTCCTTCTACTGTCTGCGTGAGATGATGGACTATCGGGACTTTGAGACTTTTTTTTACCGTGCCCATGGTCTGCTCTTATCAAATTAAGGTATTGCTTTGCACTGTTGTAACTATATGTTATAATTATGTGGTTTTTGTCAGCTTTAGCCTTGGTCTGACTTGTGTTTCTGTGATATCATACTGGAGGAACATTGTATCATTTCTTAATGCATGCATTTCTAAATGAAAATAAATGAGTACTGAGTGTCCTCATAATCTTAAAAAAAAATTATACCCTTATAGGCACCCCTGCCCGTCTACATCTGCTCCTTTTTTCTTCCTAACCAGGGCTTCAATATCGCTTGAAAACCAAGGGTCCCTAAACATGTTTATCTTTACCTCTTTATCAGGCACATACAAGCTTTGTCCTCTCAAAGTTTCACTTCTGAAGGCCTCCCACTTACCAAATTACATCTTTGCCAGAAAACAGCCTGCCCCAATCCAGACCTGCAGATCATTTCTGATACCATCAAAGTTGGCCTTTCTCCAATTTAGAATCTCAAGCCGAGGACCAAGTCTATCCTTTTCCATAATTACCTTGAAACTAATGGCATTATGATCACCAGATGCAAAGTGTTCCTCTGCACAAACTTTTGTCACCTGCCTTGTCTCATTCCCTAATAGGGGATCAAATATTGCACACTCTCTCGTTGGGACTTACCGTCTTAAGTGTATAGAAAAGTACAGGACAGAAACAGGCCTTTCAGCCCATCTAATCTGTACTGGACCATTTAAACTGCCTACTCCCATCGACCTGCACCAGGTGTATAGCTCTCCACACCCCTACCATCCATGTATCTATCCAAACTTCTCTTAAACGGTGAAATCAGCCTTGCATACACCACTTGTGCGGCAACTTGTTCCACAATCTCACGACCTTCTGAGTGAAAAAGTTACCCCTCGTGTTTCTCTTAAACTTTCATTATAACTCAGTTCCTCCAGAGCAGGCAACATCCTTGTAAATTTTTTCTGTACTCTTTCAACCTTTTTTACATCCTTTCTGTAGTTAGGTGACTTAAACTGCACACAATACTCCAGATTAGGCCTCACCAATGTCTTCAACATAATAGCCCATCTCCTGTACTTTGACTTGTGAAGGCCAACATGCCAAAAGCTTTCTTTATGATCCTATCTACCTGAGATGCCACTTTCGCGACTTCCGGTAGCGCTCATGGAGTGAAGTCGCGTTCTTGACTCGCTCCATTACCTCTGAGTTTTTTTTCTTCTGATCAGCTATATTTTAAGTAACCATTAAGGCATCAACTTTTACAATACTTTGAATTAAATTGGGCTCTTCGATAACTGGATGCGTTTAAGATCTGCTATGTCTAAGAATGGGAAAAACGGGAAGGATGGCAAACCTCCGGTTAAACTGAAAGGTACCGATTTCCCTCCGACTGAACCACCAGTGACTTTGAAAGCTATATCGGAGCTAATTCGGGAGGAAATTTCAACTAGTTTCCAGAAAATTGCCGATTCAATTGAGAAGATACAAATATCTATTACGGAACATCGGTCGGCTATATCTGATCTTCAAAAATCCACGCAACAAAGTGAGCTCAAGATGGAGAAAATCGAAAAAACAATTAATGTAATGAAGAAGAAACTCGACTTTCTGACCTTTAAAAACTCTGACTTAGAATCTAGAATGTGACGGCAGAATCTTCGAATGATTGGGGTGCGTGAAGCTGTTGAATCCGATAACCCTACGAAGTATTTTTCTCAACTTTTAAAAGATGCATTTCCTACTGTATTTCCTGACCAACCACCGTTATTGGATCGTGTTCACAGAGTTCCATCATACTCACCTAGGTCAGATAGACCTCGACATGTTATTTTACGGTTTCATTACTTTCAAGACAAGGAGAAACTGTTTCGATTCGTTCGATCTAAGGGTTTCATTGATTTTCTGGATCTTAAATTCCGATTCGTGGAAGATTTCAGTAAACCAATCCGGGATCAACGGGTTCGTTACAGATCTGTGATGTCGGAACTCTACAAGATGGATTTAAGACCTGCACTTCTTTACCCTGCACGTCTAAGGATTCGTACGCCGGATGGAGCCCTCCGTTTTTTTGACTCTCCATCGGATGCCCAGAGTTATTTGGATCAATTTTCACCATCGACATCTTAATTGTAATTTTTTAACTATCTCCGCTGATCGGAGGCTGTGAATTTGTTGGTCTTAATTTTTTTTTGCCTTATATGGGCAGAAAAGTTTATTTTTGATTACTTAATATGGTTGCTAAACTTTCTTTTTAACTGCGTCATTTCTTTCTTTTTCCCAGGGGATTCTGGGTGGTTACTTCCTTATTGTCATCTTACGTATTTCCTTTGTGGCCTTAAATTTTGTAGTTTTTTTAAAATCTATTTTGTTTTGTAGGTTTTTATAACTAGTTTAGGTTAATAATCTTATTTCTTTTTTGTTGTTCTGCTTATTCATGGGTCTGGTGTTTATTGCGGTTTTATTTCATATATTTTCTGGCTTTTATTTTGGTATGTGTTTATTTTAATTGAGTTATCTTTTTTTATTCTTTTACTGTTTTATAATCAGCTGATCTTTTTTATATTTACACTTTTTTAGGGAGCGTATACCGGAAGTCATGGGGGTAGTTTTAGTGCTTGCTTCTTTCGGGCTGGTCTGCGTTAGACTTAGCTTTTGGGACATGGGTGCGGGGTGGTGGGAGGGGCTTCACTTTTTAGTTTCTTTCTTCTTGGGCTATATACATTATTGAAGTATGGGTTGCCTTCTTCTTCCCGGTGTCTCTTGTATGTTCTGTTCCCTTTCCAGGTTCGTGGGTCGAGCCTATCGTCAATCCTCCTTGTTGTGGGTTGACCTTAGGGTTTATGGAGTCTATTATTAATTTTGTCTCCTGGAATACTAATAGTCTTAATCATCCTATTAAAAGGAAAAAAGTTTTTAAAGTGTTCCGGAGACTTAAAGCACAAATTTTATTTTTACAAGAGACCCATGTGCGGAGGGGGGACAGACTACGTTTTTTTAAATTCTGGAAGGGACAACAGTTTCATTCGAACTCCAATGCTAAGATTCGAGGCGTCTCTATTTTTATAGACTCCTCGGTTACTTTTATACAACATGATATTATTTCTGATCCGAATGGTAGATTTCTATTGGTTAGTGGTTTACTATTTAATAAAAAAGTAGTTTTGGTTAATGTTTATGCTCCTAATATGGATTGTCCGGAATTTTATAAATCATTATTTAATCAGTTTCCGAATTTGAATGAGTTTTCATTGATCTGGGGCGGAGATCTTAATACCTGTTTGTCTCCAGCTTTGGACCGTTCGGCTCCTTTACGGACCTTACCTAATAAATCTGCAACTTTGATTAACTCATTTCTTTCTGATTCTGGGTCGACGGACATTTGGCGCTTTTTGCATCCTCAGGAAAAAGATTTTTCTTTTTTTTTCACATGTTCATCATTCTTATTCAAGAACTGATTATTTCTTTATTGATTCTCGTCTTATTCCCTCAGTGAGTAAATGTGATTATGATTCTATAACCATTTCGGATCATGCTCCACTTAAGCTTTCTATTAAAATTCTGGCCAATATACAAAATAATAGACAATGGCGTTTTAATTCGCTGTTGCTTCAGGACTCGGACTTTGTTAACTTTATGAATGAACAGATTGATCTTTTTTTTTACAATTAACTATACAGAGGATATTTCTGTTAACATTCTTTGGGATACTTTTAAAGCTTATATTCGTGGTCAGATTATCTCGTATTCTGCTGCTTTGAGGAAGAAGCAGAAGCAGCAGGAGTTGGTAATTGTGGACAAGATTAAGGAAATTGATAAGAAATATGTTATAGCTCCTTCTGAGGAGTTATATAAACAAAGAACTGAACTTCAAATGGAACACAGTTTATTACTCTCGTCCTCGATTGTAAACCAATTAAAGAAAACAAGACGTGAATTTTATGTACACAGTGACAAAATTGGTAAACTGTTGGCTAATCAATTGAAGTCTAATTATGCTAAATCTCAAATTAATCAGATTTATAACCAAAATGATCGACTAATATTTGACCATGTGGGGATTAATCAAACCTTCTGTGATTTTTACTCTTCCTTATATCAATCAGAGTCTCCTCGAGATTCTAAATATATGAATGATTTTTTAGATAATTTAGACTTCCCTGAGATTTCACAGGATATGGCTTCTATGTTAGATACTCCTATTACCATGGATGAGATTAAGAATGTTATTTTCTCTATGAATTTGGGGAAAGCTCCTGGCCCTGATGGGTTTACCGTAGAATTTTATAAATGTTTTGCTCCTTCATTAATCCCTTGGCTTTGTAGGGTTTTTAAGGCTTCATCGAAACTTGGTAAACTTCCTGAATCTTTTAATAGAGCGTCAATTTCTTTAATATTAAAGAAGGATAAAGATCCTGCTCAATGTACATCTTATAGACCAATATCTTTATTAAATGTTGATTCTAAAGTTTTTTCTAAGTTATTAGCAAATAGATTAGAAAAAGTACTTCCCTCTATTATTTCGGAAGACCAAACGGGTTTTATTAAAGGTTGTTACTCTTTTTATAATATTCGTACACTGTTAGATATCGTTTATACTCCCTCACAAAATGTTCCTGAGTGTGTTATCTCTCTAGATGCCGAGAAAGCTTTTGATAGAGTAGAATGGCCTTATTTATTTAAGGTGCTTGAAAGGTTTAATTTCAGCTTGAAATTTATATCCTGGATTAAACTCTTACATTATTCTCCTGTGGCCTCGGTCCGTACTAACTCTTTAAGTTCACCTTTTTTCTCTCTTTTTCGAGGTACTCGACAAGGCTGTCCTCTTAGTCCCTTATTATTTGATATTGCATTAGAACCTCTTGCAATTGCCATTCGGGAATCTCCAAATATTACTGGGATAACTCGGGGCTTAAAGTCCCATAAATTATCACTCTATGCTGATAATTTACTTTTATATATTTCTAATCCTCAAAAATCCATCCCGGCTGTTTTAGAGTTATTAGCACAATTTGGTCTTTTTTCAGGTTATAAATTAAATCTTAGTAAGAGTGAACTCTTTCCGATTAATAAACAACTTCCCTTATATTATAAATTTCCATTTAAATTGATTAATAATTATTTTTCATATCTTGGGATTAAAATTACTTGTAAATACAAAGATTTATTTAAGACTAACTTTTTACCATTAATAGACCATATTACTCAACTTTCATCTAAATGGCTTCCTTTATATTTAACTTTGATTGGTCGTATTAACGCAGTTAAGATGTTTTTTTGGCCAAAATTTTTATATATATTTCAGGCATTACCAATCTTTGTTCCAAAATCTTTTTTTGACAAAGTTGACTCTAAAATTTCTTCATTTATTTGGCAGAATAAAAACCCGAGACTGGGTAAAATACATCTACAGAAAGCTAAGAGAGATGGAGGTTTAGCATTACCTAACTTTAGATTTTATTATTGGGCAATTAATATTCGACATATGAAATTCTGGTTACTGGACCAGGATATACTATCTATTCCTAAATGGGTAGCATTGGAATTACAATCTGTTCAGGGTTTTACACTTGGCTCTATTTTAGGTTCCTCTCTTCCTTTTGATTGGAAACGCCCTAAACAGGTGTCTAACCCGATAGTTAAATATACCTTGCGTATTTGGTTTCAATTCAGAAAATTTTTTGATCTTAATCAATTTGGGTTAGCGATTCCTATTTTAGGTAACATATTTTTTCCTCCCTCTTTTACGGATCGTGCTTTTCAAATTTGGAAGACTAAGGGTATTTCACGGTTTTGGGATTTATTTTTAGATGGTTCCCTTATGTCTTTTGAACAATTATCTAATAAATATAATTTATCAAGAATACATTTTTTTAGATATTTACAAGTTAGAAATTTTCTAAGTACTATACTTTCTTCCTTTCCAATGCTCCCTCCTGCATACATTTTAGATACTATAATCAACCTTAATCCATGTCAGAAAGGTGCATTGGCTATGATTTATAATATTATTATGAAACTTAGGAAAGCTCCATTTGATAAGATTAGGGTAGATTGGGAACAGGAATTGGGGTTTACCATTTCTGTGGATGACTGGGGGCAGATTTTACAATTAGTCAATACTTCCTCTATCTGTGCTAAACATTCCCTAATTCAATTTAAAGTTGTTCATAGAGCACATATGTCCAAAGATAAGTTAGCGCGCTTTTATTCTCATATTAATCCTTTTTGTGATAGATGTCCGGGGCAGATAGCCTCTTTAACTCATATGTTTTGGTCTTGCCCTACTTTGGAAACTTTTTGGAGAGACATTTTTAATATTATCTCCAAGGTATTGAATATAGATATCTCTCCTCACCCTATTACTGCTATCTTTGGACTACCTAAAATTTCCAGTAATCTCTCCCCTTCAGCCCGTAGAATGATTGCATTTCTTACTTTAATGGCGAAAAGATGTATCTTACAACATTGGAAAGAGCTTAATGCTCCAACCACCTTTTTTTGGTTTTCTCAGACGATGTTATGCTTGAACTTGGAGAAAATTAGAAGCAATCTTTATGACTCCTCATTTAAATTTGAACAGACTTGGAGATCTTTTATTCAATATTTTCATTTAATGTA
This sequence comes from Mobula hypostoma, assembly GCF_963921235.1. Lineage (NCBI taxonomy): Eukaryota > Metazoa > Chordata > Chondrichthyes > Myliobatiformes > Myliobatidae > Mobula > Mobula hypostoma. The sequence goes on from NC_086104.1 coordinate 33,937,289, forward strand.
ATATATACCCTTCTTGTTTTTTTCACTGTTTTTAATGGAGGTCGGGATTGAGGACGTGATTTTAAGTTTAACTCTGTTTGGTTTCAAGTTAGCCCATTGCTTTGCTTTGCTTTTAGTTAGTTGCACGGTGGGTTTTTTTTTGGGAGTTTTTTTTTTCTTTTTCTCCATTGATATATATATAAAATTAGTATACTATTATGTTACCTTGGTATGTTATGTTTAAATTACATTGTTTGTAGTATTTTTTTTGTATTGATATCTTCTGTAATTTTATTATATTCTAACAATGTATTAGTGTCTATATGGCTTACTTTTTTGTATACTTATTTAATAAAAAGATTTAAAAAGAAAGAGATGCCACTTTCAATGAGTTATGGACCTGTATCCCAGAACCCTTTGTTCTACTACACTCTTCAGTGCCCTAGTGTTCACTGTGTAAGACCTACCCTGGTTAGTCCTACCGAAATGCAACACTTCGCACTTGACTGCATTGAATTCCATCTGCCATTTTTCCAGATCCTATTGCAAGTCACAATAGCCTTCCTCACTTTCTACTATGCTCCCACTCTTTGCGTCAACCACAGATTTCCTGATCTAGTTAACCACATTATCATCCAGATTATTAGATGACAAACAATGATGGACTCAACACTGATCCCTGTGGCACACCAGTAGTCACAGGCCTCCAATCAGAGATGCAACCATCTACTACCACTCTCTGGTTTCTCCCACAAAGCTAATGCCTAATTCAATTTACTTCCTCACCTTGAATGCCAGGTGAATGCATTATCTACTGCCTTGTCATCATCAACTTTCCTGGTAACTTTGGGGTTCTAACGTTTTTTTTTACTTTCATCCATTCTTTGTGGTACTCCTGCTTTCGTGGACGTCTGAGAAGACCAAGAATTTCAGGTTGTATTTTGTATATTAAGTGGAACTATTGAACTTCCTCGAAAAACTATATGTAATTGGTTGGACATCACCTACCACGCACAAAGCTACGCCGACTATCCTTAATCAATCCATGTCAATCCACATACTTATATATCCGGTCGCTCAGAAGACCTTCCAATAACTTTCCCACTACTGATGTCAGGCTCACTTTGTGATCTAAAGTTGACATCTAAAGGCTGACATCTAAAGTTTTCTCTTTAATTTTTGAGCCTTTCTTGTCACCTGTCGCTAAGGATGATTTAAGGACTCCTATGTACTCATTAAGGAAGCTTTCTTGAACAAATTTGACAAACTCTATCCCATTTAGTTCATTTTCAGAATGGAAGTCCCAGTCAATATGTAGAAAGTTAAAATCACCTACTATAACAACATTTGTTTCTTGCAACAATCTGTGATCTCTCTATAAATTTTTTCCTCTAAATCTCATGGACTGTTGCGTGGTCTATAATATAGCCTCATTAACCTTTCTTATTCCTCATTTCCATCCATAAAGACTCAGTAGACAAGTTCTCCAGTCTGTTCTGAGCACTGTCATGACATTATACATGACTAGTAACACTATCCACCCCTATAATCTCTCCAGCTCTGTTGCAGCTACAACAGAACCCCAGAATATTCAGTTGCCAGTCCTGCCCCTCCTGCAATCAAGTCTCACTAACAGCTACAATATCATAATTCCATTTGTTGATCCATGCCCTAAGCTCATCTGCCTTTCCTACGATACGCAGATCAGATCTTTTTGATTCCTGATTTTGTATGAGTTTTGAATAACATCTGTCCCCAAAACCTCTCCACTACCTGTTCTGGCACTCTGGTATCCATCCCTTGCAACTCTATTTTAATCCCCCTCTCTGCAGCTCTAGCAAACATTCCTGCTACGATATTAGTCCCCCTCCAGTTGAGGAGCAAACTGTCTCTTCCATACAAGTCTCACTTTCCTTGGAAGAGAGCCCAAAGATCCAAAAACTTGACGCCTTCCCTCCTACACTAACCCTTTAGCCATGTATGACCTTCCTATTTCTGGCCTATCACGTGGCAGGGGTGGCAATCCTGAGATCACAACCCTGGCCATCCTGTCCTTTAACTTAGCACCTAAATCCCTGAACTCACTTTGCAGAGCCCCGTCACTCTTTCTACCTATGTCATATGGACCATAACTTCTGGCTGCTCACCCTCCTACTTAAGAATGCTATGAATTCAAGCTGTGATGTCACAGACCCTGGCACCCAGGAGGCAACACACCATCCGGGAATCTTATTCTCTTTGTGTTCCCTTAACACCACAGCTTGCCTGTTCTCTTCCACCACCCCGCACTTCCCCTTCTGAGTCACGGAGCCAGATTCAGTGCCAGAGACCTGACCACTGTGACTTTCACTGCTAGGTCATACCCTACCCTCCTCCCATAGTCATAGTCATACTTTATTGATCCCTGGGGAAATTGGTTTTCATTACAGTTGCACCATAAATAATTAAATAGTAATAAGACAATAAATAGTTAAATAGTAATATGTAAATTATGCCAGGAAATAAGTCCAGGACCAGCCTATTGGCTCAGGGTGTCTGACCCTCCAAGGGAGGAGTTGTAAAGTTTGATGGCCACAGGCAGGAATGACTTCCTATGACGCTCTGTGTTGTATCTCGGTGGAATGAGTCTCTGGCTGAATGTACTCCTGTGCCCAACCAGTACATTATGTAGTGGAAGGGAGGCATTGTCCAAGATGGCATGCAACTTGGACAGCATCTTCTTTTCAGACACCACCGTCAGAGAGTCCAGTTCCATCCCCAGTATCCAGTATCCAAAGTGATGTACCTGTTATAGAGGCGGATGGGCACAGGGGTATTCTGCACTGGCTCCTTAATCCCTTTCCCCTTCCAGACTGTCACCCAGTTTCCTGTGTCCTGCACCTTGGGTGTAACTACCTCTATATGTCCCACCTTTCACCCCCGCAACCTCCCGAATGATCCAGAGTTCAACCAGTTCCAGCTCCAACTCCTGAACACAGAGTGTCAGAAACTGCAGCTGGATGCACCTCTTGCAGATGAAGTCGTCAGGGACACTGGAGGTCTCCCTGCCTTCCCACATCCCGCAAGGAACATTTAACTATCCTTACTGACATCCCTATTGTTCTAACTGTTTCATAATATAAAGAAGGAAAACAATAAATAAATTGGAGAAAAATATCTACCTACAGGTTTCTCGACCTCTCTCACATAAGCCTCTCTGTGCTGAAGCCCTAAAGAGCTAAAGCATGAAATAACCACTCTAATATTACAACATTAAAAATGAAAAAAAGTACTTCTTCCCAAGCTAGTTCTACAATCAATAACCCAATACAGCTAATGATAAGTGTAAAAACATCCTTGATGGTGAAAATAAAGCTTTTAAATCAATGAATGCATGTTGACCTATGTAAACTTACTTAACAACTGAAAGGGACATAGGGAACAGAGAAAATTTGTAGAAAAGGAAACTGAAAATATTTTGTTCTTGTACACATATTTTTAATACCTTAATGGAGCTAAATAAATCATAGCATGTTTAAGTTGCAGTAACTTACTTTAATGACCCAAATTACAAATATTAAAAATACATTTACACATATGTATGTTTTAGTTCAAAGGCTGTGTGTTTAACAAAGTCTGTAATTCATAACTTGATAACATTTTGTTTAATGCTCTTCATCCAAGCTTTTCAAAGAAAGATTCTTAATACTATGTAGGTAAAGTGTTGCCTTAACTTGCCATTACCTTAAAGATGACAATCTGAAACAAGACCACAATGCACCAGCTGGGATTAAGTTAAGACACAGACTAAACAAGAGACACTGTGATCCATTGCCATGTTATTATTGCACTGGAAAAATAATCTCCCTACCTCATAAGGGTTTCTGAGGTGATGTTGATATCCACTCCCACAAAACTGACACATTCTTCAACCACACTGTCCAAGGTAGCTTTAAGCAAAGTTTGGGACACATCGTGCTGAAACCAAAGACCAGTCACTGCTTAGAACATTCGTGAAAAATATTTTAAATTATTCAAGTTTTACAATATACTACAACCAGATAAGATCACAGAATTATAATATTACCTTTCATTCACAGTCTTTCATTTCTAAGCCAGTATATTCTAATGAAGGCCCTGTGCCATTGGATATGCATAAAATCACCAATATAGAGTTTAGCTGTTCATTCACATTAACATATCAAAGTGAAGGATTACTGGCCGATCTCCAACATTTACAAATACCGTTGATGGTTTAGTTCTGATGACCATAATTCACAACATCTATTGTAAATATACTTCAAAGTGAGTTAGTTGCTTCAAAACATATATTATGAAATATCTGTAATTAGGCTTCCAATTCATATCTCTCCCAGCCATCTTACTGGTTCATTCATCGGTCTTGCCACACAGAAATTTAAATGATAGTATGGAAACTGTGTGATCCACACAACTCCGTTATTTTAGCAAACAGCTCCACTGATCCACATAATCCTTGATTGAATCTCCAGTTTCCTGCTTCATATCCTATCATAAGCCTTTTAGCCTTTCTTTTTACAATCATAGATTCCTCTCTTGTTTAGGTTTGTGTCCAACAAGACAGAAATATGCTTATCCAATTCCCCCTGTCCAATTACTCAACTCAGCATGCCATTCATTTCATCTGTCCTCACAAAACAGCTACTCACTTGGGTACAACTGCTACCGGTTATCTTTTGAGCCAAAATTTTCTCATTGGATATTTACAGAAATATATAGAATATATTAAATGCATTGGGCCACAAACGTGTGCATGTGTGTGGAGAAGGAAAGCACACATATGTTTTCAGAAACTCATTTAAATAATTAGATGTCAAAGCCTTGACTCATGTCCAGCAACAGAAAGTCCCTGAAAACCAGCATCTAATTCCCACAAAACCTGGCTGGTGGCGCGGCGGTGCAGTAACATCAGCACCGAACTCCAGAGCGAAGGTTCCCGAGTTCGAATCCAGTCGGGCCGCTCCCGGGCACGCTGTCCATCCATGCTGGGTTGAGTGTCGAGCTCGCAACTTGGCCTCATAAAAAAAAACACGGTGCTGTGAGAAGGACGTGGGGGACCACTCACAGAATCTTTCCTCCAAGACAACCACTTGAAAAGTGGTCGGCGAGGCTCTGGCAGAGTATGGCCCACACACACACAAAAAAAATTAATTCCCACAAAAATGAGAAAACAGGAAACAGTGGGATGGTTTGCACCAAACATACTGCTTAAACAGTGGAGCTTTTCTTTATGTTCTGCATCTATGAGACTGAGGTCCTTTGGAGAATGAAGGACTCTCCGTCACATGTTCTACCAGTCTGTTGCCACCAATAGAACCTTCTATGTGCTGGGGCAACGGCATCAACACGGGTGACGGCAACAGGCTCAATAAACTGATTAGAAAGGCTGGCTCTGTTATCGAAGTCAAACTGGACACAATGGAAGCTGTAGGAGAACAAAGGACCCTAGAAAATCCAAGCAATTCTGGATAATGTTTCTCACCCTCTGCATGTCACCTTGGCTGAACTGAGGAGCTCTTTTAGAAATAGACTAAGACAACTATGCTGCTCCAAAGAGCGCGCTATGAAGTCATTCTTACCCTCGGCCATTAGGCTCTATAATGAGTTAACCTATAGCTAGGGAAGTGATGACCTCCCTCCTGTTAGGTTGTTTGAGGTAACTTTTTTAAAATTATTTCTTACTTCTCTTCTCCGTGGCCAAGTGGTTAAGGCATTGGACTAGTGACCTGAAGGTCGTGAGTTCGAGCCCCAGCCAAGGCAACATGTTGTGTCCTTGAGCAAGGCACTTAATCACACATTGCTCTGCGATGACACTGGTGCCAAGCTGTATGGGTCCTAATGCCCTTCCCTTGGACAACACTGGTGTCGTGGAGAGGGGAAACTTGCAGCATGGGCAACTGCTGGTCTTCCATACAACCTTGCCCAGGCCTGTGCCCTGGAGAGTGAAGACTTTCGAGGCGCAGATCTATGGTCTCGTAAGACTAACAGATGCCTTTACTTTACTTCTCTTCTAATATTTGCATATCTCTGCACTTGTAATGCTACTGTGACACTGTAATTTCCTTTGGGATCAAAAAATTATCTATCCAATGCAGTAAGTGGTACGAGAAAGCACAATACTTTAATGAAAATACAAATTTTGTTCTGAAATGTAACTTAAAGGGATAGTTAGAGTTATAAGAATGGCCTTAAAAATTTCTGATCTCTGGGGTTTCATCCCAATGTACACCAAGGATCCGTCAAGGCAAACTGTTTCTGTAATAGTAATAACTGGATAAATTATAAACCCATAACATAATATCGAAAATGTTAGAAAATTGGTGTAATTGCATAGGTCTCATAGAGTAAAACTGCATTAATCTGGCATGCTTTGGGCACTAGAGATACTGGACTACCCAAATTTCTAGACTACTGTATGCTATTCCCATTAATCCTTGAACACACTATCAATGATAGTATAATAAATTTTCCAGTGAACACATTAAGCTTCAGGGAAGCAATGAAATGGACTTCACTGCGTTTCAAGCAAACACAGGAAAGAGGGCTCCAGTAAATTATAGGGAATGTGGGAAGAAAAACAGGTGTGTAAAAGGGAGCAAAGAAATAAGCAGCCATTGTACCAGTTGTTGAACTATTTGGATTTTCAAATAGATAGCAGATTAATGGAATTCTATTGTAGTAAAGAGCATACAGCTGATAAAATAGACCAAGCAAAAAGTGAAAGACATTCTTCCATAATCTCCTCAATTTCTTTTTAATCAAAATGAAATTTACTGTACAGTAAAGTTCACCATTTAAACAATTTTTAAAGTTATTTATTCATCTGTACATTTATACATTCACCTGTCAATTTAGAAAATCCCTCCAAAATTAGAGGTTTCCACAAAAAATCTTCAGGCACTGATGAAAGACCATTTTATTTCATGTTTATTCTTTTGATGATCATGTGGTTTCTTTAACTCTGGTTTTTATGTTGTTTAATCACATTTTATTTTAAATCAAAAGTTTGCTTGTTTTGTAACACAACGCCCTGTGAGAAATTATACACAATGGTTCTAGCTTTTACTTAAAAATCAGAATGGTTAAGTTAGATTTTTATTCTTTCACAACTTTCTGCTCAACTCATTTGAAAGCCATGACTCAAACTACAATACATTGGCGCAATAATAATAGCACTCTGTTAGTCATCCAAATTACCACAGTGGTTTGTACTAATGTAGTGAATAATACCGGGCAATTTAACATGAAGACATAATAACAAAGTCTAACTGTATTCCCACTCACAATTAACAACCAGAAACAGGAGTAATGTAGTGGAATACAAGATATTGCAATCAATATCTATAGTGAGCTGACTCTGTCCCATAGTAACCTTTTCTCCTGCTACTTTGGAGACTCTTGTTTCATTCTTCCAGTTTCTCTGTGACATCTGTTCTGATGATGCCATCATCAATATCAGTGCTTCTGATATATTTCTCTTTTCCTCAAATCTGTAATTTTCAGCATTTCTGTCCTCATCCCATTTCCTCCATCCCAGAGAGTTAAAAAAAGGTTCCTTTGCCTGCAGCTTACATCCAAAACTCCATCATAAACTAATGATCTACTGCTCTTTCTGTAACTTCTAGCAGAATGCCAACATCACGTGCATCCTCTTTTCCCTGCCAGACATTATGAAAGGACTCTAAAAATTCTTGAATCGCAGCTCACTTACTAGCCCTCTTTGGCCTTTTAGTTCTTTTCCTCACCTAAATAAATTTCAGTTGTGAAATATTTGCAATTTTTCAATTTATTACACAATGACGTAACATTTTTGAACAATCAAATGCATATTGAACAAGTTATTGAGAGAAACTTCTTGTGATTCTTCAGCTCGATTCTCCATCCCATTGCCTGTTCCAATGAGGCCCACGTTCAGCTCAGGGAACAAAGAGGAAAAAAGGCATTCTCAGTCAAGATCTTACTATTCCCACATACACTTCCTCTCGGACCATCTTGTTTGGCTATCAGCCTATTGTTCACACTACCATTAGCCTTTTTGTTTTTCCAGTCTTCTATCCAAACGGAGATTGATTTTAGTTCAGAGTAACACATGCTGAATTCTGGGGGATCTCAGCAGGTCAGGCCGCATCTATGAAGGGAATAAAAGTTGGTGTTTTGAGCTGAGAATCTTCATCACTCTTTTTCCACTCCATAGATGCTGCATGACCTGCTGAGTTCCTCCAGCATTTTGTGTGTATTACTTTGGATTTCCAGCATCTGCAGAATCTCTTCTGTTTATGATTTCTCGCTTTCAGTTCCCTCTTTTTTAGGTTTCTTAAAATTTGCAGGATTGCCAACTTTCCCAGTCTGAATGAAAGATCGCTGACTGGTAATATTAACCTTATTTTCCTCTCCCCCACAAATGCTGCACTATTTGCTGTGTAGTTCCAGCATTTTCTGTTTTTAAGACAAAAATACAAACAAAAGAACATAAGAAAAGAGGTTGAGCGAGATCTACCAGCAAGAAGGATGGTGGAAGGAAGGAATTGTAATGTTGAGCTGAAGAAGTCAACTATTCCTTTCACCCCACATATGTAGCTTGACCTTCTGAGATCCACTGTGTTCCAGCACCTGCAGTTCCTTGTCTCTCCATAAGAAAACAAGAGCAGGAGCCAACCACTTAGTCCCTTAAGCTGCTGGCCTCTCAATATGATCAGCATGATCTGCCCCAAAGTTCACTTGCTTTTCTCTGCCAGTTTCCCACAGGCCTCAATTCCCTTATCTTTCAAAAAATATATCTTTTCTTTTAAATATCCCAACAATCTTGTCTCCACAACCTCTGTGTTAGAGGATTCAGGGATTCACCGCCTCCTGCATAAAGAACTTGCTTCTTAATCATCTCAATGATTTGATTTTAGTTATTCATCTTATAATAGTATTTCTAGGAAGGCCAGTACTTTTTGTTCAACTTTGAAAAGTTGGTGAGCCATCTACTTGAACTGCTTCATGTGAAGATTATTCATCCGTGAGCCAGTCCTGATTAAGGGATCAGAGATGGGGAGGGTCAGTAACTTTAACTTCACTGCTGTTATCATTATAGAGGATCTGCTCTGGGAACAGCACGAAAGTGCCATTACAAAAAAGACACGGCAGAAGATTTGACATGACATCTAAAACTTTGACAAACTTCTATAGACGCACAGTGGAGAGCATCCTCACTGATGGCATCATGGCCTGATATGGAAACACCAATAGCCATGAATGAAAAAGCCTACAAAAAAAAGTAGTGGGTACAGCCCAGTGCATCACTGGAAAATCCCTCTCCACCACTGAGCACATCTAAAGGGAGTACTGCTACAAGAAAGCAGTATCCATCAAGGAGCGCGCCATCCAGGCCATGTTCTCTTCTCGCTGCGGCCATCAGGCAGGAGGTATAGGAACTGTAGGTCTCACAACACCAGGTTCAGGAACAGTTATTACCCTTTAACCATCATTTTCCTCAGCCAGCGTGGATAACATTATCCACTTCAACACTGAACTGATTCTACAACCTATGGACTCCCTTTCAAAGACTCTACAACTCAGGTTCTCAGTATTATTTATTTCCTTACCTATTTATTTATTTATTTGCATTTGCACATTTTTTTTGCACATTGGTCACTTATCAGTGTTTGTGTGTAATTTTTCATTGATTCTATAGTATTTCTTTGTTGTATAGAACATAGAATAGTACAGCACAGTACAGGCCCTTCAGCCCAAAACGTTGTGCTGACCCTCAAACCCTGCCTCCCATATAACCACCACCCCCACCATAAATTCCTCCATATACCTGTTTAGTAGTCTCTTAAATTTCACTAGTGTATCTGCCTCCACCACTGACTCAGGCAGTGCATTCCACGCACCAACCACTCTCTGAGTAAAAAACCTTCCTCTAACATCCCCTTTGAACTTCCCACCCCTTCCCTTAAAGCCATGACCTCTTGTATTGAGCAGTGGTGCCCTGGGGAAGAGGCGCTGGCTATCCACTCTATCTATTCCTCTTAATATCTTGTATACCTCTATCATGTCTCCTCTCATCCTCCTCCTCTCCAAAGAGTAAAGCCCAAGCTCCCTTAATCTCTGATTATAATCCATACTCTCTAAACCAGGCAGCATCCTGGTAAATCTTCTCTGTACCCTTTCCAATGCTTCCACATCTTTCCTATAGTGAGGCAACCAGAACTGGACACAGTACTCCAAGTGTGGCCTAACCAGAGTTTTATAGAGCTGCATCATTACCTCGCGACTCTTAAACTCTATAACTCAACTTATGAAAGCTAACACCCCATAAGCTTTCTTAACTACCCTCTCTACCTGTGAGGCAACTTTCAGGGATCTGCAGACATGTACCCCGAGATCCCTCTGCTCCCCCACACTACCAAGTATCCTGCCATTTACTTTGTACTCTGCCTTGGAGTTTGTCCTTCCAAAATGTACCACCTCACACTTTTCCAGGTTGAACTCCATCTGCCACTTCTCAGCCCAATTCTGCATCCTATCAATGTCTCTCTGCAATCTTTGACAATCCTCTACACTATCTACAACACCACCAACCTTTGTGTCATCTGCAAACTTGCCAACCCATCCTTCTACCCCCACATCCAGGTCGTTAATAAAAATCATGAAAAGTAGAGGTCCCAGAACTGATCCTTATAGGGACACCACTAGTTAAAACCCTCCAATCCAAATGTACTCCCTCCACCACGACCCACTGCCTTCTGCAGGCAAGCCAATTCTGAATCCACCTGGCCGAACTTCCCTGGATCCCATGCCTTCTGACTTTCTGAATAAGCCTACCGTGTGGAACCTTGTCAAATGCCTTACTAAAATCCATGTAGATCACATCCACTGACTACCCTCATCAATATGCCTGGTCACCTCCTCAAAGAACTCTATCAGGCTTGTTAGACACGATCTGCCCTTCACAAAGCCATGCTGACTGTCCCTGATCAGACCATGATTCTCTAAATGCCCAGAGATCCTATCTCTAAGAATCTTTTCCAACAGCTTTCCCACCACAGACGTAAGGCTCACTGGTCTATAATTACCCGGACTATCCTTATTACCTTTTTTGAACAAGGGGACAACATTCGCTTCCCTCCAGCCCTCCGGTATCATTCCCGTGGACAATGAGGACATAAAGATCCTAGCCAGAGGCTCAGCAATCTCTTCTCTCGCCTCGTGGAACAGCCTGGGGACTATTCCGTCAGGCTCCGGGGACTTATCCGTCCTAATGTATTTTAACAACTCCAACACCTCCTCTCCCTTAATATCAACATGCTCCAGAACATCAACCTCACTCATGTTGTCCTCACCGTCAAGTTCCCTCTCATTGGTGAATACCGAAGAGAAGTATTCATTGAGGATCTCTCAAGAAAATGAAATAGAATGCCTGCATGAAAATGAATCTCAGGGAGGTATATGGCAGCATATATGTACTTTGAATTAGTCCACAGTGTTATCAAACTGGATGTTCCAGGGTTTAAAACAAGTGATGATGAAAGAACAGCAACTATATCCAAGTCAAAACAGGAGCCTGCAAGTGCTGTTGTCTCTGGACACCTGCTAATCTTCTTCTCAGTGTTTGAGGCCACTGATTTGGGAGTTGTTTTCATAGTTTTTGAGACAAGTAACATTTGTATGCAGTGCACACTGCACTCACTGTGCTCAGGTGGTGAATGGAATGAATGCTTATGGAACTGATCGTTGGGCAATCTATTACAGCATTCCACTGAAAATGAATTTCCCCAGATACTCTCTTGTATTGCTTTCTCAGACATTACAAGGCTCTTGAAGTAATGGCAGGCAAAATGGAAAAAGCTACATTATGACAGACCATTGATTACACCTAGGCCCAAAATAATGGAAAAATTGTTGTAACCAGTAGGTCTGGCAGTATCTGTGTGAAAGGAAGAGACCTAGCGTTTTAAGTCCCTGAGTTTTTTCCACACATGGGACATCACTAATTAGTTGCAATCCAGGAAATATTTTAACTTCTCAGTGTTTCACATTTTCAAGAGTAAAAAGCCAGTAAGTGGGTGGATACTTTTCACACATTTTTAATGTTTGTTCTCTCTATTTGAAGACACCTCCCTGTAAAACACAGTTATTGCTTTTTAAGTTTACAATACATTCACTGATATCACTATTTTCTTCGAAAGGCTGTGTTGAACAAGGTTTTCCTAAAAAGGTTTCTAACTGCAATAGTGCATTGTTTTGACGGCATTCTTGCAAGAACCCTCTTTTTTTTAACTGTAACCTAGCTTTATTTTGGAAACATTACTTCATGAAGAAACAGATCCTATACAACAAAATGAAAGTGAACTGTTCACATTTTTTCTCCACACATTATAGTGCACGACTGATCTGCAGTATGTTTGTTTCCTGTCCAGCCTTTCAAGAGAAAGGGTGGAAAAATTACTTTGCTGTATATTCTCACTACAGCTGAACCAGATAAACAATGGGAGAAGTTTGGATCTAACACTACCACTATTTTTTCCCCATATTCATTAGTGGGGTGAGCCAAGTAATTTCACATCACCATCTTACAAGTAATTTTCTTAAACTCAAAATAATCTGCAGATGCTGGGATCAAAGCAACACTCACAACACGCTGGAGGAACTCAGCAGTTTGGGCAGCATTTCCGCAGATGCTACCCGACCTGCTAAGTAATTTTCTTTCCAGGAACTACCCAGGAACCGGCAATGTCTCCTTATACACCAGACCTATGGTTCTACCGATCATCTGTGTAGCTGAACTATCTTTTAGACTTCTTTGTTTTGCGATTTCTCTGTTGGTTTTCCCTGCAAAACCGACCACTTCAATGAATTCTGTGTTTGAATTGAATTTCCAGCTACCACAGAGCTAAGCAGCAGCAGTGTGAATTAACGCAATACTTTGCTGTCATTAACAACCTGATTAAGTTAACCTTTCCTCAAGGTTAGAGGAAATTTTGAACGAAGATTGAGTGACTCAGAGAAAATTTGGAATCAAGTTAACTCACCCCACCACCACTACCACCTCCACCACATAAAAAGCATTTAGTGTCACTTCTTGTCAATACAATCAGTCTATGTCAGTAACTGTTACTTGTACATTGTGTTTTATAGACCATAAGACAAAGGAGCAGAAGTCGACCATTCGGCCCATCGAGTCTGCTCCGTCATTTTATCATGAGCTGATCCATTCTCCCATTTAGTCCCACTCCCCTGCCTTCTCATCATAACCTTTGATGCCCTGGCTATTCAGATACCTATCAATCTCTGCCTTAAATACACCCAATGACTTGACCTCCACTGCCGCCCGTGGCACAAATTCCACAGATTCACCACCCTCTGGCTAAAAAAATTTCTTCGCATCTCTGTTCTGAATGGCCACCCTTCAATCCTTAAGTCATGCCCTCTTGTACTAGACTCCCCCGCCATGGGAAACAACTTTGCCACATCCACTCTGTCCATGCCTTTCAACATTCAAAATGTTTCTATGAGGTCCCCCCTCATTCTTCTAAACGCCAAAGAGTACAGCCTAAGAACGGTCAAACGTTCCTCATATGTTAACCCTCTCATTCCCAGAATCATTCTAGTGAATCTTCTCTGTACCCTCTCCAACATCAGCACATCTCTTCTTAAATAAGGAGACCAAAACTGCACACAGTACTCCAAGTGAGGTCTTACCAGTGCCTTATAGAGCCTCAACATCACATCCCTGCTCCTATACTCTATTCCTCTAGAAATGAATGCCAACATTGCATTCACCTTCTTCACCACCGACTCAACCTGGAGGTCAACCTTAAGGGTATCTTGCACGAAGACTCCCAAGTCCCGTTGCATCTCAGAACTTTGAATTCTCTCCCCATTTAAATAGTAGTCTGCCCGTTTATTTCTTCTACCAAAGTGCATAACCATACACTTTCCAACACTGTATTTCATTTGCCACTTCTTTGCCCATTCTCCCATCTATCCAAGTCTCGCTACAGACTCTCTGTTTCCTCAGCACTACCGGCCCCTCCACCTATCTTCGTATCATCAGCAAACTTAGCCACAAAGCTATCTATTCCATAATCCAAATCGTTGATGTACAATGTAAAAAGAAGCGGCCCCAACACGGACCCCTGTGGAACACCACTGGTAGCCGCAGCCAACCAGAATGGGATCCCTTTATTCACACTCTCTGTTTCCTGCCGATCAGCCAATGCTCTATCCACGTATGTAACTTTCCCGTAATTCCATGGGCTCTTATCTTGTTAAGTAGCCTCATGTGCAGCACCTTGTCAAAGGCCTTCTGAAAATCCAAATACACAACATCCACTGCATCTCCCTTGTCTAACCTACTTGTAATTTCCTCAAAAAATTGCAATAGGTTTGGCAGGCAGGATTTTCCTTTAAGGAAACCATGCTGAGTTCTGCCTATCTTGTCATATGCCTCCAGGTACTCCCTAACCTCATCCTTGACGATCGGCTCAAACTTCCTAACCACCGATGTCAAGCTAACAGGTCTATAATTTCCTTTTTGCTTCCTTGCCCCCTTCTTAAATAGCGGAGTGACATTTGTAATCTTCCAGTCCTCCAGAACCATGTCAGAATCTATAGGATTGCTTTTATATTTATATTTATTGTGGGTTTTTTTTTGGTTTTTACTATGTTCTTTATGTTTCTTCCTCCAAGAGGACCACAACCTTGTTGCAGGGCTTGGAGGTGCGCATGCCTCAATGAAATGGAGAGCTATGTTGGCTGGAGTCAGGCCTTGTGCTTTGACTCTTGGTAGCAACACCCATGCTGAACAGGTCAAAGGGTAGAGACCAGACAAGAGTGGTTGACCAGTCCTCCAGGTGCAGGGGTTCAGCTCAGGGCTAACAACCCTAAATGGTCAAGATAAATTGTTACGGAAACAGCAATAAAGAATCCTATATCTGTGTGCGACGGTATTCCTGAGTCTCCACCTTGGACTTGCACGGCTGACAGTGGTGAAAACCGAAAAGAAGCTACTGGCACGATGAAAGAAGCTCTGAACACCACCAAGACCAAGACCAAAATTGGTTTACAACTTGGCTCCGTACTGTCGAGGCAGAGATGAAGCATATATGGGGCACAATAGAGAAGATGGTCAAGGAGAAACAGAGATGGAGGGCCGTCGTTGCTGCCCTAAATGCCAGTGGTGTAACGGAGAGTAGTTATGTTTATTGTGTTTTGATCCAGAATAACAATCATTTCGTTCTCCTT
Organism: Mobula hypostoma; assembly: GCF_963921235.1. Lineage (NCBI taxonomy): Eukaryota > Metazoa > Chordata > Chondrichthyes > Myliobatiformes > Myliobatidae > Mobula > Mobula hypostoma. The sequence goes on from NC_086104.1 coordinate 33,952,523, forward strand.
TCAACTCGTGTATTGAAGAATGACAATAAACAATCTTGAATAAATTACGATTATTACCAAAACAATTGCACACAAGAATCATTTCAATATCACGGGCTTCATATTACATGACCCATTTTCCTCAGTCACCTCTATAATAAACCCTTAAGAATAATATGGTGTTCTCAGTGAGAAAGTTTTGGAGGGGTGGTCTTTCAGGCTGATATCATCATAAGTGCAAAGACAGGTCACGCAGTCTCCCACACATAAAGGATTTGCAGATTTTAAAAAACTGTTAAACTCTATGTGGAGTTCAGTATTAAGGATGAGCAGAGTTGACGGCAAGCATCAAAGCTGGATGCGCTGCGAAAAAAATAATTGAGCAATGGTTCGAATGATCAAGCCCATGGTCCAAACAGCCTGAGTAATGTACTCTCCTTCAACTTTAGTACATATTTCTTTGATACTATTACCATAAAAACTAAAACATTAATGTATTTGGGTTTAGTAATCTCACATTTAATATCAAAATAATAAGGAACTAGATGAAAACTTTCTTATGCCTGTGGGAGTTGTAAATTCAGTCTTTTTCTCACAAGCAACAGCACACTAACAAAAGTTTACAAGTGAGCTTAATTATATTTTAAACCTCTGACATATATTAGGGTGTTTCTATTAAATATCAAATTTTACATTTACTTTGCTGTGCAGATGCAAATTGTAATTTTACAACCTCATGTTATGACTGCATGGATTTAATGAATACTTTCCCTTGGGGATTCCAGGTACATTTATATGAGCTATGTAAACAGACGTTTCCATGCAACGTGGGTAGTGTTTATGACCCATTCTGTAATGAACACTGGCTGTTTACAAATTTTCAACAAAGTCTACAGATTAAACCATTGAGAATATATCTCCAAATATAAAGAAATAAATTGAAATGTTGCAGCTTAAATTTTCATTTGAGTTAAATCTAATATGCCATATTTTCATAAAATAACAATTTATGTTGGGTTCTTTATGGAATTCATTTTAGGGAACAGTACAAGTTGTGTTCTTTTATTGTGGGCTCAGTCAATCATCACCAACACTATGCAGAAATCTTGTGATTTTCTATGAATACTAAATCTTACTAGTATTCAAAGATTTCTGATTACCCATTGTAGTGCATAGTGGGAACTACAGTGTGCAACCTTCATTCTTCATGCTAACAGTTTTGGCCCTAAAACATTGCATGGTCAAGTCTCAGTTATTTCGGTAAGGTGTAAAATCAATGAATCACAAGTAGTGCACAGATAACTTCAGGCATTTTCTCATGTAATTTCTATTACACTGGAAGCGTTGTTCCAATCACACAAGAGGATACTGTGGTGATTAATTCTGAGTTTACAGCATTCTTTGTGAAGGAAGTGCTTTGGATCTGTTTTGCATCTCCCCTGAAGGTTGAGCCAAGATTAGAAACATGCCAAGCAAGAAATATTTAGAAGTCTCAAGTGAATGCAACTGATTGCCACTACATAGTTCTGCTCCCATCAAGAGCATTCCTACCAATAAGCAACCGGATGCCGATGGTTAAAAGTTCACACGGATAGTAGTTTTTGTACCTGCTCCTGAATTTAACATAGTGCACGAAGCAAATTCACCTGAGCGTGCTTACAGAAAAATGCAAAATATGATGACAAAGCACAGGTCACCTAAGAAACATCTTTACCAGTTCCCTTACAAAGTACTTCAGGAAATGATATAAAATTATTACACAGATAAAAGATAATATGACCCAACTAATCCACATTCCGCATGAGCTGCCTTCCACTCAATTTCAGCTAATCCTCTGCAATATCCTCCTGTTCCTCATTATACCCTTTACTCATATATAGTAATATACTAAATTATCTATATAAAACTTTGAGAGCATTCCTTTCATGTTACAATATTTCAAATATAAAATTAGTCATGTCAAACAACAGAAAGTCTGCAGATGCTAGAAATCGAAGCAACACACACAAAATGCTGGAGGAACTCAGCAAGCCATGCAGCATCTATGGAAAAGAGTAGAGTTGATGTTTTGGGCTGAAACCCTTAATCAGGACTGAAGAAAAAAAGATGAAGAGTCAAAGTTAGAAGGTGGGGGAAGGGGGAGGAAGAAACACAAGGTGATAGGTGAAACCAAGGGGGCGGAGGTGAGGTAAAGACCTGGTAAATTTATTGGTGAAAGAGATACAGGGCTGGAGGAGGGGGAATCTGATAGGAGAGGACTGAAAGCCATGGAAGATTGGGGAAGGAGTGCCAGAGGGAGGTGATGGGCAGGTAAGGAGGTAAGGAGGGAGAAGGATAAGGGGATGGGGAATGCTGAAGTGGGGAAGGGTTCATTACCAGAAGTTGGAGAAATCAATATTCTTGCCATCAAGTTGGAGGCTACCAGATGGAATATAACATGTTGCTCTTCCAACCTGTTTGTGGCCTCATTGCGACAGTAGAGACCACGGACTGCCATGTTGGAATGGGAATGGGAAATGGAATTAAAATGGATGGCCACTGGGAGATCTCAGTTTTTCTGGCGGATGGAGCGTAGGTGCTCAGAGAAGCTGTCTTCTATTCTACGTTCGGTCTCACTGATATACAGGAGGCCACACCGGAAGCACCAGATACAGTAGATGACCCCAACAGACTCACAGGTGAAGTGTCGCCTCATCTGGAAGGACTGTGTGGGGCCCTGAATAGTAGTGAGGAAGGTGGTGTAGAGGCAGGTGTAGCACTTGTTCCACTTGCAAGGATAGGAGGGAGATCAGTGGGGGGCGGGGGGGGCGGGAATGGACAACTGAGTCACATAGGGAGCAATCCCTGCGGACCTGCAAAATTTGCATTTCGTAAGTGTGAGGACTTTTGGAATCATGAGCACAACTGAACTTAGATTCAATAGTTCATTCACTCATGATTTTCTTTGTATTCGCTCACTGATCTCCATTATCCACTTAGTGGTACAAGTATTTCAGCCTGTCATCAGCAATTTGCTCAAAACAGCGACACATTGTCATTGTGCAGATTGGTGGAAACTGCTTTGAGACCATATAGCAGTGCAGATTTTAGAAATTTAGCATCTAATCTCAACTAATGGAAAAGCTACATTTTGGTACATAACCATTCTCTTGCATATACAGTGGCATGCAAAAGTTTGGGCACCCCGGTCAAAATTTCTGTTACTGTGAATAGTCAAGCGAGTAAAAGACGACCTGATCTCCAAAAGGCATAAAGTTAAAGATGGCACATTTCTTCAATATTTTAAGCAAGATCACTTTTTTATTTCCATCTTTTACAGTTTTAAAATAACAAAAAAGGAAAAGGGTCCGAAGCAAAAGTTTGGGCACCCTGCATGGTTAGTACTTAGTAACACCCCCTTTGGCAAGTATCACAGCTTGTAAACGCTTTCTGTAGCCAGCTAAGAGTCTTTCAATTCTTGTTTGGGGGATTTTCGCCCATTCTTCCTTGCAAAAGGCTTCTCGTTCTGTGAGATTCTTGGGCCGTCTTGCATGCACTGCTCTCTTGAGGTCTATCCACAGATTCTCGATGATGTTTAGGTCAGGGGACCGTGAGGGCCATGGCAAAACCTGCAGCTTGCGCCTCTTGAGGTAGTTCATTGTGGATTTTGAGGTGTGTTTAGGATCATTATCCTATTGTAGAAGCCATCGTCTTTTCATCTTCAGCTTTTTTACAGATGGTGCGATGTTTGCTTCCAGAATTTGCTGGTATTTAATTGAATTCATTCTTCCCTCTACCAGTGAAATGTTCCCCTTGCCACTGGCTGCAACACAAGCCCAAAGCATGATCGATCCACCTCCGTGCTTAACAGTTGGAGAGGTGTTCTTTTCATGAAATTCTGCACCCTTTTTCCTCCAAACATACATTTGCTCATTGCGGCCAAAAAGTTCTATTTTAACTTCATCAGTCCACTGGACTTGTTTCCAAAATGCATCAGGCTTGTTTAGAAGTTCCATTGCAAACCTCTGACAATGAATTTTGTGGTGAGGGCACAGGAAAGGTTTTCTTCTCATGACTCTTCCATGACAGTCATAATTGTGCAGGTGTTGCTGCACAGTAGAACAGTGCACCACCACTCCAGAGTCTGCTAAATCTTCCTGAAGGTCTTTTGCAGTCTAACAGGGGTTTTGATTTGCCTTTCTAGAAATCCAATGAGCTGTTCTCTCAGAAAGTTTTTTCGGTCTTCCAGACCTCAACTTGATCTCCATCGTTCCTGTTAACTGTCTTTTATTAATTACATTACGAACTGAAGAAATGGCTACCTGAAAACGCTTTGCTACCTTCTTATAGCCTTCTCCTGCTTAGTGGGCATCATTTATTTTAATTTTCAGAGTGCTAGGCAGCTGCTTAGAGGAGCCCATAGCTGCTGATTGTTGGGACAAGGTTTGAGGAGTCAGGGTATTTATAAAACTTTGAAATTTGCATCACCTGGCCTTTCCGAATGATGACTGTGAACAAGCCATAGCCCTCACAAACTAATTAAGGTCTGAGACCCTGGTAAAAGTTATCTCAGAGCTCAAAACTCTTGGGGTGCCCAAACTTTTGCATGGTGCTCCTTTCCTTTTTTTTTCACTCTAAAATTGTACAAAACAAAAATAATACACTAATCTTGCTTAAAATGTTGAAAAGAATATTTCATCTTTAACTTTATGACTTTTGTACATCAGTTCATCTTCTACTCACTTAACTATTCACAGTAACAGAAATTTTGACCATGGGTGCACAAACTTGCATGCCACTGTAATTATGTAATATGATAATGCAAATACAATGTCACAATTCTTCACAATGTTTCCCTCAACAATCAAGGCATATACATTTTAGTAGAAGTGCAAACATGCAGTTAGTAGCCACTTTATTATGTATATCTGCTCTTTAATGGAAATATCTTATCAGCCAATCATATGGCAGCAACTCAATGCATAAATGCATGTACACTTAGCCAAAATGTTAAATTGTTGATACCAAAAATCAGAATGGGGAAGAAATGTGATCTAAGTGACGTTGACCGTGGAATGATTGCTGGTGCTAGATGGGGTGGCTCGAGTATCTCAGAAACCGCCACTCTCCTGGGATCTTCAGACACAGCAGTTTCTAGAGTCTACAGAGAATGGTGCGTAAAGCAAAATAAAAATCCAGTTAGCGGCAGCTCTGTGGGCGAAAGTGTCTTGTTAATGAGAGGTCAGGGGACCATGGCGAGACTGGTTCAAGATGACTGGAAGGCAACAATAACTTAAATAACCACGCAATACAACAGTGGTGTGCTGAAGAGCATCTCTGCATGCACAACATGTCGAACCTTCAAGTGGGTGGGCTACAGCAGCAGAAGACCACACGGAGTTCCACTCCTGCACCTAATAAAGTGGCCACTGAGTGCATATGGAATAACAAATAGGTGTCTATATTTAAAATAAAATTAATTACAGACACATTATTGAAATTTACTTTCTTCTAGTGTCACCTTCTATCTTGCTTCAGGCAAAATGTTAAAAAGAAATCACTCAAATGACATCTTCACGCAAAACTAATGATTTAAAGAAAAGAATGCTTACTTTCCCATTCACTTGAGAACGTTCATCAAAGTTTGATTGGCATGCAACAGCACAAAAAGTCATTAAGGTTAGCAAGTGTTGAATGACCCATGAAAGACTAACGGCTGTGCGAAGAGGAAACCTTTGAAAAATACTGCACTCTACGCTTAGTGCCAGAACATGTCTAATTCTAAGATACACAAATAGCCATTTCTTTTACATTCACAACATTGAGTAAATACATATTTTTTGAATTTTGAACGCTGCATAATACTTACATATTTTAGGAGAAACAAAACTGAAAGAAAATAAACTACTGCCATCCCCTACCACACTAAATCCTAGGAGATTAGCCCTTCAAAAAATGAAAACACAGCACCATTGAAACCATGCATAGATTTTATGACATATTTCTATAAATGCACCTTTATTTCTGTCCATAAGCAGGATCGACCGTTTTATATGCCGTGTCGATTGCCTTTACTTATTTGGTTAATTCAATGCAATAACTACAATTTTGACAGAAATATTTTACCTCCTAAGTTCCTTTATATATTACCTTCCCATTGCTCACTCATTGAAGGCAATGAGCCCCTGAACTATATAAGCTAGGGTAACCATGTGCTTAATAGCTTTTGCATAGTTAACCTGACTAAGTAGCAAATGGAAATATACATTAGAACCTGGGAACAATTTTAATCCAAGTCAATGCAAGCATCACAATTAACTTCAATATCTCTTGACTGGGCAGGGAAACATCAAACAGAATTTTTGTTATAGAGTCTTACCGTATGGTTACCAAAATTCCTATTTGCCTATGTTTGGCCTAAGCATTTCCTATCCATGTACCTGATCAAGTACCTTTTGAATATTGCTAATGTACCTGTCTCAACCATGATCATAATCCACTTTTTCCTTCCACTAAGCTAACTTGCTAGAAGAGAATCAGTCATTGGTCACAGACTTGCCTAGTCCCAATCCTTCAACTTTCTGAGCACACGATGGAAATTTAAAGTGTTAAACAACTTAGCCTTTTTCACAATTGTATAGCAAAAGCAGTGAAACAGAAGATATTTGTGTGTTTCATTATTCATTTGCACAACAAATATAGGACCAGATTGACAATCCAAAAAAAGATCATTGATGTAAATGCTGTTTTAATTACACATAACTAGATAACAATATTTTACTCACAATTCTGAAAGCATAAGAGTAAAATTTATTTATAACCTTGTACTGTTCACAGTAGTACCAACAATAGCTATCCAAAAATACTTGCTTTTTAAAAATTCAGGAAATCATTACATTTAGTTTTATGTCCTATCTTGAAATCACATTAAGCCATCATCCCACAGTCGGGAAAAGGTCAGGTGTATATCAGAACATCACCCCATTGTTTATTTTAAAGTATTCAGTACTCTACAGATCTATTTAAGGCATAAGTATTGAAACAGTATAAATTTTCCACTGTCACCCTATCCCATGCATAGCTTTAACTTGTGTTATTTTGTTGTCTATGTTGGTAAAAGAAACATCACTGGTTCCAAACTAAACTGGTGAATGATCCATTTCATACATCTCTCCCTCATGTAACAACCACCACTGCCAATTTACAGATTATATTCTCTGAACATAGAGCATGAGAGGTTTAGAAGTAAATTCACGGAAAAGTCAGAGACCAAAAAATAAGCTTCCAAACAAACTACAAAACCTCAACACCTTACTCCAGTGGTGCACTCATAAACTTCTAAGTCTAAAAGGCAGCTGGGACATTCACTTTGGAAACTGATAGGACCCCTTTTCACAAAAAAACAGGACAGAGATCTCTCATTCTGCCCTGGTTACACCACGCACCCTTTATATTCCTCCCTTCGCATGCAGGACGTGTAACCAAAATGAGAGCACTAAAAGGGGTCATTACAACATAGAGAGAGAGACTGAGTGACACCCAGTGAGAGATGCAAGTCTGACAGTACTGTTGTGCCAGGAACCTGGCATGAATCCCTGACCTTTCAACAGCTGGAATGACAATACGATGCAAACCCCTGCCCTACTAGTTGATTCATGCTGCTGGGAAGACGGCTTGAATCGCTGCAGTCCATAGTAATTGTGCTTGGCTTGCTGTGGGGAAACTGTGAGCTGGGACAAAGAATGCGGCTGCTCAGTGCTAAGAGATGGGACTCTCTCTGAGAGAAGTGTTGGCAAGCCAACAGTCTCTCGTCTCAATTCCTGTTGGAAGTGATGGAAGCTCACGTCACCCCCGTGGTTGTACAGATCTCCCAGCCTGAGATTCTTTTCTTGGAACAATCTCAAAGGCCAGTGATTACCTACAGAGAACGTGCCTTCGAGAAGTGGGAAGTAACCAAACCCATGTGCTCTATCAAAACAAATCTGTTACCCCCGATTTTTTTTTTTGTAGATTGAGTGGAAGAAGTTGAAGAGTTATGTTGTATTTATCCAGTGGTACTCTGCTTTGCCCCCCATCTTTGAATGACGATCAACATCAAGGTGCTACAAATTACCTTTCTACTTCTTTAAGAGCCCAACACTACCGCAAAGCTCACACACCAGAGAACATGTACCTAATGCTACTGCAACTATGTGACTGGGGCCAATCATTCCTGTGCTTTGAGGCATACTGCAGAGCAGGTCTCTAACTTTCTATTGTGTTCTGCATCCTACATAATGTAGCAATAATGCAGGCTCAACACTCATCAAAATGCTGGAGGAGCTCAGCAGGTCAGGCAGCATCGATGGAAGGTAAAGGACAGTTCATGTTTTGGGTTTAGGGTCTTCACTTTCAGATGAAGGATCTTGAACTGAGATGAAAATTATCTATTTCCCTCCACAGATGCTGCTTGACCAGCTGATTTGTGCTTTGTTCTTGCGTTCCAGAGTCTGCTGTCTCCTGTGTCTTTAACTTTAGTTTAATTTTAATTTCACTATTGTAATTAATGGGGATATTCTGGAGCATAGGAAAATGAGGCGAGATTTGGTAGAGGTGTACAAAATTGTGAGGGTATAGATAGGATAAATGCAAACAGGTTTTTCAACTGAGATTGGGTGAGACTACAATGAGAGGTCAGAGGTTAAGTGTGAAAGCCGAAATTTTTCAGGGGAACATGAGGGGGAGCTTCTTCACTCAGAAGGTGGTGAGAGCACGGAACGAGTTGGCAGGGAAGTGGGTGCAGGTTTGATTTCAACATTTAAGAGACGTTTGGATAAGTATATAGATGGGAGTGGTACGAACGGCTACGGTGCTTCAGTTTCAATCAACAGTAACCCAATTCTTCTGCTCTGTATATCCACTGAATAAGGTGGTAAAGTAATCTACATGTATCATTATTATTCCACTCAACATCAGAGACAGCAGATTCCTTTCTCAATATTAATATTGCTGTTGCAATTGGCCATCCATTCATTAAATCAATATTTTGGTTTTAACTTAGCTGAGAAAAATATTTTGCTTTCTAATTTTTATCCTGTTGGTAATGTGATGATTAGTGACATACAGTCAAGCAGAACATATCCAAAAAAATTATGGGAAAACCTCAGAAAACGTTGAGAATTTCATTTTGACTTCTTAGGCATCATTTTTGTTAACCTTTTGCCTGGTTAACCTAACAGCATAGCAAATAAAAATATGCAATAGACATTGGGAATAGTGTTATGTAATCCATAGTCAAAGTTTACAGCTCCAGAAATTTGAAAACCTAGTTTGAACACTTCTCCACACCCAAAATAAAAAGATCAATCATTGGAATCAGTTCTAAAAAGATGCAATCCTGACTAATTCTAAAAATAATCATTTCTGAATAAAGTTAAAATATTTTATAAAGTTAAAATTAAAAAATACAAAGTGCACTTTGTCAAGAAGTAATCTGTAGTGCTAACACATAAAGCCCAGCTTTTGTTTTAGTACAGGAAGGAACTGATTATAACTATTCTTCCATGAGGAGACCTACAAATACTGGTAATCCATTTTAAATCTAGGCCACCTGCATGCTTTCAATTTTAGATGTAATGAAATCAAGCTAACTCAAGGCATGCCTCAAGATCTTCTTAATGTTACTTAAGTTCATAGGCAGATTACACACAATGCTGTCCTTTTATGAATTCATATTTGAAGGACTAAGTACCATAAGGTATCCTGAAATTGGTCTGAAATGACAGAAACAAATCTCAGTAAATAACTGATCCACATATCCAAAACACACACACACTCGAGGGGTGATTGATAAATTTGTGGCCTCAGGTAGAAGGAGTCAATTTTATAAAACCTAGCACATTTATTTTTCAACATAGCCCCCTCCTATATTTACACACTTAGTCCAGCGGTCGTGGAGCATACGGATCTTAGACCTCCAGAAAGTGTCCACAGCAGGGGTGATTGATAAGCTTGTGGTCTACGGTAGAAGGAGATGAGTTATACAGCTCTCGTTATATGCACATGCAGTTCAACTCTTTGAGTGATTATGCAGAAAGTTTGAAGTTAATAACATCTCTTTCTACCTTAGGCCACGAACTTATCAATCACCCCTGCCATGGACACTTTCTGGAGGTCCAAGATCCCTATGCTCTACGACCGCTGGACTAAGTGTGTAAATGTAGGAGGGGACTATGTTAAAAAATAAATGTGCTAGGTTTTATAAAATTGACTCCTTCTACCTTAAGCCACGAACTTATCAATCACCGTGTGTGTGTGTGTGTGTGTGTGTGTAATATATACATACATACACACACACACACACACACACACACATAATTTGTCATAGTAGCAGGTAAGAATATTTTAATATGGAATCCCATCTAGAGGTGCACAAATATGTAGAACATATAAGCCTCATCGTCCTGATTTACAACAGCATTCCAAGTGCCTTCAACTTTAATATACAGTGAGACTCATAAGTGTATTTCCTATAAACATACTTTCGCTTGTATAATCCTTTGCTTTTAAGGACAGCTAGCATTAAGGAATTTACATAAAGGCAGAAAGAGGCCGTAGGTATGGTTAAAAACATTTCGTTTCAGGATTTAGAAGAACGAACGAATGCAAAAAAAAAAAAAAAAGATGCTCTTGAAATTTAAAGGCTGCTATCTTAACTATTGGTGCAGAAGAGTGGGAGAAAGGACCAAGAGGAGCTTGGATAAAGTGGTGGGGTGGGGTGTCAACTGAGACTCCTAATATAAAGTGATGTGGCATAAAGATCTGTGGGACTCACATTTAACACCTCAAAACCCACAGAATTCAGAGCAGAAGGTCAGTTATCCCTGATCCTGAGGGAATAGCTAGGAGGAGGAATGAAAAAAAAAACTCAATAAAATGTGAGTGGAGAGATTAAAGCATTGACAAGGCTCTTGAAGGTGATAATGGAATTGGGAGGGCAAAGTATTTCATATTGCACAGAAATCAGAAGTAGCTGAAGACTGTTGTGGGTTACTCCAAAAAGAACACAAGGTGCGTAATAAATAAATGCGTTATTCGAGGGTTTTATAAGATAATGGAATAAACATTGATGTAATGTGATGTAACATGATGATGGACCAGGATTGAACTGGATAGCTCCATTCAGAGTATTTTGTTGTTTAAGGAAATGTGGTTATAACTGGGAATGCCACCATTTATTGCCCATCTCCATTTGCTGAGTTTATTACATTGGAGTCATATGTATAGCACACTGAGTGAGGATGCCAGATTTCAATGAGAAAGCTTTAGTGTTAACTCAGAAATTTAAGGACAATGTCAGATTGAAAGAAACAACATACAATAATAAAGGTTAATGACAGTGTCAGAGAATGGGAACATTTTACAAACTAACAAAAGATGACAGAGAGGGAGAAGATAGATGAGAGAAAGCTACAAAGGAGAATAAAAACAGACAAGAGGAAATCTGAAAATGTTGGAAACCCAGAGCAACTCACACAAAATGCTGGAGGAATTCAGCAGACTAGGCAGCATCTGTGGAAAAGAGTAAACCATCAACGTTTTGGGTCAAAAAGAACAGGCAAAAGGAGCTCCTAAAATCAAGAAGGATGAGTGCCACTAAACACAGGTTCCTCAGAGGATAAAATTGAGGAAATAAAGAAATGGAATAGATTTTGAACAAAGGTTTTGTACCTGCATTTGTGATAGAAGATAGCAACAGTACCCCAGTAAAGCATGTAAAAAAAAGGTAAAGGGTAACTCAAAACAATCACTATTGCTGGAAACAAGGTACCACTCAACTCAAGAGATTAAAGGCTGACAGGCTCCTTGGTTCTAAAAGCTGACCTCCGTGGTCTTAAAGTGGCTGTTGTGAAAATAGATACATTGCTCAAAAAATTTCAAAGTTTTATAAATTATGAAAAGATTCCAGTTGATTGGAAACTGTAAATATAATGCTGTTCATGAAGCCATAAGTTTATAAGCCACTTTGCCTATCATTGGTCATTTGGAAAATGCAAGAATCCAATCTTAGGGAAATCTTAGGAACATTTAGAAAATGTTAACGTGTTTTAGGTTTGGTTGAAATGGTTAAATTTCTTTGCCCTGGTTTCTACCTGGCAACTCTTGCTATGAATTAACGTTCTAACAAGGTTAGAAATAGACTCAGCTTTGGCAATACGTTCATTTGCATCACCTATCATGCTTTATACATGATTGGTGCTCAGCATCCTTGAAACTATACAAAAGTAACACAAACACAAAAAAATCTGCAGATGCTGGAAATCCAAAGCAATATACGCAAAATGCTGGAGGAACTCAGCAGCCCAGGCAGCATCTATGGAAAAGAGTAAACAGTCAATGTTTTGGGCTGAGACCCTTTATCAGCGCTGGAAAGAAAGGGGAGAAATCAGAGTAAGAATGTGGGGGAGGGGAGGAAGAAGTACAAGGTGGTAGGTGATAGGTGAAAATGGGAGGGGGAGGGGATGAAGTAAAGAACTGGGAAGTTGATTGGTGAACAAGATAAAGGTCTGGAGAAGGACAAATCTGATAGGAGAGGAGAGAAGACCAGGGAAGAAAGGGAAGGAGGAAGAGTACCAGAAGGAAGTGAGAAAGAGATAAGGTGAGAGGGTGAAATGGGAATGAGAAATTGTGAAAGAGAGGGGGAGGGGCATTTCCAGAAGTTTGAGAAACTGATGTTCATGCCATCAGGCTGGAGGCTACCCAGACGGAATATAAGGTGCTGTTCCTCCAACCTGAGTGTGGCTTCATTGCGACAATAGAGGAGGTCATGGATTGACATATCGGAATGGGAATGGGAAGTGGAATTAAAATGGGAGATCCCGCTTCTTCTGGCAGACAGAGCATAGGTGCTTGGCAAAGGTGTCTCCCAATCTACGTTGGGTCTCACCGATATAAAGGAGGCCACACCGGAGCACCGGATACAGTAAATGACCCCAACAGACTCGCAGGTGAAGTGTCGCCTCACCTGTGAGGACTCTTTGGGCCCTGAACGGTAGTGAGGGAGGAGGTTTAGGGGCAGGTATGGCACTTGTTCCGTTTACAAGGATAAGTAGAAGGAGGGAGATCAGTGAGGAGGGACAAATGGCCAAGGGAATCAAATAGGGAGTGATCCCTGAGGAAAGCAGAAGGTGGGGAAGAGGGAGAGATGTGTTTGGTGATGGGATCCTGCTGGAGATAGTGGGTTACAGAGAATTATGTGCTGGACGTGGAGGCTAGTGGGGTGGTAGGTGAGGACAAGAGGAACCCAATCTCTGGTGTGATGGCGGGGCGTGGGGAGGGGGATGAGGTATAGTCCAGGTAGATGTATGAATCTGTGGGTTTATAAAAGATATCGATATATATATATGTCTCTAGAGATGGAGACAGAAAGATCGCAAAGCGGGAGGAAGGTGTTGGAAATGAACCAAGTGGACCACAAGTAAAACAAAGTCTAATAGTTTAATCTGTTCACTAATGTCAAAACCTTTATTCAAAAGTAAAACAAAGTCTAATAGTTTAATCTGTTCACTAATGTCAAAACCTTTATTCAGTTTAATGGAAATTTGAGAGAAATATATAGAAAACAATCGAAACAATAAGTCACAAGTCATAATTCATTATCTGAATAAAATTAGGCTAACACCAGTGAGCATTGTTTATCTGTAAATGGAACATGCAACTTCAGGTCACAGGTCTAAATACCAATATTTATTGGTGAAGGCAAGTGAGGCAAATAACATGAGTCCTAAATCATTATTTAAAAAGGAAAATTGTGAATATGAAACACACTGACTAGAAATATAAAGCAAGTTAGCAGCATTCGGTACTTATGGTACAGTTAATATCTACGCTGAGTAATACTATTAAGTGACAATTTCTACCTGTCTTAAATTAATATCACTTTATTTTTATACAGTGATTTGTCATGTAGATTCACCTACGTGTAAACATCCCTTCCACATCCACTCTTGTCAAGATTGCATACAATCCTCTGTGTTTCCCCTCTCACTGATTTAAACTCAAGCAGATGCAAAGTCAGCCAGTCAACTTTTCCACACAAGACAGCCTGTCCAATGTAGGTACTAGACAAAAAACCTGCACTGAACTGCTTCCAGTGCACTTCTATCCTCCAGAAAAAGAAAGTAAACTGAACTTCCAGACATGAAAGAATTTGCATTAATATAACATCTTTCATGTCCAATGCAATATTTCTGAGCTGTGCTCATCATTATACAATGCATCTCTACCAGTCACAAAGAGATATACAGCACTGAAAGAGGTCCTTCAGCCCTTGGGTTCTATGCTGTCTCTCAAGCAACCTTGATTGCATTAACCCTACCCTAACTCATCTTATTTTCTGCATGTTCTCATCAGAACCCTCCCCCCCCCCACCCTGGACACTGACACACTGGGGTCGACTTACAGTGGTAAATTAACTAACTTGCACAATATTGGGATGTGGGAGGAGTACCTGAAGGAAACTCATGCAATCACGGGGAAAATGTGCAAACTCCTAACAACCAATTCCAGCAAACAGGATTAAAGGAAGGTTGATGGACTCATTAGGATACAGCAGCACTAACTGTGCCGCTGTGCCTTCTGAATAATTTGTTTCAATTATATTGATTAAGAGACACTAAAAATTGTTCTCTCTGATTCTTAAATCATGTCACTCCAGGAAAAATGCCAGCTACGAGGGTCAGCTTAGAATCCTGCAGCAGTGTATTAGGATTCGTTCTTCAATCAGCACGTAAGACCTCTTGTCTGGCACTTGTTACACCAAATGTCAGACGTTGCTGTGTAAAAATTAGATAATAACCAAGATTTCTCAGTGTGCACAATTTGCCCATTAATTTCCAACCAACCACATTATATAGTGACACACAGAAAATGCCGAAGGAACTCAACAAGTCAGGCAGCATCAAAGCAGGGGAATGTTTCAGGCAGAGACACATCATAGCGACTGGAAAGGAAAGGGTCAGAAGGCAGAATAAGAAAAGTGGGGGGAATACAGGCTTGCAGATGATCGCTGAAACCAGGTGAGAGAGAAAGTCGGGATGGGGGGAGGGAGGGTTGGGGCAGAAGGGAATGAAGTAAGAAGCTGGTGGGGACAGGTGACAGGGAGGTAATACACACTATACAGTATTGTTAACAAGCAGAATGCATCCATCATGCCACTTTATAATCCAAGTGTACAAATCAGGAGAATGTCAGCAACAGCCTTTTTGTAAATGTGCAAACTGTAATTGGGCAGATCTTCCAAAGAATAGCTCAGTATTTTACAAATTATAGACAAGCTCCACATTTGGTTTAGTATTGAGGGGGCACTGTATAGGAGTAGAAAGGAAAAGGGAAAATTGAGATATCTTTTAAAAATACTGCTTAGTGTTCCAATGCATATAAAGGATTGGAAAAGGACAAGAAATACAAGCATGGTGCAAACTGATCCTATAAGCAGAGCACTCTAATGAGAAAGACACTATGGTTGGCACACAAACACTTATTGCTCACAATGAAGCATGAAACACAGCAAACAAAAACAATTCAAATTCTTCATGGAGAGATAGATGTATAAACTTTATTTGTCACAGGTATATTGAAACGTATTGTGAAATCCATCATTGGCATCAACGACCAACTCAATCCGAGCTTGTGCTGGTGGCAGCCCGTTAAGTGTCACTATGCTTCCGGCAGCAGCACAGCATATCCACGTTAAATCCACAGTTTACTAACCTGTAACATCTTTGGAATGAGGGAGGAAACACATCCGATCACGGGGAGAAGGTACAGACAGCGGTGGGAATTTGACTCCAGTCGCTGGCTCTGTAAAGCACTACACTAGCTGCTATGCTATTGTGCCATCCTGAACCCTTTATTAGTAGCTAGGTCGATTTATTTGCCCACATTTTATACATACTGTATTTCAAAAAAATTGATTAGTTCATGTTTGCAGGAGTAATATACCATGATGCACAATGGTATTTTTATCTCAACCAAAAAATAGATGTTCATTTGTTGTTCACACAGCGAAACACTAAAAGCATTATTCAGATTGCAACTGCTATGCATTAGAAATGCCTCAAGCAATTTTCCTTATTGCTGACTTGCACCTTGTTTGTCTGTTGCATGGTGCTTTAAGTACTGGCAAGAATACTTGAAGCCCTGAATGTAAGCTCATGTGCCTTTACTGTTAGTTTCCACTTCCCTTTCCCAACTCCAGTAAAGTCTTCTAACCACATGAATAATGAATATTCAGAATTTTATTAGAGCTACCCAAGAACAATTTTCATGAGCTATGTCTTACACAGTTGGCGAACTCAAATATAATCAATTTTGTTATTTTTTTTCGGCAATCCTTTCACAAACAATCCTTCTGTTTAGTTTACATAAATGGTATAAGACACTTAAATATTGCAGAATATTCTTGCAGATGTTAAGTGATGAAAAACGTGTGCGCTCTGCAAAGGACATTGGAAACTCTGAACCAAAAAACCTTCTGAAATGATTTGCTTATCATAAATTCTGACTCATTCTTCTGGCATTGGAACATTTCAAAAACATGGTTTCTGATTTTTCTGTGATTACTGCTGTTTTAGTCATACTAGCACCAGGCAGTCCAACACTACAGCTTTCCTCTCACCTAATCAGTCAAAGCCTTCAATCGTTTTCATTTTGACCTGATCACAGGATACCACAATGTGCAGTATGTTCTTAACAGAGATCTCTTTATTCAAATTGTGCTTGAAGTGAACTCTGCACCTTCCAGTTTGGCAAGAAAAGTAAAGCTGTGTATAAAATAGAGTACATTTAAACCTTCTAATCAGGTTGCAGGAGTAATATACCATGAAGCCTTATGGCATTTCTATCTCAACCAAAAAATAGCTGACAAAAATGTTTAGATATATTAAAAGGCCGCACAAAGTCAGCAGGGATTCTAATTTGTAGGTAATTTGGCAGCCTATCCATGTGACAGGCCAACATGTGAAATTCTCATGCCAATAGTGTGTGTCTTGGCAACTGTGCACTTCATTTCTGATGCCTCTTGATTTATTTTTTCTTTAATTTCTACTCTATATGTTGTTTTTAAAACTAATACTCAACATGCTTGACGCAGAATTTGGAGCATACACACAAAATGCTCCCCTCTCTCAAGATTCTTACCCTTACACCTACTACACTTTGTACGTACTGCTTTTTTTGTTAAACAGCCTTGCTAATTATGAACTTTAAATTAATTGGCTTGTCCTGCATAATAAACTTGCATTTATATCTACATCAAATATATTTTCTGGAATTACTTATAGGAATTTCAAATGAAAAATAAAGTACAAGTAGGTAATACCAACAATTAGTGCAGTTCTGAATTCAGAGGCAGTGCAACAGGTCAGGATTATTTCAGGCATTAATCTGAAATAGATTTGTACATGGAAGGCAAAATCACCAGACACCAAAACAATTTCAAATATTCAAATTATATAAGTTTACAACAAGTTCCAATTTTATACAGTTTAAAAGAATCATGATACTTGGAAAGGATCATTCATGTTTTCATGAACAGGACTTAGTTACGTTGCAAATTAGAAACATGTTATATACAGTTTAACAAAAAGTTAAAAAAAACATGCAAAATATGCATAAAAAGATCAAGCTTTCTTTCAAATATATATATTTCGAACATTTACTTTTACTCCAATATTTTTTGAAGAAATGTGGTCAAGTCAAAGTAACAAAGTGGAGGCTCTGCAGCACCACCTGCTGTATGTTTGGGCTAAATGGCAAGGTCAGAACCCTTGGTTTGTTGAACTGTGGACCTACGTTTAAAAAAAAATGAGCCACTTAGGCTCTCACTTCTCAACCATCACTACTTTATAATTATTCATGTGTTCACCCAGGAATCTCTTAAATGTGATGAAGATTTCATCCTTCAACCCCATTCAGAAATTCCAGACCAGACAAACGCAAAATGCTGGAGGAACTCAGCAGGCCAGGCAGCATCTATGGAACAGTTGACGTTTCAAGCCGAGACCCTTCAGCAGGACAAATACAGAGACGATTTATTTTTTCCTCTTATAAATTAATCAGAGTCAGGTTTAATATCACCAGTATATGTTGCAAAATTTAATTTTGTGGCAGTACAATGCAATACATGATAAATATAGGACAAAAAACTGAATTACAGTAAGTATATAAATGTATATTAAATAATTGAGTTAAAATAAGTCGTGGAAAAACAGAAATAAATAAAAGAAATGTAGTTAGGTGTGTTCATGGGCTCAATGTCCACTTAGTAATCAGATGGCAGAGGGGAAGAAGCTGTTCCTGAATCACTGAGTATATGTGCCTTTTGTACTTCTTCCTGATGGTAACAATGAGAAGAGGGCAATTCCTGGATGGTGGGGGTCCTTAATGATGGACGCAGCTTTCCTGAGGCACCGCTCCTCAAAGGTGTCTTGGATACTACCATTCCACCAAATAGTCCACCATTAAGCAAAATCTATGCATCCATGTTATTTTTAAAAACGCAAACACCAGGAATTCTGCAGATGCTGGAAATTCAAGCAACACACTTCAAAGTTGCTGGTGAACGCAGCAGGCCAGGCAGCATCTCTAGGAAAAGGTACAGTCGACGTTTCGGGCCGAGACCCTTCGTCAGGACTACTTGGGTTAGTCCTGACGAGGGGTCTCGGCCCGAAACATCGACTGTACCTCTTCCTAGAGATGCTGCCTGGCCTGCTGCGTTCACCAGCAACTTTGATGTGTATTGCATCCATGTTATAATTGTTTCTTCTTTTGCACCTTCTCATCGTCTCATATTTAGTACAATTTTTAAATCTCCCTTCAGTCTCCTTTATTCCAAAGAAAACAACCAGAGCATCACAGTGTCTCCTAGTAACTCAACCTAACAATGTCCTTCCTCTTAATTCTCCTCTACATTCAGTATGGTGCTATCATATTCTTCATACAGCATGATAATTGTAACTGTATTTTAGAGCTGTGGCGTAACTTGTGTTTCATACAGTCATAGTATGAACTCACTACTCCTATATTTTATCTTAAAATTAAAACCACAAATCACATATCTTCTTAATTATCTGAGCTGCTAACTTCAGGGATATGTGGTCAGATACTCCAAGATCTCTCTGTTCTGCTATATGTTTTAGTATGCTACTGGGATAGATCGGCTGGCTGACCGGTGGCACAACAACAAGCTCACACTCAACATCAGCAAGACCAAGGAATTTATCATGGACTGCAGGAAAGGGAAGTCAAGAGAACACACTCCAGTCCTCATTTACGTGTCAGCAGCGGAAAGGATGAGCAGCTTCAAGTTAACTGGACATCAACATCTCAGAAGATCTATCCCGACCCTAACACACTGAAGCACCCATGAAGAAGAGTTGTCAGTGGCTCTACTTCATCAGGAGTTTGAGGATGCCAGGCATGTCACTAAAAGCTCTTGCAAATTTCTACATATATACAATAGAGAGCATTCTGACTAGTTGTATCACAACCTGGTAGAGAGGCCCTAACAGAGGCTCAAAGAGTTGAAGACTCAGCCAGCATCATCACTGACAAAACCCTCCCCCTCATTGAGGACATTTTCAAAAGGCAATGCTTCAAGATGGTAGCATCCATTATTAAGTACCCTCACAATCTAGAGCTGGGGTTCACAACCTTTCTTATGCCATGAACCAATACCATTAAGCAAGGGTCCATGGACCCCAGGTTGGGAACCCCTGATAAAGCAAGTCCTCTTCTCATTACTACCATTGTGGAGGAAGTACAGGAGCATGAAGAACACTGTTTGAGCAACAGTTTCTTCCCCTCTACCATCAGATTTCTGAATTGTTCATGAACACCACTGAGTTATTCTCCTTTTGCAGTACTTTTTTTGTAATTTATAGTAATTTTTATGTCTTTCACTGTACAGCAACCACAAAATAACAAATTTCTCAATGTGCATCAGTGATAATAGCACTGGTGAGTAATTTTCCATTTTCTGGTAAATTCTGTCACAGCCATTTTGAGATACGAGGCATTATTGTCCTAATTTATAACCCATTATGCTTTCACACTCGCAAACATTTAATCTTTTATAACTCAACAATTAATTTTAAAATTCAACATTAAAAGAAAATATGAAGTAATAACAGGAAGAAACAGCAGAGTGACTAGAATATATAAGCATGTCCCCACACAAATTTACTTGCATTGAAGTAAATGCTTGGAGAGAACAGGTAAAAATTTCAGTCCTATTGTCTCTCACATTCCAAAACTGCTTACTCCCGTCGACCTGCACCAGGATCACAGACTTCCATACCCCTACCATTCGTGTAGCTATCCAAACTTCTCTTAAATGTTGAAATCAGGTCTGCATGCACCAGTTGCTCTCACAACCCTCTTAGTGAAGCTTCCCCCTCATGTTCCCCTTGAACCTTTCACCTTTCATACTTACGCTATGGCCTCTGGCTGTAGTACCACCCTCCCTCAGTGGAAAAAGCCTGCTTGCATTTACTCTATCCATACCCCTCATAATAGCTCTATCAAATCTCTCCTCATTCTCCTACGTTCCAGAGAATAAAGTACTAACACATCCAACCTTTCCCTATAACTCAGATTCTCAGGACCCAGAAACATCCTTATAAATGTTCTCTGTACTCTTTCAACCTTATTTACATCTTTCCTGTAGGTAGGTGACCAAAACTGCACACAGTACTCCAAATTAGGCCTCACCAATGTCTAATACAACTTCAACATAATGTCCCATCTCCTGTACTCAATACAACAACGGACCCGGCACTGATCCCTGTGGAACTCCACTAATCACAGGCCTCCAGTCAAAGATGTAACTATCTACTACCACTCTCTGGCATTTCCCACAAAGGCAATAATTAATCCAATTTACTAACTCATCTTGAATGTCGACTAACTGTACCTTCTTGACCAACCTCCCATCTAGGACCTTGTCAAATGCCTTGACAACATCTACTACCTTGCCTTCGTCAACATTTCTTGTAACTTCCTCGAAAAACTCTACAAAATTGGTTACATATTTGGTGCAACACACATAAAAGTTGCTGCCTGGCCTGCTGCATTCACCAGCAACTTTTATGTGTGTTGCTCGAAATTCCAGCATCTGCAGAATTCCTCATGTTTACATTTTTGGTTACAGATTTGGGACAACTCCAAAAGAATAAAAAGTAACCGAGAAAATAGCTGGGATTCCCTTCATTTTCTTGGGACACTACACCACTTAACCGGGACAGGAAACTGCAACTGAGCAGTTTCCAACCAGCATCAGTCATGTGCACTCGTGCGGCTGTTAGACACCACAATGTGCTTAGTTTTTAAAAAGAGTTTGTTGGATGTGTTTGTACTCTAAGAGCAGTGACTTTTGTCATTGACAGTTGGTGAGAAGTAAGCAGTAAGACAAAACAGAACTGTTTCCCCCACTGTGGTTTCAAGCATTCAGGCTAGGAGATGCCAGAATGGCCAGGAATGAAAACGAAATTATCTCACTACTTCAGCAATTTAGGCACTACAAAGAATTTGAAGGTATTGACAACTGCCTTGAATGTTACAATGAAAACAAAGGTTTGGAGGATGCAATCATCATAAGGATTGTATGAAGGCAGTCTATTATCTACACTAGGTGTTTGTGCTAATTTTGCTCATTTACAGTCAATCAAAAGAACACAGCAGCATACACTGGATGAATTCCTCCATCAATAACTATTAGGAGATGGATACACAGTTTTATAGTGCTGTATTAATATGGGTAGAGTTTTAATTTATTCTGCACTTCATATAAATACACAATTTGTTACTCAGTTAAATGGTTCTTGTTTTTTTTCATACTTCTTAAACTATTTCCATGAAACTTCAGCTATTTGGGGCAGCCACTTAATTGGGCCAAAACGTACTGGTCCTGATGTGTCCCAATTAACTGGAATTCACTGTATATACTAGCTTCCTTAACACATTAACAAGGCAGCAATGAGACCATTAACTGGTCTCAACACCCAATTATTTACACATTCATCACTTACTACAGGTATCAATTGCAATGTGATGCTTCTAACATTTTTAGATGTTTTTTATCATGAAATCTTAAGTTCCTACCTTTAGCGATTGGGTTTAATGCCCTAAGCTGTTTCTCACTTCCTGTGGTTCGCCTTTGTCTCCATCTCTGATTTCCTATTCAACTTCTCCTCAACTACTGAGTCAGTATTACAGTTCCAGGAAGGTCACATAGTTACTTCCCTTCTTACTATATTTTAGCATCAACCATCCATACCAGGTACATTACATAACACCACATGTGCCCCTTTAAAGGAACTCAGATGACTCAAAAGCCAAACCAAATTTTAAATTTTAAAGCAATCCTTACACCTATCAAAACTGCAGAAAATGACTTGGATTTAAAAAAAAACATTCACATGCAACTTTTATTTGGATAGAACTTTAGAAATTTCTGCTTTCAAATATAATTGAAAGGCAATTTAGCAGAACCATGGCTTAGGAGATAAAGAATTGGAATTAGAGCACCATGAGCAATTTTGTGCACTGGTTCTATACAATCTGAATTCAAAACAAGGTATCAAAACTCCAGAAAGAAATATAAATCCTAGCACATATCACTGACTAAATTAGTTCGGCACAACACCGTGGACTGTATGACCTATGCTGCACTGTTCCACGTTTTATGTTCAATTAAATTCAAAGACTCAAAGTACAATTATTATCGAAGAATGTATAAATTATACAACCTTGAGATTTATTTGCTCACAGGTAGCAACAAAGCAAGAAATCCGAAAGAACCCAATTAAAGAAGAAAATAAAATGAAAGACCAACTCCTGATACACAAGAGAAAGGGGAAAGAAAAACACAAATCATACACACAATTGAAGTGCACAAACAACATTCCGTTCAGTTGAGTCCCCAGACCCGAACCCCAGAGTAGGCCCAAAGCCTCGCATTCAGTTCATCATCTTAGTGGGCATGCAGCATAGCAGTCAGGGCAATCTTAATAGCCTCAGCACCATGGAGACAGGAGTGACCATCGCGGACAGTGAGTGAAATTGGGGCTCGTCTCAGATTCTGACACCCTGCCTTTTCAGTCGATCTGTGCCAGCGTTTAAATTGACCACAGAACAGAACAGCGAAAGGCTCTGGCACCCTAGAGAGAAAAGTGAACATCATGGAGAGGGAGAAAAATCAGCTCTTGCCTCCAATCTTAGCCCGTGTTTAAATAGGGGATTGCACCTCGCACTAGGACCCGACTACCGCAAAGGGTTCAGGGCCTACACCACGCCGCCCAGCAACTCGGTCTGGGCCCAGATTTTGTCACCCAGAGCAATCCAACCAAATAAATATACTTTTACAAGCAGAGTGGAAACTGATGATGCTTAAACTTCCGATCTTGCAAACCCACATCATATCTAACATCAGGAGCAATGTAATGGAATATGGCCAACATTATCATTCCCACTCTGTGTTGCTGAACATACAATTAACAAAATGAACAACTTACACTTCACTACACTGTATTCACTTCAAGATCCTGTACTTTTTAACAATCTTAATTGTCACTAGGATCTTCATGTATATTTTTGTTTCTTTGGTAAAATTAAATCCATAATAGTACATTCTTACTTGTTCATAATTTTGGTATAGATTTCACTTTGTACTGTTACTATTTAATAGAATTAATGAATTTCACAAAATAAACTCAAATAATTAATGACAAACATTCTGATAACTTAATATCAAAACTTTGATGTTCATTTCCTAGGGTGATCATTACTCCTTTATCTGAGTCAGATCTTCCATTTCAATTTAATTTTAGTTCTTTATTTATGATGTGCAATTGTAATATAAAGTATCGTTGGTTCCAATGGTATTTTCCTTCGGTATTTTCCTTCAAGAGCCTAACCAAGTTACATTATCTTGCAAATCTTCTGCTGCATCTGTTTTACTTGATTACTCTTCCAATTTTCATGTCAATATTTTTGTGTCTATAGTTTTTCTTCCACAAGAACCACTCTGCTCGAGACTTTGCAAGGAAAATGAATAATAAGCAGGAAGTATAGGAAAGTGAAGGGTGAAGAAGAAACCCATGGGAGAAATGTGAAGTTTCCAAGAATATAATCTGATGCCTCTCTTGAAATCTGAACTCTGGACATCTGCTCTGCTTTACAGCAGGCTGTACATCAGCTCACACCTTCACGGCTGTGGTACACAAATGAGGTGGGCATGAAGAATCCTCAGTCTTTGGCTGCCGCAACAAAAAATAACTTGAACAGCTTTGTCAGTATTAGAGGGGTAGTCAGAGACATGTATCCAAAACCATTAAATGGATCTATATTGCATTCGCCATTGCATTTATTGCATTTTCAACCTAAAAGGCAGTAGTTTCAAAAACAACGGCAATCTCAAAAATTCTCCTTGAATTGAAAATATTAAAATTTAAAAACGTACTATACATTAATATTTACCGGGAAGCCCATGTGTTCATGGGCACTTATCTAAGGAAGTAAGCAGTATTACAAAGTCCATGGAGGTGAGGCTAGTTTCTATGATGTGCTGAGCTGTGTCTACAAGTCTGCAGTTTATTGAAGTGATGTACAGAGCAATTGTCACAACAAGCCGTTATGGATTGAGATAGATGCTCTTTATGGTGCATCAGTAAAAACTGGTCAGCATCGACAGGGACATGCCAAATTTCTTTAGCTTGCTGAGGGAGTATCGATTTTTTTTCAAGTATATAATTTTCCAAGTATCGATTGGCACCTCCCTAAAGCAAGGGGTTTAGATGGAGTGGAGTTTGTTAGGTATATTCAGGAAGGTTTCTTGACACAATATGTAGATAAGCCTACAAGAGGAGAGGCTGTACTTGATCTGGTATTGGGAAATGAACCTGGTCAGGTGTCAGATCTCTCAGTGGGAGAGCATTTTGGAGATAGTGATCGTAATTCTATATCCTTTACAATAGCATTAGAGAGAGATAGGAACAGACAAGTTAGGAAAGTGTTTAATTAGAGTAAGGGGAATTAGGCTATCAGGCAGGAAATTGGAAACAGATGTTCTCAGGGAACAATACGGAAGAAATGTGGTAAATGTTCAGGGAATATTTGTGTGGAGTTCTGTATAAGTACGTTCCAATGAGACAGGGAAGTTATGGTAGGGTACAGGAACCGTGGTGTACAAGGGCTGTAATAAATCTAGTCAAGAAGAAAAGAAAAGCTTACCAAAGGTTCAGAGAGCTAGGTAATGTTAGAGATCTAGAAGGTTATAAGGCTAATAGGAAGGAGCTTAAGAAGGAAATTAGGAGAGCCAGAAGGGGCCATGAGAAAGCCTTGGTGGGCAGGATTAAGGAAAACTCCAAGGCATTCTACAAGTATGTGAAGAGCAGGAGGATATGACGTAAAACAATAGGGCCTATCAAGTGTGACAGTGGGAAAGTGTGTATGGAACCGGAGGAAATAGCAGAGGTACTTAATAAATACTTTACTTCAGTATTCACTATGGAAAAGGATCTTGGTGATTGTAGTGATGACTTGCAGCAGACTGAAAAGCTTGATATTAAGAAAGAGGATGTGCTGGAGCTTTTGGAAAGCATCAAGTTGGATAAGTTGTCTGGACCGGATGAGATGTACCCCAGGCTACTGTGGAAGGCGAGGGAGGAGATTGCTGAGCCTCTGGTGATAATTCTTGCATCATCAATGGGGATGGGAGAGGTTCTGGAGGATTGGAGGGTTGCAGATGTTGTTCCTTTATTCAAGAAAGGGAGTAGAGATAGCCCAGGAAATTATAGGCCAATAAGTCTTACTTCAGTGGTTGTTAAGTTGATGGAGAAGATCCTGAGAGGCAGGATTTATGAACATTTGGAGAGGTATAATATGATTAGGAATAGTCAGCATGGCTTTGTCAAGGGCAGGTGATGCCTTACGAGCCTGATTGAATTTTTTGAGGATGTGACTAAATACATTGATGAAGGAAGTAGATGTAGTGTATATGGATTTCAGCAAGGCATTTGATAAGGTACCCCATGCAAGGATTATTGAGACAGTAAGGAGGCATGGGATCCAAAGGGACATTGCTTTGTGGATCCAGAACTGGCTTGCCCACAGAAGGCAAAGAGTGGTTGTAGACAGGTCATATTCTGCATGGAGGTTGGTCACCGGTGGAGTGCCTCAGGGATCTGTTCTGGGACCCTTACTCTTCGTGATTCTTACAAATGACCTGGATGAGGAAGTGGAGGGATGGGTTAGTAAGTTTGCTGATGACACAAAGGTTGGAGATGTTGTGAATAGTGTGGAGGGCTGTCAGAGGTTACAGCGGGACATTGATAGGATGCAAAACTGGGCTGAGAAGTGGCAGATGGAGTTCAACCCAGATCAGTGTGAGGTGGTTCATTTTGGTAGGTCAAATATGATGGCAGAATATAGTATTAATGGCAAGACTGTTGGCAGTGTGGAGGATCAGAGGGATCTTGGGGTCCAAGTCCATAGGACGCCCAAAGCAGCTGCGCAGGTTGACTCTATGGTTAAGAAGGCGTACAGTGTATTGGCCTTAAGCAATTGTGGAATTGAATTTAGGAGCGAAGAGGTAATGTTGCAGCTATATAGGACCCTGGTCAGACCCCACTTGGAGTACTGTGCTCAGTTCTGGTCACCTCACTACAGAAAAGATGTGGAAGCCATAGAAAGGGTGCAGAGGAGATTTACAAGGAAGTTGCCTGGATTGGGAAGCATGCCTTCTGAGAATAGGTTGAGTGAACTTGGCCTTTTTCTCCTTAGATTGACGGAGGATAGAGGTGTATAAGATGATGAGAGGCATTGATTGTGTGGATAGTCAGAAGTTTTTTCCCAGGGCTGAAATGGTTGCCACAAGAGGACACAGGTTTAAGGTGCTGGGAAGTAGGTACAGAGGAGATGTCAGGGGTAAGTTTTTTTTACTCAGAGTGGTGAGTGTGTGGAATGGGCTGCCGGCAACTGTGGTGGAGGCGGAAACAATAGGGTCTTTTAAGAGACTTTTGGATAGGTGCATGGAACTTAGAAAAAAAGAGAGCTATAGGTAAGCCTAATAATTTCTAAGGTAGGAACGTGTTCGGCACAACTTTGTGGGCTGAAGGGCCTGTATTGTGCTATAGGTTTTCTATGTTTCTATGTTTCTAAACTTGAAGCTCTCAACCCTCCCAACATTAACACCACTGATATGGACAGCAGCATGTTCACCACCCCCCTTCCTGAAGTCATTGACTAGCTCTTTTTATCTGCTGATATTGGAGGAAAGGTTGTTGTCTTGACAACATGTTACTAAGCTCTCTATCTCCTTCCTGTACTCTGACTTAACCTTATTTGAGATATGGCCCAAGTACATCTGGTTCACTCCTATTCGTTATGAAAGAAAATTTGTGACCCCAAACCAACTACATACAAAGATAACGTTATTGAGCGCTGAATACAGAAAAGGCTATGGGCTCGGGAAGCATTCTGACTGTGGTGGCGAGGCTGTAGATGGCAGGTATTAGCAGATGAAAAGTGGATGGTGGGCAAATAGAACTCGGTGGGAGAGGAAAATGGGACAAACACATCTTCCAAGGAGAATTAAAATGACACACAATCAGAAGACAATTCTGCTTGCATGTAATTTTAGTTCGAAGTTCAAAAAGTCAATTTATTATCAAAGTTTTTCTTTTTTTCTTTTTCTTCTCTGCGCCTTTTGGTGCGTCTATAAGCAACCTTGCCATTTCTTTTGCATATGCCTATTATTGACAAGGCCGAGTTGCTAGCTCGACGTTCAGCACAGCACGGATGTAAATGTGAAAGGAGCAGTTGGATTCGAAACCATGACCACACACCTCAAAGTCCGGTGCAGATACCACTACACCACCGGCTGATTACCAAAGTACATATATGTTAATATGTACTACCTTGAAATTCATTTTCTTGGAGACATTCACAGTAAAAAAAGAAATACAACAGAATCAATGAAAAACTACACGGATAAGTTGACAAACAGCTAATGTACAATAGAAAACACATTGCACAAATAAAAGAAATAAATAGGTAAATAGATAATATCGAGAACATGAGTTGTAACATCCTTGAGAGTGAGTCCAGAGATTGGGGAATCAGTTGAAGTGAGTGAAGTTATCTATTCTGGTTCAGAAGCTTGATGATTGAAGGGTCAAAAACTGTTCCTGAACCTGGCGGTGTGGGACCTGAGGTTCCTCTGCCTCTTCCTCCTTCTTTTTCCCGTAGTGGTCTGTGTGTCATCAGCCTCCTCCAGTAATACAGAGAAGTCAATGAATATTGAAACTTTGAAACATCTAATTTTCAACTGGCATAGATTACAAAGTAACGCTATCAACAGTAAATTTTCCTATTACAGGTAATCCAATCCCGCCACCCCCCCGGTCTTCAAACACTCACCTGTCTACCAAGTTTTTTTTCCTACCATTTCACCTTTCCCATCCCCTCATCCAACTTGCTTCCATCCGAACCTCATCTCACCCCCATCCAGTACCATACATCATTTATCAGTCCCTATCCCACGCCCCTTGTATTCCAATACACTGGCACACTTTCTATTTTTCTTCCAAAGGGAACAACATAATGTGACAAGGTTGATGAGTGGAATGTAAAATCTTTAAGCAGTACAAAATAACTTATGAACTTTAGTTATGTTGGAGGAACTCAGTGTTTCAGGCAGCATCGGTGGAGGGAAAAGAATAGGCAACATTTTTGGACTGAGTCCTGATTTTTACTAGTTTCTGGCAACTGCACTCTTGTGTCTTCAGGATATTTTGAAATTTGTTTTCTTTGTTATTGTCTGCAGTATGACTTTGTTACAATAATTGAAGTGTTTTTTTTACGAATATTTACTGGTTCAATGATAACAATTCTGAGTTCTTTTGAAAGTGAGCCAGAAATAGGAAGTAATCACTGCTTGGCAACAAGTTGCAATGAATTAATAAGTGACCTCCTATGCTTTTATCTCTATGTAGTTACTATTTTTATCCCATAATGATAAGTGATTCTTGAGAACAGAGATCAATCACAGTTAAAATGCAGGTCACAATTCCAAGTAAATAATCGTCAATGTTCATATAACACCAATCAAAACTGAAACTATTCAATTATTGCTTCCCCATTGGCCATTGTGGCTTTTGACAAGCAACCACAACTACACGAACGGATAGCCTAAAGTGGAATTCTGCAGGATACCTATACAAGATGGCTAACTGTCATATTTAACACCATGAAAATTATTTCAGTTTTCTTAACTCGGCAAGCGTCAGCTTCTGTACATCGTACAATGATAGAGATATCAGGGAAACATAATGTAAAATGTACATTTATTAATTATTCCCATATCTACAGAAATTCAACCGAAGACGTGGTTAAATTATTGAATCTGCGTTCCCAAATAAGTATTAATTTTTCCAAAGGTAAACAGCAATTAATATTATCTAGCCTACCTTGAATTATTTGTGGGTTTAGTGATTAACTACTGTTTCATAATTTCTGGTCAGTGAAGGACTATTTTGTTACCATCTGCCAATTTTGAGCAAATGGTACTTCAACTGCATGAAAGTTTGCTCCTTTGCGTGAAGATGATTTTTAAGAAATTAGTGTACATAAATAATCAAGACTGATTACTTCCATATCTGCAGTAGCTGAAGCATTTACTTAAAAATTCTTTGAGGGTCAAATTAATGTTAAAATTGTAACTTACTATAGATAGTATAGGAAAAAAGTGTTTACCTTACTACCTTCTGCAGGAATGTTTAGAATCCACAAAGCAGTTCTCTTTTTGTTTGTTTATTGAGATACAGCGCAGAATTGGCCATTCTAGCGATCTGAGCCATGCTGCCCAGCAATTCCCTGGTTTAACCCTACTCTAATCACAGGACAATTTACACTGACCAATTAACCTCCCAACCGCTACATCTTTGGACAATGGAAGGAAACTGGAGCACTCAGAGGAAATCCAAGAGTCACAGGGAGAATGTACAAACTCATCACAAGCAGCAGCAGGAATTGAACCCTGTACTGTAAAGTGTTGTGCTAACTACACTACCATGTCATTTTTTAAAAAAAAGTCTGTCCCGAGCCTTGTGGCCCATCAGGCTGGTGCTTATGCCGGTTTCTGTGGCGTGAAGTGACTGAGAGTACGAGACTCCACACCCCCGCCCCCCCCACTCAGGATAAGACGCCAGTCTATCACAAGGTTAACCCCCAGCATTTGCCGGTACCCATTTTCAACTGGGTGGACTGGAGCAGTGTGTGGTTAAGTGCCTTGCTCAAAGACACAACAAGCTGCCTTGGCCGAGACTCGAACCCACGACCTTCAGATCGTAAGCCCAACGCCCTATCCACTTGGTCACACATCATGCCATACTATACGGAAAATTCAAAAACTACTGAGTGGCAATTGGACGTAGGATAATTCATTCACTCCCAAGGAGGTCATCTCTACTTGTCGTCGGTCAGCACCATTCATCTCACATGACTACAGAGCACTGAAACACCCAAACGATCCCCAAACTGCAAATCACAGGCTCCAAAATTTCCTGAACCACATTCAAGATGAAAAACAAATGTAAAAAAGACACAAAAGAAGTCAAATATATGGTTTCATGGTCTATCTCAAAGATATCGACCATGGGAGCACTGTACGCAGGCACCACCTTGATGATTCACCTCAGCTTCCTCCTGCAATCCAGCATTCCCCAGTCAATTTGAATCAAACCACATTATTGCAAGGAATGACTGAGAGCACTAGATATAGAAAAGGTCACAGCACCAGACCTCCATCCAGCTGTAGAACTAAAGATCTGCACACCAAAGTAGTTGTACCTCAAGCAAAGATGTTTCAGTACGATTACAACATTGGTGTCCACACGACAATATGTATAATTGCCAAGATATGTGTTCACAAGAGGCAGAAAAAAATCCAAGCTAGAGAATTTTGGCCAACACGTACAAAATGCTGGAGGAACTCAGCAGGTCAGTCAGTTTCTATGGAAATGAATAAACAGTTGATATTTCAGGTCGAGATCCTTCATCAATTATATTTCAATCATCACCCAAATGATGGAAACATTGTCAAATATTATCAAGTGGCACTTACTCTTCAAAATCTTGCTCACCATTGCTCACTTTAAGTCTCACCAGGACTACGTGGCTTTAGACCTCATCACAGTCTTAATTTTCAAATGTATTAAATACTGACTTCTATTTAGTCTGGTGAGAGTAACTGCTCTTGACACCAACGTCAATAAGCATGAAGAGGAAAAACACTTTAAAGGATCAAGTCTTATTTCACACAAATGAAGATGGCTGCAGATGTTGGAAGCAATCATTCCTGCCCTTGGATATAACTGCAGGTATTTCTCAAAACAGTGTGCTTTAGAACCAACCATTTCCAACTGCTACAACAATTACTTTTCTTCCACCATAAGGCTAAAACAGGGTTTGTGCACTGATAGCTGTGCAACATCACACTCCTTTTTCAGTTTCTCAGTCAACGTAGCATCCTACACCTGCTTGTAGAAAGACTAGAGGACATTCAGGTATAGAGTAGTAAGTAGCATGTAATATTTGTGCCACATCAGTGTCATCAAATGGCCATCTCTGACAAGAAAGTCTATCCTTGATACTCAATAACATTACCATTATTGAGTCATCCACCTACTGGTCACCATTGAAAAGAAATGCAACTTGACTAACCACTTAAATTCACTGAATACAAGAGCAACTCGAGGACTAGGCAACCTCCTAAATGACACAGCTTACCAAGTCAGGAACATAATGGAATATTCTCCACAGCCCCAGCTAGTGCAACTCCAAATATTCTGTAGGAAATTAATAACATCAACTCAGCCTATGTGATTGGCACCTCATCCATCATGTTAAACAGCCATTCACTCCATCACCAGTGGACGATGTCTACAAAATGTGCTGTCCTCACAATGGTTGTATACCATAGAAACGTTGGAAGGATACTGGTCCTTCAGTATTGCTTGGTTTCCTGAATAGTGCTGTGTGAAGACTTTAATCAGATGGACTGCAGTAATTCAAGGCTCATCTTTACTTTATCCAGGACAACAGAGATGGGCATAAATGCCTGTCTGCTGAAGATGCCCAGATCCACAAAATAAATGAGCAGAAGGTACCTCCTCAAAATTACAAACATAACCACTGTTTTATCCAACTTAAGAATGCTTTCATTGATCAGGTATCCAAAGATATACTAAAATATTCTATAATAATGGTCTAGACTTTTCTCTTGAAAATACATCAGAAGTTAAGGCTAGTTAAAGTTTAGAATTTTCTAGAACTGTGACCTGATAACATTATAATGTAAAAATGAGGGAAGATGACAAGCAACCTCACAGCTTGTATAAATCACACTGAAGAATTCTGAATTTAGCAATGTGAGGAGTAAAGAGAAAGTGTATTTTAGAATGGGTGAATTCAATGACAAAGCAGAACTATAAAGGGAAAGAAATTGGATTACGAGAGAAAAGAACCAGTGCATCAAATTTACGAACTCTAATTAATGTGGACATGAGACTTCAAAGTTTCTAGAGTAACATTTTTGTGCTTGAAATATCTAGGTTTCATTTTGTGACAAGTTTAATTTGTGTAACTGCAAAGATTTCACAATGTTTAGTACATTTTCATTGTTAGCTAGACAATTTATACAAAGCAAAAAGTGAAATGTCGTACTTTTAACAAGTTATGTAGATATTGTGTGGACGGTACCATTATCATGGAAAAAGATGAGATTATGAACAGATGGACTGAGTATATTCAGGAATTGTTTGAAGACAATCGAGGCGACAAACCAGAAATTAAGAAAAACATTGAAGGTCCAAGTTTTCAAATCTGAAGTTCGTAATGCAATAAATAAGATGAAGAAAGGAAAGGCAGCAGGTCCTGATGAATTAGTAATAGAACAAATTATTGCCCTTGAAGATCATGGAATTGAAAAACTTGCTGATTTAATCAGTGACATTTATGAGACTGGAATAATACCAGAAGAGATGAAAAAAAAAATCAGCATTTATCACTCTTTCTAAGAAACCTGGAGCAATAGAATGTGAATTAAATAAGACCATAAGTTTAATGAGTCATATCACCAAAATACTTCTAAGAATTCTGATGACAAGAGCTGAAAGTAAGATACAAGCTGAAATAGGTAAAGGACAATGTGGTTTTGTGAAAGACAAAGGTACAAGAAACGCAATATTGATGTTAAGGATACTATCAGAACGAGCTAGTCAAGTGCAAAAAGATTTGTTTGTTTGTTTTATCGACTACACAAAAGCACTTGATAAAGTGAAGCACAATAAGCTATTTGAAATATTACAGAAAACTCTAGATCTAGATTCGAAAGACCTCCACCTAATCAGAAATCTGTTCTGGGAACAAACTGCCACTGTAAGAATAGATGGAGAAGTGAGTCAGTTTACAAAAATCAAGGGAGGTGTTAGACAAGGGTGTGTTTTCTCCCCTGATTTATTTAATGTGTACAGTGAAACAATATTACAAAAAATAAGAAACATCTTGGGAATCAAAGTTAGCGGTGAAAACATCGATAATTTCAGATATGCAGATGACACTGTGTTAATTGCAAGTACGGAGGAAGAACTACAAAACTTAATTGATATAGTTGTTGAAGAAAGTGCAAAAATGGGTTTATCTATCAATTGCAAAAAGACAGAATGTATGGTGATATCCGAAAAGAAGGAGAATCCTATCTGCCGGCTGAAAATAAACGGGAAAGACATAAAACAAATACAGAACTTTTGCTACTCAGGAAGCTGGGTGACATCAGATGGCCGGTGTGACTTGGACATCAAAAGAAGAATAGGGATGGCAAAAGACACCTTTACGAGAATGAAGAGTATACTAACCAATACTAAACTAGACATGACAACCCGGTTCAGAGTACTGAAATGTTACGTTTATCCAGTTATGTGGCTCAGAATGTTGGACAATACCTAGTAACACGAGGAAACGAATTGAAGCAGCAGAGATGTGGTTTTTGAGGAGGATGCAAAGAATATCATGGATGAAACGAATATCTAACGAGGATGTCATGAACACAGCAAACACAAAAAGAGAAATAATGTATGAGATCATGAAAAGGCAGCGTAACTTCATTGGACATGTGATTAGAAAAGAGGAGTTCGAATGCATGGTGATTATGGGAGAGATTGAAGGGAAGAAAGCAAGAGGAAGACAAAGACAAATGATGATGGAGACAGCAGCCAGAGAACTGGAAATGAATACCAATGAATTGATCCACTTGACCCAAAACAGGAGTATATGAGCCATGGCAGTCAAAGATCAAACTGGGCATGGCACCTGATGATGATGATGATGATAATGATGTAGATATTGGTAATTAGACAAGCAAACAACTTTCTAAATTAATGTATTGAAACTTATTTGCATAAACAATGAAAAGCAGTGAATAATCTTAATGTTATTTTAAAAGGGAAATTTGATTTGCAAAAATTTGCAAATTACTCACATGTAAAACAAGTGTTGTGTTTTCTCAGTGGTTTACAGGTGCATTACAAATGGTACCATGAGAAAGCTCTTAAAAAGTATGTTTGTTAATTATCTGTAAAAATTCGATTTGAACACATTTTGTAAATATAGAAATATTAATTAATTTAATTTGGCTTAACCTGTGGCAAAAGACATGCAGGTTTGTGCACTGTGAAAGTATGGACAGAATGGAGCTTTTATTCTTGACCATAGTACAATAGTTCAGACTCAGAATAATACAATAGCAAAGGCCATTCAGGGCATTTTACCTGAAATGGCTTTTCTTTTTTCATTCTACACTCCTGCTCCGTAGGTCTCATACTTTTCCCTTTCAAGGAAATATCGCATTTCAACTTTTGAAAGTGATTGAATCGATTACTTCATTGCAGATTCTAGCTGATAACCCAGGGTGTAATTTCTGCTGTGCTGATGTCTTTTAGCAATTGACTTAATTCTTATGCCTTGCCTCCCACACCTTCCTTTGCAATAAACTTTTAATATAGTCTCCATCAAAGCTTGTCTTTACGTTCTCTGTATGAAAATCACATTTTGTTTAATTCATCTGCACAAGCAATCTTTTGAAGAAAGAAAGATTAGCTTTATTTGTCACATGTATATTGAAACATACAATGAAACGACTTATTTACGTCAACGACCAATACAAATGGAGAATATACTGAGGGGAGCCTGCAAGCGTCACCATGCTTCCAGTGCCAACACAGCATGCCCCTAACCTGTAGATCTTTGGAATGCAGGAAAAAACCGGGGGCAGTTGGAGGAAATTCCTGGGGAGAATGTACAAACTTCTTATAGAAATTGAAACTTTATTCACCATATATATTTACACATATTAGGAATTTAGTGTGCCGTGGTGTGGTGACATGACATGCAACAAAAAACAACAATATTTAACAATTATAAAGAATAAAAAATAGTATAAAATAAGTTTAGAGATTAAAGTACAGATATGGAATGAAATGTGCAAAAATACATAATAATTAGCATATATTTAGCATTATAAAAAGGTATATAGTCAAGCTTATCTTGTAATTTAAACAAAAAGTATGATATATTTACATCTTTTAACATGGTGAAATGTTCCTAAAGAACTTAACAGGTATTGTCAAACAGAAAAAAAAATCACACCGAGCCATATAAAGAAGAATGAGTCCACGTGAAGGAGTCAAGAAAATAGTTCAAGCACTAGATTTTAAAAAGTTCTTAATAAGAAATATATGGATGGTGAAATGGAATGGAGAGAATTCCAGAATTTGGGGTGTAAACATCTGAAAGTTAAAATCGATTACAACCCATTTGTGGTTGAAAGTAGAGTAGTGTGTAGATCACAAGGATTGAGAGGCTGACAGAGGCTAAAGAGAAAAAGATGTGGGAGAACTTGTAGAGTTTTGTAAAACTGAGAATTTTAATGAGCATGGAGGTTATGAGTGCAAGGATTTGATGACAACTAAAATGCAACACAATAGGTAGATGTTGGCAGACAAGAGTTTCAACTAAGCAATGACAATACAGTACAAGACTCGGAAGGCAAACAGTATATTTGTCCTTCCTGCCAAGGGGTTGGAGTAAAAAATCTAGGCAGACTTGCCGAGATTATATAAGGCATTGCCAAGACAATATTCAGCGTATTACATACAGTTTTCATCTTCATACCTGAAGAAATAAGTATTGGTTTTGCAGTCAGCGTAGTGTTGATTCAAAGCTGCACCATTCCTACCATCTTCAAATTAAACATGTTGAAGTTCACAAGAGAGCTAAAAATGTGCTTGCTGATAAAGTGGCTTGGGAATTGTTCCATTTCTCCCATTCAGAAATTACTTTCATTATCTACAATCTTTGATCCTATATTTTGAGGTTACATCTGCAGGGAATTTTGGGGTAAAGATCAAATATCAGTAATGACAGTACACATTTTCTGATTTTAAATTACTGACCAAGCAAAAGCATAGGAAGAAAACATCATTTAAGTGGCAAATATCCTATTTCCTATTGTTAAAGACAGAAAGTTTCAATTATAGGGAATTGCAGCTTTGATTTCTCAAGTTTCAAGTATTCACAAGAGAACCCACATTAATTAGGATAATTGATTCAAACACAATTATTAAATATACAATTAACTAGTGCCTGATTTGGAAAACCTTTAATTGTCAGGTATGGCATTTAACATAAGTCAATAACATCAATGGGAGAAAAAATGCAGCTTGATCAAGAAACTGATTAATAAATTGTAAAATGTTCTATGGATTAAATTGCATAAAATAGTAAGATCTTCAGACATGAAAGAATTAGTGTTCAGAACATACAGTCAACAGTAATCCATGCATGTTTTAACTCCAAGTGGGAAACATGCATTTTCCCAGCAGCTAGTTTTAAAACATTTATTATATTTTCAGGAGAAAAACAAAGTGTCTAATCAATTAAAACATTATTGCGTGATTGCAAAGGTCATTTTCACATCATGGAACAGTGGGTGGTAATTTAGTAAACTGGAATTTTGTTTTGCTATTTGATAAGGGAACAAGATGAGAAGCACCAGAAGTAGGATTCTGCACAGCTGACTCGGATTATCATAGCATGTGCACAGTCATGCCAGAAGGGTAGCATTGCCAGGAAATTTAGCACTAACATGGAACTAAACCATCAATGATCAGTCCCTCTCTGTTTAAAGAGACAGGATTAAGGTTGTGGATTTAAAACAGAGTTGAAAGGATCTGTTCTCGAAGGTACTTCCTCAGAATAATATATAATTGATGAAATTTACAACAAGGTGTAAATACAACCACATCTGAAGCACAATCAATGATTAAAGACCTAGACTTAATGATTCAGGGACAGGTTCTTCCTCCTCACCATCAAAATTCTGAATGATCCATGAAACCATGTACACTACCTCATTTTTCCTTTTTTTTTTGCACTGATTATTTATTTATTATGTAATTGTAGGTTTTGTGTCTTTGCACTGTACTGCTGCTGCAAAAACATGTCAGATGAGAGTGATAATAATTCCAGTTCTGATTCAATGCGATCAAGTATATTGAATGAACCGAACACAGTCAAAAGTAGATATCTAGATACCATTCGACATCAGTTGTGCAGTTTAGCATATGTAATCTTGGGAAGAGTCTAATAGAACAATCCAGGATCATAAAGAGCTAAATATTACCCAGCCTGCTGGTAATATAATCTCTAAAATTTAAAACCAAAGATGTTATTTTATACTCACCATGAAGCATTAATTACATACTATGTTTTTGACTGGTTCAGTTTCATGATACAGCTGAAAAAAATTTGCACCTGGGTTCTATAGCTGTCATCAAAAGGAGAAAAACAAACTCTTCAGCAAAGACTGACAACTAACGTGTTTTTCTAATTCAAAATGGCAAGAGGAAGACAAAACACAAAAAAAGCAATTAAAGCAATCCAACCAAAGAGGAGATTCAGAGCATAACTTTCTTCTGCAGTACATTTGGAAACACATCAGAACTAGCCATGCAAAAAAATGCTGCCCGGCTACACTGTGTAGCTGTATTAAATTCAGGTGCAGGGTCCTGTTTAGGTTGGACAGATCCCAGCAACAGAACAAAGTCAGTCTGTCTCTGCTCCAAAACCAGATTCTACAAGTTAACAGCTTTTCATGAAAAGCTGCCATCAAAAAATGTCAATCAGGTCTTGCTGTAAGTAAGAACTTCTGCAGAAATAACTAGATGCAGGTTTGCAAAACACATTTCTTTTGGTAGTGCAAACACAGAAGGTGTTTGACAGGGACCTCTTTTGAGACTCAGCAATTAAATGAGAAACTTCTGTGATTCAGAGAAACGCAAAGCCTGTCAAGCTATTTTCTGATAGACAATACTTGTTTCACATCTTGCCTCTGGCCCCTTGTTATGTGTCACAACCTAACTTGTACCTCTCTATTTTATCAACATTTCTATAATTGTTATTTGGACCTTTCCTTCATTCATTCAAACTGCCAAGTATATTATCCAATCAAATGGTTACTCTTCCATCTAGCTCTATTTGTTGAAGTCAGAAATTACCACAATTACTCCTTACACTAATTTGTACTTTCCCAGGATGTCAAAACTCCCCTCAACATTCCTTTCCACTTGACAGTCTTCAAATTTAAAAATCCAAATAAATGTCAAAAAATCTCTATTTCCCATCTTTACCTTTTTATTTTTTAACTCCGGTGGGCAAGTTGTTCTGAATTCCTTGAACCATGCCTTCTTAGTAAGCTTTACTCCCATCTGCTCAGTATCACTATCTACGATGTGGAATAGGAGACTGAAGATGCTCACTCAACATTTGACGAACAGCTTCTTCCGCACCACCATCAGATTTCTGAACGTTACATGAACACTACCACATTATTTTGCTCTCTTTTAGCTCTAGTTATTTTTTAATAAATGTCTTACTGTAATTTATAGCAATTTTACATATTGCGACATACCGCTGCTACAAAGCAATAGATTTCACGACGAACAGTAGTGTCAGTGATAACAAATCTGATTCCTTCTTCTTAACCAAGCATGAAAAAACCTGACTTGGTTTCTGTAATTAATGACTGAACAAAACTGTAGCAATACATGAATTTAAAATGTTAATTATACAGAAAACAGATATTCTTTCAGAATTTTTTGCCTAAAAGGCGGATTTTACTCATGTCTTAAAAATGCACACCAGACACTGAGTAGATCTACAAATGTAAAGTACTCCAAATGCTGGTAAAATTAAGTAAAATCATGGCCTCAGACGGTCATTTTGTCCTTTCAATCATATCTGCCCTCAGCACCAACATATACACATTTGGCTCTTATGTTCCTGCACCCTCCGCTTTAGAACTTGTATCAAAAACTGTTTAACCCCATAGATCTTCTGGTTGTAATGAAATATATTCATTCAAAATGTTAACAGTGTCAATGCAAACACAAAAGACTGGGATCTAAAGCAAAGGAATTGCTGGGGGAACTCCATAGGTCAGGCAAGATCTGTGGAAGGAAGTACAGGTTAACATCTTGACCTAAAACATCAGACATTCTTTTGACTCCACAGATGCTGCTTGAATCACTGAGTTCCTCCAGCAGTTTAATTTCATTTTAATTAATTAATACTGTTTTATCTCCAAGCCAAGCGTTCCCAGCATCTTCAGCTTTAATTCCTGTAATAATTGATTATTTCTCCTATAATATTTCCAGAACTATTTTAAAGAATAATATGCCCCAAACCATATCACAAAACTAAGGAAACTAACTTGTATCTTTGTTCACATCTAAAAGCAATAGGACTATCAAGTGCTATCATCAAAAGCTGATAGAAGGCAATTCTTTCTCCTTTAACAGTGCAATAAGGTGGGTGTTTTTAGCATTAGCAACTTCAGAAAAAGATATTAATCCCGTATTTTTTACAAAATTATTAAATGAGAAACTCTTATTTATAGGCTGGTAAGATTGTAATTCTAGGCAATCACCAAGGTGTTAAATCCAGAAAGTTGTAAAGTATTCACTATTCTTTCGTAAGTAACTCACCTCTGAATTACAAAGCATACAATAAACTGCCTGCATTTACTATGTACACAAAGACAAGGAAAATTCATACATTCAACATTGAGTTAACATTACGTAGATTTAGATTTGTTGTACTCTATATGCATCTCTAATATATCCATAAATAAAGCCACAGATGCTGAAATTTGTAGTGATCTCTAAGGAGCAAGGAGTAAGCTAATTTATCTTTCCTCCTCCCACAGTGCAACTGCAGGTTTGATCATGGCCATGACCCTTGCTTCACTGACCAAAGTAAGGTCAACATCACATTCCCCATCCTCCTGGGAATAACAAACAAAGGGCAATGCTTCAAAATTCTATTATGGAGAGCAACATTTAAGGGTGTTACACAACTATATTTCTTAAGGCAAACAACTGATAGTGAAATCAATTTTCCTGCTGCATTAGGGAACAGAGGCACACAACATGATCAGTGGTATCCAATTATGCGGAAATCTGTACACTGCTTTGTAATTTTCATTGATGTATGATTGAGAGTGTGGATGACGTGGTCTGTTACCATCCACATTCCCCTCCACCCCAGGTCTATGATCACTCGACTTGATCATAACTAAGCACCCCAGTAGAGATGCATCCCCAATAGCTGTTTATCATGAGCCCATCCAGTCAATTCCCGGACCAGTCACAAAGTCTCAATTACTTCCCTAACCTTAATGCTCTGACCTTCCCTCTCCACTCCATCTTTTGGGAGCCTCCTTTTAAATGACTCCAATCTTACCCTAGGAACGCACATTCATAACCATCCTGCTCTGCTCATTCAGACAGCAGCAGATCGGCCTTTGTTTACGGTTAACATGCAAAGCCACCTCTATATACACACAACAGATAAGGCCTCACTTCAATAGGATATTTCACGGGCATGATACCCTTTGAAAGGATTATTTGCACTGCATCTATCACATTTAACATTGCTTGCCAGGTGTCAAAGGATTTCGAACTTCACTCTACCAGATGGATTTTTAATAGTGATTAGCTATCAATGGTGTCTTGTGCAAGAATGTATGCCAAAGGGAGCTTTCTGACAAATTCACAGGCCACACATTTAGTTCTAGTTTGAATGATTTATAATAATTATGTGCTTCATCCATCTACTTTATCTTGTTTAATATAAAGCAATCTATCCTACCATCTTACTAAATATCTCTTTAAAAAGATACTATATACTAGGAAGTTATTAAAATAAACGTACATTTTACAGACACATATTATTCTTTCCACAAAGGTTAAATCCTCTACGAATTACAGTTTATGGAAGAATCTTTCCTTAACCTACAGCTCAGAACTATGACCTCTTATGATAAGTTTGGCAGAAGCAAACTATAGGGCTAGGCGTAACATCTGGTTTGAGTTAGACCTCTTTTTAAAAAAATAGCCCGTTACTTGGGAAGCTGGTATTGAAACAGCTAAGTCTGTATGATTCCACTGGTTTCAACAGCGCACATAGAAAAAGCCAGAAAGAATGTCAATCACCAGAGAATTCTTGGTGGCCTCCACAGAACTGTAGATTGTGTGTGTATATGTGTGTTTTCTTTGCCAGAGATTATGCAGTTGTTTTTGTTCCCATTTCACAACTTCATTGTACAGCTGTTGTAGTTCTTTGAGAACTAGTGACAACGCCAATCTTCTC
This sequence comes from Mobula hypostoma, assembly GCF_963921235.1. NCBI lineage: Eukaryota > Metazoa > Chordata > Chondrichthyes > Myliobatiformes > Myliobatidae > Mobula > Mobula hypostoma. The sequence goes on from NC_086104.1 coordinate 33,994,286, forward strand.
AAGATCACATTATTTTACCATAATTAAATAATGCCTCTGAAACTGCAATCTTATACTTACAACTGTTTGAGGCAGATAGATATTGTTTTGCAGCCAAAACACTAGCTGTATGATGTGTGTCCAAAACTATGTGTGATATTATATATAATACAGCGTATTAGAAATTCCACTTAAAAAACTGCAATACTATTATATTAATATAAAACATTTTGATAATAAATTGTTCAATTTAACATAAGTGTTTCAATAAAAACAATGTACTATCTCAAAAAATAAAAACAATTTTATTACTTTCAGAATATGATGCTTTTAAGAAGAATTTTCCCACTTTTTCAACAAATAAGTTTTGCAAAGGAGAACTTTCCCACTGCAGAGGAAAACAAACCATCTTTTAAAATTCAACTGTATTTCTTAGACATTATTACTGTACTGCCATCATTGTGAAATCCTTTTTATTACAGCACACACCATCTCAAAAACAAATATAGCCTATACTATCTCTAAAATAAATTAGATCCCCATTTTTCAAATAATAACTCCACAGGGAGATAAAGCTACACATTCCTAAAATCTGATTGAGGTTAATCCCGAATAAACTTGTGTGGTAATGAGAAAAAAATTTAAAAGACCAGGTCAGTCAAAGTGAGGTTATTTTAATTATCATGAAACTAATCAGAAAAAAAATGCAAGTTAAAATTTGATAAAAATTAAGAACCAATTCCTCAATAACGTTAGATATACTTAATTGAATGTAAACCCATACTTATAAGCATGAATCAGGTCTACAAAGTACAAAATTGATGTACTAGATGTAAGAGACACTGCAACTACACATGGTCAAAGTAAAATAATTCTCAGAGGCCAGGGCAATTTGCTTCAAGTTTCCTGATCACATATTTAAATGCAAGATCCCAAGGAATCAGTCACAAAGGCAAGGGTGATGAAGGAGAGTGAAGGGTAGTATAACAGCAGCAGTGTTTTTTTGAAGTGGTGGATGGATGAATGAGAAGAGTCGAACTGTTCTAAAACAATAAAATGAGTTTCAGCACAGGAAACTTAAGGACAGGAAAACATAATTAATGAATAATTAGAATTAATAATAGGCTGCCTCTGTGTTGGGGAGTACATACAACAGTATCAGAAGGACAGCAAACTCTAGTTCAGGCGCAGTCAGTGGTAAAGGGAGCATAAAAGATAATCGAAAGGCCAAAATCAAGCAAATTTTGAGTTTAAAATTGCAACCATGGCTTGGAAAAAATAAAGTACATACAGAAGAAATGAAGGTAGAAGTGGATGAGAGAATGTAAGTATTGCATGATATAGATTGTGAATAATTTCTAGATTGTTTCTTGTCCTTCTTGTATTCAAATTGCGAATACTTGGTATGGTGTTTCTCCATGCCTTCACCAGTTTAAATTCTTAGGAGTGTATCTATTCACCTCATGATCTACATTTGATTTGCTCAATTAATTTACGTGAAAATAAATTGATATTAAAGCTAGAAACCATCCAAAGGGCCAAGGATATTTTCTTCCACTTTGGAGGCAAATTCAGTGAAATACAGAGTTGCCTTATAGAACAAATTGCAGTACAGGCCCTTTGGTCCACAGACCTGTTCACTCATTCCAAGAGTAGTCTAACTGTTCCCCCCACATAGCCGTTCATCTTTTCTTTCATCCATATGCCCATCTGAGAGTCTTTTAAATGCCTCTAACGTACCTACCTCTATCACCACCCTTAGCAGTGCATTCCATGCACATCCTCTCTGTAAAAAAAACCTACCTCTGATTCCCCTCCCCTACACATTCCTCCAACCACATTAAAATTATGCCCTCTTATATTAGTCATTGCTGCCCTTGGAAAAAGGTATGATCTGTCCACTCTACCCATGCCTCTTATTATCTTATACATCTCTATCAAGTCACTTCTCATCCACCTTCGCTACAAAAAGAAAAGCTCTAGCTCGCAAAACCTTTCCACATATGATATGCTCTCTGATACAGGCAGCATCCTCGTAAATCTTCTATTCGCCCTCATTTAAAGCTTCCACATCCTTCCTATAATGAGGTGACCAGAAATGAACACAGTGATCTAACCAGTTTCATAAAGCTGCATCATTACCTTGTGGCTCTTAAACTCCACCACCCCACCCCCGATTAAAGAAGGCCAACACACCATACACCCTAACAACTTGCATGGTAACCTTGAGGGATCTATGATGTGGACCAGCAGATCCCTCTGTTGCTTGTTACACTGCTACGAGTCCTGCCATTAACCTTGTGCTGTGCCTTAAAGTTCATTCTTTCGAAGTGTATCACTTCACAGTTCTCCAGATTGAATGCCATCCTCCACTTCTCTCCCACAATATTTTCCTTTTCTTGCCTACATTTGCAAATGGCTTGGCCTTCTGCAATCATATTCAGTGTGACTACAGTGTGAAACCTGTGACAGATTTCCAGCAACAATGGGTCAAGTGGAAAAAAAAATTCACATCTTTCAAAATTTATCAGAACAGCCACTTGTTTTATTCCTATTTCTATAGTGGTCTCGCTATGACCATCAGGTAGGAGGTACAGAAGCCTTGGGTCCCAAGCCACAAGGGTCAGGAACAGCTATTACCATACAACCATCATGCTGGCCTGGAGAACTTAAATCATCACTACTCTCAATTGATTCTACGATCCACAGACTCACTTTTATGGAATCTTTACAACTCACGCTTTCAGTTTCTTGGTGTTTTTTTTACCTGCAAACTTTGGCATCTTTTGCTCATTAGTTGTTTATCAATCTTTGTCTATGTATAGTTTATGTATAAATTCTATTGTATTTGTTTCTTTTCTGTATATATCTGCAAGAAAAGGAATCTCAAGATATATAACATATGTATTTTTATAATTAACTTATTTTGAACATTTGAGATAAGAATTTGCACATTTCTAGTATTCTTGAATAATAGAATGTTGTTCATCTTTGCAGCAATAGTATGAAATATTAACCTATCCTCAACATATTTTGAATATATGGAACAAAAAAATGGAATATAAATGATGTCAAGCTCTTGTTAAAGTGATTAAGTTTAACAGGTGTAGATTCAGGGCTAAGCTTTTCCACGCCGTTTCTGCAGCACTTGCTTCAAAAATGCAGGAAACAGCACACATCCCAGTTTAATATCTGCCAATCAAGCATGACATTTGCCAACAAATGTTGCATTGCAGAACTCTACTTAAACCCTCTGGACCCACATCCTTTTACACAATTTTTATGATGCTGTTATTACAACCAGCAAATATGAAAACGAGAGCGTCAGAGCACAGTTTTAACATCAAAAAACACAGATTTAATATTATTCCTGTATAAATCACTGCTATTGGCCTTTCACTTCACCTAAGGTGGAAAGAGTATGCCAAAGGTTAACAGACAGGAAAATAGTATTCTCAATATTTCCACTCCGTACATCATTGCATTGCCATAACAAACCCATTTATATTCCAAACTATTGTAAGATTGATCAGTTGGCTGTACACCTTCTATAATTTGTTTTAAATTTTTAATTACTGGTTGTCCTTTTTCTACATGGATTGATTTATGACTGTGTACCAATACAGCAGATTCCAGTTAATTGGGCCATCGGTTACTCAGGGCAGCCACATATTTGCGACAACTCTTAAAGAATAAAAACTAATCAAGAAAGTGGAATTTGTTGCCAGATGCAGCTGTGGAAGCCAAGTCACTGGAAATATTTAAGGCAGAGATTGATAGATTCTTGATTAATCAGGGCATGAAGGGATACGGGGAGAAGGCAGGAGACTGGGGCTTAGAGCAAAAATGGGTCAGCCATGATAAAATTGAGCAGACTTAATGGCCAAAAGGCCTAATTCTATTCTTGGTTCTTATGGTCTTATTCCCTTTTGTGTATTTGAGACACAATGTCATTTAATTAGGATACGAAACTATTGCCGATCGATTTTTAACTAGCGTCTGTAATGTACACTTGTACGACCAAAAGACACTCATCGTCCTTTGAGCAAACAGTATTTAAACAGCGTTAGTTGCGTATGTTTGTCTTCAAAAAGCAGCAATTTTTGTCATTGGTAGTTGGCGAGAAATAAGCAGTAAGACAATTCAGAACTGTTTGGTTCAATGTGGTTTCAAGAATTCACGCTTGGTGATACCATAAATAGCCAGGAATAGAAATGAAATGATTTCACTACTTCAACAATTAGTTGAACTATGAAGAATTAAGGTATTTACAATCAACTTGACTGTTACAACTAAAATGAAGATTTGGTGGGGTGCAATCATCGACAGCATTGTATGAAGGCAGTCCATTATCAGAACTAGGTATCTGCACTGATTTTGTTCATTTATCGTCAAAAGAACATGATGTGGATGAATTCCTCCATCAATAAGTACAAGGAACTAATACACAGTTTTGTAGTACTGTAGTAATATTGGTGGTGTTCTAATTTGTTCTGTATATCATACAAGTACAAATTTGTTATTGAGCTTGCCTTTGTTTTAAACCTTTTAAACTAATTCCATGAAACTTCAGCTAATTGGGACACCTGCTTAATTGGGCCAAAATGTACTGGCCCTGATGTGTCCCATTAAATGGAATCCACTGTATTTTGAATCAAGGTAGTCTATATTTTTCTGATCACATTACTTTGTTAGTTGCAACTACTCACCACTGCTGCAAATAAAGTATTCCTTCCTACCAGTTGACATCATGTTCAAGGTGCTGAGTGTGGTTGTGTTCAATCTCACATGTAGAAGCATGGTAAAATTCCAACAATACGCTATCTGACTCATGGAAATCCCGGCGACTTTGTATCTGGCCCACCAGGTAATATTTGCCATGCTGCCTTTTAACTTTTCAAGATCCTGGTTCCAATGCTCCTTTCAGACTTTTCCGGACCTTGGCTCCTGCACTCACCTTCCCACTTGCCAGTGCCTCAATTCTAATTCACTGGGATCTAGGTTCTTGTGCTCCCAGGCAACTTGCAGATGCCCTACTTCCTACATTCCCTTTAAACTTACTGGGTTCACTAGGAATGCAGTGGAATAATTATTCATAATTGGCATATATATAATTATCTATAATTGAAATATACATAGAGACATCTGATTGGATTACTGCAAGCTCACTGGTATTACTCAACACCATTCAAGAAAAAGCAGTCCAATGTGCAAGACAGGGCTCTCTTCCATTAAGTACAACTCTACAGCAACAATTTCTACTTCTGTAGCACCTTTAACAAATAGCAAAGAGCACTAGCAGATATGTTTATTTAACATATTGAATCACTTATGATGATATTAAGGCAATAAACCAAAAGGCAATATCGGCATGTTTTGACCTGTGTGATACATTGGAATAACACACGAAGCTTAGTTCAAGACCATCTCCCTCCCTTATAACCAAAAACAAACTAGCAGCATCATGGACAAATTTATCATTGCAAAACTAACACAACAGATTTGATATTCTTATAGATTCATCCAGTCAAGTGAAAATCCTGCAATTCACTACTTACAAAAATTGCAATAAGACTAGCAAGTTTGGGGTAAGCACAGATAGGGAGCTTTGGATGCATTTAAAAACTAAAAATGTAAATTAACTCTATATCTTACTAATGTGAATATCAATGCAATATGAATAACTTCTACCAGTCCAACTTCAAAATTTATCAATGCTCGCAAATGTTCCATGACGTACAGAATGGCAAGGGTAGAAGCATTGATCTTGTATTTGAGAAATAAGTATTTTGCCTGTCGAAGCAACCCTGGCAAACTTCAGACAGTACCGAGGTGCACTGACAAGAGCATCGTATAAACAATTCAGATGCCAATGTTCAAATGCCAATGGATCTGGTGGGTATAAAGACAAATACAGTAAGTTCCCGGGTTAAGAATGTCCGGCTTACGGACAACTCGTACTTACGAATGGACTGCCATAAAGCCTATTATATTAAAACTGTGTGACGTTCATGAAAACATTGCGCAGCTTCAGCAGGTCGTCAGCTCGAGGAAGGAGAATACCGTCCGCCATTTTAAGTTGGATCACGTTGCCATTGACACTGTGTTGAGTGTGTAACTTTGTATTTGGCTTAAATTTTTCTCTTATTTACCCTTGTAACCATGCCTCCAAAGCGTAAATCCGACGCAAGTGCTGGTGATGCTTCAAAGAAAAGGAAAACGATCACGAATGAAAATAAAGTGAAAATAATAAAGCGATCAGAAAGAGGTGAAACGCCATTGGTCATTGGAAAAGCGTTAGGCTACAGTCGGTCAACGATCAGAACAATTTTAAAGGATAAAGTGAGAATAATTGAGCATGTGAAAGGCTCTGCACCGATGAAAGCTAGAATTATTACTAAGCAACGCAGTGGTTTAACTATTGACATGGAAAGGCTATTGATAATTTGGTCAGGCAATCAAAATCAGCAAAATATGCCTATTAGCCTTACTTTAGTGCAAGAAAAGGCTCGAAGCCTTTTCAATGATTTAAAAGCTGCATATACAGCAAGTGAAGGTGATGGTGATGAAGAATTTGTTGCGAATAGGGTTGGTTCAATCATTTTAACTGACGCTAAATAAGAACCGTATGTACCTGTTCCAACTTACCTACAAATTCGACTTAAAGACAGACTATTAAAGTTCTAATCAAAAAGGCGATTATAATTCCTTGTTACTATAATACCAAGATAAGTAATACAATTGTTTACTACTTTAAAAGGGAGATTTTGAAATTCTAATGCTTGTGCTTCTTAATTTATCGGAAAAAGCTCACTCTTATGTAGAGTAAGTTTGTATCCAGATAACTGACTAATTTTATTAAGAAGTGAAAACATCAAAGGTAAGGAGGTGGTCGGGTCTGATATATTAAAAAAAAGTAACAAATCATCGACGTATAGAGAGACTTTATGCTCAAGGCCGCCCCTCCAGATCCCAGTCAATTCAGTACAACTGCAAAACGCAATTGCCAATAGCTCAATAGCCAGATCAAATAGCAGAGGACTTAAAGGGCGTCCTTGCTGGGTGCCACGTTTAAGGTCAAACAGTTGGGATTGCTGAGAATTAGTCAAAAAAAACTTTAATAATTTTAATAATCTTTAAATTTTACAAAACAGAGTCTAGCACAGTGGTCACCTCTATGTCTCCAATTGGGCAAATTAATGTAATTAAAATGTACATTCTTCCTAAATTTTTATACTTATTTCAATCTTTACCTATATTTATTCCTAAAGTTTTTTTTGATTCTTTAGATTCTATTATCTCATCATACCCATGGAAGGGTAAACAGTCGAGACTTAATAAAGCTCATCTTCAAAAGCCTAAAAGAGAAGGTGGCTTGGCATTGCCTAGTTTTCATTCATATTATTGGGCAGCCAATATTCACAATATTATCTTTTGGTCCTACTTTTATAATCAGTCTATTTGTCCAACATGGGTGGCAATGAAATTGAATGCTTATCTATTCCAGCTTTACTTGGATTTATACTTCCTTGCCACTTGCCAAAATTTATTATTAATCCTGTAATCAGGCATACTCTGAGAATATGGGCTCAATTTAGAAAATATCATGGCCTTTATAGTTTTTCCCTTTCTAGTCCTATTCTATACAATCATGTATTTCAACCTTCTATGTAGGATTCCACATTCCAAGACTGGTGTAGGAGAGGTATTAGACGTTTTGAAGATCTTTTTACAGACAATCAGTTTGCAACTTTTGAGCAGTTGTCTACAAAGTTTAATTTACTGAATACTCATTTTTTTTTAGATATCTTCAAATTAGACATTTCATTAGCCCTTTAATACCACATTTTCCTGAACAACCTGATAAAAATGTTGTAGACTTGTTTCTTCAAATGAACCCCTTGGGTAAAGGTTTGATTTCTACTATTCATGTCAAATTTATGACTCTCAGACGAGCCCCTTGTGATAAAATTAAAACTGCTTGGGAGCTTGACTTAGGTTTTTCTTTGTCCAACAAGGTTTGGGATTCAATTCTTAAGTCAGTCAATTCAACTTCCTTATGTGCTCGTCATTGTCTTTTGTAGTTTAAAGTTGTCCACAGGGCTCATATGTCCAAAACCAAATTGGCGAAGTTTTACCTTGATATTAGTCCCTGGTGTGACAAATGCAAAGGAGGTGAGGCTTCCCTCATTCATATGTATTGGGCCTGTCCTTCTCTGGAAAAATTTTGGAAAGATGTTTTTTTAACTTTATCTTCCATATTAAATTGTCATTTGGAACCTGATCCTTTGATCGCTCTTTTCGGTATTTCTCAAGACTCTGACAAGCATTTGATCCCTGCTAAATGGTGAACATTGTCTTTTGCCTCTCTTTTAGCTAGACGCACAGTACTCCTTAAGTGGAGAGATGTTGTTCCCCCTACCCATGCTCAATGGCTTAGGGATATTATGTCTTGTTTAGATCTTGAAAAGATTTATTATTCACTTTTTAATTCAGACATAAAGTTCCATAAGGTGTGGGGACCTTCTCTTGAATATTTTCATAATTCTCACCTAGATTGACAGGTATTTTTTTTTCCTTCCCTTGATAGTCAGATCCTGCATTTCCAGCTTTCTTTGATTCTTTGATTAGGTAGCAGGCTGCTTTTTATTATTATTATTATTCATTTCTTTTTTTAATACAATATATAGCTCTGGGGTGATAAAAGTTTATCTCAAATGTCCTTTCAAATATTTATACTTACAATATAATGGTTGGCTCGGATCTGGATAGTGGGTGGGTTGGGTGCTTTCCTTTCTATTTTTCATTTTTAAAAAGGGTGACTTGCTCATTTGTCAAGATACGTATTATTGTTATTTTTGTCTGTATTGCAATCCTTCTATTTATACTATTGATTTTTTTTCTTCTATGCTGCAGTTTGTAGAAAATCATAAGTAAAATATTTAAAATAAATAAATAAAGACAGACTTAGGAACTGATCTCATTCATAACCCGGGGACTGCCTGCAAAGTTTTTTTTTACCTTGGGGGCTGGCACCAGAGAAATAAAAGACTACAAACGACAGTCTATAGTTAAAAACTCATTAATTCAAAGCAATATTCTTCAGAGCAAGGAGCCTGCCACTCTGATCTAGTCTTCAATCCAAAACATTCAAGCTATCTATACCTTCTGAAATAGCTCTATGAAGGCAGTTATTAAAAGAAACTACAAAAGTCAGCAATAATATTTTTTAAAAATGTTTTTCAAATCAAAAGGAGAGAAAATCATGATAAGTATCATCTCATGCTGACAATCTCCAATCCTGCTGCTTCCCAACGAAGCGCTAGATTTTGAAGTAAATTACCAGTCTGCTGACTTCACTATTTTACTTCCTTTGTTTAGCCTGAGGTAGGGAATACAGCACCAGATCCAGTTCTAAATTCCCTACCTGAGGCATATGGCAAAAGAGTTTAGAACATTATGTCTTTGACACTTAAACTAAAATCTCGACAACTACTTTCAGTTTGGTTGCAATATGTGACCAGAAAATCCTCCTGGAGTTTATACAGATTTATAATCTTTCAACAGAGAAAGAAAAAAAAACAAATCCTTGTGAATTTGAACAAACGCTTGTGAAAACACAAAAAAAGACTTAAGCTCCTGGGTCAAAGATCAAGATATTATTACGAGAGGAACTCCCACTCACAGGATCAGTGCAAGGTGACAGCTGCAGTTGATGATTGGAGCAAAATTAGAAATGTGAGATTGAAGGTCTACTATCAGGAAAAAAATATGTGATGTGAGACATTGGAATTTGCTAGGATCTTCTTAGTTCACTCATAAATGCCAACATTTCACACACCTCTTCAAATGCAGAAGTTACAATAAGCGCCACCATTTATTTCCCAGCTGCACTCTGCCACTGAGTCCTTTGTCCTCAGTGACCTGGGTTCGATTCTGACCTCCGGTGCTGCTTGTGTTGAATTTGCACCTGTTTCCACGTGGGTTTCATCTGAGAGATCCAGTTTCCTCCCACATCCCAAAGATTATCCCTAGGATGTAAGCTGCGATAGCTCATGAGAAAGTGAGAGAATAACAAACTTGCACTCAACATGAAAAAGACCAAGGAATTGATCGTGGGCTTCAGGAAGGGGCATTCAAGGGAACATATACCAGGCCTCATAAAGGGGTCAGCAGTAGAAAGTGTGAGCAGTTTCAGGTTCTGGGTGTCAACATCTCTGAAGATCTATCCTTGGCGCAACATATCCATGCAATTCTAAAGAAGGCATGCCAGCCGCTAAATTTCACGAAGAGTTTGAGATTTGGTATGTTACTAAAGACTACTGCATATTTCAACAGAAGGGAGAGAGCCCTCTGACTGGTTACATCACAACCTGCTATGGAGGTTCTAATGTATAGTATTGTAAGAGGCTGCAGAGGGATGTAGACTTAGCAAGTTCCATCACAGGCACAATCTTACCTGAGGATATCTTCAAAAGGTGGTGTTTCACAAAAGCAGCATCCATCATGAAGGACGCCTGCCACCCAGAACATATCCTCTGCTCATTGCTAAGCAGGAGGTACAGGAGCCTGAAGACACCCATTCACTGTTTTAGGAACAGTCTCTTCCCCTCCACCACCAGGAGGTGGCACGGTAGAATAGTTGTTAACACAACGCTTTACATTTCCAACCACTCAAGTTCAATTCCTGCCGCAGTCTGTAAAGAGTTTGTATATTCTCTCTGGGACTGCGTGGGTTTCTCCTGGGTGCTTCAATTTCCTTCTTTCCACTGTCCAAAGACGTACCAGTTGGCACATTAATTGGTCATTGTAAATTGTCCCTGATTTGACAAGGGTTAAGTGAGAGGCTGCTGGACAGTGCAGCTCAAATGGCCAGAAGCATCTATTCTGTGCAGTAACTCAATAAAGTTTGTGATTCTGAACAAAAAGAGGGATTAACATCGGATTAGTGTAAATAGTTGCTTGATTGTCAGTTGAGGCTCAGTAGCCTGAAGGGCTCTATCTCCCTATGACTAAAACCCAGCAGAAACGTGATGGTCTGAGATGTGTCTATTTTAATCCAAGGACTATTAGGAACAAAGTGGAAGAGCTCAGAGCGTGGATCAGTACTTGGAGCTCTGATGTTGTGGCCATTACAGAGACTTGGATGGCTCAGGGGCAGAAATGGTTACTTCAAGTGCCAGGCTTTAGATGTTTCAGAAAGGACAGGGAGGGAGGCAAAAGCGGTGGGGGCATGGCACTGTGATCAGAGATAGTGTCACGACTGCAGAAAAGGAGGAAGACATGGAGGGATTGTCTACGGAGTCTCTGTGGGTGGAAGTTAGGAACAGGAAGGGGTCAATAACCCTACTGGGTGTCTTTTTTATAGACAACCCAATAGCAACTGGTCATCGAGGAGAGATAGGGAGACAGATTCTGGAAAGGTGTAATTAATAACAGGGTTGTTGAGCATTTTGGAGATAGCGATCACAATTCTATCTCCTTTACCACAGCTTTGGAGAGGGATAGGGGCAGATAAGTTAGGAAAGTGTTTAATTGGAATAAGGGGAAATATGAGGCTATCAGGCAGGAACTTGGAAGCATAAATTGTAAACAGATTTTCTCAGGGAAACGTACGGAAGAAATGTGGCAAATGTTCAGGGGATATTTGCGTGGGGTTCTGCATAGCGTGGGGTTCTGCATAGCTACGTTCCAATGAGACAGGGAAAGGATGGTAGGGTACAGGAACTGTGATGTACAAAGGCTGTTGTAAATCCAGTCAAGAAGAAAAGAAAAGCTTACAAAAGGTTCAAAAAACTAGGTATGATAGAGATCTAGAAGATTATAAGGCTAGCAGGAAGGAGCTTAAGAATGAAATTAGGAGAGCCAGAAGGGGCCATGAGAAGGACTTGCCGGACAGGATTAAGGAAAACCCCAAGGCATTCTAGAAGTATGTGAAGAGCAAAGGATAAGAAGTGAGAGAATAAGACCAATCAAGTGTGACAGTGGAAAAGTGTGAATGGAACCGGAGGAGATAGCAGAGGTACTTAATGAACATGTTGCATCAGTATTCGCTACGGAAAAGGATCTTGGCGATTACAGGGATGACTTACAGCTGACCGAAAAGCTTGAGCATGTAGATATTAAGGAAGAGGATGTTCTGGAGCTTTTGGAAAGCATCAAGTTGGATATGTCACCAGGACCAGACGAGATGTACCGCAGGCTACTGTGGAAGGGGAGGGAGGAGATAGCTGAGCCTCTGGCGATGATCTTTGCATCATTAATGGGGATGGAAGAGGTTCCAGAGGATTCGATGTTTGTGGATGTTGTTCCCTTATTCAAGAAAGGGAGTAGAGATAGCCCAGGAAACAATAGACCAGTGAGTCTTACTTCAGTGGTTGGTAAGCGGATGGAGAAGATCCTGAGAGGCAGGATTTATGAACATTTGGAGAGGGATAAAATGATTAAGAATAGTCAGCATGGCTTTGCCAAAGGCAGGTCATGCCTTATGAGCTTGATTGAATTTTTTGACAATGTGACTTAACACATTGATGAAAGTACAGCAGTAGATGTAGTGTATATAGATTTCAGCAAGGCATTTGATAAGGCACCCCATGCACACCTTATTGAGAAAGTAAGGAGGCATGGGATCCAAGGGAACATTGCTTTGTGGATCCAGAACTGACTTGCTCACAGAAGACAGAGTGATTATAGACGGGTCATATTCTGCATGGAGGTCGGTGACCAGTGGTGTGCCTCAGGGATTTGTTCTGGGACCCCAACTCTTCATGAGTTTTATAAATGACCTGGTTGAGGAAGTGGAGGGATGGGTGAGTAAATTTGCTGATGACACAAATGCTGGGGGTATTGTAGATAGTGTGTAGGGCTGTCAGAGGTTACAGCAGGACACTGATAGGATGCAAAACTGGACTGAGAAGTGGCAGATGGAGTTCAAACCAGATAGGCGTTAGGTGGTTCATTTTGGTAGGTCAAAATATGATGGCAGAATATAGTATTAATGGTAAGACTCTTGGCAGTATGGAGGATCAGAGGGATCTTGGGGTCTGAGCCCATAGGACACTCAAAGCTGCTGCGCAGGTTGGCTCTGTAGTTAAGAAGGCATATGGTGCATTGACCTTCATCAATCGTGGGATTGAGTTTAGGAGCATAGAGGTAATGTTGCAACTATATAGGACGCTGGTCAGACCCCACTTGGAGTACTGTGCTCAGTTCTGGTCGCATCACTCCAGAAAGGATGTGGAAACCATAGAAAGGGTGCAGAGGAGATTTACAAGGATGTTGCCTGGATTGGGGAACATGCCTTATGAGAATACATTGAGTGAACACTGCCTTTTCTCCTTGGAGTGACGGAGGATGAGAGGTGACCTGATAGAGGTGTATAAGATGATGAGAGGCATTGATCATGTAGATAGTCAGAGGCTTTTTCCCAGGGCTGAAATGGTTAGCATGAAAGGGCACAGTTTTAAGGTGCTTGGAAACAGGTATAGAGGAGATGTCAGGGGTAAGTTTTTTTACGCAGAGAGTGGTGAATGCGTGGAATGGGCTGCTGGCGACGGTCGTGGAGGCGGAAACGATCTTTTAAGAGACTCCTGGATAGGTACATGGAGCTTGGAAAAATAGACGGCTATGGGTATCCCAAGGTAATTTCTAAGGTAAGGATATGTTCCACACAGCCTTGTTTGCCGAAGGGCTTGTATTGTGCTGTAGGTTTTCTATATCTCTATATTTTCACGCAAAGCTCTACAGTGGTTAATGGCTGCAGTTCACCATCACCTTCTCAAGGGCAACTGAGGTGGGCAATAAATGTCGGCCCTGCTAGTCACATCCAGATCTGAAAAATAATCAAGCTCTGGAGGCTTATACCTTAAATATGTTCAACAGATTGAAATATTTAACCATGAAGGAAATCAAGGACTTTGGGTCAGGGCAGGAGTTTACCGATGTTATTCTGACACGGGGGTGGCCATCTGCCCCACTGAGACCATACTTGCTCTCAGATAAATCCCATTTCAGTGTAGTCCTGGTTTACTCACCCTCACTTGCCCAACAACTCTCATTTGATTCTTTTGCCACGTGGCTACATTAAGGGATAACATACACTTGCTAATTAGCCTACCAGCTGCTCTTTACAATATAGAACATTACAGGACAGGAAGCAGGCCAGTTAACCCATAATGTAGCGCAGAACTAATTAAATTAGGAAGCAAATGCCCAACTAATCACTCCTACCTACACAATTTCCATGTCCTTCCATTTTGTGCACATTCATATGCCTATCCAAGAGTCTGTTGTATGTTTCCATCATATTTGCCTCCCCCACCAACCAAGAAACGCACTGCAAAAACCCAAAACTCTCCATGTGAAAACCTTGTCCCTTACATCTCCTTTGAACTTACACACTCTTATTTTAAATGCATGCCCTCTGGTATTAGATCTTTCAAACCTGGGAAAAGGATACTGGCTGTCTACGCCAATTATAAACTTGTAAGCCTCTATCAGAGCTCCCCTCAACCTCCACCACTCCAAAGGATGCAACCCAATTTTGTCCAACCTCCCCTTATCAATCATGCCCTCTGATCCAAGCTGGACCCTGATAAAGTTCTTCTGCAGCCTTACCAAAGCCCCTACATCTTTCCTATAATGGGGTGAGCAGAATTGAATACAATACTTCAGATGTCTCACTGAAGTTTCATAAAGATGCAACATGACTTTCCAACTCAAACTCATTTCCTCAACTAATAAAGACAAGTATGTCATACATCTTCTTTCTCACCCTATTAACCGCTTCAGGAACCCTAAGATCCCTCTAAGCATCAACACTGTCTCTTTGCATTTAATTTTCCAAAGTACAGCACTTCCCATTTGGCTGAGTTAAACATCATCTGCCATTACTCCACCTCTATCTGTAACCAATCTATATTCAGCTGTGTTCTTTGCCAATCTTCTATGCTATCCACATCATCATTAATTTATTATCATCTGCAAATTCACCAACCCAGCCATCTGTGCTTTCATCCAGTTTATACATATCAAAAACAGCAAATGTCCCAGTACAGATCCCAGCAGAGTATCATCAGCCAGAATAAGTCCCATTAACCACTACCTTCTTTTATGGGCAAGCCAATTCATCATGTATCCCATGCATCTTAATCTTTTGGTTAAGCCTCCCATGACAGACCTTGTCAAGTGCCTCTGTAAAATTCATGCAGACAATATTCACAGCTCTACCTTCAACAACTATTTGAAAAGCTCAATCCAGTTCGTAAAACGTGAGCTGGCCTGCACAAAGCCATGTTGTCCCTAATCAGGCCATGGTTTAGCAATTGCTCTTAAATGCTATCCCTAAGCATCTTCTCCAGCAACTCCCCTACCACTAACCAGTCTATAGTTTCCAGGATTTTCCTCATTTCGCTTTTTGAATAATGGAACAACATTAGCTACTCACCAGTACTCTGGGATCTCACCCGTGTCTGGACGAGGCATAAAAAAAATTGGTTAGGGTCCAGCAACAGCAATCTGGGCATTTGTCCACCTTAATGGTCTTTAGGTGACCCAACATTGCCTCTTTATGTTAAAAAGCCAAAGCAAATTCACATTTCCCTTCCTGTCCTCAGTGTCCTTTTCTTTGGTAAATACTTATGCAAAGTACACTTTCAGGTCCTCACCCACATCTTCAACCTCCAAGCACATGTTCCCTCTGTTATCCTTAAGTGGTCCTATCTGCTCCTGACTCATTTTCTTGCTCTTGCTTTTTTGTATAGCATGTCTTGAGATTCTCTTTAATCCAATTTACCAACAACTTTTCATGGCTCATCCTGGGCTTCCTAATTCCCTTCTTGGTCTTCTACAGTCTTGCTTGATTTTACCTTCCTAAATCTTTATAGTGTTTCTTTCTTCCTTCTTGACTAAGCTTACCACCTCTCTCCTTACCTTGCCATCATCACCCTTCCTTCTTACGGGAACAGTCTGAACTCTATAGCCGTGGAAGGAAACCAGTGCAACAAGCAAAACCAATGCAGACTGAGGAGAATGTGCAAACACCCCAGAGAAAACATCTGACATCAAGATCAAATCCAGATCCTTAACGCCGCACCACCATGCCACAGGTGCCAGGAAAATGGATTTGGGGAAAGTTGGATTGTGATATGAGGCAAACTCAAAGGGTTTCCTAAATCTATTCTTGTTAAAACAAAATTTAATCTTTAAAATTTCTTTCCCAGAACTGAAGCAGTTCAAGACGGTAACTAACTCATGATCACTGCCTTAGGAGCAATCTAAGATAGCTAATAAATGCCGGGCGGCTGGTGATGCCTGCATCTTATAAACTTATAATTGTGAAAAGGTTATTTTATTGCAATTTACACTTATGTAAGTTTGGCATGAAGCAGTATATCATCTTTGAATCCAAGATTTTCACTTCACAATCTTAATTTAGTTCAGTGATAAATGGACTTAAGATGCACGTTGTGGGTGATGGAGAAATGGAAGTAAATTTTCCAGATGGTTCAAACAAAAACCATCATGACTTGTCACGACGCAAGCAAATGGATATTTGAACAGCCTGCAGGAATTGAAACTTCAAAAGCCAGCAATACAAAAGCATGGCAATTCTGAATCTCAAGTTTCCAGAATTCTGAAAAGAAAAACAGGTGTCTTGAAGGTCTGGAAAAGAAATGAGAACCAGAATAGAAAACAAAGCCTGAAAGGCAAGATAGCCAAACTGGAGAAAGCACTGGATAGAAGGGCATTAAAATGGAACAACTTCCATGTTTATAGCACCTATCATAACTTCAAAACATCCCAATGAGATTTTACATCCAACTTACTGTAGTCCCTGCTGTAATATATGGAAACTATAAACACAAATGGATAATGACAAGATAAAATGTTTATTAGTAATACTGCTCAACTGCTAAACATTGGCCAGGATTGTGCTATTTGAAGAGAAGGGAAGTAGTAAAGGTCAGATCTTTCATGACATCTGAAATGATTAAACATCCTTTTTGAAAGAGGGTTCACCGAGTGGCACCTCAATATCTAACTGAGGTAGCAATTGAGATTAAGTACTCAATTTTCTGACAGCGGCAAGGGTGACACTTGGAGCAAGGCTTAAGAACTAAGACGCAAAAGAATTCAGGAAGTCCCAATCCAGCAGCCTGATGAAAGTTGAGGTATATACCTCCAAAGTACTTGATCTGGAACCTTTGGGACATTTAATGATATTTTACTCCATTGTAAAGTGACACTTAAAGCTATTTAAAGGAAAGGAAGGAAAAGGTTTATCATTTAAGTATCTATTCAAAGCCATTAACAATTTCGATGACAACAGACACCCCTTTCGTAGTGCTTTATCAAGCCTATACAAAGAGGAAGCACTGGGGAAATAAGATGAAAATGCAAGGCACTGTTATATTCTATGTTACTGGTGGTGAATAAGACGGGGCTCCGACCCAAAAATTAATGACTGCATTGGGTTGAGGTAGGGTGAGATGATAGTTTCCGGACAAGAGGTGTCTGGAAACATGAGTTAAAAGAGCAAAAGACATGACAGTAGATCAGTAATGTCAGACATTAAATTAAATACTTTATAAATCTCAGTGATATTATCAATAGCAAAACAAGTTTCAAAGGGATGGAGATACCACAGTGGTTAAAGAAATTAAGGATAGATTTAAACTGAAAGAAAAAGCACAAAAATTGTGAAGATAGACAACTGGAAAACACACTATAAGAGCTAAGAGCAAATACATTTTAGAACTCCTAGAGAGTACTTAAAACAAATACTTTAGAGGATGAGATGTGGGAATTAAAACTGGGAAATAGAGAAATGGCAGAGATTCTAAATAATTATTTTGAACTGGTAATGGGATTGTTCTGGTCACATAGACTGAAATACATCAAAAATCTTTTGCTTGCATGCCATCCAGAGACATTTCATGCACAAGTACTTTGAAGTAGCACATAGAGGAAAACAAAGCACAGGATGCAGAATTATAGTGCTAGTTACAGAGCAAGTAAAGTTCAGGTAGAAAAATAAAGTTCAAGGGATATGATGAGATAGATTAAAAGATCAGGAGTTCGTATACATGGTATAAGATGTCTATTCAAGAGTCCTATAACTCTGTCCTTGAGCCTGGTGGTACGTGCTCTCGAGGTTTTGTATCTTCTGTTCAATGGGAGAGGGAAGAAGAGAGAATAAACAGGGTGAGAGGGGTCCTTAACTATGTTGACTGCTTTCCTGAGGCAGCAAGCAGTGTAGACACCATCATGGAGGAAAGGCTATATTTCGTTGATCAAATTCAGTTCTGGTCACCTCCTTACACGAACGAACTGAAAGTATTTGTTATTGTGAGTAAAAAAAAATCTCCATGGGTTCGCAAGTCCCATTTGTTGGTATTGAAAGCTAATACATTGATCTATTTTCTCGCACCTTAAAAGATGTAGTAGCAAGAGAATGGATGCATTGTTTGTAATCTATGAAAATTCTTCAGATT
The DNA here is from genome assembly GCF_963921235.1 of Mobula hypostoma. Lineage (NCBI taxonomy): Eukaryota > Metazoa > Chordata > Chondrichthyes > Myliobatiformes > Myliobatidae > Mobula > Mobula hypostoma. The sequence continues at coordinate 34,012,759 of NC_086104.1, forward strand.
CTGGAGAGCTCCCAAAGGATTAGAAAAACATAAATGTAAAGCCACAAATCCAGAAAGAAGGGAAATAGAAAGTAGGAAACCTTTAGTCACCTAGCCTAACATTTGTAAATGGAAAAATGCTGGCGTCCACTATAAAGGTAGTAACAGCAAGAGAATTTTAAAAAAAATCAAAATAATTTAGATTACAGTTTCATTAAAGAGAAATGACATTTTTGCTAGGATTCTTTAAGGATGTAACAATTATTGGGAACAAAAGGCTATCAGTAAGTGTAATGTAGCTGAAATTCTAAAAGGCATTTTGATAAGGTACCACACAAAAGTTACTGAACAAGATAAAAATGTATGATATATTCACATAGATGGGAAACTGCTTTACTAACAGAAAAGTGTTTGCGATAAATGGATCTTTTTCAGATAGATGAACTTTATTGATAACAAGAATGGTGCCACAGTGATTAGACCTGGGCCCTCACTATTTATTATCTACAATGATTACTTGGAGAAGGGACAAACTGTGGTACAAGCAAATTTGCTCAATTTAGAAAGATAGGTGCGTTAGTAAGTTGTGAATCAGGATAGCTTAGGTAAATGGTCAATCAACGCAACTTAATTCCTTGCCTCTGAAGTGCGTTTAAGGTACTTTTCACTAGGAAATCTCAATTCTATATTCTTAAATTGGGAGTGCTTCGTACTGAAAAACCAGCTCAAGAACTCGGCTGTATACCACTTGCTGACACTGAAAGCTTGAAATGAAACAGATTCACATGCAGACCACTGCAGATACTGAAAACCCAAAATAAAGACAGAAAGTACTTGACCAGTGCTGGCATTTTGTTTTTAGTTAAGTTCACAATTTTGATGTCATGAGATCACTTTTCCCCTTTGCACCCCTATCCAACCATGACAAAGAGATATCCTCTTCCTCCTCACATCACATCTTCATTTTTATTTTGCGTGCATGACTTTAACCACATAAAAGTTTTGCAAGTATGCCCCTACATTCACACTTTTTTTTAAAACAAATTATGCTGTTATTAAGCAAGCTTAAGAAGCCTCTAACCAAGGTTATATACTTACAACAAAACTTCAGGTGGGACACATTATCTAAAGAACATGACCATCTCTTGATGAAGAGAATGGGAGAAGCTGGGCAATGCATCTATTGAGTACAGCCATGGACTAGTTTCCCCAGTGAGAAATTAATATTAAGCTCAAACTCTAAATGCCAAATATACTGGGACCATAATAGATTGAGAGTGAGATCCAGTGGGTGCAATTTCTAATAAAGTAATGTAATCTCTACAACCATTGCAGACATCAGGAAAAATAAATAATTGACTAGCTTCTGAGATACCCTGCAGCTCCAAAATGCACATCAGAATCAGAATCGCTTTATTGCCCATATATGAAACAAACCAGAATTAACTGTGGTTCAGTGCCAAGCATAAAGCATAGGACATTTCCATAACAGACAACACAATAGGAACCAGCAACTTACAAGACAGTAATGCAAACAGCCATGAGCAATCAACCATGAGCTGAATAGTCAAATGAGCTAACTTTTATTTCTACAACAGCTTTTCCATATAATCTTCAAAGAAGCAGGAAAGCAAATAATTTGTGTAATGCAAAATGTACGCAATATAAAATACTGTACAAGTCATCGAGAACCTATTTTATGCTCTTCCCATTCCAATAAACTTCCCCCCCACCCCAAATTATACTCTTATCCACCCACTAGAGACAAATTACAGCTGCTCATTAACCTACCAACACTCATAACTTCGGATGCATAAGAAACAGAAGAATTGAGGAAAACATGAAATGCCTTGATGGAACTTGGATTGAACCTCGGTATGCTGGTACTGTGAGGAAGTAGGTCTAATGCTTACACCACCATAACATCCACTAAGTTCGTTATTCATGAGTACGGGCACCACTGATTAAATTACCATTTCCTGCCCATTCTTAATTACTTGGGAACAGAAAGGCTTGTGAGGCTAATTGAGAGGACTGTTAAGTATCAATCACGTTTCTAGAGCCCTGGGCAGGTAAGTAGGATATAGAGTGGATTCTGTTTAATTGGCACACATCAGGACTAAGACATTTTGGCCCAATTAGCCGAAGTTTCATGGAAATAGTTTAAAAACGTATAAAAAAGAAACTACTGGTTAACTGAGTAATAAATTATGCATTTCAAATGAAATACAGAACAAATTAGAACACTACCAATACTTCTACAGTGTTATAAAACTGTGTCTTAGTTCCTTATGGTTATCAATGGAAGAATTTATCACAGCAATGTTCCTTTGAATGACTGTAAGTGAACAAAATTAGTGCAGACACCCAGTGTAGTCAGACAAGGAACTGCATTCATTGCCTTCCTGCATGGTCAAAATAATAAAAAACAAAATGATCAAAAATCACTGCTTTTTGAATCAGAGTCCTTTGGCCCAAATGGATAACATAACACAAGCACACGCAAAAGACGCTACTTAAAATTTAATTGTTCTGTAATGTTTAACAGCCGTTTCTTGCATCTGCAAGCCTGAATGCTTCAAACCACAGCGAGCCAAACAGTTCTGAATTATCTTACTGCTTACTTCTTGTCAATTAAAGTGCCAAAAATTACAGCTTTTTGAAGACCAACACACACAACTGATACTATTTAAATCTGTTCAGCAACAGAAACATAGGAATCCTGACTATTTTGTCAATTAGTTTTTCCACTTTAAAAGTTGTCCTGAATAAGCCATGATTAACCGATGGCCCAATGAACCAGAAACTGCTGTATTTTCTTCTCTGAAAGTTGTTAGTGAATCAGCTGTTTTTTTAAACAACAATTCTGTTGCTTCATGATTACCCATTATATAAACTATTTCTAAAAAATCTAGTTTTATTCCTGAGTCATGATGAAGCGTCTTGGCCAGAAACATTTAACTGTTTATTCATTTCCACAGATGCTGCCTGACCTGCTGAGTTCTTCCAGCATTTAGTGTGTGTTGCTCTAGTTCTATTTAATCATCTGAATTAATTTTCTCACGACTGAACAAAGGATTCAGATTTAAATGCAAACTGCAGAAATGGATTACATTTTATATAAACAGCTACACCTACAAACCAGTCATTAAAATTGGCCCAAAATATCTCGGAAGCATCAGCTTGCCACTCCCTTACTCAATCTGAACTAATAATCTGCACTGTGACTATAAATAGCTGCCAACTATGTTTGCAAAGCCTCTGAAATGGACAACTTTCAAAACCCATTAAAATTAATCATTAATACGTCAATCATTAAAACTTGGGGAAAACTTAAGTTTAAAACACTTAAACGGCTACATTTAACTCAATTGAAATGTAATTAATGTTACATTTTATCCTCTTTCAAAATGAATAGTTGTATTTGGTAGAGATAAGTGAACAGAGCTATTGTTTGAGGTCAAAGATTTGGGTCTGCTGGACAGTCTTCAGCTTGAAAGGTTAAACCCTCGTTCCACAAATGCTGCCTGATCTGTTTGTGTTTCCAGAATTGTCTCTGTTAATTTTAGATTTCCAACACTATAGCGAGCAGAGATTCAACAGACAGATTTCCTATCACAATTCAAAGTTGCTGGTGAACGCAGCAGGCCAAGCAGCATCTATAGGAAGAGGCGCAGTCGACGTTTCAGGCCGAGACCCTTCGTCAGGACTAACTGAAGGAAGAGTGAGTAAGGGATTTGAAAGCTGGAGGGGGAGGGGGAGATGCAAAATGATAGGAGAAGACAGGAGGGGGAGGGATAGAGCCGAGAGCTGGACAGGTGACAGGCAGAAGGGGATACGAGAGGATCATGGGACAGGAGGTCCGGGAAGAAAGACGGGGGGGGGGGGGTGACCCAGAGGATGGGCAAGAGGTATATTCAGAGGGACAGAGAGAGAAAAAGGAGAGTGAGAGAAAGAATATGTGCATAAAAAAGAGTAACAGATGGGGTACGAGGGGGAGGTGGGGCCTAGCGGAAGTTAGAGAAGTCAATGTTCATGCCATCAGGTTGGAGGCTACCCATACGGAATATAAGGTGTTGTTCCTCCAACCTGAGTGTGGCTTCATCTTTACAGTAGAGGAGGCCGTGGATAGACATGTCAGAATGGGAATGGGATGTGGAATTAAAATGTGTGGCCACTGGGAGATCCTGCTTTCTCTGGCGGACAGAGCGTAGATGTTCAGCAAAGCGGTCTCCCAGTCTGCGTCGGGTCTCACCAATATATAAAAGGCCACATCGGGAGCACCGGACGCAGTATATCACCCCAGTCGACTCACAGGTGAAGTGATGCCTCACCTGGAAGGACTGTTTGGGGCCCTGAATGGTGGTAAGGGAGGAAGTGTAAGGGCATGTGTAGCACTTGTTCCGCTTACACGGATAAGTGCCAGGAGGGAGATCAGTGGGGAGGGATGGGGGGGACGAATGGACAAGGGAGTTGTGTAGGGAGCGATCCCTGCGGAATGCAGAGAGAGGCGGGGAGGGAAAGATATGCTTAGTGGTGGGATCCCGTTGGAGGTGGCGGAAGTTACGGAGAATAATATGTTGGACCCGGAGGCTGGTGGGGTGGTAGGTGAGGACCAGGGGAACCCTATTCCTAGTGGGGTGGTGGGAGGATGGAGTGAGAGCAGATGTACGTGAAATGGGGGAGATGCGTTTAAGAGCAGAGTTGATAGTGGAGGAAGGGAAGCCCCTTTCTTTAAAAAATGAAGACATCTCCCTCGTCCTAGAATGAAAAGCCTCATCCTGAGAGCAGATGCGGCGGAGACGGAGGAATTGCGAGAAGGGGATGGCGTTTTTGCAGGAGACAGGGTGAGAAGAGGAATAGTCCAGATAGCTGTGAGAGTCAGTAGGCTTATAGTAGACATCAGTGGATAAGCTGTCTCCAGAGACAGAGACAGAAAGATCTAGAAAGGGGAGGGAGGTGTCGGAAATGGACCAGGTAAACTTGAGGGCAGGGTGAAAGTTGGAGGCAAAGTTAATAAAGTCAACGAGTTCTGCATGCGTGCAGGAAGCAGCGCCAATGCAGTCGTCGATGTAGCGAAGGAAAAGTGGGGGACAGATACCAGAATAGGCACGGAACATAGATTGTTCCACAAACCCAACAAAAAGGCAGGCATAGCTAGGACCCATACGGGTGCCCATAGCTACACCTTTAGTTTGGAGGAAATGGGAGGAGCAAAAGGAGAAATTATTAAGAGTAAGGACTAATTCTGCTAGACGGAGCAGAGTGGTGGTAGAGGGGAACTGATTAGGTCTGGAATCCAAAAAGAAGCGTAGAGCTTTGGGACCGTCCTGATGGGGGATGGAAGTATATAGGGACTGGACATCCATGGTGAAAATAAAGCGGTGGGGGGCCAGGGAACTTAAAATCATCGAAAAGTTTAAGACATGACATAAATGTCACGAACATTTATGTTACGCTCTTAAACTTTTCGATGATTTTAAGTTCCCTGGCCCCCACCGCTTTATTTTCACCTTGGATGTCCAGTCCCTATATACTTCCATCCCCCATCAGGAAGGTCTCAAAGCTCTACGCTTCTTTTTGGATTCCAGACCTAATCAGTTCCCCTCTACCACCACTCTGCTCCGTCTAGCAGAATTAGTCCTTACTCTTAATAATTTCTCCTTTTGCTCCTCCCATTTCCTCCAAACTAAAGGTGTAGCTATGGGCACCCGTATGGGTCCTAGCTATGCCTGCCTTTTTGTTGGGTTTGTGGAACAATCTATGTTCCGTGCCTATTCTGGTATCTGTCCCCCACTTTTCCTTCGCTACATCGACGACTGCATTGGCGCTGCTTCCTGCACGCATGCAGAACTCGTTGACTTTATTAACTTTGCCTCCAACTTTCACCCTGCCCTCAAGTTTACCTGGTCCATTTCCGACACCTCCCTCCCCTTTCTAGATCTTTCTGTCTCTGTCTCTGGAGACAGCTTATCCACTGATGTCTACTATAAGCCTACTGACTCTCACAGCTATCTGGACTATTCCTCTTCTCACCCTGTCTCCTGCAAAAACGCCATCCCCTTCTCGCAATTCCTCCGTCTCCGCCGCATCTGCTCTCAGGATGAGGCTTTTCATTCTAGGACGAGGGAGATGTCTTCATTTTTTAAAGAAAGGGGCTTCCCTTCCTCCACTATCAACTCTGCTCTTAAACGCATCTCCCCCATTTCACGTACATCTGCTCTCACTCCATCCTCCCACCACCCCACTAGGAATAGGGTTCCCCTGGTCCTCACCTACCACCCCACCAGCCTCCGGGTCCAACATATTATTCTCCGTAACTTCCGCCACCTCCAACGGGATCCCACCACTAAGCATATCTTTCCCTCCCCGCCTCTCTCTGCATTCCGCAGGGATCGCTCCCTACACAACTCCCTTGTCCATTCGTCCCCCCCATCCCTCCCCACTGATCTCCCTCCTGGCACTTATCCGTGTAAGCGGAACAAGTGCTACACATGCCCTTACACTTCCTCCCTTACCACCATTCAGGGCCCCAAACAGTCCTTCCAGGTGAGGCATCACTTCACCTGTGAGTCGACTGGGGTGATATACTGCGTCCGGTGCTCCCGATGTGGCCTTTTATATATTGGTGAGACCCGACGCAGACTGGGAGACCGCTTTGCTGAACATCTACGCTCTGTCCGCCAGAGAAAGCAGGATCTCCCAGTGGCCACACATTTTAATTCCACATCCCATTCCCATTCTGACATGTCTATCCACGGCCTCCTCTACTGTAAAGATGAAGCCACACTCAGGTTGGAGGAACAACACCTTATATTCCGTATGGGTAGCCTCCAACCTGATGGCATGAACATTGACTTCTCTAACTTCCGCTAGGCCCCACCTCCCCCTCGTACCCCATCTGTTACTCTTTTTTATGCACACATTCTTTCTCTCACTCTCCTTTTTCTCCCTCTGTCCCTCTGAATATACCTCTTGCCCATCCTCTGGGTCACCCCCCCCCCGTCTTTCTTCCCGGACCTCCTGTCCCATGATCCTCTCGTATCCCCTTCTGCCGATCACCTGTCCAGCTCTCGGCTCCATCCCTCCCCCTCCTGTCTTCTCCTATCATTTTGCATCTCCCCCTCCCCCTCCAGCTTTCAAATCCCTTACTCACTCTTCCTTCAGTTAGTCCTGACGAAGGGTCTCGGCCTGAAACGTCGACTGCGCCTCTTCCTATAGATGCTGCTTGGCCTGCTGCGTTCACCAGCAACTTTGATGTATGTTGCTTGAATTTCCAGCATCTGCAGAATTCCTGTTGTTTCCTATCACAATTGTCAGGATACTGCAGGAAATTGGCACTCCACTGCGGGATATTGAGAAGTCCAATATCAAAATGCAGGGAGAATGGCAGCAATAAGAACTCCTCAGAATCTGGTGCTTTCACTTTTGTGCCTACATGCAGGGGCATCTGAACTTTTTGAGAGTTATATGGGGAAATGTCACTGAAGCAACTCAGGTAAACATGGGGCTTCACATATAATACTATTGTTTCATCCAAAAGGAGTGTCTAACCAATGATAGAAACCAATACACTATTCATTCTACTCGTTGGTCCTTAAAATAAATGAGATTATCTTAGACATCCTACAGCATTCGTTCAACATTTTACAAAATCAGATCAATGACAATATTAAAAGCTAGAACACACATGAACACAAATAGCAATAGAAATATCACCAAAAATAAAACAAATTAAATATAGTGATAATGACAGAAGCCCAGGACGTTTTTTTTATATGCACGGGATCAATATCCGGTACCAGTTTACACAAAGCACTGAAATATATCACTTAATAATGTGAAAAGGAACGGGCTACGAGGATCGTGTTACAGGTCCAATCTGATGGCTTTTAATAGACTGTAAAATCTAGCTGCAGCTATCCCTGAGAGTCTGGATCATTTATGATAAAACCTACTGAGCGGGACGAAAAAAAGCTTCAGAACATTTATTGGTCATTTGGTTGGCTGTGCAATTCTTATATAAAAAACTTGAAAACTGGCCGATGTTTAACTGCAATGCTATGTTTCAAAGTGCCCATTTCAGAACTGCAGTTGATGGTGAAGCACATTACCTTCACAAAATAAATCATACATGTCTTACCTGATACATTCCAACTCCTATGTGTTTTGGCTCAATTTTTACTAACTCAGCCAATGGATCCTGAACACGTCTTGCTATGGATACTAGAGAGGGAAAACAGACAAGAAACACAAGGCCATTGAAACATGCAACTTACTTAAGTCACAATTCACAATAAAATTTTTTTCTTCACTCTCTTCACATTTTTGTATTCATGGCAAAGTTAATGTTCATGAGTGCATTTGTAGAATGGAATTTTATGAAAATACTCTTTAATTAAGGATGCAGGAAGGAGATAAATTATGTTCTAATTTCAACAGCTAGCTTACTAAAATCACACTCTTAAGAGATAAATGCAGTCCGTTAAGTTACATTTTCCTGTTCTATTAATTTTTAGATACATATTCCAGTTAAATACAAATACCAATTATTCTTGCCCTGCCAGACCCCACGTGAAAATAAAGTCATTCCATTTCAGCAATTCCTTGTGGGAATAGATCCCAGCAGAACTTGGCAATACTGGAATGATGTGGAAGCGGGGGTACCAATAGAACACAGATGAAGACCATGAGAGGGAAAAAAACGATAAGACTCATAGAATCATACAAGACAATGGCACATAGATTTTATTCCGCTCACTGAACCTATGCTGGCAAAAAGATTGTAGGCTTATCCCATTGCCAGTTTTTGGTGTACGTCTAGGCAAGGTATGCTCATTCAGGTATCTGCTAAGTGTGGTGAAAGCTTCATCCTAGACATTCTTTCTATCAATTTCTTTGTTATCAAGGTCGTCTCTTTGGACAGAGATGAGGAGGTATTTCTTCAGCCAGAGGGTGGTGAATCTGTAGATTCATTGCTACTGACAGCCCTGGAAGCCAAGTCAGTGGTATATTTAAAGCGGAGATTGATATGTTCTTGATTAATAAGGGCATCTAAGGTTTCAGGGAGAAGTCAAATGGATGGGTTGAAATCAGCTGAGATCAGAGGGCGGAGCAGTCTTGATGGGCCAAATAGCATAATCCTGCGTTGATGCCTTATGATCTAATACACCCCCCCATAACCCTTCTACAAGTTAACTTGAATGTTGCTACTTTCTACTCGGAGAAATACATCCTATTTATTTTGTCTCACAAACAAGAGAAAATCTGCAAAAGCTGTAAATGCAAGCAACACACACAAAATGTTGGAGGAACTCAGCAGGCCAGGCAGTTTGTTTTTTTGGAAAAGAGTACAGTTAACGTTTCGAGCTGAGACCCTTCAGCAGGACTGTAGCAAAAAAAGATGAGGAGTAGGGTTAAAAGGTGGGGTGAGGGGGATAGAGAAACACAAAGTGATAGGTGAAACCAGGGAGGGGGAGGGGTGAAGTAAAGAGCTGGGAAATTGATTGGTGAAAGAGATACAGTGCTGGAGAAGGGAGGGTTCAAAAGGAGAGGACAGAAGGCTGTGGAAGAAAGAAAAGGCAGGAGGAGCACCAGAGGGAGGCAATGGGCAGGCAAGGAGTTAATGTAAAAGAGGGAAAACGGGATGGAGAATGGTGAAGGGGTGGGGGGCATTACCAGGAGTTCGAGGAATCGATGTTCATGCTGTCAAGTTAGAGGCTACACAAGACGGAATAAAAGGTGTTGTCTCTCCAACCCGAGTGTGGCCTCATCACGAAAGTGGAAGAGGCCATGGATAGACATATCGGAATGGGACTGGGAAGTGGAATTAAAATGGGTGGGACTGGGAAGTGGAATTAAAATGGGTGGGACTGGGAGATCCCACTTTTTCTGGCGGATGGAGCATAGGTGCTCAGCGAAGCGGCCTCCCAATCTACGGTGGGTCTCACTGATATACAAGAGGCCACACTGGGAGCACTGGACACAGTATGCAACCCCAACAGGCTCACAGGTGAAGTGTTGCCTTATCTGGAAGGATTGTTTGGGGCCCTGAAGTCAAGTCAAGTCAAGTCACTTTTTATTGTCATTTCAACCATAACTGCTGGTACAGAACACAGTAAAAATGAGACAACCGTTTCCAGGACCATGGTGCTACATGAAACAATACAAAAACTACACTGAACTACGTAAAAACAACACAAAAACTACACTAGACTACAGACCTATCCAGGACTGCATAAACTGCACAGAACAGTGCAGGCACTACAATAAATAATAAACAAGATAGTAGGCACAGTAGAGGGTATAGTACAGCAGTCCCTATCCACCGGGCCGCAAAGCATGTGCTACCGGGCCGTGAGGAAACGATAGGAGTCAGCTGCACCTTTCCTCATTCCCTGTCATGCACTCTTGAACTTGAACACAGGGTTGCCAACTGTCCCGTACTTGCCGGGACATCTGGTATATTGGGTTAAATTGGTTTGTCCCGTATTTCCCCCGCTAAGGTATAACGTTTTTATGAAACCTCTCGTGCCAAAATGGTGTAAAGCGCAGAAGCAATTACCATTAATTTATATAGGAAAAATTTTTGAGCGTTCCCAGACCCAAAAAATAACCTAACAAATCATACCAAATAACACATAAAACCAAAAATAAATAACATTAACATGTAGTAAAAGCAGGAATGATATGATAAATACACAGCCTATATAAAGTAGAAATAACGTATGTACAGCGTAGTCAGGAAGATGAAGGCAAAAGTGATTTGCGGGGAAAAAATTGGCATGTACGCGCATGCACACATCACATGTCCACATCACACATGCGCACATGGGTGCCCGCACAAGGCTTCATGGTCATGGTAGTCTTTCCTGGGGTAAAGTGTCCCGGAATTTGACTGCTACTTTTGTCCCTTATTTGGGAGTGAGAAAGCTGGCAACCCAAACTGTAAAAGACACGTTGAGGTGAGTTTAACCCTACTTCAACACTGCTTCCCCTCCCCCACCGGTCGGCCGGTCCGCAAGAATATTGTCAATATTAAACCGGTCCGCGGTGCAAAAATGGTTGAGGACCCCTGGTATAGTAGGTTGGTGTCAGGCCAGGCTCTGGGTATTGAGGAGTCTGATGGCTTGGGGGAAGAAACTGTTACATAGTCTGGTCATGAGAGCCCGAATGCTTCGGTGCCTTTTTCCAGATGGCAGGAGGGAGAAGAGTTTATATGAGGGGTGCGTGGGGTCCTTCATAATGCTGTTTGCTTTGCGGATGCAGCGTGTGGTGTAAATGTCTGTGATGGCAGGAAGAGAGACCCCGATGATCTTCTCAGCTGACCTCACTATCCACTGCAGAGCCTTGCGATCCGAGCAGTAAGGGAGGACGTCTCCTTCATTCTGGAAGGTAAAACCTCATCCTGAGAGCAGATGTGGCGGAAGGGAGGAATTGAGAGAAAGGGGTGGTATTTCTACAAGTAACAGAGTGGGAGGAGATATAGTCCAGATAGCTGTGAGATTCTGTGGGTTTATAATAGACACCTGTAGATACGCTGTCTCTAGAGACAGAGACAGAGAGATTGAGAAAGGGAAGGGAGGTGTCGTAAAAGGACCAGGTAAACTTGAGGGCGGAGTGGAAGTTGGAGGCAAATTAGATGAAATCTATGAGTTCTGCATGGGTGCAGGAAGCAGCACCAATGCTGTAATTGATGTAACATAGGAAAACTGCAGGTTGGCCACCAGTGTAGGCTTGGAACATAGACAGTTCCACGTAGCTGACAAACAGGCTGGCACAGCTGGGACCCATGCCTGTGGCTACACCTTTTGTTTGAAGGAAGTGGGAAGAGCCAAAGGAGAAATTATTAAGAGTGAGGACAAGCTCCACTAGGTGGAGCAGAGTGGTGGTGGAGGGGAAGTGGTTGGGTCTGCTGTCCAGAAAGAAACGGAGAGCTTTGAGGAACTTCCTGGTGGGGAATGGAGGTGTATTGGGACGGCACATCCTTAGTAAAAATAAGATGATGGGGGCCAGGGAACTTGAAATCATTGAAAAGATCCAGAGTGTGTGAAGTGTCATGAATGAAGCTAGGTAGGGACTGAACAAGAGGGGATAAAACAGAGTTGAGATATGAGATATGAGTTCAGTGGGGCAGGAACAAGCTGAAACAATGGACCTACCTGGACAAGTGGGTTTGTGGATCTTGGGTAGAAGGCAGAAATGGGAGGTGTGGGGTGCAGGAACTATAAGGTTGGTGGCAGTGGATGGGAGATCCCAGAGTTAATAAGGTTGGTGATGGTGTGAGAAACAATGGCCTTGTACTCCTTAGTGGAGACCTGCTCAAGGGGTAAGTAAAAGGAGGTGTCTGAGAGTTGTCGCTGGGCCTCAGCAAGGTAGAGATCTGTACGCCAGACTACTACAGCACCACCCCCCCCTTATCTGTGGGTTTGATGGTGAGGTTAGGATTGGTGTGGAGGGAGTGGAGAGCAGAGTGTTCGGAAGGAGTGAGATTGAAATTGGAGAGAGGAGTGTTGAAGTCAAGACAGTTGATGTCCCATCAGCAGTTGGCAATGAAAAGGCCCACAGCAGGCAAAAGGTAACAAGGAAGAGAAGGATTTGAGGACGGCAGAAGGAGACATGGGTGTTGGGTGTAGAGTCCTTGCCAAAGAAATAGGCTCGGAGACAGAGGCAGAAGAAGAGCCAAGCATCATGACGGGCGCGGATTGAGGTGTGGGAATAGGGTTGTCATGGCGTTGCAACTTCATTCACCTCAATTCTTCTTCACCTGAATTTTCTTATCCAAAGGTTTTTTGGAAGTCAAGAATGAGGCATAAAACTTGTTGCTTATGGCTGTTTTACAAGATGTTACAAAAATGTAAAATAGAAAAAAGGAGCCAAGAGAACGAACAAAAGATAAAGAAAAAAAGGTAGTCGTGGTCATCTTGTACTCAGAGTGGAGGAAAAAAATTCCAATGTTAACAATTAGTCTATAAAGTAGTCAGATTTAAGTAATGTGACACCTGCTATAGAAAACTAAGAAGCTTCTGGAAGAATACAGTAGCAACTGTACTGTAATTGCTGGAAAATTCACTAAAATACCAGTACATAGTTGATTATAAAAAAATACAAGCAAGCACAAGTTAAACTACAAGAAAAATGATAACTCTACATCCCAATCCAACAGAACTCTGACTAGACAGTCTCCTCACATAAATTAGAGGCAGATGATCTGCTTTGCTGAGACAAGCAGATGTTTGCACGCTAGGGTTAGAAGCACACTGGTGTTACTTCCAGCGTACTAACTGCTTTGGTTTTCTCTTTCCTGAAATCTATTAAGTATCCTTTGATCCTATGTGCCTTAATCATCTGCTCAGCCGACTTTGAGGGACCTTGTCAAGGATTTACTGAAGTCTATATAGACAACATCCACTGCCCTACTCTTTTCTTCAGCATAACCTTCCCCAATCTCATTTCTCCCCAGGTCCTTCTCCTTGGTGAATGTAGATGCAAAGTACTCATCAAGTATCTTGCCCACTTGCTAGGCAGAATTCCCCTGTTTTGTTCTTGAATTGTACAGGTATCCTCTGCTTTTCAAAAGTTCGCTTTACGCCACTTCGCTATTACGAAAGACCTACATTAGTACCTGTTTTCGCTAACCGAAATTAATCCGAAGAGGATTTTTGCTTTTATTGAAAAAGGCGAAAAGTGAAAATGGCGAAAAGTGAAAATGGCGCTCAGCATTTGTTTTGCAGCAAGCCGTTATAGAGGTAGCGTGCACCCTGAGCAGTAAAAGTGGCACTGCCATGCTCCTTTCTACGGAGCTGGTGGTAGACCTGAGGAGAGCTAAGGTACCGGTGACCCGTTTCCATCCAGGAGGTCAGTGTGGACATGGTGGAGGATTACAAATACCTGGGGATATGAATTGACAATAAACTGGACTGGTCTAAGAACACTGAGGCTGTCTACAAGAAGGGTCAGAGCCGTCTCTATTTCCTGAGGAGACTGAGCTCCTTTAAAATCTGCCGGATGATGCTGAGGATGCTCTACGAGTCTGTGGTGGCCAGTGCGATCATGTTTGCTATTGTGTGCTGGGGCAGCAGGCTGAGGGTGGCAGACACCAACAGAATCAACAAACTCATTCGTTAAAGCCAGTGATGTTGTGGGGATGGAACTGGACTCTCTGACGGTGGTGTCTGAAAAGAGGATGCTGTCTAAGTTGCATGCCATCTTGGTCAATGTCTCCCATCCACTACATAATGTACTGGGTGGACACAGGAGTACATTCAGCCAGAGACTCATTCCACTGAGATGCAACACAGAGCGTCATAGGAAGTCATTCCTGCCTGCGGCCATCAAACTTTACAACTCCTCCCTTGGAGGGTCAGACACCCTGAGCAGATAGGCTGGTCCTGGACTTATTTCATAATTTACTGGCATAATTTACATATTACTATTTAACTATTTATGGTTCTATTACTATTTATTATTTATGGAGCAACTGTAACGAAAACCAATTTCCCCCGGGATTAATAAAGTATGACTATGACTTTGACTTCCCTGGGAACTACACTCAGCATCTCAGCATCAAGCCGCCATAGCTTTGAACTGTGTCTGTGAGCATTTGTGCTTTATCTCGATTTATTTTGTGCATCCGTTAGCAAGATGTGTCCTAAGGTATCAGAAAAGCCCAAGAGAGCTCGTAAGGGTGTTCTGCTTAGCGTAAAACTGGACGTAATTAAGTGTTCCAATCATGGTGAACGAAATAAAGACATTGTGCGTGCGTTGAACTTGCCTGCGTCCACCATTTGTACTATTTACACGCAGAAAGAAAGAATCTTGAAAGCTGCCGACGTTACTATTGGCGTTAGTGACCTGCCTACCCTGATGGATTCAAACGATGATGAGATGTTAATAGATGACCACTCTTCCTCTCTCTCTCCTACACCTCAATCTCCTGTACCTCCCACCACCCCAACCTCCAACGACTCAGCTTAACACACCATCATCACCACCACCTCTCAACCTTCCAGTGTGCTCGCTGTCTTCCTGATTCTGGTAAGTGAAACTACACTGTACATACATTATTTCTACTTTATATAGGCTGTGTATTTATCATATCATTCCTGCTTTTACTAAACGTTAGTGTTACTTTAGGTTTTATGTGTTATTTGGTATGATTTGGTAGATTATTTTTTTTGGGTCTGGGAATGCTCAGAAATTTTTCCCATATAAATTAATGGTAATTGCTTCTTCGCTTTATGCCATTTCAGCTTACGAAAGGTTTCATAGGAATGCCCTACTTTCGGATAGCGGAGGAAACCTGTATTATCCTTTCAGGATCTGCGCCTTTTGTTTGCAATACAAAATACTTTTGGGACTTATCAATCCTACTCGCCAAAGCATTTCATGACCCTTTTTACTGCCTTGATTCCCTGAAGTACTTTCCTGCTTCCTTTATATTCCTCAGGGGCCGAGTTCGATCTCAGCTTCCTTAACCTTACATTTGTGTCTTTTATTTCATTGAATAATCACCTGAAAACAACCAACAATTAAACTAATGAAATATACACTATCCAGACACTAATGAATACCAGGACATATTTTATTATTACTTCTTATTACTTCTGACTTGAAAAACAATTTAAAAATATATTTTTCACTTTCTGTGAGCCAATCGGCTGGTCCTGGACTTATTTCCTGGCATAATTTACATATTATTATTTAACTATTTATGGTTTTATATTGCTATATTTATACTCTATTCTTGGTTGGTGCAACTGTAACAAAAACCAATTTCCCTCAGGATCAATAAAGTATGACTATGACTATGAAGTGTAATCGAGAGAAAGCCACAGTTAAAGAAAAAATACATTATCTTGAAGGGACTCTTGTGAAAGCCTCATTATTAGAGCAGATGCAAGAGATGGTAAGGAAGATTGAATCACAGAGTAAGATAGCACAGAAACAGTCTCTTTGGTTTATCTGGCCACCAGAGGATCCTCCTTGCTAGTCCCAGTTGCCTGCATTCGGCCCACAACCCTCCATGTACTTATCCAAATGCTTGTTAAATGTTGCAACCGTACCACTCCTCTCGCAGCTCATTCCAGATATACTAACCACTGTTTAAAGAATTTACCTCTCATGTCTCTTAAATTTCTTTCCTTTTATATCTAGCTTTGGGTTCCCCAACCTGGGGAAAAAGACTTTGACTGCTCACCATATCCATATCCCTCATGACTTCTTAAACTTCTACGAGGTCACCTCTGTTTCTCCTATGCTCCAAGGAATAAAGATCCAATGTGGCTAGCCTCTTCGTATAACTTAGGCCTTCTAGTTCTGGCACCATTCTCATAAATCTCTTCTGCACCCTCTCCAGTTTGACAAAGTCCTTCCTAGAACAGGATGACTAATACTGTACACAATACTCCCAAGTGCAATCTCACCATCGACTTAAATAACTGCAACATAATGTCCCTACTCCTAAACTTGATGCCCCAACTGAAGGCTAGCATGCACCATGCCTTCTACACCACTGGTCTAATTTTTTTTTTAAAATAGAGGTAGAGGAGAAGGGGTTGCAGCTGAAATACATGAGATGAGGGAGTTGATTGGCTTAGAATGAACACCATTAACTAAACCATCCTGAGATGGGGATGGAACTGATAAGACAAGGAAGAAATGCACCATGTGAATTCTAGACTAAGGCCAATCAGAAATAGATCAAAATGAACAGAACGTAAACTGCTGTTACTGGAAAGCCGATGTAAAAACAGACAATCCTCAAAACATTAAGCGTTTTTCTTGGAATTCCTCTGAGAGCTTGGAGTGCTTGTTTAATTCATTTGTGTTTTGAACATGTGAACAATATGATTTGCCTTTAGTACTGGGCCAAGTGCAATTAGAGATTTGATGTTGGGGACATTCACTTAGGAGAGGGTACTGAGTTGGTTTCATTTATGGATTTGAAGGATTTTACAGACAGATTGGATAGTAGTTCTTAGTATTTTTTAGTAAGTCTGCTGAAGGTAATGTATATCACTAAAGCATACTAGAGAACATATTGTCTATAAATTTTAGTAGCAAGGTTGAGGACTTATTCTTTGAACAATAGTTTCCTTAAACACCCAAAAGATCTGCTGGCAAAATGGAAATGATCTGTGCTTTAACTAAAGTGTGATGAATAAGCACATTTTCCAGATACTCACTATGTACCATTATTGTTGGAGATTCAGTGTATGGCAGTGCAGCAGACCAATTGAAGACTTAATTTACATATATTAGGCATAAGGTTGGTTGTCCGTCGATTCTGATGATGACAGTTTTGTTTGGGCAACTCATTTAATGTATGTTTGGAGGTGTCTGTAGAGGCCAATTCCTGAATGGCATCAATGTTCACAGTGAGGACAAGAGAATTGTCCTGATTCCATAGGCACGGCTGTTGCTACTGCTTTCCTCTTCTGTTGGGCTGTCTCCAGGGCCACATGACGCCCATCTTTTAAGCTGCTCTGAGCAGATTTAACCAAGGCGCACCCTGTCTCGTGCCCTATGTTTCAGATGCCGGGGAGCAAGCCAACTATAAACAATGTTCGCTTTCACACACTCTTTTTAAACTCTTACAAGGTCTAACATGGCTTCTCCTTCTGAGATAACTGGCCATAGAGCAGCTGCTAAGGGAATCTGGAGTCCTCTATGCATATAACATGTCTGGTCCAATGAAGTTGTGCTTTCAGGATCATGGCACCAATATTGGTAGACTTTGACCTATTAAGGACAAACAGGTTTGTGATACGGTCATTCCAGCAAACACCCATAATGGATCTCAGGCTGCGCATGTGGAAGAGCTACAGCAGTTTGAGTTGCCTCTTGTATATGATCCACATTTCACAACCATACAGAAGGCCAATGAGGACAATAGTCTTGTACCAGTTAATCTGCATGGACATCTGGATATTGTGCTGGCTTAGCACACATAATCACAGGCAGCCCAGGATTTGACAAGCCTTCCAAATCCTGGCATTGATTTCTTTATCCAACGAACCGTCCCAGGGGATGACACTGCCAAGAAACACATTTAAGGTGAGAAACAGACGTAAAAGTAGTAAAACAGATATTTTCGTGAGCTATCTGGAAGATGCTGACCGGGGCAGTATTGTACGTTGGCGCTGTCTTGATCATCTTGTGTATTACAACAGACACAAAAAGGATGTGAGGATCAATGGCACAGAAATGGCTTTGGTTTAGTTAGCCACTTGATGGCCAGAATGGATACGAAGGACTGAAGGTCCTGTTTCGATGCTCCATGACGGTGACTCAAATTTCAGAAAGCAGCAAAGTTTAAGAGATTCGCTACAATCCAAAATTCATGTTGAGTGCCCCAGGTCAATTTCTGCCTGCATCCCAGCTGTGTCCTTACTGCTCCAGAGTCTGAAGATCCACGTCACCAACGATTGTGCTGCTGCTCCTGAGGACTCTTCCTTCCTCCTGATCTTTGCAAGCGAAGAACCCGCCATCATCATCAATGTTGATATATGACATCCTTTGAGAACATCTTCAACAAATTTGCCCAATTTTCCCTGATGAAGGGTCTTGGTTCGAAATGTTAACTGCTGATTTGTTCCCACAGATGCTGTCTGATCTACTGAGTTCCTCCAGCACTTTCTGCAGAACCTCTTGTGTTTATGCCCACTATCAAAACTAGTTTGCAGTTACTTAGCCTAATCCTCCTGTCTTATTAAACAAAGGTGCCACGAGTAAACTTAGGCTACGTCCACACTATGCCGGATAATTTTGAAAATGCCGGTTTTGAGTAAAAACAACAGACGTCCACACTAAGCGTTTTTCAAAATATCTCCGTCCACATTAGACGGATATTTGGGCGAATCTCCTCCTACTGGGCATGCGTAGGGCACACAGAAAAGAAGTGAAGAGGAAACGATATACTTGGTGCGCGTTTGTCCAATTACAGAGTAGAAAAACTTAAAAGGACTTGCTCTTGGCTCTCGCGCAGGAGGACTTAAAACTAAAAAAAACAAATACTGGAGCGTATGGAGGCAACCGACGGGGGGTTCACGGACAGTATGACCCGGCTGACGACGAACATTGAAAAACTGACTAACTCTGTTGTATTAATAAAGCACCTTGTTAAATGTATAAAACGTCTGCATTGGTGTTATCTTGTATTTCCATACAATGTTACATTCGGCTGTTACACATCTATTGTCAGAGAAGTACTTGCATAAATAGGTGAACCACCTTCATTACAAGCAAGGACAGAAAACAGGGCAAAGTGAATATACTTATTTATTCAGTAAGCTATGGGTCAAAGTATTTGGTGAGTACATTTCTAACCCTCCTGGCTTCAGTGTTGTTGCCGTCTGTTCTGAAGTTGTTAGCTGGTTGCGTTCAAGAAAACAACGAAATGCCGTGCTGCGGCTATCTGTTCCAGCACGTCATGACAGCGTTTTTAAATAGTCAAAAAAGCTCACTTTACAATTTAACTCTCACGCCATTCACACCGACTGTGCCTTATAACAGCTTGCGCAATACCAAGCAGAAGCAGAAAAAGCATTGTTGTTGTGGTGTTGTCATGACAGCCTGTTTAAATCTCTCCGGTTACCCCATACACACTACAACGGATATTAGGCGTTTTCAGATTTATTCACTCTGGAGATCGTTTCTGAAAATCTCTGTTTTCGGGGGATGAAAACGCCGTTTCAGTGTGGACAGAAGGTCAAAACGAAGAAAAAAAGCTTTGTTTTCAAAATTATCCGGCGTAGTGTGGAGGTACCCTTAACGCCCTTCAGCATTATGCCTCAGTGAAAAAAGCTTTGGAAAATGTGCAATTTTTCTCCCTTGGTCCTTTTCATAGAGTGGGATAGATTTTTAACTGGATGAAGTAATGCATCCACTTCTAAAGACATTTGCCCTATATTTGTCATTACCAATACTTCATATTCCTCTACATAAAGCCCAGCGCATCAGTGAATGTGAACTTTCCTCTATTCAGAACATTTAGAGCACCAGGTGCGTAAAAAGGGCCTGGAGGATCATCGGGACTCCAGCCAGCCCAACCACAAACTGATTCAGCTGTACTGTCTGGCAAATGGAACCGCAGCATTAAAGCCAGGACCAACAGGCTCTAGGACAGCTTCTTTCACCAGGCCATCAGAATTATCAATACTCATTGATCTGATTGCGTATCTGACTGTACATAACACGTATACAAAACAATTATGTATACAATTTTAGTGTTTGGACAATACTCTCCTACATCCCCCCTCTTTATTCCTTGTACATTGCAATGGAGAGGCAACAGAAAAGATTTTTACTCCCTTGGATGTAAGAAATAAACTAAATAAATAAATAATACTTGCGCCATCTTCTTCTATTTTACAGACAAATTCAACGTCTTCATTCGGAAACTTTTATGTCATCAATCACCACGTTAGGGGCGCATATTATCTTGGAAGTTCCCTGTCCCTTTAAATATTTATAACACAATGCAGTACTTTCTTCAATTTTGTTTATCGTTATTTTTACATGTACTTCTCAATTTCCTTTTCAATTTTGCCCACAGCTCATTTCATTCTTCTAGCCCTGCTGTTCCGTTGGTATCTGTTCTAAACTTCACTTACTCTTAGACCTTCATTTTCCTCGACATCCACAGTGGGTCTAGAATTGGAATATATATTTATTCTCAACTTGCACTACCTCCTCCTTGCAAACCTCCTTTGCTCTCAGATTTACTTTCAAGTAGCTATTTCCAAACCTTTTGTTTAAGATTATATCTATGACTATTAAAATTGGCATCACCCCAATTTAGATTTTTTTTTTTACACACAGTTTATCTTTGTTCTTTTCCATAACCATGGTAAATCAAACTGAATTATGACCACCACCGCCCGTGTTCCACTGCCAACTTTTCCCGTTGTCCAAATTCACTTCCCAAAACTAAGTCTAGTACTGCTCTTTCTCACATTGGACTTGTTGGCTAAGAGCTGAATAAAGGAAAAAAAAGTTTCCTTAAATGCATTTCAAGGATTGTGCTTCTTTCTGTACATATATTTCACTGATACTATTCTAGTTACTCGAAAGTTGATTTAATGATCATGATCATTGCTTGTTATATCAATACTTGCTCTTCTATCTTCCTAATAATCAGGGACCCCAGAATATTTGTCTAGCAATATGGCAGTCCCCTTTATCTGTTTCTAAATCCAATTCATATTGCCTCATTTATTTACCTTATGTTTCATTAACATAAACTGTTACACCCCCACACGTTACCCTTGTCAATTTCACCTGAAAGACACTCAGCTGCCACCTCTGCTCACTTATAGGGTTCGGTCATTCGACTGGATTTGTGGCTGGGGAATGAGGTATGGAGATGGAGGGGAGGAGTTGTGATACTAGAGCAAAGTCCACATTGTGAATTTCCATAATGCTAAGCCGTGCCATCTGCTTGGCATTATGAAAATTCATGTAACAAGAAATGTAATTTGAAAACAAAAATCACTTTTGTCCCCATATATGAATTATTATTTCATATCCTGAGTTTTTAGGTAATGAATTGGAAATTTCATCAGGGAAAATCTCTGTTATTTGAACAGCCAATTGGACAACCTGCTGAGAAGCTCAGCACCATCGAAGACATTTCTGTTTGTTACCAGAATGCAGTATGTACCATCTACAACAAGCTACTCCGGCAGAATCTCTCAAGACCATAGAGGAGAACAAGAACAGCAGACACAAAGGAACACTACTGCCCACACACGCCCCATCTAAACTGTACACCATCCTGATTTGGAAAAATAATACTGGGCCTTCCTAGTTACTGGAACTACCAACCCAAGAGCATTATGGGAGGACATTCATCAGAAAGACTGCAGCAGTTCAAGGCCACAGCTCACTACTGCCTTCTCAAGACCAGAATATTATGAGACACAGCAGCAGAATTAAGCCACTAGGCCTATTGAGTATGCACTGCCACTCCATCATTACTGATTCATTCTCCCAGTCAAAAGTTAATTTTATTATTGAAGTATGTATGCGAAATACAACTCTTGAGATTTGCCTTCTCCAGATAGCCATACAGAAAACCATAGCATTTGTTGAGAGAAAGACATCAATTCCCCCACAGGAAAAGAAAAAGAAACAATAACTTGCAAACCCTAAACCCCTCCAACCACTCTTTCACACAAAAACTAACAGATCACCCAAACCCACAGACTGCCCATCGGCAACAAGAATGGGCAACAACATGAAAAAAAAGAGCTGCAAGAGCCCATTATAAACTACAGTCTAATCCACAGTCAGACCATTCTCGTGCCTTCTCCCCAAAACTTCTGACATGCTGACTAATCAAGAACCTATCAACCTCTGTTTTAGATATACCCAAAGACTTGCCCTCCACAGTCGCCTATGGCAATCAATTCCACAGATTCACCACTCTCTGGCTAGGGAAATTCCTCCTCATCTCAGTTCTAAATGAATGCCCCACTATTCTGAGTCTCTGCCCTCTGATCCTAGGCTCAACCACTATAGTAAACTTCCATTTTATCTAGGCCTTTCAATATTCGATAGACTTCAATGAGACTCCCCCTTATTCTTCTAAACTCCAGTGAGTACAGGGCCACCCAAGCCATCAAATGCACCACATATGTTAGCTCCTTTATTCCTGGAATCATTCTCATGAACCTCCCCTGGACCCTCTCCAATGCCAGCACATCTTTTCTTGCATAAGTGGCCAAAAATTGCTCACAATACTCCAAATGCAGTATGACCAATGCCTTACAAAGCCTCAGCATTACATCTGTGCTTTTATGTTCTATTCATTTCAAAATGAATGCTAACATTACATTTGCCTGATTTCAATCCTGGAAATGAAAAGCAATAAAGCATGGGGAAAATGTGCTTTCCTTACCAGCAATCCCGGAAAATGAACTGAAATACTTGTAGAAAATACACTCTCTGCAATATAATCCTTATATTTAAATAGGTTCTGATAATGTCACTGGCAGGAATGTCCATGGTCTTTATATAGACTTTGAGAAGGGAACTGATGAGGTTCAGCAGAAAAGAATAAATATGAAAGTGCATGGGATTACATAGAACCCTCTTGGCATGAATCAGTTATTCATTAGAAAGTAGATGAGAAAGGTTTAACATCAAAAAGGTTAGTCTTTGACTGACGGGATGTGACATCTGATGCAAGGCAGGAATTCATACTCAGACATTATCATAAATATTTATGAACTCAATGAATGAATAGGCAGTCGTGTATCCAAGGTTGCAGAAGACATTGCCTCAGGGAGCATTATATATTATCTGATTGGGAGTGGTTACAAAGGAACTGTGCATAACTGTTGCACAAAGGAAGATGGTGATAATTGTTGGAGACTGTGGACTCTAAGCATGCACCTATGTGCCATTTGCCTTCCTGATTGCTTGCTGCTCCTGCTTGTTCAATTATCTGTGTTCAAGGATGTCTCTGAACATCAATAATTTCATCCAATTGCCATCACTTTAAAATATTCCACTTCTTTTTTACTTTCCACACCAAAATAGATTACCTCATATCCATCTCCCATTCCTTAAACTTGACTGTAGCACACCGAGTCTTGCTTCAGCAAATAAATCTTGGAAATGTAACATTTGGTCCCCTAAAGCCAAATTGGTATTATAGATTATAAACAGCTGTAGTCCTCCACTAGCCATTGTCTGCTAAACCCAAGAAAGGATCTTTGCGTTCTATATCTACCTAATTCTAAATCAAGCCAGTACATTATACCCAATTCCTTGTATTATAGTATTCCAGTTCAGATGCAGGCTCTCAAACCAAAATATTGGCTGCCTATTTCCTTCTACAGATGCTACTGAATTCCTCCAGAAATAAGTTTCTTGCTTCAGATCCCAGCAATTTTGTCTCATGTGCCTCCTTGCATTCTAATCTTGCTGACCAAACTACTTCGTGGAAAATTATCAAAAGCCTTCAGGAAATCTAAACATACCACGTAAATATTTATCCTCAAAGAACTCCAAACTATTAGTCCAACGTGATTATCTTTTCATAAATTTGTGGTGACTGTTCAAACTTTTCTGAGTGCTCTGTTATTACATTCCACATCATAAATTCTATTAATTTCCTTCAAAATAATGTTAGCTTATAAGGTCAGTATTTCTACTTTCTCCTTTGCTCCTTTTGGAAATAGTGGACTCACATTTGCTACAGGAACATCCAGAATCTATTGAATTTTGAAAGATGGTAACAACCCATGCATCCACTCTCTCCATTACCGCTTTCAAACTTCTGGATGTGGACCATTAAATCCTTTGGATTTTTTAGCTTTTCACCTCACCTATTCTTTAATACTAGTTTCCATTAAATCCTCATTTTGTCTGGATCATTAGTATTCTCATATTTCTGACAGGTTTTTTGTCTTCTTCTAAAAAGACAAATACAGCATATATCTTTAATTTACATACATCAAAGTTGCTGGTGAACGCAGCAGGCCAAGCAGCATCTATAGGAAGAGGCGCAGTCGACGTTTCAGGCCGAGACCCTTCGTCAGGACTAACTGAAGGAAGAGTGAGTAAGGGATTTGAAAGCTGGAGGAGGAGGGGGAGATGCAAAATGATAGGAGAAGACAGGAGGGGGAGGGATAGAGCCGAGAGCTGGACAGGTGATAAGCAAAAGGGGATACGAGAGGATCATGGGACAGGAGGTCCGGGAAGAAAGACGGGGGGGGGGGGTGACCCAGAGGATGGGCAAGAGATATATTCAGAGGGACAGAGGGAGAAAAAGGAGAGTGAGAGAAAGAATGTGTGCATAAAAATGAGTAACAGATGGGGTACGAGGGGGAGGTGGGGCCTAGCGGAAGTTAGAGAAGTCAATGTTCATGCCATCAGGTTGGAGGCTACCCAGACGGAATATAAGGTGTTGTTCCTCCAACCTGAGTGCGGCTTCATCTCCACAGTAGAGGAGGCCGTGGATAGACACGCCAGAATGGGAACGGGATGCGGAATCAAAATGTGTGGCCACTGGGAGATCCTGCTTTCTCTGGCGGACAGAGCGTAGATGTTCAGCAAAGCGGTCTCCCAGTCTGCGTCGGGTCTCACCAATATATAAAAGGCCACATCGGGAGCACCGGACGCAGTATATCACCCCAGTCGACTCACAGGTGAAGTGATGCCTCACCTGCAAGGACTGTTTGGGGCCCTGAATGGTGGTAAGGGAGGAAGTGTAAGGGCATGTGTAGCACTTGTTCCGCTTACACGGATAAGTGCCGGGAGGGAGATCAGTGGGGAGGGATGGGGGGGACGAATGGACAAGGGAGTTGTGTAGGGAGCGATCCCTGCGGAATGCAGAGGGGGGGGGAGGGAAAGATGTGCTTAGTGGTGGGATCCCGTTGGAGGTGGCGGAAGTTACGGAGAATAATATGTTGGACCCGGAGGCTGGTGGGGTGGTAGGTGAGGACCAGGGGAACCCTATTCCTAGTGGGGTGGTGGGAGGATGGAGTGAGAGCAGATGTACGTGAAATGGAGGAGATGCGTTTATTCTGGCGTGTCTATCCACGGCCTCCTCTACTGTGGAGATGAAGCTGCACTCAGGTTGGAGGAACAACACCTTATATTCCGTCTGGGTAGCCTCCAACCTGATGGCGTGAACATTGACTTCTCTAACTTCCGCTGGGCCCCGCCTCCCCCTCGTGCCCCAGCTGTTGCTCGTTTTTATGCACACATTCTTTCTCTCACCCTCCTTTTTCTCCCTCTGTCCCTCTGAGTATGCCTCTTGCCCATCCTCTGGGTTAACCCCCCCCCCCGTCTTTCTCCCTGGGCCTCCTGTCCCATGGTCCTCTCGTATCCCCTTTTGCCTATCACCTGTCCAGCTCTCGGCTCTATCCCTCCCCCTCCTGTCTTCTCCTATCATTTTGCATCTCCCCCTCCCCCTCCAGCTTTCAAATCCCTTACTCACTCTTCCTTCAGTTAGTCCTGACGAAGGGTCTCGGCCTGAAACGTCGACTGCGCCTCTTCCTATAGATGCTGCTTGGCCTGCTGCGTTCACCAGCAACTTTGATGTATGTTGCTTGAATTTCCAGCATCTGCAGAATTCCTGTTGTTTATATCTTTAATTTCCCTGCTTTTCCTTATCCAAATTTATAAATGGTCCAATCTCTGATTGTAAGGCAGCAAGCTCCACATGTTTTGTTTAATGTGGGGAGGCTGGTGCATAGGCACCCACCACATGATGCAAAATGTCCAGGGACCCTTCTCCAATGCACCCTTCACTGCTGTTGTGATATGTCATCAGCTTCTCCCTGCTGTACTGTTGAGGTCTTGGTTGAATTGCTCTTTGTTTGGAAATTCCACCCCCCACCCCCCCCCCCACCATACCGCCATGGATGACATCACTAATTTTCAAAACATCAATTTTTGTGTCATCTGGAGATTGACTAATTCTCCCTTCTACTTTCTCATCAAAGCCATTTTTTAAAAAAATCACAAAGAGCAGAGTTCCAGAATGGATTCACATGGAATACCGCCAAGTCACTGACCTCCAGGCAATAATATTTGGATTTTCATTCAAGCTTTTTAATCCATTTTATATGCACACTGCCTCATGTAGCCATATCAAAGTCAAGTGAAAACTTAACAAATTTTTACCTATTGAATTTTATTTTTTCAAAAATTAAACTAAATGCTATGATTGCCATTGTTCAACTACTAAGAGGAGGAGTGCATATGCGTCTGTGTTATTTGTGTGTGAGTGTGCACAATAGTGGGAGAGAGATGAGAGTGCAAGCTGTAAGGATAATGCAGATTTTCCAAGCTTGATTTACACAAGGTTCAGTAAATGAGTTAATGCAAAGCAAATGTGGTTCCTTCAGGTTGTCATAGCTGGGACAGGTAGTGGCGATAAGCTCCCACTTATCTATTAAATGCCCCCAATCGCGTACAACTCAAATAGCCTCTGACAACCAAGTCCAGCTCCTGATCTTCATGTGTGGCTTAAGCCCAGTGGAACCATTTCTATTGACAGAGGAGGGGCAAAGGTGGGTTACTGGCACCTTAAAACCATTGCTTTGGGCAGATGGGGCTCATCAGCCATGGTTAGCAGTTCATTCATGAGAAGGAAAATTCTGATCTCAAACCTCCACTGCCTTGCAGCTATACTCACTCATGAGGAAGGCATCTGAGCTCAAGTCCCCAAGGCAACCCTACATTGAGTTCAACGTTGACTGTCAACGCCTGTGACACTGCTAGTGCCAAATGTTATCTGTCTCTGCCGTTCCTTTGGATTCATCAGCTGCGTGAAGGGGGCAGCTGGGTTGCAATATCCACCCCAACAATGGAGGGCTTCAGTCACAGCAGATGAATAAAGGAGATAAATGTAAGCTTATCAACTTTGATTCTACAATCAAAGTTGAGTTTTCTGATTGGAGATAGAGGAAAAAGGAATGGTGCATCGAGACCTGGGTGCCCTTGTTCACCAATCATTGAAAGCATGCATTTAGTTGCAGCAATCAACCAGGAAGGCAAATGAAATGTCAGCCTTTATTGCAAGGGGATTTGAGTACAGGAGATAAGGACATGCAGTTGCCTGCACAGTTTTGGTCTCTTAATCTGAGGAAGGAAGTTTCTGCAATGAAGGCAGAGTGACAAAGGTTGATACTTCTGATTCGTAGGGTGGTAGGATTGACATACAAGTAATGATGGGCTGTTTGGGTCTATTTACTAGAGTATAGAAGATCCCATATAAACCTCAAAAATTCCAACAAGATAACAAAAACTGTTTTGATGACTTTTTTCAGCTTCCAGATTTTTTTCATGTAGAAGATACTTCATCACAATAGTTGGAATAAGCTTAGAAGAGAATTTCACAGAATTAGAATTGAAAGGCAATTCTAAGGCAGAGCTAAGGTAGGGAACACAAGGATGCAAGTTATGTTATACACAGTTGCTGAAGGATGCATTAACATGGATGAGGATTTTGAAATCAAAGTTCAAAGTAAATTTATTATCAGAGTACAGATATGTCACTGCACACAACCCTGGGATTCATTTCCTGCGGGCATACTCAGCCAATCTATAAAATAGGAATTATAACTGGAACAATGAAAGATCAAGCAAAGTGCAAAAGACAGTGAATTGTACAAATGCAAATATAAATAAATGGTAATAATTAACAAAAATACTTAAAATAAAGGCAGCTCAGAAAATTCAGAAATATGTTTGTGGACATGGTCAAGAATAATTAGTAGCCAAGAGAAAAGAGAGTATACAAAGATTCTGTCAAATGGATTTTTAGAGAAACCAATCCAGGTAAAAATCAGTTCAGCAGCAGGGGGATTGCAGCCCAGAGAGATATGACAGATAGTTATAGTTAGAAAGAGCAAATAACAAATCTTAGCAAAATTAAATACAGAATTTATAGATTAAGATTAATGGATTGAAGTAGCCAATAACAGCAAAAAGAGAATTGAATAAGAGGTGCAAATTCAGCATTTCCGGCACAAGACATATGGAACACCTCTGACTTTAATGATATTGATCCAGATAAATTCTCGCTAATCCCCATATTTACAATTGACATAAAATCCAAAAGAAAAGGAACAGCTGAATAAAGCATTCCGGGATGTGCATTGCTGTACCATGGACATGCATGTTGAAATAGATGCCATAATTACAAATAATAATAATGTTGGTCAACATTTAGATGAAACAGTGAAAAGGTGGTGTCTGTCAACAAATGCCAGAAAATATTTCTGGATATGGACTGGCTATTTTAGGAATGAAACCATTGTTAAAGAGGTGGTTAACTTTGCGGGAAGGGATGTACTGATGATAAGCAGTCTATTGTTTTGTCTAGCAAAGATTCTTCCAAGTAATTTCAAGGCACTGATCCAAATCCATAATTTAAATAAGATTCATAAACTGTTCTGACAGTTTTGAACATCTGCTGAACCCCCTTGGCTGGATTTCTACCTTATAACTCATTTTCCAGTTTCCACTTCTCTTTTATAGAAATAATTTTGATTATTTTACTGCTAGGTGAATCTGTGGAAATACTGATATGTTTTTATTGTTCAATCATTGACCAAATTATATTAGGATATAGTAACAAATCGGAAAAATTAGTACACACACCTGGCAGCCAGCCATAATGTCATTCATGAACAGAAAGGGCAAGAGACATACATACATACAAAAGCTTTTTTTTTGCCAACACAGGAACACAATCTCTAAGGAAATAAGAAAATATGTGTTGGCATTGGAGAAGGTAGAGAGGAGGTTCACAAAAACGATTCCAGGAATGAGAGGGTTAACATATGAGGAGCATTTGATGGCTCTGGGCCTGTATTCAGTAGAGTTTAGAAGAATGAGGAGCGATCTCAGTGAAACCTATTGAACATTGAAAGGCCTAGATAAAATGGGAGAGCCTAGGCACAGCTTCAGAATGGACAGACTTCCATTTTGAGTAGAAATGAGGAGGAATTCCTTTGCCAGAGGGTAGTACGTCTGTAGAATTCATTTCCACAGACGGCTGCGGAGGCAAATCATTGGATCTATTTAAAGTGGAGTTTCTCGATTAGCCAGGATATCAAAGGTTATGGGAAGAAGGCAGGTGAAAGTAGTTGAGTAGGATAATAAATCAGAATCAGATTTATTATCACCGACATGTGATATGAAATTTGTTAACTTAGCAGCAGCAGTTCAATGCAATACATAATCTAGCAGAGAGAGAGAAAAATAATAATAAAAAATAAACAAGTATCAAATCATCCATGATGGAATGACTCCTATCTTATGGTTTTATGATAATGATTGTGATTCATCTTTTAAATAAAACACTCTTCATAGTGTTAGCTGCTTTTACTCAGTAAGTCTTGTTTGCAATACATATTACAAAGAACCATTCAATATATCAAGAAATTAGGCTGGTTGTTAGATCACATCATTATTATGTCCCCTCAATCTTTGTATCAAACTAATACATTAATATTTATTTATATTCAGGCTGGTGGAACAGAAGGTTAGAGATATCTGATAAGGCAGACAACTAATAATAATGGTCATCTAGTGATGAAAAAAACATAGAAGGGAGAAAATACTCGCCTTATTTAGGCAAGGCAGCATCTGTAGTAGTAAAAAAAATTAAAATGACTTCAAATAAAGGTGAGATAGCACTAAATTATCATGTGCTAACTTTGAAGAAATGAACAGGTGAGATTGTAAAGCTTTAAATATGATTAACTCTCTATTTGATTTAATCAGAATTGGAATATTTCACAAACATATTTGATTGCTTAAGTAATTGTGCAATGCATATTCACGTAAAGCTACTCATGGTGACGAGCCAGCCCTTGACTGAACAGCCATCTGCACTAACCTGATACAGAAATGGAGAGCTGACCAAGGAGATCTTTTGTGCCCAAGATTCTGTTTGTAGATTTGGATTAAGCTGCTACTAGGCTTCAGGTGGCAGTTACTGAGGCCCAGCTCTCAGAAGAACTTAATGGCCTTCTAACAGTTTGCTACTGTTTTAATGCCAGAAACATTTATCAATAGCTCAAATTAATTTAATATAAAAAATAAAATATTAAAATATATTTACCCACTTTGACTTCTGCTTTTCAGTGCTTTAACACAGAATTCAAGACGTGCTGACCAGCAAAAAAGGGATAACTGGTGTTGAAACTACCATCCATAAACAGGCACAATCAGCCAAATACTTCTATGGCCAAGGTCCTTCAGAAAAATTGCTTCTTTTTTAGAAAACTATAATGAAATATTTCACTTTCTGGATGTAGCGGGTACTCAAAGAGCAACATCTTCATCTGTTATACCACAGATACACCCAACAGAACACTGAAGCAATAAATAGTCAATTTCTAATAACAGAGCAACCTATTTTTAGCTATTTGATATGCATGACTGGCTGCATCACTGTCTGGTATGGAGGGAGGGGGGAATACTGCATAGGACCGAAAGAAGCTGCAGATGGTTGTAAATTTAGTCAGCTCCATCTTGGGTACCAGCCTACAAAGTACCCAGGACATCTTCAAGGACTGGTGGCTCAGAAAGGCAGCATCCATTGTTAAGGATCTCCAGCACCCAGGGCATGCCCTTTTCTCAGTGTTACCATCAGGTAGGAGATACAGAAGCCTGAAGGCACACACTTAGCGATTCAGGAACAGCTTCTTCCCCTCTGCCACCCGATTCCTAAATGGACACTGAACCCTTGGACACCTCACTTTTTTAAAATATATAGTATTTTTGTTTTTTTACACAATTTTTAATCTATTCAATATACCGTATACTGTATAAAGTATACCGAATAAAATTTACTTTTTTTTTCTCTTCAAGATTATGTATTGCATTGAACTGCTGCTGTCACATTCTAGTGATAATAAACCTGATTCTGATGATCATTTAACTCTGTATAGTCAAAAGGAAACAGAAAACAATGTTGAAAACTGAAAAAAATACAAAAGAGTGGGAATATTTTCTTGCAATAGTACACTATTTTATAAGAATATGGATATTCTAAACAAAATAAGGCAATGATGTAAAAGTCCAGCAGAAAATATGACACCTTTATTTTATCTAAGTACACTCACTTAACTACAAGATGAAAGTAAATCTCAAGAAAGATTTGAATGAAAGCAACCTTTAGCTTACTGGCCTCACTGTTTTCCAGCACGTTAGAACACACTTCAGTCAAACAGAATATGTACTTCCACTCTTTTAAACTCATTGTAAAAGGCCAACATGAGTCGGTTTTTAAACACCATCCTAATCTTCATTAAGAATATATTTCAGGAAATTAAGGCGAATGTCAAATTGAGCTAAAAGCCATACAACATTGCTAAAGGGAGTGGTGAGATACAGATTTGAGACCATTTTAGAATGTGACACAGAAAAGAGGATGGAAAAAGAGAGCAAGTTAAAAAGTAATAAAAATCCAGTAGTCTTAGATGTTTACAAAAGCATAGCTAAAGTAAATTTTACCCCAAGTGCACTGCAGACAAATTTACTGATAATATAATGATAAGCAGGTTGGCAAGTTATGAGGAAAGCGTAAGGACTCCGCAAAAGGATATAGATAAACAAGTGGGTAAAAACAGATCGAGTGCAGATCTCCAGAAAAGAAGGAAGATAATTAATGCCTTCAGAGGGATGAGGGTGAATAAATCCGCTGCATTGGATGCAAAGGAAGAGATTGTTGGGTTTTGGCTGAGATTTTAAGTCTTCAGTGGTCACTGTGTTCTTCCATCGTCAACGTTGATGAGGACCTCAACACCATTATGATGGTGTCAAGACTAGCGTGTGATTTGGATTTAAGTGAGGGAGAGTTGCGCAGTGTCAGCCTCACTCTCTCTTCCCAATTCCCATCTGGTTCCAGTGGCATCTGGTACGAGACGGCTAGAGATGGGACTAGGCGCAGTGGATGACCAGCATGTCTTCTGTGTCTTGTCCTGCTCTACACGTTCCACGACGCTTGCAGAGACTCCCTCCTTGACCGTTGGACCTTCCATTGGTCTCGTCCGCTCAATATGCCGGAGTCTGACTTCACATGCTGGGATAGATAACTCCCGATCTCACCGAGGGTTTGAGACCCATTGGCTACCCTCACCTGGTTTAGCCAGCTTGTCGAAGCCGTTGCCCGGGGTGTGGCCGCTTTCGCATGCAAACAGCTAAAATAGAAGTAAGGTACAGGAGGACAGAAAATGTACCACCCCCCCCCTTCAAGAAAGGCAGCAGGGAAAAGCCTAATAACAATAGAGCTGTAAGCCTTACACCAGTGGTAGGAAGTTATGAGAAAAAAAATCTGAGGGACAGAATTAATGATCATTTGAAAGGCATGAACTATTCAAAGGCAGCCATCAAGAGAAACTTTATTTATTTATAGATACAGAGTATCCAGCCCAACAAGCTGCACCACATGTTTAACCCTGGCCTAAGTATAGGACTATTTACAATGACCTATTAACCTATTATCTCTGGACTGTGTGAGGAAGCTGGAGCACCCAGTGAATACCCATGCACTCATGGGAAGAACGAACAAATTTCTTACAGATGGCACCAGAACTGAACTCTGAACTCCAGTGCCCCAAGTTTTAATAGCATTGCTCAAATTGCTACCCTACTGTGAGAGGCAACAAATACATCAATGAGGGAAGCACAACAGATGAAATTTACATGGACTTTAGTAAGACTTTTGCGTGGTTCAAAAGATTAGGGCCATAGGATCCAGGAACTTTTGCCAAACTGCATCTAAAAATGGATTGGCAGCCCTCTCAGCCCCTATGAATGGTCTCAGCCAAAAATGTCGACTGTTCACTCTTTTGCTGCCTGACCTGCTGAGTTCATCCAGCATTTTGTGTGTGCTGCTTTGGATTCCAATAGGAGATTCATGATAGAGGATTAGTTTTGTAAATGGATGCATTTGTCTAACAGAGTCTCACATCATCAGTGGTAAGACTCTTGCTGTTTGAATATACACAAATGTTTTTGTTGTGAATGTGAAAGGCCAAACAGTAAATTCATGGGAGATATGAAGGTTGGTGGAAATATTGATAATATGTAAGTTTTAAGCTCCAGAGGGATATCAATGTGTTGGTGAACTTGGCTGAAAAATAGCACAGTTCAGCAAGGGGTACATTTTGAGAGTACTAATGAGGCTTGGATATACATCGCAGATGGTTTGACGTTAGGATACAGAAAGGAAGAGAGGGGCCTTCCTGTACAAATCCATAGATACATGAAGGTGGTAGAAGAGGCACATAACATGAATAGGAACGTGTAAGGGATACTGACCTTCAACAGCAAGTGCAACAAAAACAGAAGTAGGAACATTATGGTACAACATCGGTCAGATCTCAGCTGGAGTACTGTATGCACTTCTAGTCATGATGTCCTCCAAAGGATGTGAGAGAACTGAAGAGCATGCAAAGGACCTTCACCGATATATTGTCTGGGATGGAGCGTTCACATATCAACAGAAACTGAAAAAAATAAGTTTGTTTTCTGTGGAATGGAGTAGTTAAGAGTGGACATGATTGAGGTTTTGAAAATATTGAAGGGTATAAATAGGGGAGACTCCAGGAAACTTTTACGATTACTGTACAATTCACAGACTCAATGACATTGAGGAAACAATCATTATCTCTATAAGTATGATGGATGATCAGTCTCCAAACCACTTGTGCCGAATAGCTCCATGCAATGAGCTACCTTAGTCGTTTACACAGCTGTATCTTGTGGTTTAAAAATCAATAACGTTTTAAGTTTCAATTCATATAATTGAAGTAATTGTTACCTAATATAATTTCCTATTAGGCATTTAAATGCTTTAATGTGTTTAGTGATGTGTAATAATATTTTTAAAAAATTACAGGGCATTTTACGTTTATTTGGGATGCACAGGGTAAAAAGGAGAGGGTCTTCATTGTAACAATATTTTTGTTAACTGTGGGATGGTCAGTAAGGCAGGCTTGTGCATACAAAGCAGGAGAGCTAGCAAGCAGTAACAGTAAGTAATTAGGAACACTAATGGAATGGTCACTTTTATTGAAAGGGATACACAATATAAAAGGAGGGAGACTTTAATGCACAGCGTTGATGAGAAATTCGATGAAGCTCTTTTGCACCATCTGGTGTGCTGCGGGTAGTTTTGGTCTCCATATTTTAGGGAAGATACAATACTGTAGATAGTACAAAGGTGGATCATCAAGTTGATTCCTGGAAAGGAAGGAATGACATACTGTATCTAGTGAGTTCAGCAGATGAAGCTCATTGGGCAGGGTCAGAAAAATGAGAAGCAATCTTCTTGAAACATATAAGAATCTATGGGGGAGTGACAGGTGGTCTGTCTGGAACCAGGAAGCAGTGTTTAAAACGAGGCACACAGTGATACACACTTCAACTACAAGATTATGGAAAAGTCCAACTGAGAACAGGATGAAATCAGCCATGATCCTACAGCAGGCTTGAGGGGCCAGCTGGCTTACATTCCTGTTTACTATACATCCTCTGACATGCATGCACTTTGGAAGCAGAAATAAATGTGCGTACTATTATCTAAATGGGGAGAAAATCAAAAAATCTGAGATGCAAAAGGGCTTGGGAGTCCTTGTGCAGAACAGCCTGAAGGTTAACTTGCAGGTTGAGTCGGTGGTGAGGAAGGCAAGTGCCATGTTAGCATTCATTTCAAGAGGTCTAGAATACAAGAGCAAGGATGTAATGCTGAGGCTTTATAAGGCACTGGTCAGGCCTCACCTTGAGTGTTGTGAACAGTTTTGGGCCCCTCATCTTAGAAAAGATGTGCTGGCATTGGAGAGGGTGCAGAGGAGGTTCACAAGGATGATTCCAGAAATGAAAGGGTTATCATACGAGGAACATTTGATGGCTCTGGGTCTGTACTTGCTGGAATTCAGAAGGATGAGGGGGGGATCTCACTGCAACCTTTCAAATGTTTAAAGGCCTAGACGGAGTAGATGTGGAAGGGATGTTTCCCATGGTGGGAGAGTCTAGGACAAGACAGCACAACCTCAGGATAGACAGTGCCCTTTCAAAACAGAAATGTGGAGAAATTTCTTCAGCAATAGGGTGGTGAATTTGTGGAATTTGTTGCCACATGCAGCTGTGGAAGCCAGGTCATTGAGTTCATTTAAGGCAGAGATTGATAGGTTCTTGATTGGACGTGGCATCAAGGGTTACAGGGAGAAGGCCAGGAACTGGGGTTTAGGAGGAGGAAAAAAAAGGATCAGCCATGATTGAATAGCAGAGCAGACTTGATATACTTACTTTACACTTTATTGTCGCCAAACAATTGATACTAGAACGTACAATCATCATAGTGATATTTGATTCTGCACTTCCCGCTCCCTGGATTACAAATCGATAGTAAATATTAAAAATTTAAATTATAAATCATAAATAGAAAATAGAAAAATGGCAAGTAAGGTAGTGCAAAAAAACTGAGATGCAGGTCCGGATATTTGGAGGGTACGGCCCAGATCCGGGTCAGGATCCGTTCAGCAGTCTTATCACAGTTGGAAAGAAGCTGTTCCCAAATCTGGCCGTACGAGTCTTCAAGCTCCTGAGCCTTCGCCCAGAGGGAAGAGGGACGAAAAGTGTGTTGGCTGGGTGGGTCGTGTCCTTGATTATCCTGGCAGCACTGCTCCGACAGCGTGAGGTGTAAAGTGAGTCCAAGGACGCCAATGGCCTAATTCTGTTCCTTTGTCTTATGGTCTAAACTTTCTAAAGCTATTAATGGACCTCCTGTTAGTTCCCTTCAAAGCCTTCATGCACAATCCCAACATTCAATAAAATTTGATTTTAATTAAATTGCTCACAAAATGGTTCCCCTTCTATGTTATCATGCACTGACAATACTAATACATACAATTAAATTCAAGTTTAATTGTCATTCAACCATACATGGATACCTCTGAATAAAGCCAAATGAAACAGTGTTACTCCGGGGCCAAGGTGCAAAACACAGCACTAACAATCATCCACAGCACAAGGCATGTATAGCATATATACAACAGCATTAAAATACCGTCACACAGAAATAAAACAAGCCCCTGAGTCCATGAATGCAGTCTGCAGTCAAAGACAGTATAGCCTGCCTTCTGCCAAGCAAGCACTGGAGGACAGCACTGACCCTGAAGCCTCTCTCCTGGACAGCCACAAAAAGGTGACACTGTGGCCCAAGACCTACAACTCCTCCACCACTGCAGAGCACACATCGGAGAGCTGTAAAACAGTCACACAGAAATGAACACAGTCCAAAGCCCTGAGTCCATGAACACCACAGCAGTCTGTAGCTGAACACAACCAAGTGCACACAGAGGGCAGCTCCAACAACTCCAGCACCGACTCCGATGCCCCCCTTCGGGACAGCTCAAACAGTATTTTCTCATTCTTTTCTGAAACATGAGGACTTGACAACATAGGGACTATGATGTAAATACTGAGGAAGGTTGGCAAAGGCTACAGCAGACTACAGGTCAGATGGAGGGACAGATTAATTTAATCCTGACAAGTACAAGGCGATGTATTTTGGAGTAGGACATATACAGTAAAATGTTGATGAACTAGATTGTTGTTGAACTGACAGATCTTGAGTATCACGTCATGGTTCCCTAAAAGCGGCAACACAGGTTGATGGGGTGATGAAGATGGCATGGGACAAATGTCATACATTAGAGCAAAGAATACAAAGGTCAGGAGGTTATGTTACAACCTTACAAAACACTTGTTAGGAACAAGAGAGAATCTGCAGATGCTGAAAATCCGAGCAACGCACACAAAACGCTGGAGGAACTCAACAGGCCAAGCAGCATCTATGGAAAAAAGTACAATCAATGTTTCGAGCCAAAACCCTTCAACAGGACACTTGTTAGACTACATAATGTAGACCTGCCCGCTGTACTAAAGGAATGATATGATTGTTTTGGAGAGAATGCAGAGGAGATTCACAATTTGGATTGGGGAGAGATTGGAGATACTGGACAGGCTGGGTTTGCTTTCCCTGGAGCAAATGTGGCTGAGGAGTGACCCAATAAAAGAATATAAAAGGTTAAGTATATATATAGTCAGAAGCTATCTCATTATAGTGGCACCAATAACAAGAGGCATTTTGACAGGCACTTATACAGGCAAGGCCAAGTGGATACAGACCTAATGCAGACAAATGGGATTATTGCAGATGAGCAAGGTTTGGAACGGATGTGGTGGTCAAAGAGCACAACTCTATGACTCTTTTTTTCCAATTAGATTCAATTACAGTTGTACCTATAATCAAACATTATATTAAATGGATTTAAACCAAGAGTAAATTTTTATATTGGTTCTGAGCTGTTTACCGACTCACAGAAGATAGCAGTGAATTGGCAAGTATGATAATAAGCGGAGAATTACTTTTTTTGACCACGTAGTTCACCTACCAAATTAAAACGACTAAACAACTTCCACCAGTTATAAACCTAATTCATTTTATTCATGTGACCAAAAATCATGATTTGTCATTCAATGCTATTCTAATTTATCCACTTTCTTGCTGTTCTTTTCCAAAACTACACACTTGGGAGGTGGGGTGCAGCTATAGTGACGCATTGGAAAATATATACCAAAGTCAACAATTAAAATGGTTGTGCTTCCCTCCAGCCAATTACAAACCATGCAATTAAAATAAAAACCATAAATTTATTGATAAAAATTATAACCTCCACAGCAATACATTCTATTTTTCATCACAGTAGCTAGCTATATGCCTGTCATAGCTTACAGCTAGTGATCCTTCAATCTACTACTACTGTCATTTGCATAACTATAGATGACCCAAGTGTCCTGCAAAATAGAAGTAAATGCATCAAAGAAAAACCTGGTTTATAATGGATTCAAATAAAAACTATAGATTACCAAATGATTATTTTTGAAAGCCTATTCAATTGTTCTAAGTCTTTTATTTGTCTGTAGGAAAATCATTTATTGTGTCAATATTTTTCAATAAAAGGAGGCTATATTCTAACATATTTACATATTTACCATTGATCTCAAACAACATGAGGTTAGGGTTTTTTGCACACAGCACAAAGTCAAGTCCCACTCAGGATGGAGTCAAATTCCTTTCAGGAGTGTGGGAATGAAAGAGGGAGATTTGAAAATCACAGCAGAGTTTGAAGATGTTTAATAGTTACCTGCATTTAAGAGGCCACCTATCAATTCATCATTGTTCCAGATATTTTAATAATGTAAAAACATAGTTTCTAAACTGAGGCAAAATTTAAAATTCAAGGTGCAAAGGGACTTTGGGAGTCCTCTTGCAGGATTCTCTAAAGGTTAACTTGAAGGTTGAGCCAGTAGTGAGGAAGACAAATGCAATGTTAGCATTCATTTTGTGAGAATTTTTTCTTTTAGCCACTGAGGGTGTTGAATCTGTGGAATTCATTGCCACAGGTGGCTGTGGTGGCCAGGTCACCAGGTTTATTTAAGGCAGAGGTTGATAGATTTTTGATAAGTCAGGGCACGAAAAGTTACATGGAGACGGCAGGAGAATGAGAGGGAAATGGATCAGCCAATATCAAATGGTGGAGTAGAATCGATGGGCTGAATAGCTTAATCCTGCTCCTAGATTTTATAGCCTTATTAACTACTGTGAAAAGTCCATACACTGCCTTTCTTTAAATGAGCATTATGCACACATTGTACTACAAAAGAAATTATTAGCTTGGAAATCTTTTCAGCACCAAGAATTATTTCATTGCGTATTCTGGGAAAAAAGAAACAAAATTGCTACTGAAGACATAATCTAATTTTAAAAATAAAGAATGGAATCAGTTCTTCCTGCTTGACTCACGGTGTATGCTGCCACCTTGTGTACCAGTGTCACTTGGGTGAAAGTATTCAACTGAATATTCTGTCGTCAGCTCACGGGAGGTGTAAATATGAAGGTTTGTGGAGAAATGTCAAAGCATATTCTTATTCTGCTTCCTATTAGTGCCTATATGCCAGTCAATGGGGAAAGCCTGACATAATAAATATGATACAGTAGATCCTAGTTAATTGAGCCATCCATTAATTGCGGTAGCCACTTATTTGGGACAACTCTTAGAGAACAAAAACTAATTGAGAAAGTAGCTGAAGTTCCCTTTGTTTATTTGGGACACTCTGCTGCTTAATTGGGACAGGAGAATGTTGCTGAACAGTTTCTAACTAGGGTCAGTCATGTGACTGTTTGACACTACACCGTGCTCAGAATGAACAGTTTTTAATTAGCGTCAGTTGTGTAAGTTTGTGTTCAAAAAGAAGAGATTTTTTTCACTGGTAGTTGGTGAGGAATGAGAACCAAGACAATTCAGAACTGCTCTGCTCACTGCAGTTTCAAGCACTGAAGCTTAGAGATGCCCGAAACAGCCAGGAGTGAAAATGAAACAATTTCACTACTTCAACAAATAGGAACTACGAAGAAATTGAAGGCAGCAGCAATCATCGTATACGTCACAATGAAAATGAAGATTTGCAGGATGCAATCATCACAGGCACTTATGAAGGTAGTCCATTATTTGCAATAGGTGTTTGTGCTGATTTTGTTCATTCACAGTCAATCAAAAGAACACGGCAGCGTACCGTCGATAACTAATATGAGCTAATACCCAGTTTTATAGTACTGCAGTAATATTTGTAGTGTTCTAATTTGCTCTGTATTTTATTTAAATACATAGTTTGTTACTCAGATAAACTATAGTTTGTCTTTTTTTTTATACCTTTTAAACTATTTCCATGGAACTTCAGATAATTGGGGCTGCCACTTAGTTGGGCCATAATGTACTGGTCTAAATATATCCCAATTGATCAGAATCCACTGTACTTGGTATTCAGCCTACCATTCAGGTATTGAACTGATCTTGCAATGCATGTTATTTTGTGATGCAAATATGTGCAAACAAAATGAGAAGTATAGATACAACGATACAACGTAAATCATAATAAAAACAGACAGATAGGCTACGATAATTTCCTGCAAGGACTGTTAGATGTTGTCTAGATTTTCTTGGAAGTGTTTATTTTCATGCAACTTTTCATTATTTTACTAATGAACACTGATTTTAAAAATGCACATTGTCAACGTCAAGCCATTATGTACTGTATCTATTGTAATTTAGTATTGATCCAGATTGAGACCACCTTGCTACTGTTTTGCCCGCACATGAATTACGGTTAAAATTTACCAAAATAAAGATTCCAGTGAATAATGATACATTGAATTCAAACACTATTCTTTCACATCTGCATCCTAAATTAAAATTATTTTTCTAGAAAAATAATAATTCTCTTTTAGTAGTTCTGAGCACACCACTGGAGGAATCAATTGACAAGAAGGATGTCTAATCTGCGTATGATTTGCCTCTGAAAAAATCATTTCAACATGTTTGATTCAGTCATGGTGAACTGGATGCCAAACTCTTTTATATAGTAACTGACTACCTCAAGGAATACATTTGGGAGAAACTGTGAAAGATTGCTCAAGTTCCACTGCCCACAAAAATTCATTTTCAGCTAATATATGCTCCGTAGCAGCAAACAAGCCACTTTGCAAACAAATGGGTCTGCACAAGAACCAGTCTTAGATAAGACCAATCTAACTGGGCTGTGGTATTATCCCAATAATTCTCCCAGTGTTTCCCTCGATGCAATTTTGCACTTCACATGCAATTAACTGTAAAAGCAAGGTTTCCTGCCAACCCACTGTCCTTTGAGTGTAAAGGTTTGTGATTGTATAAAATTTTGTGATCATACTCGGGAAAATATGGGCCATTTCCCAGACCTTTGGAATCCACTGACAAACAATAATATTTGTGACTTGCTTCTACCATTTTACAGGACTACAGAACATTTTACAGGTTGGGAAGAAATTTGTCTATGTTCAGAAATATCTTAAACTTCCCCAAATGTAGCATACAATTTTAAAAATATCAGATATTTAGACGATGCTCCAAGGCAATCATTCCATGTACTGAGAACCTCATTGTTCGAAAACTTTCTTGTACCCCTCCTGAATTTATCCATTATAGCCTCTGTTCACTCCTCAGTTATTTTACTTTGATCTACAACACCTGAACGTTTCACCATCATTCTATCTGTAACACTAAGATTAACTTGTTTATCCTCACCGACACAAACTTCATAAACAAAACACAACACAAAATCTTCCATTTTATTTATTCCCTTCCCACCACTGAGGGACCTAAACTTTCAATTCTTTCACTTTATATAGTATATTCAGTGCTCACAATGTGTATGCTCTATAAAAGAGAAATCAAACAGAGATTCAGTAAGCACTTTGCAAAACATCTCAATTCAGTCCACCATGCTAATATTGACCTTCCAGTTGCCTGTCATTTTAATTATCCTAGTCTGACTTCTATGTTTTTCAATAAAATCCAATCTAGCTCAAGGAGCTATGTTAATTCTCTTAATTTACACTTCGAACTTAACCCTTAATTCTATAATCTAAGATAACCAGCCTTTGTCTTTGTATCGTAACTCGTCAGTTCTGACAAGTGGTCAGTGATCTGAAGTCTTTACCCAGTTTCTCTCTCTACACGTGCTCACCCAACCCATTATATATTTCCAAAAATATCAAAAAAAAGACCCCACAGGATAAAATGTTAAAACCCCTCATGCCAATGGGTCATGAGCACTTGCTCAAGACTGCCTTGATGTTGGGAGTAACACAGGGTTGACATGCAGGGGTTTTCAAGTGTGTACCCTCCTTCCTCGAAGGATTAGCCGACTACATCTCTGGAGGGCTCAACGATGACTCCTGGTGTCCCAGAGTCACCCTCTCCCCTGTTGTGTCTTCCCACTCTCTTGATGCAATCTTGAAGCCCAAGAGAGGTCAGTGTTATATTGTGTCTCATTAAATTATTTTTAAAAATATCTTTGACATGAAACATTAATTCTGTTTCTCTTTCCATAGGTAGTCCTTGAGCTGCTAAATGTTCCTACCATTTTGTGCAGACTTCCATTTTCTAAACATTTCTTCAATTTTTTAACTCAGGCATTTGATACATAAGGTACGTATGAGTGAATGGATGATCAGGCAAAACATTAGGAATCAAATTGACTGCTTTTTCCATTTACTTCTATATAACATAGGTATCTGTGGCAAGTCATATATTTATTGCCAAGCATTAATTATCATAGAACATGGAGCAGTTCAGCATATTACAGGCCCTACGGCCCACGACACTGTTCCAACCTATATAAACACCATCCCTCCTCCACAGCCCATAACCCTCCACTTTTCTTACATCCATCTGCTCATCTAACAAGTCCCTTAACTGTCACTAATGTATCAGCCTCTACCACCACATGCGTTCTACGCACCTACCGCTCTGTATAAAAATGCTACCTCAGACGTAAAACTTTCTTCTTAAACACCTGTCTTCTGGTACTGGCCATTGTTGCCCTGGGAAAAATGTCATAGAGTCACAGAAAAGTATGGCACAGAAACAGGCCCATCTAGTCCATGTCAAAACAATTTAAATTGCCTACTCTCATCGACCTACACCAGGACCATAGCCCTCCATACCCCCTACTATTCATGTACCTATCCAAACTTTACTTAAACTTTGAAATCAAGTTTGCATGCACCACTTACGCTGGCAGCTCATTCCACACTCTCGTGACCCGCTGAGTGAAGTTTTCTGTCATGTTCCTCGTAAACTTTTCAGCTTTCACCCTTAACCTATGACCTCTCATTGTAGTCCCATCCAACTTCAGTGGAAAAAGCCTGCTTGCATTTACCCTATCTATACCCCTCATAATTTTGTATACCT
Source organism: Mobula hypostoma (assembly GCF_963921235.1). Classification (NCBI taxonomy): domain Eukaryota; kingdom Metazoa; phylum Chordata; class Chondrichthyes; order Myliobatiformes; family Myliobatidae; genus Mobula; species Mobula hypostoma. Next base: position 34,056,075 of record NC_086104.1, read on the forward strand.
CTAACAAATCTCTTCTCAATCTTCTATGTTCTAACTCCTAACCTACTCAATCTTTCCTTATAACTCAGGTCCTCTAGGCCCAGCAAACATACTTGCAAATTTTCTCTGTACTCTTTTGATAGAACTTGTCATATTAGGCAAGAACCCAAGATTGGCAGTTTATAAAAGGGCATAGATACTACAGATTCTGCATTTTTTTTTTAAAGTTTTGACTATAGGTTAACCATTTAATTCTATAATTTGCTTTAAAGACTTTTGAGTTAGCTTCAGAACCAGCTGACAATGAACTCGAAGCTTTTGGACCACAGCACATTTCTCAGCAGATGAAATGAAGTCAAACAGGGCAAGTTTGCTTCTTTTGTAATGTCATCAATGCTGTTACAGCAAAGAATACCTAAAATATTTTGAGATCCTTTGTTAATGATCCCAGTTATGAAGATTATTCTCTTGAGGCAGCTGGAGAAGCAGTAAAAACAAAAATACATGGGCATTTTATTTGATTCCTCCCATGTAGCCTCAGAATAAATGTAGTTTGGCTGCCATCTGTATCACGACAAATGGGGCACAGTGTGGGGAAGATCTGAAAAATACATCAGAAGTATGACTGCAAATATGAAGTCATAGCAATCAAGTCTTCGAACTTAAAAAGGATTTCCAAACACAAGCACATTTATATTTTCTTGGGTCCTTAATAAAATATTAGGTTAGTACCCAGTTATAAAATCTGGTTCTCATTCATTACATGCTATAAAATGAGATGCAGAACATTTTTATAACTTCAAAATATGAGCTCTGGGTCAATGAACTTCCGACTGTTTTGTGATATTTATTGGGCCATATGTTTAACACCCCAGATTCACTTTAACAATGTTAAAAAATGCATAAAACTTCTTTCTACATTATCTACAAAAGGTCCACATAAAATACCAATTCATTAGTGCCATGCAATTTTCAAACTTTGGACGGCTACTTGAGATATCAGTTCTACTGAATCTTTGTAAATGAACAAATATTCAGTAAATTCACTGGAGGTTTTGGTCTCTTATTCACATCCCCAAATTTCTAAACTCCTAAGTAATGGTCAGTTAGCTTTCAATGATATATATCATATTAACAGTCTACTGCAGCAGTTAAGTATCTTATCCAAGTTTCCCTAAGGCAATCAACAAGTTCATATATATTTGAATAGCGTGTGATCATTAGCTTTCAGAAAGATGCTCTTTAAACATATTATTCAGTAAATTAAAAGCAATATACCTTTTTAATAGCCCATCAAAAGTTGGCTATGAGGCTTAAATGAAACTGCTAATTTATATCCAGAATACTAAAAGAGAAATCTTTGTAATTTCTCCCATTATTAAATTGTCCTCATAATCAATTCTGATCACTTCTCCAAGTACATTAATTTGTACAAATAATAAACTGAAATTTCAGTCCTCAATCAGCATCTAGGACACACTGCTTGGGAAATCAGAGCAATGAATTCTAGTCAAAATCCTAAGGGATAGTTTTGTATTAGTCGTGAGGCATTAACATTTTAAACCAAAGATCCTTGAAGGAATGTTAGTAGAATTAAAATGCCAATTCTGAGGACACAACATAAATGTACCATTAATAAGTCTACACCAATCTGGCTACAGTACAAGTAGAAATTACTTAGGTTCCAAATCAAGATCAATAATCCAGTACATCAAATGTATTTCATTCCAATGTGTAATCAACTTCAAACACAAACTGCTTTAAAAAGAACCATTCTTAATTGCCACTATGGAAGGAGTTACGAATAAACCGCATTGGTATATTTGGAATCACATCTAAATGTGACCAGGTAAGGATGACAAATCCCTTCTCCATTAGTGACCAGGTAGGCTTTTAATAACAATTCAATAATTTCAGAGTGTTATGTGATTTTTGTTGAAAACTCCAGATTTCAGCTGCTCTGGTGAGATTGCAGTTATCTTTCTGGAACAATGGTTCAAAATCCTGAGTGCTATTCAATTAACTATTCTGTTATATGCAGTGATTTGCTGTCCTTGTTAGGTTACTGAAGGCCATATGTTGTAGAAATCACAATTTTAAAATGTGCTTACAATAAACCTTGAACAAATGATCAAAGTGCTTTGAAACCCTCAGCCAGTTTTGTGTGCATAATACTTGGGAAAGGCTACCACTGTCACTTCTATGATGTGAGATTCCTTTTGCCACTGGCCTATAAATTACACCATGAACTATGTCATTTCACATAAGATAGCTGTCTGCTCTGTAAGTATCTCTCAATGAAATTGTGATTCTAGTAGAAGATAGATGCAAGTCCTTATCTTGAAAAATCAAACAGTCATAACTACCATCATAAGCTTTGTTAGATGAAACAAGTAATTCAACATTCACAGAGAACGATATAAGGATCAGGAACTGATGAAACACAATACCTTTATTTGTGATTGCATCTTATAAAGCTTATTTTAACTCAGAAAATATTTTTAAAACTTAAAATAAGTCCTAAAATGTAAATAGATCTTCATCAAATGTGTCTCAAAATATTTTGACATATATAATCACTTTAAGTTCAATAAATTTCTCTAACATAAAGTCCAACATGGGATAAATATTGCAAACAGTATGTTGGTAATTAATGACTTTATATTATCTAACGACAGCTGAGAAGATTGTAATTGTAAAAAGTGGTGCTGAATAAATGTTTCATTCTCTTAAAAGAAAAGTGACCTTTTCCTTTATGTTGCTAAAAGCTAGCAATGCTCTTTTAGGTTTAAGGTTAAGGTAGACAACATCTTAAATTGACATTGTGGCAAAATTCCCACACACCTAGTTTGTTAAATGCTTTTCTTTCCTTAAGAAACAGTCAGAAGGAATTATGCTTCCTCTGAGCCTTACTTCTACTCACACTAAGTACCATTACAGCCGTGACTGTGCACCTATTTTCATGACACATCCTCTAGGGTTTGACCTCACTGATATTACGGCTTCAAATTCATAACACGGGAAGCCAGAAGGCATTTCACAAAGGCAAAGTGTAAGCAGCTTGCTCCAGTTTAAGTGTAAATTAATCCAATGTATTATGGCCTGTGGAGAAATGACAGGCAGATGGGAGTTGACAATACTTCACAATGTGACCTTTTGCTTTACGGCGCCCTTTCGGGGATCCTCCTTCAAGCAGTGCTGTCTAAGACAGACTAGCAATTGGTCAGAAAAATCTTTATTTTTAGTTACAACAATCAAATATGTCTCAACTTGAAAAGTAGAAATTTCCACTTAAAATAACTTTACATTAAGAAACTCAAAAACTTGCCCATGACTTAAGATAATATCTCTATTAACTTAAAAGCAAATGCTAAACATTTTTGTATTAACTCATTTTTCAGCAAATTAAGGGGCAAATATTCATTCTTAGTCTGTTGGCATCACAGAAATGCATTTTAAAAGCAGTAATACCATATGATACACTGACTCAATAATAAAGGACAAATTTTGTTCCCATGCCATTTCTCTGTGTAATTCTGAACACTGCATAAAATCTTGAAAAGGCTATAATACACATCTTAAGTGCTAACAGAAAAAATACTTTACATACAAATATTTATATGGAAACAAAAATATTTAAAAGTGTCTGATTAAATAATTACTTGAAGAAACAAATCTAGCTTACAGTGATGTTAGAAAGTTTGTGAACCCTGTAGAATTCTCTCTATTTCTGCATAAATATGTCCTAAAATGTGATTAAATCTTCACACGTCCTAAAACTAGATAAAGAGAACGCAATTAAATAAATAACACAAAAAACATGATAGTTGTTCATTTATTCATTGAGAAAATGATCCAATATTACATGTATTTGTTGGAAAAAGTAAATGAATCTCAGGGGTAATGCCTTCTACAAAAGCTATTTGGAGTCAGGTGTTCCTATCAATGAGAAGAGATTGGAAGTGTGGGTTGTAGAGGCCCTATAAAAAAGACACACAAAGTCAGATTACTGACTGTGTACACACATCTATTGATGCTTCTCGACACATCTTCAGTGATGTTCCTGGAATCATCGGGTGTTTCGGGTCTTTCAACATCATACAACCTCCTCCAGGTGACCCAGCCGGGGCTGATCAGACCCCAGCTTGCGTCCAGATGGCTAGCTACTTATGACTCCATGGCTCCCCTCTTTTGAGCCACAGCCATCTTGAGGCCCTCTCTGCCGCATCTTCTTCCTCTCTCCCTCGATGCCCAAAATGCTGAAGGCTCTAACTAAAGAATGGGCTACGAATCCCCTACAACCAACCTCCACTGGGAGACACCTCGCTCTCCATCCAGCCTGCTGACAGTTGCTGACCAGTCCTGCGTACTTGGAGAGCTTCCTTTCAAAGGCCTCCTCCAAGCTATCTTCCCATGGGACTGTCAGCTCCAGCAGCACCACTTGCTTAGTAGACTCAGACACTAGGACAATGTCTGGTCGCAGGGTGGTGGCTGCAATATGGTTGGGGAACTTCAGCTGCCCTTCGAGGTCCACCAACAGCTGCCAGTCCCTTGCAGAGGTCAGAATGCCTGCAGATGTTCTTTTGGCAGGTATAGGCTGTTCCCCAGCTCTGACAAAGGCAATGGTCTGCTTGGAGGGTCGGGAAATGATGCTCTTCTCAAGAAACATCTGTTTATGTGCACCATGCCTCGATCAAAACAACTTTCAGAGGATCTTAGAAGAATTGTAGAGATGCATGAAGTTGGAAAAGGCTACAACAGCATTCCTAAAGACCTGAGTGTTCATCAGTCCACACTAAGAGAAATTGTCTACAAATGGAGGAAACTCAGTACTGTTGCTACTCTCCCTCAGAGTGGGCATCCTGCAAAGATCACACCAAGAGTAAAATGTTGAGTGCTGAAGGTGGTGAAAAAGGACCCAAGGGTAACAGCAAAAGACCTGCAGTAATCTCTAGAACTTGCTAAAGTCTCTGTTCATGTGTCCACTGTCAGAAGAACACTGAACAAGAAGGCTGTTCATGGAAGGACATCATGGAGGAAACCGCTGTTCTCCAAAACAAAAATTGCTGCATGTCTCAAGTTTGCAAAAGACTTTGTACAATGCTCCTGGGACAATGTCGCGTGGACAGACGAGACAAAAGCTGAGCTTTTTGGCAGAAATGCACACCGCTACGTTTGGAGGAAAAAGGGTACTGCACACCAACGCCAAAGCCTCATCCCAACTGTGAAGCATGGTAGAAGGAGCCTCATGGTTTGGGGCTGCTTTGCTGCCTCAGAGCCTGGACAGCTTGCAATCATTGAGGGAACAATGAATTCAAAATGGTATCAAGACATTTTACAGGAAAATGTTAAGGTAGCAGTCCTTCACCTGAAGCTTAATAGAAATTGGATAATACAATCAGACAATGATCCAAGAGTAAATCAACAACAGAATGGTTTAAAAAGAAGAAAATTTGTATTTTGGAATTGCCAAGTCAAAGTCTGAACTTGATCCTATAGAACGTGTTGTGGAAGGACCTGAAACAAGCAGTTCATGATAGGAACCCCACTAACATCCCAGAGTTGAAGCAATTCAACTTGGAGGAGTGCCCTAAAACTCCTCCAAGCCGATAAGCAGGACTGATTAGCAGTGACTGGAAATGTTTGGTTGAAGTTATAGCTGTACAGGAAGGGGGGTCACACCAGTTACAGAAAGCAATGATTCACATACTTTTTCCAACAAATACATGTAATATTGGATCATTTTTCTCAATAAATAAATGAACAAGTATAATGTTTTTGTGTTATTTATTTAATTCGGTTCTCTTTATCTAGTTTTACGACTTGCATGAAGATCTGCTCACATTTTAGGTCATATTCATGCAGAAATAGAGAAGACTCTACAGGGTTCATAAACTTTCTAACACTACTGCATACTGTGCAGTTACAAATTGGGATACTGTAAGCTTCCCACAAAATGAAAGATAATACCTGCAGGTAAGGGTATGGTTAGCACAAGATGTACGTATATTTGGTAAGTACTAAGACAAATTTATACAATCTAGAACGAAGAAGCTGCCTATCCATTTTCTGTATGATTTCTGTAAGATCCCTAGCACAGCATATTGGGATGCATGTAATTACATTTTTTTCTGTTAATTCACATGTGGGCATCAGCAAGAACAGGAAACCATAATTACAGTGTTTCATTTCCATCCCAGTCACTAATTGAAAATTTGATTGGGAAAATATTCATCCAACTAAAATGTGACTACAGCACAGAAAAACAATTTTCGCAATGAAATCACATCCAAATAGTTAAAATTTTTTACAAATTTGACTCAAAAGGTATATCAAAATGAAGGTGCTTTAATTGTATTAAGTGGCAAATATATTAGTAGTCAAAATCAGTGAATATTTCTGATCTTGTTTTACATCCCAATGGTTAATGGAAAATATTGTGGTGGTCCAATGATCAACTGTATGATTGGTTAGGCTCTAAGTTAATGATAAAGGTAACTTCAGTGCAATATTGAAATGATGTAATGAAGTATTTAGAATAGTTACAAAATATCCTAAAGATTACAATTTAAAATGAAGTAAAGCAACATATACAATATTCATAATAGATCATGAATAAACCAAGTAGAATGAAGGATTAAAATAGGCCAGAATAAATTTAAGTGTATACTCTTAGCAAGATGTTAATACTGTATTCCCTCAATAGTTCAAAGGAATGGAGCCACTGAGGTACTGAGAAGGAAAGCCTGGACAATCAGTCAGGTTTAGTAAAAGGAAAATGAAGACATGATTTGCTATTCTCAATTACTTTTCAGTGAGTCCTGATAAAACTGCACATCAGCATGAAGGATTTGAATAAAATGCCAACTCAGAAAACTGTACTGAGAAAATTCAATTACTGGAAATGTAGTTTTGCTAGTAAATTTTTGAAGGAGGGAAACAGTGCACCCCTTGTTTAGATTAAATTGGAATTTTGGCTTTTGATTTGTGTCAGCAATGTGATACAAATTATATTTAAATAAAGCCAGCAATCTAAATGTTTAATTAGCTAAATGTAGACTTTTACACAAATGAATTGGAATTTAGCTCACCTGCACTTCTGAGATTTGGATCCAGATTGGGCATCTCTTTTGCAGCCTCTGGGCTAACACTATATATGGAGGCACCAGCTTCATTGGTAATACTGTAAAAGTTATTTTTAAAAAAGATTTTAATAAACATGAAGATTGCTTAGAACATGGAACAATATAGCACATTACAGCACCTTTGGCCTGCAAAGTTGCATTGATCAATGTAAACCAACTGCATGATCAATCTAAAACTTCCCTTTTATAGAGCCCAGAACCCCTCATTTTTCTTCCTTCCATGTGCCTATTCAAGAGACTCTTAAATGTTCTCTTTTACCCCCAGCAGTGCATTGCAGACACCCACCACTCTGTGTAAACAACCTACCTCTGACATCTCCTCTAAACTTCCCTCCACTCTCCTTAAACAAGTGTCCTCTGATATTAGCCATTGTCACCTGGGAAAAAGGTGTTCGCTGTCCACTCTATCTATGCCTCTCATAATATCATACACCTCTATCAATCCGATCACCTCTCAACAATCCAAAGAGAAAAGCCCTAGCTCACTTGATCTTTCCTCATAAAAGATATTCTCTAGTCCAGACGGTATCTTGACAAATCTCCTCTGCATCCCCTCTAAAGTTTTCATATCCTTCCTATAACGAGGTGAACAGAACTGAGCACAGTACTCTAAGGTGTGATCTAGCCAGTTTTATAGAGCTGCAACATTGCCTCGTTGTTCTAAACCATGGAATGCTTCTGTGCTAAGAACACTCACTCCACCCTGGAACACAAGACATGACTCACCCTTACTAGCTCCAGTAGTGAAAACAAGGTTTTGGTCATCTTGTGAATACTGTATCAGCATTAGGCAGGTGTAGTGGTGTCTGAGAACTCTCATTGTGCTGCTCAGTTCACAATAAATAAAAATTCCATAGATTCACTTTCCCTTAATTTCCAAAGTAAACAATGAACTGTCTACGTGGCCCTCTTAAGACCATAAGACATAGGAGCAGGATTCAGCCATTCAGCCCATCGAGTCTGCTCCACCATTCCATCATAACTGACCTCAGATCCCACTCCACCCCATACACCTGCCTTTCGGGCATATCCTTTCATGCCCTGACTGATCAGGAAACTATCAATTTCTGCTTTAAATGTACCCACAGACTTGGCCTCCACCACCGTCTATGCCAGAGCATTCCAAAGATTCACCACTCCCTGGCTAAACAAAAAAATCCTCCTTCGCTCTGTTCTAAAAAGTCACCCCTCAATTTTGAGGCTTGTGCCCTCTGGTTCTGGATACCCCCAAAACAGGAAACATCCTTTCCACATCCACCTTATCTACTCCTTTCAACATCCGGTAGATTTCAATGAGATCCCCCCACATTCTTCTAAGTTCCAGTGAGTACAAGCCCAAAGCTGGCATATGCACCTTGCATGTTAACTCCTTCATTCCCAGAATCATCCTCGTGGATCTCCTCTGGACCCTCCAATGATAACACAACCTTTCTGAGATATGGGGCCCAATACCATTGGGAATACTGCAAGTGCGGCATGTAGTCTTAAGGGCCTACACACAACTAAGTTGACCATTTTCCCCTGCAATACCATTAATGGAAATGCTGATATTTCAGTGCATAAATGCACCAAGTACCATAGCAGTGATGTGTGGGAGCCAACAATGTCCTGGTACACTATCAAGATACAAACACTTTGGCTTAAAGCACTGGGCATTGTTTGGGTTTGTAATGTGAAACAGCAATTTCAGAAGAAAATTAAGTGAGGAAAATTAAATAACTTGCTTCCAACCTTGCCCCTGCAATTGCTTTTATAAATGATTGGTCATTGGTACATTCCAATGAATGGATCAGAACAATATTTTTAAAAAGAACTTTAACACACATCGCAAGTTGATGAAGATATAAATTAATAAAAAGAAACACTTCGTAAATGTTTTTTATTTACTTCAACACAAATCTAAAATAAAAATAACATCAGATTTGAAAACAAAACCTGGAAAGGATTAAGTTTTAAATGCAATCCATCTTAAGATGTCCATTTTGTTCCAAGTCTTAAATACTTTACACTCTGCTGAGCCCTCGGGGTAGGGGGAGGGAAGGAGGAATGGAATGAGAGAGAAGGAAAGACAGAGGGGAAGGGAGAGAGGGAGGGAAGTGACCACGCAAGAAAGAGAGCAATATCTTTACTACGTCCCCTATTTACTATTATGACTTGTCATTTTAACCTGCGTTTGCTCAGCATTTCAGTCTTAAAAAGAAACACGCATTGTTATATTATTGTGACACTCTTGCCACCTAGTGGCCATGAAGTTCAGCTGCTAAGTTGATATCTAATACCGTAATTTTATTTCTATTATTTAGTAAATCAGATAAACTATCAGAATCAGGTTTAATTATCACTGGCATATGGTGTGAAATGCTGTTTTGCAGCAGTTGTACATTGTAATACATAACAAAAAACTATCGATTACAATAAAATTTTATAAAAATTAAACAAGTAGTGAAAGAAATAAGAAGTCAAAGGAAAACAAAATGAGGTAGTGCATATGAATTCAACGTGCATTCAGAAACCTGATGGTGGTAGGGAAGAAGCTGTTACTAAAACATTGAGTGCATGTCTTCAGGGTCCTGTACCTCCTCCTCAATGGTAGCAATAAAAAGAGGGCATCTTCTGGGTGATGGGGGTCCTTAACGATGGTTCCCACCTTCTGAATAACTTTTTAACCTAGTGCCCAAAAAGTTTGCAACTTCTGCAGCTTTTTCCCATCCTGTGCAGTGGCCCCTCCGTTACAGACAGTGATACAACCAGTTAGAATGCTCTCCATGGTACATCTGAAGAAGTTTGCCACTGTCTTTGTTGACATACCAATTCTCCTCAAACTGTTAATTAAATACAGCAGCTGTTGTGACTTCTTTGTAATTGCATCGACATGTTGAACCTAAAATAGATCTTCAGAGCTGCTGACACCCTGGAACTTGAAATTGCTCACCCTTTCTACTGTTGATCTCGCGATGAGGATTGCTGTGTGTTTCGCTGACTTTGCCTCCCTGAAGTTCCTTGGTCTTACTGACGTTAAATGCACAATTGTTGCTGCAAAACCACTCAATCAGCTGATCAAGCTCGCTCCTGTATGCATCCTAATCACCATCTGATATTCTACCAATAATAGCTGTGTCATTTGCAAATTTATAGATGATGTTAAGTTGTGCTTAACTACACAGTCGGGGTGTACAGAGAATAGAGCAGTGGGCTAAGCACATATCCTTGACGTGTGCAAGTGTTGATTGTCATTAAGGGGACGTTATTTCCCATCTCCACTGACTGTGGTCTCCCGATGAGGAAGCCAAGGATCCAGTTGCAGAGGGAGGTATAAAGGCCCAGGCACTGATTGGAGTTTGTTAGATTAGTACTGTGAGTATGACGATGTTGAACAGCAGCATGACCTAAGTATTGCTATCACCCAGGTGATCGAAGGCTGAGTGGACAGTGCATCTGCTGTGGACCTATTGTGGCAGTATTGTGGTCCAAGTGCTTGCTTAGGTAGGTGTTGATTCTGGCCATGACAACCTCTCAAAGGTCCTCATCACCAACAATGTCAAGGTCTGATTAAAACTAAAGATATATTTTGGTTAATTGTATTACAAAAACATTTAAGAATAAACACTTTAAGAACTGGCATAAGACCATAAGATATAGAAGCAGAATTAGGCCATTTGGGCCATTGACTGTACTTCACCATTTCATCATGGCTGATCCAATTTTCCTCTCAGCCCCAGACCCCTGGCTTCTCCCTGTATCCCTTCATGGCCTGACTAATCAAGAATCTATCAACCTCTGCCTTAAATATACATGAAGACTTGGCCTCCACAGCAGTCTGTGGAAAAGAATTCCACAGATTCAGCAGTCTCTGGCTAAAGTTCCTCCCGATCTCTGTTCTAAAAGGATGACCCTCTGGTCCTAAACTCTCCCATCACAGGAAACATCCTCTCCCCATCTACTCCATCAAGGCCTCTCACCATTCAATAAATTTCAATGAGGTCACCCCTCATTGCAATACTTTCCATTGTTTTTCTGTTTTAATCTTAGAAATGTATTTATAATTATTACTTGTGAAATAATTCTTGAGATTTAATGATCTACAAAGTATTTTGCTATCACAAAATTTGTATGCCCCAATTAAGACAATAAGACATAAGAGCAGAAATAGACCATTCAATCCATTGAGTCTGCTCTGCAATTCCATCATGACTGATTTATTACCCCCCTCAACTCTATTCTCCTGCTTTCTCTCCATAACCTATGACACCCTGACTAATCAAAAACCTATCAACTTCTACTTTAAATGTATCAAATGACTTATGTCATTGACAGCATCTGTGTTCCTCCACAGCCTTCTGTGGCAATGAATTCCACAGACTCACTACGCTCCAACTAAATAAATTCCTCCTCATCTGCTCTAAATGGGCATCCTTCTATTCTGAGGCTGCGCCCACTGGTCCAAGACTCACTCACAATATGAAACATTCACTCTCCATATCCACTTTATCCTGACCTTTCGATATTCAATAGGTTGCAATGAGATGCCCCCTCATTTGTCTAAACTCCAGCGAGTGCAGACACACAGTTATCAAAAGCTCCTCAATCGTAAATCCTTTCATTCCTGGAAACATTGTTGTGAACCTCCTCTAGACCCTCTCCAATGCCAGCAAATCTTTTTGTAGATAAGGGCCCAAAACTTCTCGCAATACTCTGATAATAGCTTACTCATAGTGCAAAGGGACTCTCCCAAGTCCATTTGCACCTCTGAACACTGAATTTTCTCCCCGTTTAGAAAATAGTCCATGCCTTTATTCCTTCTTCCAAAGTGCGTGACCATACACTTCCCTGCACTGCATTTCAGCTGCCACTTCTTTGACCATTTTCCTAATCTGTCCAAGTCCTTCTGCAGAGTCCCTGCTTCCTCAACATAATCTGCTCCTCCACCTATCTTCATATTATCCCCAAACTCGGCAACAAAGCTACCAATTCCATCATGCAAATTATTAACATATAACATAAAAAATGGTCCCAACACTGACCCAAGCAGAGCACCAACAGTCACCACCTGGCAACCAGAAAAGGCCCTCTCTATTCCCACTTTTTGCCTCCTGCCAACCAGGCACTACTTTATCCATGCTAGAATCTTCCCTGTAAGACCATGGGCCCTATCTTGTTAAGCGGCCTTGTGTGCTGCACCTTGTCAAAGGCCTTCTGGAAATCCAAGTATACATCGACTGACTCTCCTTTGTCGATCCTGCTTGTTATTTCCTCAAAAAATTCCAACAGATTTGTGAGGCAAGATTTCCCCTTAGGAAATCATGCTAAATTAGGCCTATTTTATCATGTGCCTCCACGTATTCCAAAACCTCATCCTTAATGGATTCCAGCATCTTCCCAACTACTGAAGTCAGGCTAATGGGCTTAAAATTTCTTCTGATTCCCTCTCTTTTTAAAGAGTGAAGTAACGTTTACAATTTCCTCCAGAACTGATATGCTTCAGTGCTATTTGAAAAAACTTATTCCAAGGAAATTCAACAGTATAAATTGGAAGTTCTTCATTAAAAAGTATTCTGATATCTAATAGTCTGGAGAAAAGCAAGCCATATTATGCAGTTAAACTACTTATAAACAAAATCATTAAAAAAAGTTAGATGCAGCTTAATATTTTCAGTATAAGTTATCCCCTATCAATTAAATGAAAGGTTCTATTAGCTTAATCAGGTGATCCAAAAAACAAAGAGCCAGAGCTATATAGCACAGAAAAAGCCCATTGTACTGACTTGTTCAAGGTGAATTAAGGTACTTTCCTGAGCTTGTCCTACTTGCCTGCATTGGGCTATAATGCCATTGAACCTGTCCAAGCACCTTTTAAATGTATATTGTATTTGCCTCTGCCACTTTACTTCATTTACCCTGTGTGGAAACCTATTGCTTAAATGCTCTTTATTTTTTTCTCTCACTTAAAACTATGCCATCTAGTTTTAGGCACCCTCCTGTTGGAAAGACGGTAACCCATTTGCCTTATTCATGCCCTTTCATAGGGTCACTTCTCATCTTCCTTTGCTCCAGTCCCAACCTAACATGTTTTTCCTTATAATTCAAGCCCTCCAATCCTACTAACATTTTTATTAATCTTTTCTGCACCATCTCTGCATATCCTTCCTTCAATATGGCGACCAGAACTGCACACAGTTCTTACCAATGTCTTGAACAGCTGTAATGTGACATGCCAAACCCCTGTACTCAATACTCCGTCTGATACAAGCATGCTCCACAACTTCTTCATCACCTTGTCTGCTGTGTCGCCACTTATATCTTTCTCACTAGATCTCTCCGTTCTGCAGTACTCCCTAGTGCCCTGTCATTTACTATTATGTTCTGCCCAGGTTTGATTTCCCATAAATGCAATATTTCACACTTGTCTGAGTTAAGTGCCGTCTGCCATTCCTTTATCCACATTTCCTGTTGATCTAAGTCCTGTTGTAACCTTACAATGTCCACCACATCAACAATTTTGCGATTATTCACAAACTTGCTAATTAGGTCACCTTCATTTGCAAAATCATTCATATATATAATAAGCAACACGGTACACTGCACCAATCTCAGTGGCACAACTTTAGTTACAGGGCTCCAGTTTGAAAAACAATCTCCCACCACAATCCACCGATTCCATCTTCCAGGCCAATTTTGTATCCAGTTGTCTGGATCACCTTGGATCCCATGTGATCTCTTTCCAGACCAGCCTACCATGTGGGACCGCGTCAAAACATTTGCTGAAGTCCATGTCGGTAACACCTTCTGCCCTGCCCTCCATCAATCCTCTTGGTTCCATCCTTTCCCACCACTGAGGTTATGCTCATCATTTCCTTAAAGACACAAAATTAGCCACCTCTCCAGTTGTCCTCACCTGTGGCTAATGAGGTAGAAAAATCTCTGCCTGCAATTTCTTCTCTAGCTTCCAACATGTCCACAAGGATTTACCCATCGTAATGCACCTCAAGACTACCAACACATACTCTTATAATATCGATATGTTTCTGGACATATTTCCCAAGCTTTCCTGACCTTTTCCACAGTAAATACAAATGAGAAGACATCAGCCACCTCACTTTCCTCCACACATGGAAGACCACACCAATCCTTATGGGGACCTATTCTCTCTCTCATTACACTTCTGCTCTTCATATACTTAGATATCTTTTAGGATTCTCTTTTACCTTATCTGTCAAGGATAACTCATGTTCCCTTCTTTCCTTCCTGATTTCTTCTTAAGTACACTCCTACATCCCTTATAACCCTCAAGAGATTCATTTGATTACGACTGCCTATACCTGACAAATGCCTCTTTTTCTCTGACCAGTGTTCCCTGATCCTAACCAGCTTTAGCCTTCATTCCAACAGGGATATGCTGTCCCTGCTCGCTCCCTATCTCACATTTAAAAGCCTCACATTTGGTGGATGTCCCTTTACCTGCTAACAGCCTTTACCAATTAACCTCTGCAAGTTCCTGTCGAATGCTCTCAAAATCAGCCTGGTCCTGGTTAGGAACTTCAACTTTTGCATCAGTGCTATCTTTGTCCATATTTATTTCAAAGCTAATAGAATTATAGAGGCTGGTCCCAAAGTGCTCCCCCACTTGCCCGGCCCCACTTCCCAAGAAGAGGTTCAACTTGTGTTGCACTATTACAATTAAGTTATGTATACAGATTGATCCATGTAAATCCTAACACGATTTTTGTCTCAGAAGGGTGACACAACTATAAAGAGTAATTTCACAGTTCACACTTAGTCTTTACTCTGACAAGTCAGAAGGGTGAAAGATACAAAAAACAAATCTGAGCCATGAAAGTTTTATCGCTGGGTTTCATGACTACAAAGTAAATGGATGCACTAAAAGGCAACTCCAGTGGTAGACTAATGTAGCAAACAGTCTATTGGAGCAAATAAACTGACAGCATCATTGACAGCTCAAATCTGTAACAATGGGAAATTTCACGAATCCAGTGAATGTGCTGTTGATGGAGTCACGTCAAGCTTGCGCAAAGTTGAAAAGACATTCTTTTGACCATGTCAGAACACAGTGTGGTTCATATTATAAAGTTCAATCAGGCACTACAACCGCAATGACGCATTGTATTAACAGGACCTCTCCTAACAAAGCCAGTGGTCTGGCCTCAGACATAGTCTGCCCATAGCTTTTGTGTCAGCACATAAAAGTCATCTGTAAGAGAATTTGTAAGTACAGTTTACTGGAAAATATCTACTGATACCTGCATATAAGAATGCAGTTAGAGAGAAAAATCATTAGCAAATTACAATGGGAAGCAGATGCTTCCTGACTGAAAAGATGCAGGTGATGACAGAACTCCAAAGGCACAATACAGTTGCTCTTAATCACACCACAGTTTTGTTTCTCAATTCTGATGCTAAATCTAGTCACACCCGAAACCAAGCTGAAACTCTTTGCAAACAGATTTTCCCCAACACCACACATCCCTTGCTTTAAATTGAGTGAAGTAATAATGCCCATTTTCAAACACTCACTTTCAAGAAGCACGAATGGGTTTTAAGAGTTTTATACAACACTATGCCTGTTATCTACGTTTGTAGTTATAAGGGTATTGTAACTTTTTTTTAATGCCTTATAATAGTTGAATTACACACTCTCAGTCATTCAGTTGTTTACATCAAGTGCTTGAATGTTTTATTTTATTATTTTCTTTTTCGAGCCACCCCAGCCAGCAACACCCCAATTTAATCCTAGCCTAATCATGGGACAATTTACAATGACCAATTAACCTACCAACCAGTACATCTTTGCAATGTGAGGGGAAACCAGAGCACCCAGAGGAAACCCATGCAGTCACGGGGAGAATGCACAAGCTCCTGAAGGTAACAGCAGGAAATGAACCCAGTATAAAAGCATCCTGCTATCCATGCCGCCCCAGTATGTGTTTTGTCAGCTTTACGTTCACAGAGTTACATATCGACTGACAATTACTTACAATTCAGTGTGATGAATGTAATTCCTTTTTGTTCCAGACTCCAAATCTGTTGAAATGAACGTCTCTAGCAGTAAATTGCTGATACAGAGAAAGTTTACTTCCAAGAAATCAGGTCTTGTTATTCAAAAAGCAATATTTTATAATTAAAGTGATTTAATGTGTTAAAACTGGAACATTTCCATTGTAATCAAATGGTGTGTATGCAATATATTAAATTAAAATACAGATTTGAACAGGAGTTTCACTACAACAACCTTTGTTTTAAAATTTCATGTAACACAAATGTGAAAAATCAAAGTTTAGACCATTAGTAAGTTACATTTATAGATTCTTGGAGCATAATGGAAGGAGGAGATGAGCACAGGTATGATATTTAAAATGCTGCTCAACGGTGAAATCAAACAACATAACATAGAATTAAATGGCTAATTAAAATCTGCATTAAGTAAAACAACTGATTACATAGAAATTGCCAAAAATAGCTACTTTCAGGCTTTATGAAGACTTATGCCACAAAACTTGAAATTAATTTTCAGTGGACTCCCAGTTAAATGGGCCATCAGTTAATCAGGGTAGCTGTTTATTTCGGACACCTCCTAAAGAATAAAAAATAATTGAGAAAATAGCGATGATTCCCTTTGCTCATTTGGGACACTATGCTGTGTCTTTCGTTGGGGCAAAAGACTGTTACCAGTTTCTAACTAGCATCAGCCACAATTAGTTATAAGAACATGGCAGATGAATTCCTCTCTCAATAATTATTAGGAACGAATATAATTTTATTGTATATAGAGGAAACAATTTTAAAAAACTTTTCTTTAATATTGCAATCTTTCTTCTGACTTGTTCAATTATATTAAACTCAGTTTTCTATGTTTCTATGTAACTCAACTTTCAATTTACCCATTTTATATTGCCAAAAGTGCTCTCTGTACATGTATGCTCTTCAAATTTATAACATTTTGCCATATGGTGGTGATAAGAAATTTCCTTTACTTGCCAAATTATTTCAAATGGCTGTCAAAGTATGAACTTTGACTTACTTTATACTCAAGTCTTGTGAATGAAGATTTCCAGATTCTGCTAATCCATAATCACAATACACACAAGATGCAAGATCTATATCTATCAAAGTATTGTACACATACAAGAACATCCAGTAAGATTTGATCTGTTGGCTAAACTACATTCATAACCATGCAATATTTATTGTTATAGACTTCACAAAAATGAGGTACACAGGATTTTTTTCAAAGATATACACAGTACTCTTACTGCTCATTTCAAGGTTCATATTCTAAGGACATTCGCCTGACTTAACTTTAACCACTTAATTACTGCAAGCATTTTTAAATTTTGAAAACGAAAAAAGACCTGCAGCTATAAAGGAACTCAAATGTTTTGTAATTAATAAATTACTTTAGAAGTAGAGTTAATTGTGTTTTGACATTTTTTTTTGGAATAAATCTTAGCCAGAACATCAGAAAAAAATCCCCACTTTCCTTCAAAGAGTGCCACCTTTGATATTCACCTGAATAGACAGATGGAACCTTGGTTTAACATCTCTTCAGAGAATTGTACTGCAATGTCAACCTCGATTACATGCAGAATAAAACCATGACACAGCCTTCTGACAAAAAGGAGTTCCGTTACTGAGACTAGCTGATACTTAGAGGAATAAAATGCTGAGTTTTGATAGCACTAAAACTTTAAGGTATAAAAGACACAGTGAATATAATTAGTCTATCATTTTTTTGAGTTTCATGAACAGTTTACTTTAGAACAGATGAGTCAAATGACCATGCGGATGGAAAGGCATGAGAGATGAAAACAGGGAAAATAGTGTCTTGCCTCCATTTCCTTCTCATCCAAATAAGTACAATATCAAGCATTATATACAATGTGTATTGCCTTCAGTTCTGCTGATTGTAATTTTTGTTTGTTTCTATATCAAATTCCATGATGTAATCAAAAATATGTAGTCCCCTTTCTAGACTGCTGACAGAAGTATTACTAACCTATAAAAATCTGGGCAAAACACTCAGCATAAACAACGCTGCAGTAGGATATTGAAACATGTATTAAAGATTGATTTGAATGCTCAAAACATGCAACTTCTAATTCTAACTTCTAATACGTTTGGATTTAAATGTCTAATTCAGCAGCCGGGGCAATTAGTAATTGAGGAACAGGATTAGGACAATCATTGAAATGATGCTATTCTGTCAGTCACTTAGATCCTCTGTAAATCTGAACTTTAGTAGGATTTAACTGTTCGCACAATATTAATTGATAACCTGATATACAAGTAATTTATCTTAATTTTAAATACTCCCTAAATAGTCTATCACTATCATTTAATGTACCATTTGCTTCTAACCTTCATACCTGCCATTATTGCAGTGAATATGAGTAATTCCTTCCCTTTTAAGGTTTGAAACAAAGCAAAATCAAAGCCCAGACAACACTGCATCAAGATTGTACACAATTTGATGGTACATGCTATTTCTGCAATAAGACTAATATTCCATTCACGAGGAAATCTGCAGATGCTGGAAATTCAAGCAACACATGCAAAAAGCTGGTGGAATGCAGCAGGCCAGGCAGCATCTATAGGAAGAAGTACAGTCAACATTTCGGGCCGAGACTCTTTGTCTGGACGGACAAAGGGTCTCGGCCCGAAACGTCGACTATACTTCTTCCTATAGATGCTGCCTGGCCTGCTGCGTTCCACCAACATTTTGTTTGTGTTGCTAATATTCCATTAGCCTCTTTGATTAATTTATTAAGTTTGTGATTTGTTAATATTAATTTCCTTGCTGCCTCACGCTTCTTGTATGGTTCCAGTGGAGCCTGATAGAATCAAACTGCAGTCAAGGAAAAACTTACTGCAAATATATTTCCTGAAAAGTAAATATGATATTCTCTCACACTGCTAACAAACACTTGCATCTCAAATACTGTATGTAGTTAAAAGGCAGCTCTGAGATAAAGTCTTAATTATGTTTCCAATTCTCAATTCATTCTTGCTTCCAATCTAAAGAATGGCTTAATACATTCAGTCAACATACATGACAAATACAGCCACAACGTACAAGAAAACAAAAATGTTTTTATTGTTATTTAAATGGCCAGTAAGTGTAGAACACCTTACAAATGATCAGTAAGATTCTACCTGGGGAGAAACGTGGTACTAAACACTTATCAAACTCTTGAACGGACTTCTTATACAATAAAATAAACTCTAAACCTCACAATATACTTTATGATCTTGTACTTTATTGTTTCCCTGCACGACACAATCTCTGTAGCTTTTACGCTTTATTCTGTATTGTTACTGTTTTGCCTTGTTCTACCTCATGCAGAGAGACATTGATAGGATGCAGAAGTGGGCTGAGAAGTGGCAGATGGAGTTCAACCCGAAGAAGTGTGAGGTGGTACACTTTGGAAGGACAAACTCCAAGGCAGAGTACAAAGTAAATGGCAGGATACTTGGTAGTCTGGAGGAGCAGAGGGATCTGGGATTACATGTCCACAGATCCCTGAAAGTTGCCTCACAGGTAGATAGGGCAGGCTCAAAGGGCCGAATGGTCTACTTCTGCACCTATTGTCTATTAAGAAAGCTTATGGGGTGTTGGCTTTCATAAGTCGAGGGATAGAGTTTAAGAGTTGCGATGTAATGATGCAGCTCTAAAAAACTGTGGTTAGGCCACACTTGGAGTACTGTGTCCAGTTCTGGTCACCACACTATAGGAAGAATGTGGAAGCATTGGAAAGGGTACAGAGGAGATTTACCAGGATGCTGCCTGGTTTAGAGAGTATGCATTATGATCAGAGATTAAGGGAGCTAGGGCTTTACTCTTTGGAGAGAAGGAGGATGAGAGGAGACATGATAGAGGTGTACAAGATAACAAGAGGAATAGATAGAGTGGATAGCCAGTGCCTCTTCCCCAGGGCACCACTACTCAATACAAGAGGACATGGCTTTAAGGTAAGGGGTGGAAAGTTCAAGGGGGATATTAGAGGAAGGTTTTTTACTCAGAGAGTGGTTGGTGTGTGGAATGCACTGCCTGAGGCAGATACGCTTGTGTAGTTTAAGAGACTACTAGACAGGTATATGGAGGAATTTAAGGTGGGGGGGTTATATGGGAGGCAGGGTTTGAGGGTCGGCACAACATTGTGGGCCGAAGGTCCTGTAATGTGCTGTACTTTTCACTGTTCTATGTTATGCACTGTAGAATGATTTGATCTCAATGCACAGTATATAAGGCAAGCTTTTCAATGTATTTTGCTACATGTGATAATAATAAACCAATACTAATACCAGTACCACCTGAGATTGTGATAATGTAAGGATTCATCAAAACTGTTTTCGGTGAAACCATTCTGAGAACAATTGTCTGGTAGCTAGCCTCCTGCAAAATTTCCTATGGCACAAAGTAACTTTCAATACTAAAAAGACAAGAAAATCTACAGATGCTGGAAATCCAAGCAACACACACAAACTGCTGGAGGAACTCAGCAGGTCAGACAGCATCTGTGGAAAAGAGTAAACACTCAACGATTTGGGCTGAGACACTTCATCAGGACTGGAAAAAAAGATGAGAAGTTAGAGCAAGGCAGGGGGGTGGGGGGGGTGGAAGAGGAGGTGACAGGCGATAGGTGATCGGTGAAACTGGGAGTGGGGTGTGAAGTAAAGAACTGGGTAGTTGATTGTGAAAGTGATAAAGGGCTGGAGAAGGGGGAATCTAATAGGAGAGGTTAGAAGACCATAGAAGAAAGGGAAGGGTAGGAGCACCTGAGGGAGACGATGACAGATAAGGAGGTGAGACAAGAAACAGGGAACAGGAGCAAGGTGGAAGGGGTGGGTGGGGGGCAATTATCGTAAGTTCGAGAAATAAATGTTCATGCCATCAGATTGGAGACTACCCAGACAGAATATAGGGTGTTGCTACTCCAACCCGAGTGTGGCCTCATCGTGACAGTACAGGAGGTCATGGATGTACTTGTTGGAATGGGAAGTGGAATGAAAATGGATGGCCACTGGGAGACCCTGCTTTTGCTGGCAGTGGTGCTCAGCAAAGCAGTCTCCTAAACAACATTGGTTCTCACTGATATATAGGAGGCCACACTGGGAGCACCGGATACAGTAGATGACCCCAACAGATTCACAAGTGTCGTCTCACCTGTAAAGACTGTTTGGGACCCTGAATGGTAGTGAGAGAGGAGGTGTAGGGGCAGGTGTAGCACTTGCTCCACTTGCAAGGATAAGCAAGAGATCAGTGGGGAGGGACGGAATGGACAAGGAAGTCACATATGGAGCGATCCCTGTGAAAAGCAGCAAGTGGTGAGGGAGAGGGAAAGAAGTGCTTGGTGGTGGGATCTTGTTGGAAATGACAGAAGTTACAGAGAATTATGTGCTGGACACAGAGGCTGGTGGGGTGGTAGATGAGGAGAAGAGGAACCCTATCCTAGCTGGGGTGGCGGGAGGATGGGGTGAAGGCAGACGTGCACAAAATGGAAGAGATGCAGGTGAGGGCAGCGTTGATGATGGAGGAAGGGAAGCCCCTTTCTTTGAAGGAGGAGGACATCTCCTTAGTTCTGGAATGAAAAGCTTCATGCTCAGAGCAGAAGCGGCGGAGATGGAGGAACTGAGAGGAGTAGATGACACTTTTACATGTGGCAGGGTGGAAAGAGGTGTAGTCCAGGTAGCTGTGAGAATCAGTGGGTTTATAAAAGATATCAGTACGTAAGCTGTCTCCAGAAATAGAGATATAGAGATTAAGAAGGGGGAGGGAGGTGTTGGAAACAAACCATGTAAATTTGAGGCCAGGGTGGTGTGGGAGGCAAAGTTGCTGAAGTTGACGAGCTCAGCATGGGTGCAGGAAGCAGTACCAATGCAGTCGTTGATGTAGTGTAGGAAAAGCTGGGGAGTGAAACCGGTGTAGGCTTGGAACATAAGACTGTACTATGTAAATATCACAGCCCTTTACATCCAACCACTGGCACAAATGCAATATAAAGAGATTTATGATAAGTAAGGCAACATGAAAGAATCATTCTCATCTCCCATTGCACCTCTTCAAATCTTTTCTCATGAATTAATGCTGAACTCACTCTGAAGCATGTCCTTAAGCATGAGGACCAAAAGTTTCACCAACGTTAATTTAGCTTCTTAAAACAATGTAGACTGAATCTAATCGCACGGATGATTGTGCGATTCTTGAGGATGATATTGTTTGGGTTTTTCTCCTGTGCTATGACCATTAATGATGAAATATAACATTCTGCCAACAACAGAGATCAGACGAACTACTCTATATTTCCCTAGTTTTTTTTTCTCCATCTTCTTTAAAGGATAGTGCAGTTGTTACCTTCCTATCTGTTGGGGGCCATTTCAAAATCTGTAGAGTTTTGGAAGATCATCAGTACAACGTTCATTATTTCAACAGCAACCTCTTTAAGAACATCAAGGATGCAGACTCAGGATCAGCAGATTTGCCTGGTTTTAATCTGTAGTGCTTTCTTCAGTGATATTGATGGCTAAGCTTTGAATGCCAGGAGACCTTTGGCTCCTTTCCATTTCTGTTAAACTCATTACATCTTCTGCAGTGAAAATACATACAAAATAGTTGTCCAATACCTGAACCATACTTCACGACCCATAATAATTTCTACTGTCTATAGACATATATTTGGAATGTGCTGCCAGGGGAGGTGGTTGAAACGGATACAACAGCAACATTTAAGACGTATTTGGTCAGGCACATTAACAGGCTACGGAAGGATATGGACAATGTTTAGATTGGATAGATGGAATTAGTTTACATTATCATGACAGTGCAGACCTGGTGAAACAAAGGACCTGTTCCCATGCTGAGTCTATTCAGTTTTATGTGTCTTATGAAGCAACCTTCATACTTGCTACTCTTCTTAACATTTGCAGCCATTTTCAATCTAATGAGATCAGTTCATACAGCATAGAAACAGGCCCTTCACCACACCATCGTAGTAATCTCATTTACCCACCTGACCCCTGACCCATAGCCTTCAATGCCATGGTGATCCAATTCCTTATCTAGCTACTTAATTTTTATGTTCAACATCTGACTCCCAAAAGAGATAATCCAGCAATATCGTTTTCTTCCCCTTGTACTCGCCTTGCCACACCTTGAAACAAAGTCCTTTTTCCCTGCACCTTTCTTTAAACCAGTTTGATCCACTGGAACATATGACTAATTGCACCTGACTCAAATATCAACTCAGAAATTATCGAATTTTCTTGACAACATAAAAGGTTTTTCAGACCATGCAGGTACACAGACTGATCTCATTTCGTCAAAGGACTGTGAAAATAACTGAGAGGATCATAGGGTCTCCCTACCAACCACTGGGGACATTTATCAGGAGCACTGCATATCCAGGGCCCTTAATATTATTAAGGACCCTCTTTGACTTTCTATCATCAGGCAGGAGACTACGATGCATAAAAACAAGAATGGTCAGGATGGTAAATAGTTTCTTCCCTCAGGCCATTAGGCTTCTGAACTCTGCTACACTGCATTCGAAGTGTTACTGGTTAATCTGTTTCTGACCTTACAACATTTGATTTATGCACTTTAGTTTGTTATTTATGCATGATTCAACTGTAAACTTTATCCTTACTTTCATTAAGCTATTGTGTGTTATGTGCATTATGTGTACCACTGTGCTTTACACCCTGGCTCAGAGATATGTTGTTTTGTTTCTATATACATAAAAACAAGAGAGCTGGTTGTGGATTACAGGAGGAATGGAGATGGGCTAACCACAATTGACATCAGTGGATCTGGGCTTGAGAGGGTAAACAGCTTTAAGTGCCTCTTTCACCTCAGACGGTTGAGGAAGTTTGGTATGGGCCCCAAATCCTAAGAACTTTCTACAGGGGCACAATTGAGAGCATCCTGACTGCTGCATCACTGCCTGGTATGGGAACTGTACCTCCCTTAAACGCAGGGTTCTGTAGAGAGTGGTGCCCAGCGCATCTGTAGTTGCGAACTTCCCATGATTCAGGACATTTACAAATATAGATATGTAAAAAGGGCCTGAAGGATCATTGGGGACCCGAGTCACCCCAATCACAAACTGTTCCACCTGCTACCATCTGGGAAACGGTACCGCAGCATAAAAGCCAGGACCAACAGGCTCCGGGACAGCTTCTTCCACCAGGCCATCAAACTGATGAACTCATGCTGATTTGAGTGTATTTCTATGTTACATTGACTGCTCTATTTATTATAAATTATTATGATTGCACAATGCACATTTAGACAGAGACGTAATGTAAAAATTTTTACTCATGTATTTGAAGGATAAAGTCAATTCAATCCATTCTATTGTTATATACATTATATACTTTTTTTTATAGGCATCCGTTAGTCTCATGAGACCATGGATTTGCGCCTTGGAAGGTTTCCAGGGCGCAGGGGCAAGGTTGTATGGAAGATCAGCAGTTGCCCAATCTGCAAGTCTCCCCTCTTCACGCCACCGATGTTGTCCAAGGGAAGGGCATTAGGACCCATACAGCTCAGCACCGGTGTCATTGCAGAGCAATGTGTGGTTAAGTGCCTTGCTCAAGGACACACACGCTGCCTCAGCCAAGGCTCAGACTAGCGACCTTCAGATCACTAGACGAACACCTTAACCACTTGGCCACGCGCCAACACATTATATACTTATACATAGTTAAATGACAATAAACTTGACATGACCAATTTTCCCTGCAGTTTACTCTCCCCAAGATTCTACAATCTGCTTACATTGGGTGTGTGGGGGGTGGGTATATACAATGATCAATTAACCTATCAATCAGCACTTTTAGAACACAGGAGAAATCTGCAGTATGAGGGGTATGAAAACACAGTCACCTACGATGCAAACTTCACTCAAACAGCACCAGAGGTCAGGACTAAACATGAGTCATTGGAGCTCTGATGCAACAGCTCAATGAGATTTGCCATGATGTTCTGTAGATTAATCCCGTCTCCAGCTGCTCAAAGTCTCTAAGCACACAGTTAATCCTATTTCTGCCCATGTTACTGTCTCCTACATAGATGATAATCCTTCCCCTCAAAGTACTTTGTGCCCTGGGAAGATGTTCTTAACTTGGGCACAAGGGCAAACCAGCTTACAATACTCCTGCTGATAGTTGGACTGAACAGTAACGATGACTACACTCATTACAAAATCTGAAGCTCTGCATCACTTCTTGCCTGTCCCCATAACGACCTGGCGCACAGCCACGTTGTCCCTACCCTGCCCACTTGCAATCCAAGCTGCTACCTAACTGAAGAGACATTATCGCCTCTTGGATCAAAATGACCAGGTAACTCTATCCATCACTAATACAATGCAAGTCTACAACTTAGTCTACTGCTCAGCAACTTTGAGCCAAAATTCCTCAATTTGTAGATACTTACTCCAGATGTGGCTGCTGGAGATTTCTTTAGCATCTATTAACTCCCACATGCTGGAGTTATAACACATCACCTCGACAGCTATTAATTTCAAGCCTCGTTTTATACATTGTCCATTGAGAATTCTCATCTAGATAGTTAATTTTTAGCTAACTAGATTCTCCACTGAAAGCCAGTAGGTTTATTACTATTATATGGCACCCACAGTCAGCTGTAAGGTTAATTTTTGTGTGAAACAAAAAAGCATAAAGATGTTTTAATGTCTCCCTGAAGCTTTCATAAACTTCCTATTAACACAAAGCAGAACTCCAAATTACTCATTTTCAGTCCCTACTTCACCAAATTGCCGTGTTTGATAGGAATAGATTAACAGGAAAATTAGTAGGGAACTGGGATCTGTAGTTAAAGATATATTCTGTGCAAACAGTCTAATGCACAGTAGGTATTCATTAAATACAGTATAACCATTCCATTTGGCTTTAAAACACAAAGAGAGAGTTCAACGTTCTAATTATTCTTCAGTAAAAGTATTTCTCCCAAGTAGGCAGCATTCCAGACTGCTGGTTGCCACTTTCCAAATTCAAGATACTGTATACTACATGAAGGCACTTGTTAAAACCAGAAAGTCAGAAAAGGTCCTCTATGGGCATACAGAGTCAAACTGGAAAGATAAATATATACAACATTAGAATAAATTCAGAGGCTATGAAGCTGGATTTTAAATGATTCAACACTCTAACCTACAATTACGAAAGTCTCCACCATCCTCTATCGAGATAAAGTAAGCATTTCAACCACTAACTGCATCAACACTTAAAAAATCAAAACTCCTCTCTGAACAAGTCCCTTATACATAGAAACATAGAAAAACATAGAAAATAGGTGCAGGAGTAGGCCATTCGGCCCTTCGAGCCTGCACCGCCATTTATTATGATCATGGCTGATCATCCAACTCAGAACCCCGCACCAGCCTTCCCTCCATAGCCCCTGATCCCCGTAGACACAAGGGCCATATCTAACTCCCTCTTAAATATAGCCAATGAACTGGCCTCAACAGTTTCCTGTGGCAGAGAATTCCACAGATTCACCACTCTCTGTGTGAAGAAGTTTTTCCTAATCTCGGTCCTAAAAGGCTTCCCCTCTATCCTCAAACTGTGACCCCTCGTTCTGGACTTCCCCAACATCGGAAACAATCTTCCTGCATCTAGCCTGTCCAATCCCTTTAGGATCTTATACGTTTCAATCGGATCCCCCCTCAATCTTCTAAATTCCAACGAGTACAAGCCCAATTCATCCAGTCTTTCTTCATATGAAAGTCCTGCCATCCGAGGAATCAATCTGGTGAACCTTCTTTGTACTCCCTCTATGGCAAAGATGTCTTTCCTCAGATTAGGGGACCAAAACTGCACACAATACTCCAGGTGTGGTCTCACCAAGGCCTTGTACAACTGCAGTAGTACCTCCCTGCTCCTGTATTCGAATCCTCTCGCTATAAATGCCAGCATACCGTTCGCCTTTTTCACCGCCTGCTGTACCTGCATGCCCACTTTCAATGACTGGTGTATAATGACACCCAGGTCTCGTTGCACCTCCCCTTTTCCTAATCGGCCACCATTCAGATAATAATCTGTTTTCCTATTTTTGCCACCAAAGTGGATAACTTCACATTTATCCACATTAAATTGCATCTGCCATGAATTTGCCCACTCACCCAACCTATCCAAGTCACCCTGCACGTTTCCCCTAATGGCAGGAAGACGTTCTTCCTGTTGGTGTGTTTTGCCCTTCTGCATTACAAATGTTACTTCATTTATGTTCCTGGGTTGGCCTGACTTAAAAGTTACCAGTATGTCCCCGTGAGATTAGGAAAGGTTAACAAACATAAAATAAAAGTAACTGAGAAACCAACAACTAGATTGCATAAGATGAAAAATATATTCAATCAAGTTAAATAGTAACTCATAAGAACAAGTAAGTCTAATTACTGTGAAGTAAATTAAATAGAAGGCAAGTAGAGAGGATATGAAGAGATACTTCAAGTGGAAAGTAAAACAGTGGTTTATGAGGTTAGTTGCAAGTACTGGATCAAATAATCAGAGCATGCTTTGAAAATCAGAAAATGTGTAGTGCGCATTTCCTACTTTATTCCCACTTTGGGAGTTCTGTGCTGGTTAAATCAGTGCCTGTGAACAATTTCAATTCCCAGGGACCACAGGTGTTTTAACTCAGAGGAAGTTGTTTTCTGTGTCACCCTCTTGCTCTCCATGCTGTGAATGGACTTGTTGTGATCATCTGTTCACTATTATTTAGGATTGTGGTGGTGTCAGCAAACAATTCACTCACTGTAGGTTACAAAGAACCTACTGAATTGTCTGTTTCTGCGCTTACTTTGTAAGTAATTGTCAAACAATGCGGAGGTTTGTTATTATTCTCTTCTAATGCACTGACTGACCTAAGTGCTTAGCATTTTTCCAAGTTTTGTTCAGATATCTATCGTCTGCAGTATTTTATGTTTTTTTCCCTCGATGCTCCAATGGTAGTTCTCATTGATTTAGATAAAGCTGATGTACAACCGCATATTATCTATTTCTCATTCACACCCTTTAACCTTACATACTGTTTGGGTCAAATTTGGCCCGTTTTGACATTTGACAGCAGCAAAAACACCCTAAATATCGTTCTTTTAAGCTGAAATTTGATTACTTTTCCTAAAATGACCCAAAATGCACAAAAATGAAAAAAATTTTGGCTTTAAAAAAATGGCATTTGAGGTGTTTTTACTGCTGTCAAATGTCAAAACGGGTCAAATTTGACCCGAACAATATGTAAGGGTTAACAGAAAATTATGCAGTACAAAGATGCTCTCTGACTTAAGCATGTAACTCGGTTTTGGTGCAGAGCTGGGAAAGGATTATCTCCAGTCAAAGAAACCCTCTTTTAGACTGGAAACACATTCAGATTAATCAGTCATCAAATTGGTCCGCTAGAAAATTCTCTATATCAATGATGCAGGAGACTCATGGCCTTACAGTACTTAAAGAAAATTTGGAAAATGGCAAGGTATTCTTTGAGAACTTTATACTTTATCAAGTTTTTAAGAATGGAGCTGCTGTTTGTAAAAGGCAATGAAAACAGAAAAGACACAAACATAAATCTAGCTGGACACAACACTGGACTGCCTCCAAGCCAATCTGAAATCCCAGTTTAAATAAATTGCTATAAACTGAATAAAAAATTAAATTTTCCAGTTTCCCAGTCATGTTGCATTTCACTGAATTCTAGACATGACCTGACCTCCAAAGCTGATTGTAGCATATGGCTTCACCAAATACTGTTCTCTCTCAGCTCTACAGGTTTGGTGCATCTTAAGCGCGATGGTGTGCTCTCTCATTCAGCCTTGTTTACTAAGGATTGGAAAGTTTTGCTGGTTCACTACATTTATGTTACTAAGTCCAGCTGGCTCCTTTATCCAAATTCTTTTACAATTCTGACACAAGAATAAACAAGGCACGAATACTCAGAGCCAGCTCAGGAACTATTGTTTCCTGAAATCCATTTGTTAAAACAAAGTGCTGGTGTAAAACTATGTTTAGATTTATACCATTACATTTCAACTATTTTTAATTTGAACCAAAATGCATTCATTTTATATGAGCTTCTGACTGGATAGAACTAGCTTAAATGCTGAAATGATATGTTTAAAATTTGTTTTGTCTTGTTGAGGGAGATTGCAAGTTTATTATAATAATTATCAGCATTAAGAGTATAGGCTTTAAAATTGTTAGCATCAGAAAAAGTGCATTACTCAGTCTGTGTTAGGATCTTTTTTTTTGAGGCTCCCTTCATCCCTCATTCTGCCCTCAACATTTCACCTCCAATCACATGATGACTTACTAGACAAGAGACACACCCAAGAGCTTTGGGTGTGAAAAAGACCTTTGAGTGTTCTTGTGCCTCGTGCTTCAGAACTTGGCATTACCAGATCCTCAAAGTAAAGATTCTGGCCTCAAAGTATCAGCATTGGCTAAGTAATATGTCTTTCTGATGGGACGGAAGAGATAACGAGAGAGACAGCAAGAGAGAGAGAGAAAGCGCGTGCGAGAGAGAGAGAGGCAAAGACAAACAGACAGACAGAGGCCGGTGGAGGCAGGGGGGGCAGAGGTACGGGGGGGGGCCAGAGGGGGTGCACACGGACAGTAGGGGAGGGGGGAAAGAGGGGCAGACAGAGAGAGGGACACGGAGAGACAGAGATATAGATAGAAAGAAAGAGAGAGGGGGTCAAGGAGGGAGTGGAAGGAAGACAGGAGAGGGTTGTTCCGAGCAGACAGGCAGGAGAAAGTTAAGGTCTGACAAAGGAATATTGCCGATATTGTGAATCATTTACTCAAAGCTACACTGATCAGCTTGACCTAACTTGTTTTGTACAGAGCTAGAAAATTACATAAATAGATCCCAATTTCATTAAATTTTGACTTTTCACCATTGTAACTGTTAAGATTTCAGTGCTACTTTTGGTTGTGCTATCATGAAACAATCTCTTATTATTAGTTCCTTTGGTGTAAATTTCTTCCAACCAAAAGCTTGTAGCTATAATTTCCATTCCTGCCATAACTTGCTAGACTATTCCTACTAGCCTACTCATCGTGATCCCCATGAGCTGAAATATAGCAACACGCAACCATAGTAAATGGCCTGAAAAATTGATAGTCATGCTATTTTTGTTAACTTTAAAGGCACATGCTGCCCATAATACACACGACAAGCATGTTTGAAAATGCCTATTGTATATAAATGAATTCAAACATTTATTGTCATTTCAAATGCACTGAATATTAACACAATCCAATTGCCATTACACAACTTTCTAACCTTTACTTCATTAATACAACAAACAATACTTCAATGACAACACAATGAGTGTATTCATTCAACTGAGAAGCCAGCCTTCAGAAAATCCATCAAGGAATGAACGATCATATTTCTCTCATCATCCTGTCTGAAACTGATGACATTTTTTGTTGAGAAAGGGGTCCAAATGGCAGGTGTCAAAAAGGTTTAACTTCACACATGCAGCTAGAAGGCACAAGAACAGACATCAGCGTGTGGCAATGTCAGAGCTACACTCTAGCTGCTATAAGAGTGCATATCTGAAAAGAGCAAACCTCATAATCTGTTACATCAATCTGGTGCCAGATGTTATTATCAGAACAAAGCTGGTACTGTGGATTCATCCCCAGGAGAAATGCACATTCCAAGTCACCAAAAAGTAGCAGAGACAAAGTATGACACCTTTGGAGCCTTGAGGTGAAGGCTGTTTGCACGGACCTTTGCGGTTAATCTCAATCGGCTCTTAAAAAAAAAGTGCCCTGTCAAGAGATCTACAAGAAATATATTAGGTTAAAAATATCAACTGAATAATTTGGTTGAAAGCAAGACAAACAAGCGATTTAATGAACCTAGAATTGATCATGGTTTTAATCAGTACTGAACTGCAAAAATGGTGAATTATCAACATCAGGTTATACTCAGTAGTAAGTTTAGACAATAAAAATAGCTTTCCTTTAATGAGGTACAATAATAGAGAAGAAACAAGGTTAGAAGAGGAAATAAGGACAGAGGAAGGAGTGCACAGAGGAAGGGAAGCTGTTTATGGTGGGGGGTGGGTAAGCTGGGTAGGGGAAAAGGAGGCTGTACATGGGGGGGGGCGGTGGGGTTTAGAGAAGTAGTCGGAGAAGTTTCCAGAGGGAAGGGTAGGAGAGTGGTGTGGAGAGGCTATGAGGCAACATGACTATGTTGTAAGGAAAAAAGACTCACATGAATAATAAATAAATATGAGTAAGAGAATGGATGTGCAATATGGTGCAGCATCTCAAAGCAGCAGGAGAGGCTCAAGTCTGGCCTCTGGTGCGTTCTGTTCAGAGTTTGCACACTTTCTGTGACCGCATGGGTTTCCTCCCACCTTCCTAACATGTGCCGATAGATTAATCAGCTACTACAAATATCCTAACAACTGAAGCACGACAGCAAAGAATTGGGAGTTCACTTGGGCTAATCAACTTAGAATGCATAATATCACGTTTGCTATTACATGGTATCCATCCCATACTATTCCCTGTATTTCAACTGCACCCTGTCTCATGAACCAATAATGTTCAATGAAAAATTAACTCTTATTTGAAACCAAACATCTTTCAAACTTATCCTCTTTCTCCCCACTTAATTTTCATTTCAGTTCGCTTTGTGCAATTTGATATTTAATTTACCATTTTACTACCTCATTTAGCCTCTGTACTATTTATTATCAATTCTTTAATCTGGTTGATGAAAAACATGCATCAGCTCTGTCCAGAGCATCAAATTTTCTGCAATGTGCGCTCTGCCAAAATGCCTCTCTATCCACATTAGGTTTTAGTACAAAATAGCACATCAGCTCTAAGTATCCATGGGTACAATTAAGAAAATAATGCCACCACTTTATAATTTATGGAATGTAGGCTTCAATGGCAGAACACGCATTTGCTGCCTGTCTCTAATTACTATTGCATAACTGGTACAAGATGCTTTGACTCTATGAGCCCTTCTGAAGATACTTCCACAACACTGTTGGAAAGGGAGTTCCAGGATTTTAGCCAGCAACAATAAAGGCATGGTCAAAATAGTGTACAAATTTAAGGAGATGTGCAAATGTTAAGTAAACAGCCTTTGCCTGTGTATTGTTTAGGTCATGCTGCATTAGCTGCTTCTTTATCAGATGACTCGAAAAGTGAACACTGTTTCAACTTCTTTAAACTTCCCTGCCAAAAGCAAATCCAGTCCTTGACGTTGCACATGTTTAAAAGCCATTCAGTTCTAGATATTAAAGCTGTTCATGTCAAAAACAAATTTGTTGCACAGAAAATAAAAACAACACCAGCATAAAGTACATCCATGTACTTCACCAAAATCATTTGGAAACAGGGTTAGTGAGTTAAGATTTTTGGTTTCATTTTGAATCAACAACTGAGTAATAGAGAAACAAAAAATCTCTGATGAAAATATGATTCAAGTTATAAAGCTAAAAATTTGTTTTCGTGTTGTTAAATAACGTTGACAGTTCAAGGGTAAAAAAAAAAGGCATCCGTTAGTCTTGCGAGACAATGGATCTGCGCCTGGAAAGTCTGGGCAAGGTTGTATGGAACACCAGCAGTTGCCTATGCTGCAAGTCTCCCCTCTCCATGACACCAATGTTGTCCAAGGGAAGGGCATTAGGACCCATACAGTTTGGCACTAGTGTCGTCGCAATATGTGATTAAGTATCTTGCTCAAGGACACAACACGTTGCCACGGCTGGGGCTCGAACTCACAACCTTCAGGTCGCTAGTCCAAAGCCTTATCCACTTGGCCACGTGCCCACTATGCATGGGTACTTCATTTATAAAATCAAAACAAACTCTTGAATCCAGTCTGAATAAACAGTTATTATTGTGTGGAACAAATGAAACATTTAAATACTGAAAAGAAAATCCTGAATTAAACCAGATTTAAGACATTTGTTTTAAAAACTGTATACTCCTTCACATGCACGATGCATTGGATTTGCATTGTCGCAACCAAGAGTGACAGATGATTAGATAATGTCCGGATACAAGTATTTCATTCTTTCTGCTTGTTGCCTCAGGTTGAATTATGTAGGTCTAAACCTTAAACCATTCAACCTCATCTTTATTGTAATCAAGCCGCAGTGGCCTGTCAGTATCATCTCTTCTGATACAAATATAGGTGCAAATATGTCTCACACTTGCAAGTTAAGTGACAGGTTTTTACAAAATCAAAGGGACCTATTTTGTACACTAGCAATACAGTACTACCATCTTTAGATACACATGGCATGTCTGCTTTTGTAATCCTTCTTATATTTGAGTAGTCAAACAGCAGTTCTTGAAGTTTTTTAATGCCCTATAATTAGAGACATTGAAAATTAGTTCCAGTATTATACTAAGGATTCCTCTTTCTCAAATGTTAACTGACTCAGAAATATTTTGCAAGGAATATACTTGAATTCTAGAACTGCTCTGACTCATCATACCACAATGCCATCAGCAATTTAACAAATGCAACACTAGTTATAAATATGCCCTTAATTTATACAGCATAATGTATTTTATCGTGACCAATTTAAATTTGACCAAGGTTGCAAAGCTACATAGATTACCGGCAACATTTGTGATCAATTCTTTTTGTGAAAGGATGCAAAACAGCCGAATCATTTGACAGACAACTTTTAATACCAAGGGAATCACATCAGCCACTTCCTAATATAAAAAAGGCTTTCATGTTGATTCTCTTTTGTGTACTTCTTTCATGGTACATTAATAAAAATAAAGGCAGCTCAGAGTAATCCAAGTCCCAAGGACACATCTAAAGTTACAGCACTACAGGTACCTGATGAAATACATATTGATGCTGTTTGAATAGAAAATGAATGCCATTAGTCCAATGTGCCAATCAGGTAAATAATATGGGTGTCGCTGAACTACTTTCATTTCTGCAACCAGACCTGTTGTTGCACAATCCCTTGTCCTTGAAGGTTAATTATCAAAATGTGCAGCTCAGTACTAACCATACCTACCAAGCAGTGATGCAGAAGCAAAAAGGCAAATGTAACATTAGTATAAGGGTGTAGTCATATAAAACAGGTATTTAAAAAGAAGCCAGTTAAAATGGGTTGCCAGGGAATTTGATGCCATAATTTAGGTGCATCGAGATGAGGTGATAGAGATGAAAGCATGTGGATTATCATGGAGTTACGTAAAAGGTTTCCAGATTTAATTGAGAACTACCATTATAAATTTCACTTGAATTATAATCTAAGTACTGTTCCTTTTATTTTGACAAATATGTCAGTTTACTTTTTCTAAACTGGTTATTGACTTCAGGAGGAGGAAACCAGAGATCCACAAGCCAGTCCTCATCCATGGATCAGAGGTGGAGAGAATCAACAACTTTAAATTCTTCGGCATTACCATTTCAGAGGACCTATACTGGACCAAGAGCATAACTGCAATTACAAAGAAAGCACGGCAACACCTCTACTTCCTAAGAAGTTTGCAAAGACTCTAAAATTTTGAAAACTTCAGTAGATGTGTGGTGGAGTGTATATTGACTGGTTGCATCACAGTCCATCATGGATAAAACCCTCGCCACCACTGAGCACATCTACACCGAGCACTGTCACAGGAAAGCAGCACTCAGTATCAGGGACCCATGCCAGGCAGGTCTACCCTCTTCTTGCTACTGCTACCAGGAAGGTAGTGCAGGAGCCTCAGGACTCACACCACCAGGTTCAGGAACAGTTGTTATCTGGCTCTTGAACCAGTGGAACAACTTTAACTTCTGTATTTGCACAGTTTGTCTTTTAAAACATTGATTGCTTGTCTGTCTTGATGGGTGCAGTCTTTCATTGATTCTAATAGGGTTCCTGGATTTACTGAGGATGCTCAGGGAAAACGAATCTCAGGGCTGTATATGGTGACATATATTTACTTTGACAATAAATTCACTTTGACTGCCTTTAACTCATGTGCTTAAATCTATTAACAGTACTATATTTAACAAGTGTCAAACAGGAAATAAAAATTAAATCATTGTGCAGGAAGAGAAATAAAGACTGAGACATACCAATGGGATAAATGGAGACATTTAAATGAAAACACAGAACCATAAAATATCTCTCTGTCAGCTCCATATTTAACTATGTATTGTGCAGATGCCAGAAGTTGCTATGAACTTTACCCACTAACTCTAGCAAAAAAATTCAGTTATCAGTTGAGCAAAATGCATGCCTTTGATTTGTTTTTTTTATTTATTAGCTACTCTCAATGTCTTCAGCAAAAGGAGCTTCCGATATAAAATCAAGAAACAATTTTTGGCAGAATAATCTTATCAAACACAATGTCGTATGAACAACAAGGAGCTTATAAGACAATGTTAATGACAAGAATCAAACTTAGTAACTGCACTTCACAGTAATATCCAGGAGACAAAAAAAAAATCAAGACTGACATAATTCAACTTCCCCTTCCTTACCTGAGAAAAGCAGAACAATTCTAAAGTATAGCCTGAAGTTCAGTTAATAAAAGCAATGGATGCAGGACAGAGGACAGCTGAAGATGGGATAATGACAGTTTTGGATGGAAGCACATTTAGCAGTGGCACTGAAAGAATGAAAACAGCTCCAAATTAAAAAAAAAAGGTCAATGAGGTAACACGTTTGAAATGGGGGAAAATAAAACCCAAGCACAAGTGCTTTCTCCACATAGCTGGATTTTTTTTCCAGCAAAGTACAATTCAAAAATATGACAAACATGATTTATGACTTTTAAAATTGCTGCTAGAATGAAGTGTGCATCATAATTGTAGCAATTGTATCCTGGATAATAACTGGCAGACTAGAGTTTGTGTGGCTTCAGAGCTGTGTGTCAGACATGGCTACAAGCAGCACTGCGGCCCCACAGGGATTACTTTGGCACCCTTCCTGTTTACCCTGTTTCCCTCAGACTTTAGATACAACACTCAATCATGTCTTCTGCAGAAATTCTCTGATGACTCAGCAATAGTTGGGTGTATAAAGGGAGGACAGGAGGATGAATACAGGGTCCTGGTAGAGGACTTTATCAAATTATGAAAGCTGAATCATCTGCAGCTCAACATCAGGAAGACAAAGGAAATGGTGGTGGACTTTAGGAAGACAAAGCCTGTATTATTCCCTGTTACTATTGATGGTGAGGACATGGATGTGGTGAGGACCTACAAGTACATGGAGGTGCACTGGATGACAGACTTGAGTGCAGCACTAACACAGAGGCTGTGTACAAGAACAACCAGAGTCACCTCTACTTCCTGAGGAGACTGAGGTCCTTTGGAGTAGGCAGGCCTCTCTACCAGTGTTCTACCAGTCTTTTGTCACCAGTACAATCTTCTACGCGCTAGTGTGCTGGGGCAATGGCATCAACACGGGTGATGCCAACAGATCAATAAACTGATTAGAAAGGCTGGTTCTGTTATTGGAGCCAACCTGGACACACTGGAGGCTGTGGTAGAACAAAGGACCCTACGGAAAATCCTAGCAATTCTGGACAATGTTTCACACCCTCTGCATGCCACCTTGGCCGAGAAGAGGAGCACTTTTAGTAACAGACGAAGACAACCATGGTGCTCCTAACAGTATCAATTAAGGTCATTCTTGCCCTCAGCCATTAGGCTCTATAATGAGTCAACCTACAGCCAGGGATATAATGACCTCCCCCCACCCACACTCCTGTTAGACTGTTGAAGTAACTTATTTTTTATTCTTTCTACTTCTCTTCTAATATTTATAACTGTGCACCTGTAATGTTACTGTGCCACTGTAATTTCCATCAGGATTAATTAAAGAATCTATTTATCTATCTGATTTTTTTAACATGTGGCAAGGACCAGAAACAAAGAAATCACATCCTAAGGATAACTTGAAATTTTGGGGTGAACTTTTATTAAAAAAATACCTGCTGTTGTCTTGTGGACCAGAGAGAGACCAAACTGCAGAAACATAACATTCACAAAGAGTAATTGGGGTAAAAATATTTAAATCTTGTCTGTCGATTATTGTGCCTGAATAACTATCGTTTTCAATATACACCCCTTGTTTCACTGAAGTTCATTCCTCTAATCTAGATTTCTTGTTGGCTCAGTTCATGGAATCTACTGCTAAGATAAGTGAGTCTAAGATTTGGGATTAGTTGGATAGATGGCAAGCTCTGGAAGTAACCAAAATAGAGGTCAGAGGTTATCTTGCATACAGGGACCACAAGTCCAGAAACAGCTAAGGAAGTGGTCAGGTCCTGCCCCACCGAACTCATGTCTGCATACCTCAACAGTGTTTTACCCCCCCTTGTTCAATCCCTTCCTACCTATGTTCGTGACACTTCTCACGCTCTGAAATTTTTTGATGATTTTAAGTTCCCTGGCCCCCACCACTTTATTTTCACCATGGATGTCCAGTCCCTATATACTTCCATACCACACAAGGAAGGTCTCAAAGCTCTCTGCTTCTTTTTGGATTCTGGACCTAACCAGTTCCTCATTACCTCCACTCTGCTCCATCTCGCGGAATTAGTCCTTACTCTTAATAATTTCTCCTTTAGCTCCTCCCACTTCCTCCAAACTAAAGGTGTAGCCATGGGCACCCGTATGGGTCCCAGCTATGCCTGCCTTTTTGTTGGCTTTGTGGAACAATCCATATTCCAAACCTATACTGGTATCTGTCCCCCACTTTTCCTTCACTACATCCACGACTGCATTGGCGCTGCTTCCTGCACGCATGCTGAGCTCATTGACTTCATTAACTTTGCCTCCAACTTTCACCCTGCCCTCAAGTTTACCTGGTCCATTTCTGACACCTCCCTCCCCTTTCTTGATCTTTCTGTCTCTATCTCTGGAGACAGCTTATCAACTGATGTCTACTATAAGCCTACGGACTCACAGCTATCTGGACTATTCCTCTTCTCACCCTGTCTCTTGCAAAAATGCCATCCCCTTCTCGCAATTCCTCCGTCTCCGCCGCATCTGCTCTCAGGATGAGGCTTTTCATTCCAGGACAAAGGAGATGTCTTCCTTTTTTAAAGAAAGGGGCTTCCCTTCCTCCACCATCAACTCTGCTCTCAAACGCATCTCTCCCATTTCACGCATATCTGATCTCACCCCATCCTCCCACCACCCCACTAGGAATAGGGTTCCCCGTGTCCTCACCTACCACCCTACCAGCCTCCAGGTCCAACATATAATTCTTTGTAACTTCTGCCACCTCCAACGGGATCCCACCACTAAGAACATCTTTCCCTCCCCACCCACTCTGCTTTCCGCAGGGATCGCTCCCTACGCGACTCCCTTGTCCATTCGTCCCCCCCATCCCTCCGGGCATTTATCCTTGTAAGCGGAACAAGTGCTACACATGCCCTTACACTTCCTCCCTCACTACCCTTCAAGGCCACAGACAGTCCTTCCAGGTGAGGCGACACTTCACTTGTGAGTCGACTGGGGTGATATACTGCGTCTGGTGTTGCCGATGCGGCCCTCTATATATTGGCGAAACCCAATGCAGACTGGAAGACTGTTTCGCTGAACACCTATGCTCTGTCTGCCAGAGAAAGCAGGATCACCCAGTGGCCACACATTTTAATTCCACATCCCATTCCCATTCTGATATGTCTATCCACGGCCTCCTTGACTGTAAAGATGAAGCCACACTCAGGTTGGAGGAACAACACCTTATATTCCGTCTGGGTAGCCTCCAACCTTATAGCATGAACATTGGCTTCTCTAACTTCCGTTAATGCCCCACCTCCCCCTCATACCCCTTCCGTTAGTTATTATTTTATATATTCTTTTTCTCCCTCTGTCCCTCTCACTATACTCCTTGCCCACCCTCTGGGCTTACCCCCCCCCGACTTCTTTCTCTCTAGGCCTCTCGTCCCATGACCCTCTCATATCCCTTTTCCCAATCAACTGTCCAGCTCTTGGCTCCATCCCTCCCCCTCCTGTCTTCTCCTATCATTTCAGATCTCCCCCTCCCACTTTCAAATCTCTTACTAGCTCTTCTTTCAGTTAGCCCTGACGAAGGGTCTCGGCCCGAAACGTCGACTGTACCTCTTCCTAGAGATGCTGCCTGACCTGCTGCGTTCACCAGCAACTTTGATGAGGGTCTCCATGAGCGGAGCAGATGGATGAGGGTCTCCATGAGCGGGGCGGATGGATGAGGGTCTCCATGAGCGAGGCGGATGGATGAGGGTCTCCATGAGCGGGGCGGATGGATGAGGGTCTCCATGAGCGGGGCGGATGGATGAGGGTCTCCATGAGCGGGGCGGATGGATGAGGGTCTCCATGAGCGGGGCGGATGGATGAGGGTCTCCATGAGCGGGGCGGATGATCAAACGCGGTGTTAGTGCTCTGATATTATGAAATCTTTACTTTCCAGGGCATTGAAATTTAGATTCTAATTGCATTTACTAAGTAATCTGCACTTTGTCTATGCAGTTATAAGACACTTTCAAAATGATTTTTCTTAAATTTGGATTAAAGTGCGTAGGAAAAAACACCAGAAGGCTATGGAGACAAATGATCTATGAAATTTGAGCTCCAACATTTTGAAACTTCAGAAACAGATCTGGACTTTCTAGGCTAGTTAAAATACCATAGTTCATAACATAAGAGATATTAAATTGTAACCAAAGAAAGCTTAAATCTGTAGGAACATCAGAAATTTGTAATTTTACTATGCACTGTGCGACTGTAGACTTAGAAACATTAAAAACACTCATAGTTGACTGTGATAAATAAATAAGTGCAGACATATGAAGTGTACACTTTTAAACAGGTATGGATCAGGTAACAATAAAATATGCAGCATTGCTACTGAATGCGTACCAGGTTTGTTCAATTCCTAAAACAAAGAGCACATATTTCTTAACTTCAATTCTAACTAGGATATGAAGATGTTTTAAACTGCGCATTTTCAAGAGTTCTACACCCATTTAGAACCCATTATTAGTTTTACCTAATGAAAACAATGAATCCATATGCTTATGTGAGACATCTGCTTCAGTTAAAATACATCACACTCTTGGCTTGAACAGATCAAGTTAATAGAAAACAGTCAAAATCTGTATCAGTGCTGGCAATGGATAAAGATTTGTTGCAAAAAATCCTCATGACATTGGGTTGGGCAAAAGCCCAACACAAATTTCAGCCAGTTACAAAGGGTTCAGAAGAGAAATAATGGAAAAAAAAACCTTATGTTATTAATGTTGGACTGAGAAACATAAAAACCAGTGACACCATAAGGCACAGCAAAAAATACTTACTTCTCATTTAAGATTAATGTCAAATAAAAGTCCAGATGGTATTTATAAACATAAATTATTAGTTTTTACTTTAATAATTGGTTGCAATAAGTCTTTTTAAAATTTTTTCTCATGTTTTCCTAGTTTGATTCAGCTTTTGCTTTTTTTTAAACATATTATGTCAGCAATATTTATACCTGCTGCCAACTTATGTAAGCTACACAACGTAAAAGCAGAACTAAAACAGAGGGAGCAAAGAAAAACTAAAACAATAAGGTTTAAACAAAGTGAAGCATTTCTTCTTTGGTAAGATTAAAATGAAATAAAAGCAATGTGCTGGATAAGGTACTGATGTATAACCTGAAACGTTGACGTTATTTTGCTCTCCACAGATGCTGCTGAAATCAGCCAATCACTTGCAGAATTGTGTTTTTTATTTCAGCTTTCCAGCGTCTGCAGTTACTGGATCTTTGAATAAAGTGCATCAACTAAAAATACTGAATAGGAATCGAGCTCTTCCACAACCAGGATTACAACTTTTAACTATTTTTAGAACACAAACTTTTGAGAGAAGAGTCCCAAACTGAAACGTGGAAAAAAGAGAAAGAAATATATGTTGGGAGAACTTAAAAATGATAGCATACTTAAGCAACAATTCAAAACAGCTGTAGAAGAACACCTCAACTAAAATGAAACAACACCTATTTGGAACAGACTTAAATGTGCTATGCAGCAATCAACAGAGGAGATAATCCCAGTACAAGAAATCCAACACACCAAGGGGTGGATAACCCAAGAAATTCTAGATCTGATGGAACAAAGGTGGTTAGTGAAGAATAATGAAGTGCAATACAGAGAGCTAGACAGTCAGATCAGACAATTGTGCAATATTGCAAAGGAAGAATGTCTGAATCAAAAATGCAATGAAGCAGAAGGCCATATTAACAACAGCAAAGAAATGCACAAGAAACTTAAGGAAATTACTGGAATTAAGAAAACCTCCTCTACAGGATGCATAAGATCAGGAGACGGATTCAGACTAACAGATCCAGATAAAGTATGTGAGAGGTGGATTCAGTATATAGAGCAGCTTTTTGAAGATAATAGAGGGAAACCCCCAGATATTAAACACTGTAATTCTGGCCCACCTATTACCAACGAAATTACCAACTAAAGCAATGAAAAGCATGAAACATGGTAAAGCCACTAGACCTGATGAAATTTCAGTGGAAATGATACAAACCCTAGAAGATCTGGGCATAGGTAGTCTTTTTGAACTGTTTAATGGCATATATGAGTCTGGTGTATTGCCTGACGATCTCTTGAAATCAGTATTTATAACTCTGCCAAAAATTCCTGGAACTATTGACTGCGAAAATTATAGAACAATCAGTCTTATGAGTCACATAATAAAGATTTTGTTGAGAATTGTTCTGAGTTGAATTAAAAACAAGTTGAGGCCAGAAACTTCTAAACTGCAATATGGGTTTATTGAGGATAGAGGAACTAGGAACACAATTTTCATACTATGAATATTTTCAGAAAGGGCAATTGAATATCAAAATGATGTCTTTTTATGTTTTATTGATTTCACTAAAGCATCCAACAAAGTACAACCGGAAAAAGTTATTTCAAATTCTTGCTAAACTAAACATTGACGGAAGGGACCAACAACTGTTTCAAAATTTATATTGGAATCAAACGGCGGCGGTAAAAATTGATGATAGTATAAGCAGTTGGGCTAAAATTCAAAGAGGAGTTAGACAGGGATGCGTTTCCTCACCGGAATTATTTAATATCTATAGTGAAATGATTCTCAGAGAAATAGAAGAAATTGGAGGTGTTAACATCAACAATATAAGATATGCAGACAATGCCACCCTAAAAGCAAGTGCTGCAGAAGACCTACAAATCCTCCTAGACAAAGTAGTACAAATGAGTGCAGATTTTGGTCTAACCATCAACTGTAAAAAAAAATGTATGGTAATATCAAACAGCAGGATACTCCCAATTGCCAATTGTACATCAGTAACCAAGAGATTGAACAAAAGACCAGCTTTAATTACCTTGGTAGTTTTACATCACAAGATGCTAGAGGTAAAGTAGAAATAAAAAGAATTGCCATTGCCAAAACCAACTTCCAAAAAATGAAATCCATTTTTACCAACAGACACATTTCTATGACAAAAAGGCTTAGGCTACTAAAATGTTACATCTGGCTAATCTTGCTGTATGCTTCCGCAACAAACTATAACACCAGAAATCCAAAGGAACTTAGAAGCAACAGAAATGTGGTTTCTTAGAAAAATGCTGAAAATATCATATAGAGATAGGGTAACTAATGAGACAGTACTCCAGCGTGCCCATACAAAAAGATCTTTAATGAGAACTTAAATTCCTGGGCCATGTCAGCAGAAAGGGAGAAATAGAATGCCTTATGCCTAGGAAACGCGGAAGAGGAAGGCAAAGAAGAAAATATATGGACACTGTGAAAGAACTAACAGATCTAAGTGTGCGAGATATCATTCACGCTGCAAGGGATCATTCGATGTGGTGTGCCATGATCGCCCAAGCGTGTAACGCGCAAGGCACATGAAGTGGAAGTCATCCCAAATCAGCAGCATTTTATTAATAAGTTTAATGCTTAACAGTTTTATTATTATTGAATATAAAAATATCTAAAATTTTCACTGACAAACAATTCTGGAGAACCAAATAACCACAGAAAAACTGCCTCAATGAAATTCTCAACACACCAGGTAATGTTTTTGAGATGTGGCCCATCTTAACCAATGCCTCAGGCCTACAACTGAAAAACAAATCCTCATCCATCCCTGTCCACCTCCCAGAACAATCTACACAGCTCTCTTGATAAAGTGCTCAAATTCCAAAAAATAACATCCTTCAAAGCTAGAACATAGAACAGTACAGCCCAGTACAGGTCCTTCAGCCCAAAATGTTGTGCTGACCCATTTTAATCTACTCC
Source organism: Mobula hypostoma (assembly GCF_963921235.1). Taxonomy (NCBI): domain Eukaryota; kingdom Metazoa; phylum Chordata; class Chondrichthyes; order Myliobatiformes; family Myliobatidae; genus Mobula; species Mobula hypostoma. The sequence continues at coordinate 34,099,485 of NC_086104.1, forward strand.
ACAATCAAACTGTTAGAACAGAGAACATAGAACAGTACAGCACAGGCCCTTCGGCCCACAATGTTGTGCCGACCCTTAAACCCTGCCTCCCATATAACACCCAACCTTACATTCCTCCATATAACTGTCTAGCAGTCTCATAAATTTCACTAGTATATCTGCCTCCACCACTGACTCAGGCAGTGCATTCCACGCACCAACCACTCTCTGAGTTAAAAAAACCTTCCTCGAATAACCCCCTTGAACTTCCCACCCCTTACCTTAAAGCCATGTCCCCTTGTATTGAGCAGTGGTGCCCTGGGGAAGAGGCGCTGGCTATCCACTCTATCTATTCCTCTTAATATCATGTATACCTCTATCATGTCTCCCCTCAACCTCCTTCTCTCCAGAGAGTAAAGCCCTAGCTCCCTTAATCTCTGATCATAATCCATACTCTCTAAACCAGGCAGCATCCTGGTAAATCTCCTCTGTATCCTTTCCAATGCTTCCACATCCTTCCTATAGTGAGGTAACCAGAACTGGACACAGTACTCCCAAGTGTGGCCTAACCAGAGTTTTACAGAGCTGCATCATTACCCCGCGACTCTTAAACTCTATCCCTCGACTTATGAAAGCTACCACCCCATAAGCTTTCTTAACTTCCCTATCTACCTGTGAGGCAACTTTCAGGGATCTGTGGACATGTACCCTCAGATCTCTCTGCTCCTCCACACTTCCAAGTATCCTGCCATTTACTTTGTACTCTGCCTTGGAGTTTGTCCTTCCAAAGGGTACCACCTCACACTTCTCCGGGTTGAACTCCATCTGCCACTTCTCAGACCACTTCTGCATCCTATCAATGTCTCTCTGCAATCTTTGGCAATCCTCTACACTATCCACAACACCACCAACCTTTGTGTCGTCTGCAAACTTGACAACCCACCCATATGCCCACGTAAGACTTCTACAACGTCCCTATTGCATGAGCCTCTAACACCACCAGTGTCTTCGAGGCTCCTGCCAATCTCTATGTAAAAAATCCACCTCTGACATCGCCGCAAAACCACCCTTCACTCACCTTAAATGGACATCTCCGGTATTCGCTAGTACTGTGCCGGGAAAAATTGTGCTGTCCATTCTATCTTTGCCTCTCATAATCTTATTCAATTCTATCAAGTTGCCTCTCATTCTTCTTTGCTCTAAAGAGAAAAGTCTGCGTTTGTTCCACTTTTCCCTCATGAGGCATGTTCTCTCATCCAGGCAGCATCCTAGTAAATCTCCTCCGCACTTCTCCTTTAATAAGGTGACCAGGACTGAACACTAATATTACCTTTATTCACATTCTCCTGCTTACCCGACACTGCTGGATCCCCATTCATCAATGCCTACCATTTAGAATTCGCTTTTTTTATACAAAAACCTGTTAATGGGCACTCTCCTATTTTGTAATCTCTTCATGTCTGTGTAGTGTTTCACCGAGACATGGTTACATGAGCAAATTCCGGATTCCAACACCACTGTGAATGGGATTTCAATGATACAAGCAGACAGAGTTCATCTACAGTGCAGTAAGAGGAAGGGAGGTGGGCTTGCTATGCTTGTGAACAACAGATGGTGTAATCCCAATCAAAGAATGAATCTGCAGTCTGGACCAACAGCTTGCTGGAAGTTTGTGTCCATTTTATCCACCACATGAGTTCAGCCATGCCATATTGCTCGTTGTCTACATTACGCCTTCCCAACACAGTACTGATGTTGCGTGCAGTATCATACACACTGCCATCACGAGATTCCAAACTCAACACCCCAATGCATTCAATGCAGTGTTGGAGGACTTCAATCATGTTTCTCTCTCAACAACCCTATATACCTTCCATCAGTTCGTCAAGTGTCATACAAGAGAAAATAAAACACTGGATCTCTTGAATGCAAATGTTAAACATGCACACAGCTCCACAGCTCTCCCCCACTTGGAAGATCAGATCACAATATGGTTGGGTTGTACAAGCCCAAAGTGCAGCAACAGCTAGCTACTCCTAAGATAGTAAAGAAATGGTCTCCAGAAGCCATCAAGGCCTTGAAGGGCTGCATTGAGGTTACTGACTGGAATATGCTTTGTGAACCAAATGGGGAGGACATTGACAGACTTACTGATTGCATCACTAGCTACATGAACTTCTGTGTGGACACTGTAATACCATCTAGGACTGTTCACTGCTCCCCTAACAACAAACCATGGGTCACCAGTGATTTAAAGGCTCTTCACAACCACAAAAGGAGGGTCTTTAGATCAAGAGACGGGGAGGAATTGAAATATGTGCTGAGAGAGCTAAAGGAGATCAAAGTGTCTAAAGAGGAAGGAGAGAGCTGGAGAACAAGTTTGGGCAGAGTAGCACACAAGAAGAATATCACTAGATTCAATCAGCTTAGCTATAGAGCCTCAAATGCAGCCATAAATAGGCTAATGACTTAAACCAATTCTTCAATAAATTTGAGAATTGCCCTCTTGTTCACAGCTCCCTTAGCACCAGCGCCTCCCCTCTTCCCACCCCCCTCCAATTCAACACATGGATGAGCAACACAAGCTATCACTGTCTACATTGCCTCCTTGCCCTGCACCTACCCTCCACATGACAACCGCAATCATCCCGATCTTCATCTCCCCCAGCCCCCACCTTCCACCAACTCCTCTGTCATCATGGACTCATCTTCACTATTGAGCAGGTGAGAAGGGCTCTGGAGAAACCCCAAAAGGACATAGCATTGAAACCAGGTGATGTGAACCCCAAGGTCCTGAAGGAGTGTGCTGAGCAGCTGTGTGGAGTTCTCCGGCACATTTTCAGTCTGGGTCTCAGCCTGGAAAGGGTTTCGACTGTGTGGAAAACACCATGTGTGGTCCTGGTACCCAAGAATGGCCTAAAGTCTTGAATGGCTACTGTCTAGTGGGCCTGAGCTCACACATCATGAAGACCCTGGAGAGACTGGTCCTGGCTCACCACCAACCCCTGGTCAGATCAGCCCTCGAGCCCCTGCAGCTTGCCTACCAGGAGCACAATGAAGTCAACAATGCTGTCATCTACCTGCTGAAAAGAGCCTACTCCCATTTGGATAAGCTGGGCAGCACTGTGAGGATCATGTCTTTTAATTTCTCAAGTGCCTTCAATACCATACAACCCTCATTGCTAAGAGGAAAAGCTCCGCTCAATGCAGGTTGGCACTTCCATTGTAACCTGGATAATGGACTACCTGACTGGCAACCCACAGTTTGTGCGGCTTCAGGGGCCCCAAAAGGGACTGTATTGGCTTCTTTCCTGTTTACCCTGTGTATCTCGAACTTTAAATACAACACTAAGTCATGCATTTGCAGAAATTCTCTGATGATTCAGCACTAGTTGGGTGTATAAAGGGAGGACAGGAGGATGAATACAGGGCCCTGGTGGAGGACTTTATCAAATTATGCAAGCTGAATCATCTGCAGCTCAACATCAGTAAGACAAGGGAGATGGTGATAGACTTTCGGAAGACTAAACCTGCACTGCTCCCTGTTACTATTGATGGTGAGGACGTGAATGTGGTGAGGACCTACAAGTATCTGGGGGTGCATCTGGATGACAGACATGAGTGCAGCACCAACATAGGAGCTGTGTACAAGAAGGGCCAGAGTCACCTCTACTTCCTGAAGAGAATGACGTCCTTTGGAGTATGCAGGCCTCTCCTTCACAAGCTCTACCAGTGTGTTGTCGCCAGTACAATCATCTATGTGGTGGTGTGCTGGGGCAATGGTATCAACACGGGTAATGTCAACAGGATCAATAAACTAATTAGAAAGGCTGGTTCTGTTATAGGAGTCAAACTGGACACTCTGGAGGCTGTGGTAGAACAAAGGCCCCTACGGAAAATCCTGGCAATTCTGGACAATATTTCGCACCCTCTGCATGCCAGCTTGGTTGAACAGAGGAGCACTTTTAGTGATAGACTAAGATAACTGCGCTGCTTCGAAGAAGTCATTCTTACCCTCGGCCATTAGGCTCCACAATGAGTCAACCTACATGTAGCCAGAAAAGTGATGACCTCCTGTTAGACTGTTTGAAGCAACTTATTTTTTTAATTCTTTCTTACTTCTCTTCTAATATTTGTATATTTGTTTATCTGTGCACTTGTAATTCTTCGATTACATGGTAACGTCCTTTGGAATCAGTAAAGTATCTATCTTTCTATCTCTTCCATGTACTATGGATTATTAAACTAATCCCTCATACATTTCTTTGCACATACTTTTGTGAACGTGCATTTTGATCTCTAAGGCTTACGCTTTGTAATTTTGCTCTTTAATCTTTACATATTTACTCTTTGATCAAACTTAATAATTCTCCTCATATTTCCTATAGTGTGGTGTTCAATTTTTTTTATTGATCATGTTTTCATTTGCATCTACATTACAGGTATTACACAATAATAAAATATATTTGTTTATAAAACAAAATGAAAATTTGATTACTGTACTTAATGTTTATAGCTTTCCACATGGATGTGCTCTTGATTGCCATTCTATTATTTTCAAGCTTGCAAGTTTTAAGGTATACTGTGGCATAAGGCTTCACACAAAGCATATGACAGAAACCCATATTTCCATTTATATACGCTGTAGCTAGTTGAACTGCTAGCTTTAACAGCCAGCTGGAAAGAACAATCTCAAAACATTTCTGTCATCTGTGATCAATTTTCTTAAAGTGAATTATCTAACACTTCCAGTCTGAAATAGCATTAATGTCTCTAATTAAAATTCCTGATTTGTTTGCAACCTCATGCTAATAGAGTTCTTAAAGCCAAATTATGAATTGATTTTTTTTTAAATCAGAAGTTATATTATCAACAGGGCCTACTTAAAACATGCATTTTGCTTTTCATTTACTTTATTTGTAGATCTTGTCACTAACTTTTACTTTGAATAAAACACTTCAGTTGGGCAAAAGTACAAAGATCATTGCAAAAAGAGAGTACAGAAAGGATTCACTAGGATTGAAGGCTTCAGTTTTAGAGAGAGATTTGATTGGGCGAGTTTGTTCTCCCTGGAGTACAGAAGACTGTGGGATAACTTGATAGAGGTATATAAAATTATAAGAAGCATAGAAAGATAAATTGAACCTTTTTCCTAAGGTAGTGCTATCAAAAACACGAGGGAATAGGTTCAAGGTGCCCTTTTTTATTCAAAGGGTGGCTAATATCTGGAAATCAGTGCCAGAGAAACTGGTGGAGTCAGATGCAATCAGTATCTTTAAGAGACAATTAAACAGGAACTTGAATGGGTAAGGGATTGAAGTGTATAGGCCAGTGGTCCCCAACCACCGGGCCGCAAAGCATGTGCTACCAGGCCGTGAGGAAACAATATGAGTCAGCTGCACCTTTCCTCATTCCCTGTCACGCACTGTTGAACTTGAACATAGGGTTGCCAACTGTCCCGTATTTGTCGGGACATCCCGTTTATCGGGCTAAATTGGTTTGTCCCATACAGGACCACTTTTGTCCCGTATTTCCCCCGCTAAGGCAGAGCGTTCCTATGAAACCTTTTGCGCCGAAATGGCGTAAAGCGCAGAAGCAATTACCACTAACTTATATGGGAAAAATTTTTGAGCGTTCCCAGACCCAAAAAAAACCTAACAAATCATACCAAATAACACATAAAACAGAAAATAAATAACACTAACATATAGTAAAAGCAGGAATGATACGATAAATACACAGCCTATATAAAGTAGAAATAATGTATGTACAGTATAGTCGGGAAGATGAAGGCAAAACCGATTTGTGGGGGCAAAAAATCGGCACGTACGCACATGTGCACATTACATGCGCACGTCAGTCGTGTGCACACAGGTGCCCGTGCAAGGCGTCATGGTCATGGTAGTCTTTCCTGAGGTAAAGTGTCCCGGATTTTGACTGCTACTTTTGTCCCTTATTTGGGAGTGAGAAAGTTGGCAACCCTAACTGTAAAAGATATGTTGAGGTGAGTTTAACCCTACCTTTGTGTTGGGCACGTGGCCAAGTGGTTAAGGCGTTCGTCTAGTTATCTCAAGGTCGCTGGTTCGAGCCTCAGCTGTGGCAGCCTGTTTGTTCCCTTGAGCAAGGCACTAAACCACACATTGCTCTAGTGTCTGTGTGAGGAGTGGCGCCCCACACAGACTTCCAATCTGCGCCTTGTAAGGCATGAAAATGCCCGACGCAGGCCTCTCATGGTCTGAGTCAACATTCCCTCCCTCTCCCCCTTCCCTCCCTCCCTCCCTAACTCAACTTGAACACATATCGCCCCACCCCCCACCCCGGTCGGCCAGTCCGCAAGAATATTGTCAATATTAAAACGGTCTGCGGTGCAAAAAGGGTTGGGGACCCCTGGTATAGGCAAAAGGGAATTAATGTTGTCAACAGGCAAATGTAGATGTAACATGGGCTCAGTACGCCGAAGGGCGTGTTTTTGTGCTGTCCAACACTATGATTCGATTATGAAGAAGAAAACTGAAGAGGACTTACCAATAGAAAACATCTAGAGGAGCAAAATACTTCCGGTTAATTAAGTCAGCAAAGAAAGACTCTGTTTCCCGGCAGGCAGTTCCATTTCCAATAACTATGGTTGAACAACTTCAGAAAGGAAGAAAAACAAAGTTCCATTTAGAAAATAAATTAAAATAATAAAGGAAAATCTTTTGAAATTTACTTGAGAAAATAAATTCCAAACATCTGCCTGCAAAGATACATAGCAGAAAGTTTGCTTTACTTTTCCAGTCATCTGGTTGACCATTCACATACCTTTCATTTTCCCACTATGCTTAAATTCCAATTTTGTGGCTATAATTTGAGATTGCATTTTCTTTTCTCAAGTAAAAGCAGGTCATCAAAGACATTTTTACCCTTTGTTTTAAAATATTAAGCTTAAATTTTTATTATCACCTATCACTGTCACCCCACTCTTAGAATTTAGCTCATTAATCCATGTTTAGATTTGTCCCGTGCTGAGGTCTCAAGGTCTGTGCATTGGTAAACAGGTTATCAGTGAGTAAAAGGCATTACTGATGACAGCTTCCCAGATTTACTCTGCAAAAATTTTAAAGTACTTCAGCGTTTGGTAAAAAAAAGTACACAATCAGGTGTCACAAACACAGATGAAAGATATAACTGTTGTACCTGTATTTATGAAGTAGATGCTTTAACTTTTCAGCTGCATTCTGTGCTCCTTGACCAAATATGTATAATACATCAGTATGAAGGATCTGGCCTAGAGCAAAAGCATGAGGGTTAACATGAGATCAAATCACATAGGGAACAGGATCACACTTATTTTCAAATATAACTTCAGAATCAAACATAACTTCAGAATCCTCCATGACAAAATTCCCTTAAGCTAACAGGTTTTAAATTTTGAACAAGCTCTTATTAAAATCCAATATTAAGTGCTTGATACCTTACGCCTACACCTTAAATTTGTAAGGATTTTGGCATGTTCCCATCGACCCTTACCAATTTTTTTTGATGTGCCTTAACAAGCATCCTATCTGGATGCATACAGCTTTGTATAGCAACAGCTTTGCACATGCTCGCAAGAAACTACTGAGTTGTGTATACAGCTCAGCATAACACAGAAGCCAGCCTCCCCTGCCTCAGTAAAGCAACCAGCAGAATCAAAGACCTCACCCAGCACAAAAATTCTAACATCTCCCTCCTCGAAGAAGCAGAAGATACAAAAGCCAGGCCCAAGGGTGCAATCTCACTGGCTCTTCACTCGTCCTTCGACCACCTGGACAACATCTACGTCAAGCTGCTGATTATTGATTACAGTTCAGCACTCAACACCATCATCCCTTCAGTACTAATCAATAAGCTTCAAAACCTGGGCCTCTGTCCTTCCCTCTGCAATTGGATCCTTGACATCCTCATCAGGAGATGACAGTCAGTTCGGATCATAAATAATATCTCCTCACTGACAGTCACCACCGGCGCACCTCAAGGATGGATGCCTAGCCCACTGTTCTACCCTCTCTACACTCACGACTGTGTAGCTATGCACAGTGCAAATGAGATCTATAATTAACCAATAACACAAATGTTGTTGTCAGAATCTCCGATGGTGACAAGAAGGTGTACAGAGTGAGATATATCGGCTGGTTGAGTGATGTCAGAACAATAATCTTGTACTTAACATCAGTAGCACCAAGGAATTGAGGAAGGGGAAGTCGAGGGAACACACTCCAATCCTCATCAAGGGATCAGCAGTGGAAAGGGTGAACAGTTTCAAGTTCCAGGGTGTCAACATCTCCGAGGATCTATCCTGGGCCCAACATATTGTTGCACCAAAGTCTCCAGAAAATTGTACCGTAGAGAGGATTCTGACTGGTTGCATCACTGTCTGGTGTGGAGAAGCCGTTGCACAGGATGGAATAAAGCTGCAGGAAATTGTAAACTCAGCAAACTCCATCACAGCACTAGTTTCCCCACCACTGAGGACACTTTCAAAAGGGCAATGTCTTTAAAAGGCTGCATCCATCATTAAGGACCCCAATCACCCAGAACATGCTTTTAATAAGAGGAGGTACAGGATCCTGAAGATGCACACTCAATGATTTCAGAATAGCTCCTTCCCCTCCACCGTCAGCTTTCTGAATGGACAAGAAATCCCTGAATAACACCTCACCATTTTGCTCTTTTATTATATTATAATTTATAATAATATTTAATGTATTGCACTGTACTGCTGCTGCAAAAACAAAGTTCACTGCATCGTCGTCGTCGTGGCTATCCCTCGAGGTCAAGGATGATGGACTTCATTCTGTTGATCAAGTGGCCCACAGAGGGAAGACACCTATGTGTGTATTCCTTTAACGTGTACTTGATGTTGCACCCCAAGAAGCACACGATACTTCACAAATCAACTAACTGATTCCAATGGCATGGAAACCACGACGATTGGAGCTGATGGATTTGTTGCAGCCTTCATCCGCCTTCACAGCCGTTGAGTTCGAAGTAACTTCATCCGCCTGTTCCACCGCTGAGGTCTTGGTTGGATTGTTCTTTGTCGGGGACCTCACCCTCGACCTTACCGCCATGGGTGACTCTACCAGGAGCATAGCTCCAGATGGCATCGCTCGTGGGATCTCAGGACCACACAAGCTTCTCCACCGTGACAAGGTGACAATCCACGGATACATCAGTGATAACAAACCTGATTCTGAAGGACAGCTTCTACTCACTGTTAGAAGATTGTTGAATGGTGTTTTAATATGATAAAATTGTCCCTTGATCTCATAATCTACCTCATTATAATCTTACACCACAATATTTACCAGCACTGAACTTTCTCTGTAGTTGTGTCCTCTTATTCTCTTATCTTGTTCTACCTCAGTGTACTGTGGAATGATTTGAGCTATATGAACAATATGCAAGGCAAGCTTTTCACTCCACCTCAGTACATGTGATAATAATGAACCAATTCCAAACTACTGCATCATCAAATTATACATCAAACAAAACATGCAAGCAGCATTACTGGGCATGCAATAGAACTCAAAATAATAATATTTAAAATATTTTTATACTATCCAAAATATTACAAACATTTTATCTCAATAACTCCATCTGGGTGCAGAAATTATTTTGCATGCATTTTGCATCAATATCTCACAAGCTGATAAAAACTACATTTTTGTTGTGTGATAATGGCTGACGGAACAAATTCCCATTCTTTGAACAAGGCCACTGAATCTTTAGCTTACAATTTGCTTTATTGCCTCAAGCAGTAGAATATCAATCCAGATCATGCACTCAAGTCCAAGCACGCTGTTATAAAGAACATGCACGTAGGAGCTTATGTACCAGCATTCATACTCAATGGAACAGCTCATACAATTTAATAGGTAATCCCATGAAATTTAGAAGCTTGGCAGCAAAAATAAACTTTTTAAACACCTACATTAAATGTCCCTGCCTCGGCTGTCCAATCGTTCCTCTACAGACATGTGGACCTGTATATCAGCTGGCACTGCAGCTTACAAAAACTTTGTCATAACCTTGCTGTGCAGCTTTTCTTTAATTTGACCCACACATTCCCTCTTTTCTGAAAACACTCCCTCACAGACATTAACCCATACCACTTCTTTTATAGTTTTTTCTCTGAGAATCATTTGATTTCACGTCTCAATCTAGTCCTGTTGTGAGCCAAAAAGCACCAATATTGTGCATGTTCTCATGTGATGGAGATAAATTCCTAGGAATCAATAATCTTTTGTGGTATATTTCAGCTTTATCATTAGTATCACAAAATACTATTTCTCTTTGAAAAATTACAGAACACATCACTGAACTTTAGCCATCAATTTAATTTAAGAAATATAAACACAGTTGTAAATTATCCATTAATTGAATTGGTTAAGTAACATAGATTTTAACAGCAACTTTAACTTTTCCATCCCCAAGGAAGCAAGAAATAACAGAACTGCTGCCCAGATTTGATAATTGAGACATCATTTCATAGCTGACTGAAGACTTTCTGGAAACCAGAATTCATACGACTTATTTCTGATGCTACACTCATTTCCTTTATCTTTCACTTTTGCCCTCACTTTTCATGCCTGGAGGGCTTCTTAGTCTGCACAAATAACATATTTCCACCCCTCCACCCTGTTACTTATGATATCAAGTGTTGCACTGCAACCTGTCAGTGCTAATGTTCTGCTATCTCTTCAACTAAAATGCCTGACTTCTGAAAAGTCTTCCACTAATTGCTCCAGCTATCGTTTTGCTAACCTTCAAGGTAACAAACAATATGCTGGAGGAAATATGCAAGTCGAGCAGCATCTGTGGAGGGAAAAGAAATAATATTTTCCGTCGACTCGCAGAGTTCCTGCAGCAGATTGATTGTAGCTTCAAATTGCAGTATCTGCAGTCTCGTGTGTCACCTTTAAGAAAAAATGATTTATTTGGTTAATTCACATAAAATGATCTTAGCAAGAGCATCTAAGGTGTACTTGAATGACAATCATGAGCAATATGAATTCAAAATGCATTTTACATTGGGATGAACATTTACAAGTTGATTATGTATCATGATCCCAGTACTATACATTTGACTTCAAACTGCATCTGAAAGCTCTGTAAAATACAACTTCAATTTAGGAAGTTGATCATCCCCCATCAGGAAGGTCATTCCGGACCTGACCAGTTCCCCTCTACCACCACTCTGCTCCGTCCAGCGGAATTAGTCTTTACTCTTAATAATTTCTCCGTTGGCTCCTCCCACTTCCTCCAAACTGAAGGTGTAGCCATGGACACCCGTATGGGTCCCAGCTATGCCTGCCTTTTTGTTGGCTTTGTGGAACAATCTATGTTCCAAACCTATTCTGGTATCTGTCCCCCACTTTTCCTTCACTACATCGATGACTGCATTGGCGCTGCTTCCTGCACACATGCTGAGCTCGTTGATTTCATTAACTTTGCCTCCAACTTTCACTCTGCCCTCAAGTTTACCTGGTCCATTTCCGACACCTCCCTCCCCTTTCTAGATCTTTCTGTCTCTATCTCTGGAGACCGCTTATCTGCTGAGGTCTACTATAAGCCTACTGACTCTCACAGCTATCTGGACTATTCCTCTTCTCATCCTGTCTCTTGCAAAAATGCCACCCCTTCTCACAATTCCTCCATCTCCGCTGCATCTGCTCTCAGGATGAGGCTTTTCATTCCAGGACGAAGGAGACATCCTCCTTTTTTAAAGAAAGGGGCTTCCCTTCCTCCACCAAAAACTCTGCTCTCAAATGCAACTCCCCTATTTCATGCACATCTGCTCTCAATCCATCCTCCCGCCACCCCACTAGGAATAGAGTTCCACTTGTCCTCACCTACCACCCCACCAGCCTTCGGGTCCAACATATAATTCTCCGTAACTTCCGCCCCCACCACTAAGCATTTCTTTCCCTAACCCCCTCTCTCTGCTTTCCACAGGGATCACTCCCTACACGACTCCCTTGTCTATTCATCCCCTCCATCCCTTTCCACCGACCTCCCTCCTGGCACTTATCCTTGTAAGCAGGACAAGTGCTACACATGCCCTTACACTTCCTCCCTCACTACCACTCAGGGCCCCAGACAATCCTTCCAGGTGAGGCAACTCCTCACCTGTGAGTCGGCTGGGGTGACATACTGCGTCCGGTGCTCCCAATGCGGCCTTCTATATATTGGCGAGATCCAACGCAGACTGGGAGATCGTTACACCGAACACCTACACTCTGTCCGCCAGAGAAAGCAGGATCTCCCAGCGGCCACACATTTTATTTCCACGTCCCATTCCCATTCTGATATGTCTATCCACGGCCTCCTCTACTGTAAAGATGAAGCCACACTCAGGTTGGAGGAACAACAGCTTGTATTCCATCTGGGTAGCCTCCAACCTGATGGCATGAACATTGACTTCTCTAACTTCCGCTAATGCCCCACCTCCCCCTCGTACCCCATCCGTTATTTATTTAAATACACACATTCTTTTTTACTCTTTCTCCCTTTTCTCCCTCTGTCCCTCTCACTATTCCCCTTGCCCATCCTCTGGGCTTCCCCCGCTCCCCCTTTTCTTTCTCCCTAGGCCTCCTGTCCCATGATCCTCTCATATCCCTTTTGCCAATCACCTGTCCAGCTCTTCGCTCCATCCCTCCTCCTCCTGTCTTCTGCTATCTCCCCCTCCCCCTCTCAAATCTCTTACTATCTCTTCTTTCAGTTAGTCCTGACGAAGGGTCTCAGCCCGAAACGTCGACTGTACCTCTTCCTAGAGATGCTGTCTGGTCTGCTGCGTTCACCAGCAACTTTGATGTGTGTTGCTTCAATTTAGGCACATCTTTGCTACTTGTAACATTGACATTGCAATAAAAAAAAATCACATTTTGGCACAAGAAATTCAGCACTAAATTAGTTATGAATTTGGCTGAGCCGTTATTCTTGCATACACAATGTATTAAGCGTCATTCATGAAGAAAATTTAATGTGTGTAATATTTAAACAATGAAAAAGTCAAAAACTTTTGAGAGAGTTGAGTGGGATAAAGTCACAGATAACATTCTCAGAATATTCCTTTAGAAAAAAAAGTGAATAAACTGGATATTTAAGCATCAATTCTACTTTATAATTTCATAAACAATATTGTTTTCCATGGATTAATTTGCATATTCAACAAGGATCAAAGTTCCAATTTTTATATAAACATTCCCCGATAATTCTTTAGCAATCTTGAAGTTTACACCATCCAGACTTTAATATTCTATATTTACATAAACAAAACCTTAACAAATAGTCCAGTTCAAAAATTATCAGCAATGATTAAATACAAATTTTAAAATGCATTCTCTTTGCAATGCTAATAAATTACAAAGATATAAATTTAGAGGAGAACGATTATCAAGTTAATATAACGTTTTCTACCCAAAGATTAACAGACAAATATACTGATTTGAGAGGTCCTGAGCTACATGTTACAGAGATTCCCAATCCTTGCTGTTAATTGGTCTCAGTGAGGGTGGTAATGTAGTAGCAGCTGTTTTCTATTCAACACATTTATACCCTGACAGAGACTATCCAAACAGTGTGCAATAAATTAAAATTGCACTTTATGGCCTGCAAACCCACAGTGCGATTATTTCTGTGCATTTTGTTACACCATGTGTACCATAACATTTTAACAATGGAAAATTAAATATTAAACTTTAGCAACCTACTTTAAAACTGTACAAAATACATTCATATAGTCAGAGTTAGTGTACGTCTCCAAAGAAAAAAAGATTTTGTACTTACTGGTGGCAGAAATGATTGATAGCTTACAGCCGTGCCTAAAGCCAGGATCAATTCCCATCAGAACCCGGCCACGAACAGGATTAATCAAAAGAAGCTGTCGAAGGTTTCTCCCAAACATTGCAATTGATTCTTTCTCAGCATTTGAAGTCAAAAGGGACCTTGAAAGAAATAAAAATTGAAATATTAACTCCATTAGCAAATTAAACAAATAAAATGTTCAAGCAAAATACAAACCTCATATCAACATAACGTTAGTATTTCTTTTCTATCCAGAGTCCATAAAATGTCAAGTGAGAACATTTTCAGAAGTGTAAAATTATAATACAAAAAATCTTAATTTATATAAAAATGTAAAATATGATATATTTAATATATTAAAATATGAAAACAAGCTCTGTTGAAAATAAATCCTCCTGAAGGGACTCGGCCCGAAACGTCGACTGCACTCTTCTCCACAGATGCTGCCTGGCCTGCTGAGTTCCTCTAGCATTTTGTCTGTGTTGCTTGGATTTCCAGTAACTACAGATTTTCGCATGTTTTCAAAACAAGCTCTTTGACAGTTTGAAGAATAAAGGCAATAAGCTGGTCAATTAATATGAAGTACTTTGAAGAATCTTGAATATCATGGGTTCTGATCAGTAACTTTGTGGTTAGGCTTCTAAATTTGGTTGCAGTATGCTCAAGGTGTACACCAGGTATGTTACATTATTTACAACAAGCAAGTTACCCATCATTGCCTCATATTAAGGTTTTCAACGGTGAACCAATAATTTGTAACAATTAAAATACTTGGTTAAGTATTGTTCCAGACATCATATTCATACAAAACTGATAAATTGGTTCATTACTGTTGCATGCAACATCCATACAGATTATTTCATTACATAGGTCATTGAGGTACAGTCGGCTCTCCTTATCCGCGAGTTCCGCATGCGCAAATTCAACCAACCACGAATTGAGAAAACCCAGAAGTGCTCTCGCAGCACTTGCTGTTCGAGCTTGGACAGACTTATTTTTCTTGTCATTATTCCCTAAGCAATGCAGTATAACAACTATCTTACATAGCATTTCCATTGTATTAGATATTAAAAGTAATCTAGAGATGATTTAAAGTATATGGGAGGATATGCGCAGGGTATCGTGGATCGGGATCGAAAAAAAATCCGTAAGTTCTCTTACTAAGTAAGTCGGAACAGGTACATACGGTATTATTTAGCGACAGTTAGTCAAACGTTTGTCTCAGTATATAGTATATATTTTACCTTTCTATGCATATAAAACACTTAAAAAAACGTACGTTTCAGCGCCGGGCTTGGGAACAGAAGTTCCCAAGTTCGATCCAGTGACAGACCGCTCCCGAACGCGCTCTCCATCCGTGCTGGATTGATGTGGAGGATCAAAAACACAAAACCCCAAAACCTAATAGTTAAGCCACTGCATTGCTTAGTAGTAATTGTAGCTCTCATCGGGGCAGGGCCTTTCTCACTTTATCCTTTAAAATTGTTCCGATCGTTGACCAACTGTAGCCTAACGCTTTTCCAATGACCGATGGCGTTTCACCTCTTTCCGCTCACTTATTATTTCCACTTTATTTTCAATCGTGATCGTGATTATTTTCGTGAACAGAAACACTGCGGATTCAGAGCTCCGCCGCCGGGTCCTAATGTCCATCGCACTGAGACAGGTTGAATGAGGTCTGGAGTTCTGCTGGGTCCTAAGGTCCACTGTATTGAAACAGGTTGAATAAGGGACTTGAGCATCCACGTTTTTTGGTATCCGCGAGGGATCCCGGAACCAATCCCTCGCAGATGAGGACGGCCGACTGTACTACAAGCAGGGGTCCCCAACCTTTATCGCACTGCGGACCGGTTTAATATTGACAATATTCTTGCGGACCAGCCGACCCGTGGGGGGAAGGGTTGCCGACGGAACAAGAGTAGCAGTCAAATACGTTGTGTTTACCCCGAGAAAGACTACAATGACCATGAGGCCATGCGCGGCCACCAGTGCGCATGCGCATACATGTAACATGCCGAATTTTCTCTACAAATCGTTTTTGGCGATTCTGTCGGGGGGGGGCGGTGTTAATCACAACCGGAATATAGGCAATAAATTGCTAATACACTCAATTTCATTTTTAAAAGGGTTTATCTAACGAATTTCATATTAAACACACAGCACATATTTTCCTCGCATGAATATAGAGATGTCAATTAACAGGGGAGGACAGGGGAGCTTGAAGTAAGTGTTGAACGAACTTCCAGTAGAAGTGGTAGAGGCAGGTTCGATATTATCATTTAAAGAAAAATCGGATAGGTATATGGACAGGAAAGGAATGGAGAGTTATGGGCTGAGTGCAGATCGGCGGGACTAGGTGAGAGTAGCGTTCGGCACGGACTAGAAGGGCCGAGATGGCCTGTTTCCGTGCTGTAATCGTTATATAGTTATATAAGTAAGTCAATAGCATCGTAACATTTTAAGTGACGTTTGGACATTAAACACACAGCACATATTTTCCCCGTATGAACATATAAAATCATTGCAACACACCAATATTGTTGAATCAGTGGGAGCCCTGGGCTTGTTTTCCTGCAATGAGACGGTGCCATCGAGGGGTGATGGGAGACGGCGATACTCGAACAGGATTCCTTATGTCCAGTCTATTCCGCAATTTAGTTTTCGTTGCATTCATTGCAGAGATATGTTGGAAATGGAAGCAACATTTTCAGTGCTTTCGTGGCTATCTCAGGATATTCAGCCTTGACTTTGATCCAGAATGCCGGCAGAGATATTATGTCAAACATACTTTTCAGCCCGTTGTCATTTGCAAGCTCGAGGAGTTGATCTCCTTCCCGCACTGACGTGGATGATGCGCGGGTAATAACCTTGCATGCGTTCAAGCTCAACAGTGGCCGTGACAGGGAATGAGGAAAGGTGCAGCTGACTTATATCGCCAAATCATATCGTTTCCTCACGACTCGGAACCAGTCCGCGGCCTGGTGGTTGGGGACCGCTGTACTACAGGAAATGCAATAACAGAATTCAGAATGAAGTGTTACAGACACACAGAAAGTGCAGTGCAAGCAGGCATGAAGGTCCAAGGCCATAACAAGATAGATTGTGAGGTCAAGAGTTGCTGTCAGGCTTTTGTATCTGCTGCCTAACTGGGGCTTGGGGTGGGGGGGGGGGTAGAGAGAAGAGAAGAAACAATGTCAAGAATGGATAAGGCATCAGGAAGTGTGCAGAGTCTATGGAGGGTGGCTGGTTTCTGTGATGTGCTGACCTGCATCCTCTAATCTGCAGTGTCCTGTATTCACGGACAGAGCAAAATGACATACCAAGCCATGACATTTTCTACAGTGCATCAGTAAAAATATGGTGTGTATCAAAGGATATATCCCAAATTTCTTTTGACTTCTGAGGGAGTCAACGTGTTGTTAAGTTCTCTTGGCCATGGCATCGATGTACTTGGACGAGGACAGTTCACTGGTGATGCTCACTTCTTGACACTTGAAGCTTTCAACCCTCTCAACATCAGCACCTTTGTAGGGGTAGGGAAATGGTATCCATTGTTTTTCGGCTGTAAGTAAATGACAGTGAGTCAAAGTTGTCTGGGAGGCTGAAGTTGATATGTGCTATGACCAGCCTCTCAAAATCCTTCACGAAGTTGAATGTAAGAGCCACTGGGCAATTATCACTAAAGTAAGTTACCTTATTTTTTTAAATGTAGCAGGGTAACAGAGGTATTCTTAAAGTAGTTGGGAAACTCAGCCTGATGTAGGAAAAGGTTAAAAATGTCTTGACCTATCCCCACCAGCTAATGTGCAAAGGATCTGAGGACACGTCTGGAACACCATCCAGGGCAAGTGCTTTCCACAGTTTTATTCTCTCAAAGACTGTTCTGATGACTGCAACAGTGACTTTGTAAGGAGCCATGGAAGAGTATAAACAAAACAGCTGGTTTGTTTGCCAGGACTTTCAGAATAGAATAAAAAGGTTCAGTGCAATTCAGTATAATTTCTAATATTCTGCAAAACAGTGAAAATGTGCAATGTCATTATAAGCCTGGCTTCACTTTCAAAATTCAGTTTTCATTTTACAAACCAGCCCTAACCTTGTCAACAAGATCAATTTCCACTTCAACTTCTAATAGATTAAATCTAAGTGATGGGTAAGTATTGTTCATATGGTTGAACAGATATGTAGGTGCTAATATGTGAAAACTTTTTTTGACCCAAAAATGATAGGTTTAATTGGTGGACCACCTGACATTTCCCTGGTTCCAGGAAGTTAAATGAAGATCAGGGTTCAAGCCACTGACCAGCTGCAATACTCACCCATCATTTAGGTTTAACCTTTTAGAAGCTGAAGGAGAGATTGATCTTGTTGAAAAGATTAGAGCTGGTTTTCTGCCCATCAAATGCAACACCATACATTGAGTCTCGGTGAAAAGTCGCGTTGGACTCTGACGTTTTAATCCAAGGTTCTTTCAGAAGTCAGGAAAGAGACGTATTATTAAACATTAATACAACAACGATTAGAGTTAAAAATGGGCAGTGATAGAGGTCTACTAGTTGAAGAGAGGGAGAATAAAAAGATCCAAGGTGGTGCTGTCTTGTGGTGCAACTCTTTTTACACTACATAGATAATTTCATTCTTGGTCATTATTTTACTTCAATCTTAATCTGTATGTACTTCTCATTACTTGACCATGATCTCAAAGTATTAACAGATTGCAGCCAAAATGTCAATAAGCTGTCCTGCAACCCAAATTTGATCTTTTTTTCCCACACATTCTGCAACCTTTGCACATATTCAAGTTTTCTCACGCAATCTACTGGCTTGCACAAATTTAACTCCTTTTTAAATCTGTGCTCCACTGCCTGTACAATTGATTTTTTTGACATTCGACTAGCTTGCATGTAGCTCTACCAGCTTGCGTTTCTTTTTTACAGATTTGCTTTCTTTTCAAAATAGCAATGCAGAATTCCTCAATCCTAATTTCTATCCAATGATATTGAAGCCAGAACTAGTTTTTCCCTCTGACAAATTGGAACAAAGGAAATTCTTACGGCTTTTGTTGTGCTCTAAAAATTTCACTTTGTCTGCAACTGTTCTGAATGCTTAAACTTCACAATATCCTGCCGCTGATTATGCCAATTGTTGGATTCTTATGTTGTAATGCAAGGTTCTTACAGGAGTCAGGAAAGAGGCACAATTCTTGCTGCTTCACTATCGTTTTATCAAGTTTTAATGGAACAAAGAGAGAGCTGAAAACAGATCTATTGGTTGAAGAGAGGGAGAGTCAAAAGATCTAAGATGCAGATGGTACGGCCTTGAGGTGCAGCTCGTTTTATACTACATAGATAACTCCATTCAGATTCATAGATGAGAGTTAACTAATTAGAAATCCTTTATTCAAATAATGCAGTTCCAAGAGAAGCTTCCAGATTTAAACCAATATAATCACAAGGAAGCATATTAAACTGTTCCATGCATATAAGTAATTAAATAAAATACACATAGACAATTAATTCTTAGCTGCAAAGAAAATAATTAAAAAGTTAGATCCAACTGCAGTTACGGTCAATGCTTCTTTTCCTCACTCCACGGCAACTTCTACTGGAAGGCACATGGGTACAAGTTGCAACCCACTTGGGAGCCCTACTCACACTAAAGCCATTACCGTTGCAATTCGAAGCTACTACCTAAAAGATTAGCCTTGATTCAGCTCCTTGTGACAGAAGGCAAATTAACTGAAAAGATTTCGAAAATATTTTTACCGGAACTCTCTGCATAGAAGTGGATAAATGAGTCGCTTATATGAATCTTCAGCAGAATCCTTCAAGAGCTTCATCAATTCAGGCTTTGCAAAACCGTGAGGTCTCCATCTAGAATAGAATTCAAACAAATTTAATAAAGTTTTTCTTTTAGAAGACAAGCTAGGAAGATTGATAAACTTATATGTAGAAATTGCTGACAGTCCTCTCTCTGATCCATAGAGGGTACCTTGACTGTCAGCAATCTCTATCATATATTCTAAATAAGACAAAAGCAAAAAAAAATGATAATTGTTCCAAACTTAGTTCCTTCACCCAAATAAAGAATGAGTATTAGATTATGGAAGAGATACAATATATGGTAAGCATGGCATACGGAGAAGTGCAAATTAGAGTTTCTTCTCTGATTGTGATTTTCCTTGTGCCTTTGTTGGATCAATGGTAAACTAACTTTTTAGGTACTGGTTGCCTTCTGGCATCCTCGTAGTCACATGAACAATTAAAGCAAAGTCAGGATGTTTTGTAATTTTCATCCAGTGATTCTTATGATCTTGCGTAAATTCACTAATGATGACATCATATAGTCATAAATGCCTTCTCCACAGTACCAAAATGTTAAGATGCTTATTTGTTTTACTAGTTCTTTTGTCGATTGAAATCAGGTTTGTTACAAAGGAACACTGGAGCTTAAATATAACACACAGAATGAAATTTGATCAGGAAAATAGGATAATAATTTTTGTAATTGTAAAATGTCCTTAAGAACTCTGTGCTCTCAATTAAGTTAAATGTGCACATGACTTTTACTGGAAGTTTAAATAAGTGCAGCTCGTGTTTGAAAAAGCTTGCACTTAAATCTGCAAAAGTATCCATGAAAGCAACATAATGCATTGCTGAATGTCTTTTTAACAATCTGCATTTGATTTAACATTTTGAACACATATCAATAGATTAAAAGAAAACATCTACTATATGTACTAATGCAATCTGTATACCACATTGACAATTTGGCTGCATAAACCCACAAAGTTATCTTTTACAATTACTGTATAATGTCATCTTCATCAACTAAAAGTGCAAGACACATTCCCACAGCTCAATAGGCAAAGAAAATCTAAAGACAAGTCAGTCTGCACAACTAGTGTCTACTATATGCAGATGGTCTAAACGGGTCAGGTATCCTCATACTTAAAATGACATCCTACCCAGAGTGCTGTGGGAGTCTGACAAAGAGGACAACTTAAGAGATAAATAATTACAATGGGATAGTTATACAAAATAAGGTTTAATATTAAGCTGTATGACTATGGAGACAGACCTTTCATTGATGCACCATCCACAGAACATAATTTTAACTCTGTCAGGAACATTGACCTTCACTGTCAGAATCTTCAATTTTTCCCCTCGGTTAATGGCCAGAATCTGGGTGCAAACATAAATAGCATAGACAGGTGACACATGAAATATCCAAAAGACAAACTTATCAAGTCTCCTTATATATATGCACACATTTGATGTATTATGGTAAATCATACTGCATATAATCAATGAAGAAAGTCAATTTCATTTAAAGTTAAAATGGAGAAATACACAGTGGAAATTGATATGGCAAGATAACAAATAAAGAAAGGATGAACCAAGTGGGTGTATGTTGTCAGCAAAACACAAATGGATATTGCACAACCTTTCCCGAAATTCTATCACCTTCCATCCTTGTACAATAACGTGTAATTTACTGCCCAAAAACCAATGTTTTGCTTTCAATTGGAAAAAAACAATTAAAATGCCATTTTGAACCAAACAGCAAGATAAACCATATGATGGCACCAATCATTTATCCGCAAGTAACACAAACTTCTTAAATCTTCCATCTTATTATCCGTCAATACTTTTTAAATAATTCAGCAAAGTTGTACTAAATTATTTAATTCTGAAAGCATCACATTTTTCCACAAAAATGCAAATTTGTTCCTATACATGTTACCCAACTGTATAATTTGCATGTTTTGCATAATCTGTAATGTATAATTTTATTTAGAAATTATAGGAAAATTGGTACAAATTATAATATATAATTTTCATGCATAATTTATATTTTTCTTGTGAATGTTGTCTATCTGATGCCATGTGCTCGTGAATCTGCTGCATTAATGTTATTTTGCACCTATGCATACATGTATTGTGCATATGACAATAAACTCCACTTCAAACTTCAAAAAGAATATGGAGAGATGGCAAGGAACAAGGACTAAAGAAGCGTAGTCCTTTAAGAAAAAGAGAAGAATTTACTAGATTGAATCGATGTACGTATACCATGAGACCCAAAAGCAATGGATAAGCAAGATGATGTGAGTGAGGATAAGGCCTTGAATTTTGGATGGGCTCTGTACCTAGGCATCAGATTGGTCAAGTTAACGATTATTTCAGCAGAAAATGAGTCATACCAAGAGCAGAAAGAAGAACATGGGTCTGTACAATGCACTCATAAAGGAGAATGTGCCATACTACTTCATGTGATTGTTACAAATATTGGCAGAAGACAGAAGGTTGGCCAAAGATGTAGACTGCTTTAGAGGAAAGGAGAGACAGAGAGATAAAGAGGAATATGGAGAGAATCCCATGTGTAGAGCCACTACAGCTGAAGATATTCACTAATGGCTGAGAAATTAAATTTGAAAATGATTAAATTGCCGGAATTAAACAAGAGCAGATATTTCAGAGGGTTGCCAGAGATCAAAGAGAAAGAAATGAAAGAGGCCACGGAAGAATTTAAATCAAAGATATAAAATCTATGTCCAGATGGAGGGTCTTGACAGGAAACACTAAGTATCCTCTTTGCCTCCACAGGTGCTTCCTGACCCACTGAGATTTTAAAGAAGCTTGTCTTTATGCACACTGACCTGACATCTGCATTCGTTTGTGTCCCCATGTTAAAAATCAAAGCATTAATTTGAAAAAGCAATATACAGCCTGTAAAGTACTATTTTGACTGATTCTTGATTCTCAGCAATCAATCTCAAGCCTTTAGGGTTATGGCTCAACAGTAAGAATTCACAAGACCTCAGTTATCTTTTTTTTATTGGACAGGGATTTCCTGATCTCCAAGACCTTTTATTCCCCCTCCCTCAACCATCCTCTGATCCCTCCACCAATTTATTGTTTAACTATGAATGCTACTTACTCATCTGTTTGGTAAGAAAAATAGAAGCTTACAATTCTCCTTAATCAAGTCACAAATACACCTTAACCAAACCTGCTACCAAGCTAGATTATCCATTACTTTTTCTTGATTAGACTTCTCCAGCCCCAAACAACATCTTATACATTCTCTCTAGATCTTTTTTTAGCCTAGTACATCCTAACTGTTTTATGGTGATTCAATCTCTGCATGGTAGTCTAGCTGCCGTATTGCATATTTTCAGCATAATCTTGCAACTCTCATACTGCAACCCTCAACTTAAAAAAAGGAAGGATCCCAAGTACTTTCTGAACAATTAATTTGTCTATCCAAAGATATTACAAGCCTGCTAATCCTTTGGCACCATGAGTGTGACTGGTGTTACAAGAACAGGACTTGATTTTTAATTAATTTGTTAGAAGGCATTATTGAAAAGCCTGGAATATAATGCTCATCACCTCCAAAGGTAGATGAGAAACACCTATTTGAACTTCTGCAATTCTTCTGGTAAAAGCACCTCCACTGTGCTGTTGGGATGGTAGTTCATTGAACCAAACCCAAAGGTGACAAAAGAATAGAAATATACTTCCAAATCTGGCAGACTTGGATGGGGAACCATGCAAATATATCCTTTCGATAGTAAAGATTGCAGGTCTGGTAGGTTCCATTGACTGAGCTTTCATGAGAACTTGCAATTCATTTTGTAATGATGCATACTTGATTTATGATGCACTCCTTGTGAAGGGAGTGAACCTTCCAGTTGTGGATGCAATATCAATCAAGCTACCTGAACCAGGGGTGGGGGTGTTAGAAATGCAGACTGGTGTATTGTTACAGCCATCTCTAGGAGGGCTGGGATGTACACTACCCGACTTATCCCTTGAAAATACTAGAAAGGCTTAGGGGAGAGCAGGAAGAAACTCTCATGGCAGGATATGAACAGATGAACTCTGAACTATTCTTATAGTTGCAATACATGTCATCCCCTATGTTGTGACAGCCAAGATGTGCCCTTACTGAATTCACAAATGATTACCCAAAAATTTGAAACCTGGAATAAAATTCACTCTCATGGAATTTATATGAAAAAGTAAATAAATAAACACAAAATTAATTACTTTTCTACTGATGTTTTCTGACTCATGCACAGAGTTGCAGCCTTGGGCTATGGAAAGTTGCAAAACAGATTCTAGGAATGCAAAGCTCCCATTATACAGCAGTTGCCTCAATTTAGGTGACTGGTACAGTTAGATTTCTGGTCAGTTATAATCAACGAACATTAATAAAAAGCTGCTGTACACCAAGTTAGGCTCTTTTCCTCCTTTGTTTTTTCAGTTCTGAAGAGGTCATTAGATTAAAACTTCCACAGATGTTGCCTTAACTGTTGAGTAGTTCCTGTATTTTTGTTTGTTTCAGATTTTTAGCCCCCTGCAGTATTTCGCAGGTAGCCTTGTCCAATTCCAGACAAGAAGGATGGATCCAAAATTAAAGAATAGGGTTTGTGATGATCATAAATGATGGATTCAGTTTTTCTTAAATTAAGTAGGATGAAATCTCTACTGATTTAGTACAGCACGTTGAATGAACACTTCAGCAATTTAGAGATGGTAGAAGAATCAAGAGAGGGATTAGTGAGGAAAGTAGGGGGCATCAAATTTTACTGCATATTTTTGGATAATGCTGTTAGTGAGCAGAATACAGTAGAGAAATGGGGAAACAAATGAGAACTATTTGGAGACACCAAAGCTAACAAGTGTGGGTATGCAAAGAGAAGCCTGCAATGCATCTTCCTCTGGATAAGACAACAGACTAGATTGGAATGTGAGCTCAGTTTCACTCTTCCTGAGTGACAGCAAGGAAGAGGATGACGTACTTATTTGTTTCAAAAGATACTGACAAAATGCAATGGAGAAGGAGGAGGAATAAACTACCTTGCTCACAACATCATTAATAAACACATCACTTAGGATGTCATTAGTAACTCTGATGAGAATTGTTTTGGAACTGAAGTGATACAGACCTAGGTTGGAAAGATTCAAACAACCAGCTCTGGCTAAGTTTACACAAAGAAGTGAAAATAAAACACACTAAATGACAAATATTTTTAACCAGTTATTTTAAAGCCAAGGAAAACAGCAATGCACATAAAATAATTCATCCCGATCATTCATTCAGAGAAGGTAGTGGACATAAATATAACAGGTCATAACCTTTATTTCAGGGCTCTGTTACGAACTTCAAAAAAAGAGTAAACAAAATATTATTAAAAACAAATAGCAAAATATTTTTTTTTAATTTTAACAACAGTAGGAAGAAAATATTTCAGTAAGGAAACCTTTACAGCTGATAACTTCATCCCACACCGTACACTCAACCTACGGCCCGTAGAATGCGCGACCTACTGCACGCTCTCCACGGTCCTCAACTAGACAGTGGCTACTGTGACAAGACTGGTAAATTTCATTCGTGAGAGTTCCAGTCTGCAACATCGCCTTTTCAGAGCATTGCTGGAGGAAATGTCAGCGGAACACAAAGATCTTTTTACTACATAACGATGTTCGCTGGCTGAGCAAAGGCCGTGTGTTGGAGAGGGTGTGCGACCTGCGTGATGAGCTTGTGTCATTTTTATCCAGCCTGCAGAGCCAAAAGCCCAAGGATTTAAGAGGTTTTTAAGTGACAACAAGGTGATGGCACATGTTCTTTTTTTGTGTGACATCATGTCTCATCTAAATCAACTTAATCTGCAATTACAAGGCAACAACCACACTGTTGCGGACATATACAAGGCGATTGAAGCTTTCTGGTCAAAGCTGAACCTTTTGGAGAGAGACATTCACAGGAGAAAGTTGTACTTTCCACGTCTGCGGGAGCATTGCGAGAAGAACGAAATGCAGGAGGATCCAGTGATGAAGGATTTTGTGGCGAGCCTGGCAGAAAACTTCAGGGAACGATTTGAAAGCTCCCCTAAACTCTCAGGTGACATCCTCCTCTTCCTGAGACAGCCATTCTCCATTTCAGCTGACTGCCAGTGCACTGCAGAGGCCAAAAGGCTGTTGCCTTCCATAGATGAGGCAACTTTTCAGATGGAGGTCTTGGAAATGGGAGCATCTGATTTGCTCAAAGCACAACACATGGACATTGGGGTGAATGACTTTTGGATCAACATGGCTCCCCAAGCTCAATTCAAAGACAGGAGAGCTATTGCAATGCTCCTACTCACACTGTTCCCCTCCACATACATATGTGAGTCATTGTTTTCTTCAATGAACTCTATCAAGAACCAGGACAGAAACAGACTCTCCAATGCACATCTTGGCCAGTGCCTCAGGATTGCCACAACAGAATACAGGCCCGACATCAGAAGGGTTGCCTCATCCCGTCACTGTCACTTCTCTCACTGATTGGTGAGTGAATCAATTTATTTTTGTCCATTTGTCAATCTTATTGTGGTATAATAATATTACAACAACAATAATACTGATAATTTCATTTTTGCCGCCCTTCATACTTCAAATGCTACATAGCTTAATTAAAAAGAACAAATAGATTAAATGAGAGAGCAGAAACAGTGGAAAAGGCAGTACTACTAAAACTCTGTGTAGAAGAGAAGTGGTGTGTGTGTGTGTGTGTGTGTGTGTGTGTGTGTGTGTGTGTTTTAAGTCCCAGATGAGTTCTCAATGTGACAGCTGACAGTTGTGTAGCTACAGTCATAACTAAACGGTTGGTTTTCGACTTATTTTGTTGCAAGAGTGCCAGTGCATTTTTCTTTCTTGTGTGACCCACAACTCAAGCTTTCAGAATCCCAGGCCTAATTTACTACTACTACTACTACTACTACTAATAATAATAATAATAAAAATAATAATAATAATGGTAATAGCAGCAACAACGTCTGCCCATAAAACAACTTACTGGCGCAATGGAAAAAAAATCCCTGGACATTTTGGCCCTTGGCTTGGCATGCTTGACATAATTTGGCCCTTATGGAAAACTAATTGGGGAACCCTGATATAGAACCTTACAATGTCATCAACCCATTGGAGAACAGAATGTTCACATTTAAATAATCAAAGATCAAGTCTACTACAAATCCAGAGATATGTAGAGCTTTCTTTTGGCTAATTTAGATTTTAAAAACTGGTTTACAAAATTATGATTTTGTGAAATAGAACAAAGCTTCTGGATGCTTTCAGCACCAAAGATGAGATTCCATCAGAAGATAATCTGACACACAAAGGCTTTCTTCCCAACTTAACAACTGAATTTTACATGACAAGTGTCTCTTGCTACAATTGCTGAGACAAGTCCTAAAATGTCATCAGAAACTCCACAGCAGTTGCTGATCATTTCTGAAAAATTGATATCAATTGTATTCATACATGAGGGTGTTGGCAGCTGCCTCAGGGAGGACCATACTGAGGGCAAGAGAACACTTCATAAACTTCTACAGTCCACTTTAATTAGGATCAAGTAATATTTTAGTTTTGGCAGTACTCCCAGGATAAATACAGGCCATACAGCTTTAAAAAAAGCAACTTTAAAATATTTTAAATGAAAAAACATGCATAAAGCAGGTCTAAACAACTGTCTGTGCTGTTAAATGTAATTATTTCATTAAATGCTGCTTTTATTTGACAAAGTGCACAATAATTCCATTCCTGACCATACAAAATGATACATATTAAATCAATCTGCATATATAATATTTCGCATGAACTGCTTCTACATAGCCTGGCTATTTAACATAACATATCAAACTAACTATTTGATGAGTCACACATAGGAAACAATTATTTCCCTATGTGGACTTCTGCTGCAAATTACTAAAACCTTTATCCTTGAATTGGCTTTGAAGCCAAGCAAATACATCTCACTGTTAACAAGTTTCAGTAATCCTCTTCATAGCAAGTAACTCTACCTACCGCAGATGTGCGAAGAGTTCTACTTAATTTTCACTTGTTTGCAAAATTGCATACCATATGGAAGAACAGAATCTTAACCTGTCACATGAAACTGACAGTATGTCTCACTGCAAATACTTTGCATCCTATGATGAACTTTTGAAGTATAATCATCATCTTGAAGCAGAAGTTATGACAGTTTTAACATAGCCAGTTCCCATAATAAATGTGATAATTACTAAGTTATATATTGGGGATGTTGACTGAATGTCTTGCAATTTAATGCTTAGGCAAAGAAAGTTAAATTAATTTGCATTTACAGAATTTTCAAATTCAAACTATCAAATAACATGCACAAACCAACAAGTGATGAATACCTCTTGTTCCTTTTCAAAACAATTTGCTTTTTTTAAACTTTTCACAGGCATATTTAGCATTTACTTTCCATTTTTATAACTTCCTCCTCAAAAATCTGGCAAGTTAGTCAACATCAGTGATGCCGTCAGTGAACTAAAAGATGCTATTAGAATTGCGCTTGGCCACAGAGTCGTGGGTATAAAGGGAGTAGAGCATGGAGTTAAGCGCACAGCCTTGAGGTGCACTTGCATAAATGGTCAGTGAAGAGAAGGTGTTGTTACTGATCTGTACAGATTGATGTCTGTCAAAGATTCAGATGCAAACGTGAGGCACAAAGGACAATAATTTGCCCGTCACCACAACGGGACAACAGCAGCTGCTATTTCATTCATTCTCCACTCAAATCTGGACCATCTGCACATCAGTACTACACATGTTAGGCTGCTGTTCATTAACCACAGTTCGGTGTTCAATACTGTCATTCTTGCCAAACTTACACTGAGCTTCAAGACCTGGGCTTCTATAACTCCCTTCACAATCATAGCTTGGACTTCCTCACTTACACTGTTGAAAGTATCTCGATTGGTTGCATCATAGCCTGGTACGGCAATTTCAAAGCAGTGGAATGCGAGAGGCTGCTGAGAGGTATGGCCACAACCCAGAACATCATAAACACAGCTGTGGCCAGCAACTACAGGAGGAGGTGCAGAAGCCTGAAGTCCCACACCAACAAGTTCAAGAACAGCTATTTTCCTACAACTATCAAGTTCTTTAACCTATCTTTCACAAGCCTAAACCCAACTCAGCAATGTTAAAGTTCAAGTTTATTGTCATTCAACCATACACATTTCTATAGCTAGCCAAAACAACGTCCCTCATGGACAAAGGTGCAAAACACAGTACAGTATAACTATCAGATTGAACACAAAATATTAACACAATAATATTAACAGATAAATAAGTATTTGCAGATATACTAGTTGATATAAAGCGCAAATGTGATAGTTAAATGTACAATAGTAAACTACTACTGGCATTGTTATAAATAATGTGTACTTGCACTAACGTGGACTTATCAGCTGTCTGTTTTTCACACTAAAGTTTTATTTCTGCATAATTTTTCCACTGTTTGTGTGATTTTTATGTGTGGCTTATTTGTTGTACATTCATGCCTGTAATGATGTTGAAAGGTTGTACCTTACTGTACATACGCACATGACAATAAACTCGACATGGTCTGGAGTCACACATAACCCATACTTAAATAAAGATGGTAGACTTTCTTCACTAAAGGCGAAGGAATTAGATGAGTTTTTACAAGTTATTCTTTTATAAGTTGTAAGTTGAATACCCCTAGGATATTTTCCATCTACTTGAGGGTAAATGGACCTTGAATTAATGTTTCATCTTTAGACACAGGAACGGAAGTAGACCATTCAGCCCATCAAATCTGTTCCGCCATTTCATCATGGCTGATCCCAAATCTCATTCAACCCCATACACCTACCCTCTCACCATATCCTTTGATGCCCCAACCAATCAGCAACCTATCAACTTCCACTTTAAATATACCCAAGGACTTGGTCTCCACCGCAGTCTGTGGCAGAACATTCCATAGATTCACCACTCTTTGGTGAAAAAAAATTCCTTCTTACTTGTGTTCTAAAAGTTTGCTCCTCAAGTTTGAGGTTGTGCCCTCTAGTTCTGGATAACCCCACCATAGCAAACATCCTCTCCATATCCACCTTATCTAGTCCTTTCAACATCTGGTAAGTTTCAATGAGATCCCCACACATTCTTCTAAATTCCAGTGAGTACAGGCCGAAAGCTGCCAAACGCTCCTCATATACTAAACCCTTCATTCTCGGTATCACCCTTGTGAACCTCAAATCTTTCTGAGAGCTTTGAAATATAATAGCGTGCAATGAAGTATCATCCTTTATGTTTTTGAAGAAGCCTCTGGAGTGTGTAAATTCTACTCATATAGCCCAGCAAGAGTGCTGACAATATAGATAATCTGAAAATAGCACCGGTGTTGATACAATTCAAAATTCTTTCTTGCATGGATTAACACAATACTATGTAAGTTTAAAATTAACACATTATTTTACACATTTTTAATTTTTACTTTACATAAAAACAAAAAATATTGCAATTCATCCTTTTGTATAGTAATCAATTGCGTAAGGGTGGCCTTGAATGGAATTGTTACCCTCCAGTTGTTTCAACTACTATAAATGCTAGATTTTTCTATTTGATGTCAAAGTTATATACTTGATTTTGGGTTCAGAGGACCAAACCCATCAGTTCATTTTGCTGCTGGACTTCCTCGGAGAACACTTCGAGAAGCTGCATGGCCAAAATTAAGGCTGAAGATTAGGTTAACAATTTTGGATTAGAGATCTAAACTCAGTTCACTAAAAGTGCAGTGAAATAGGTAATTCTATGCAAAAAACAATAAAATTGAATAATCAAATGCAGAAAATTACATTCATACTGGCCTTCATAAGGAGAGGGATTGAATAAAAAGAGGTGGAAATCATGTGAAAGCTCAACAAAATTGTGGTTAGACATATGTGGTATTGTGTACTACTCTGCACCACACCTTCCAAGGTCTATATATGGATATAGATCTGGAAGAATGTGGTACATATTAACAAAGTGTTACTAGGGCAACAGACAACAGAATTTTTGAGGAAGGATTTAAAGCAAGCATGTCTATCTAAAATAAAGCAACAAAAATGAAGTCATCAATTTAACCTTAAGGTAAGAGATTTGAGAGGGAGAAGCACAAGTCACATGTATCAGTATCTCAATGGAATAAAGGGAATTACAGAGGCATGAGAAAGGAGCTTGCCCAGGTGGATTGGAGGAGGATACTGGTAGGGATGCTGAGCAAAGGTGGCTGAAGTTTCTGGGAATAGTTCACAAGGCACAGTATAGAAATGTTCCACAGAAGCAGTTCTCAAATGACAGGGCTAGGCAACTGTGGCTGACAAGGGAAGTCAAAGACCTTAGAAAAGCTATGGAAAGGGCATATAAGGTAGCAAACATGAGTGGGAAGTTGGATGTTTGGGAAGCTTTTAAAATCCAACAAAAGTCAACAAAAAAAGCTGTAAGAAGGAAAAGATTAAATATGAGGGTAAACTAATAACAATAATATAAAGCAGGATACTAAAAGTTTTTTTCAGTTATGTAGAGTAAAAGGGAGGTGAGAGTTGATATTGGTCCACTGGAAAATGATGCTGGTGAGGTAGTAATGAGGAACAAAGAAATGGCAGGTGAACTTAATTGGTACTTTGCATCTGTCTTCACTGTGGAAGACACTAGCAGTGTGCCAAAGGTCCATGAATGTCAGGGAGCAGGAGAGAGTTGGACAAGTCACCTGGACCAGATGGACTACATCCCAGAGTCCTGAGAGAGGTTGCTGAAGAGATAACGGATGCATTGGTCATGATCTTTCAAGAATCACTAGATTCTGGCATGGACCCAGAGGATGAAGATTGCAAATGTCAGTCCACTCTTTAAGAAGGGAGGAAGGCAAAAGAAAGGAAATTATAGACCAGTTAGCCCAACCTCCATGGTTGGGAATGTGTTGGGAGTCTATTATTAAGGATGAGGTTTCGGGGTACTTAGAGACTAATGATAAAATAAGTCAAAGTCAGCATGGCTTCTGTATAGGGAAATCTTACCTGACAAATCTCTTAGAGTTCTTTGAGGAAGTAACAAGCAGGGTGGACAAAGGAGAGGCAGTGGATGTCATGTACAGGTGTCCCCCGCTTTTCAAACGTTCGCTTTATGAAACCTCACTGTTACGAAAGACCGACATTAGTTACCTGTTTTCGCTAACAGAAGGTGTTTTCACTGTTACGAAAAAAGGCAGCGCGCCCCCGAGCAGCCACTCTCCCCCGGATTTGGAACTGCATTCTAGCCGGCATTACTTAAACACGTACCTGTGAGTAGCCATTAGCAAGATGAGTTCTAAGGTATCGGAAAAGCCTGAAAGAGCTCATAACGGTGTTATCGTAAAACTAGACATAATTAAGCATTTCGATCATGGTGAACGAAGTAAGGACAACGTGAGTTTCGCTTGTGGAAGCTGACTAAGATGATGTTGAAGAGGTTTTGGCATCTCATGACTAAGAACTGATAGATGAAGGGCTGATACAATTGGAAGAGGAAAGGATAACAATCAAAACTGAATACAGTAGCAAATGGACCAAAAGTGAAATCGTCCAGGAACTGAACGTGAAGCAACTGCGTGAGATTTTCACTGCAATGATAAAGTACGACTTTAATTTTGAAAGGGTACGTCGGTTTAGGGCATATTTGCAGGATGGTTTGAGTCCTTACAAAGAACTGTATGATCTAAAAATGCACAAGGCTAAGCAGTCAAGTAAGCCTTCCACATCAACCACAGCAGACAACGAACCTCGACCTTCGACATCAAGGCAGGCAGACATAGAAGAAGATGACCTGCCTGTCCTGATGGAAACAGACGATGGGATGACACCCCAACCCCCGGGCCGCGAACAGATACCGATCCGCGAAGAATGCAGCGGTAGCCGGGACGCACCCAACACATCTTTAAGAAAAAAAGCCGAAATAAACAAGCTAATTAATTAGGTGCCACTCGGTACGTGAATGTCAACCCAGATCAGAGGCGATTGCCAATTGCATCACCTCTGATCTGGGCCAACATTTACGTGCCGGCTGCACCTAATTAGTTAGCTTGTTTATTTCGGCTTTTTTTCTTAAAGATGTGCTGGGTGCGTCCCAGCTACCGCTGTACCACTGCATTTTTCGCAGATCGGTATCGGTTCACTGCCTGGAGGGTGGGGGCCACTGCACCACCCCAACCTCCGACGACTCAGCCTAACACACCATCACCAATATGCTTGATGTCTTCCCGATTTCCGTAAGTGATACTACACTGTACATACATTATTTCTACTTTATATAGGCTGTGTATTTTTACATGTTATTTGGTATGATTTGGCAGCTTCATAGCTTAAAGGCTACTGGAGAGAGTGTTTCTGCCGAGAGCGCTTGCACCGTGTTTTTGCCGACGGCGCTTGCGTGAGATTTTCGCTACGGAGAGCAGTGCAGGCAGTGATTGTAGAAAAGTATTTCTACTTTATATAGGCTGTGTATTCATCATCTCATTCCTGCTTTTACTATATGTTACTGTTATTTTAGGTTTTATGTGTTATTTGTTATAGTCATAGTCATACTTTATTCATCCCAGGGGGAAATTCGTTTTCGTTACAGTTGCACCATAAATAATAAATAGTAATAGAACCATAAATAGTTAAATAGTAATCTGTAAATTATGCCAGTAAATTATGAAATAAGTCCAGGACCAGCCTATCGGCACAGGGTGTCTGACCCTCCAATGGAGGAGTTGTAAAGTTTGATGGCCACAGGCAGGAATGACTTCCTATGACGCTCTGTGTTGCATCTTGGAGGAATGAGTCTCTGGCTGAATGTACTCCTGTGCCCAACCAGTACATTATGTAGTGGATGGGAGACATTGACCAAGATGGTATGCAACTTAGACAGCATCCTCTTTTCAGACACCACCGTG
This sequence comes from Mobula hypostoma, assembly GCF_963921235.1. NCBI lineage: Eukaryota > Metazoa > Chordata > Chondrichthyes > Myliobatiformes > Myliobatidae > Mobula > Mobula hypostoma. The sequence goes on from NC_086104.1 coordinate 34,133,079, forward strand.
AGAGAGTCCAGTTCCATCCCAACATCACTGGCCTTACGGATGAGTTTGTTGATTCTGCTGGTGTCTGCTACCCTCAGCCTGCTGCCCCAGCACACAACAACAAACATGATAGCACTGGCCACCACAGACTCATAGAACATCCTCATTTGGCATGATTTGGTAGGTTATTTTTGGGTCTGCTAACGCTCACAAAATTTTCCCATATAAACTAATGGTCATTGTTTCTTCACTTTACCACATTCTGGCTTACGAACTGTTTCATAGGAATGCTCTACCTTCAGATGGCAGGGGAAACCTGTACTTGGATTTTCAGGCAGTGTTTGACAAGGTGCCACATGAGACTGCTAAACAAGATAAAATCCTATGACATTACAGGAAAGATACTGGCATAGACAGAGGAATGGCTGACAGACAGGAGGCAGTGAGCGGGAATAAAGGGGGCCTTTTCTGGTTGGTTGCCAGTGACTAGTGGTGTTCCTCAGGGGTCAGTATTGGGACCGCTGCTTTTCACGTTGTTTGTCAATGATTTGGATAATGGAATTGATGACTTTGTGGCAAAGTTTGTGGATGATACGAAGATAGATGGAGGGGTAGGTAGTGCTGAGGAAGAAATGCTATTGCAACAGGACTTAGACAAATTGGAAGAATGGGCAAAAAAGTGACAGATGTAATAGTGTTGGAGAATGTATGCTTATGCATTTTTATAAAAGGAACAAGAGTGAGGACTATTATCAAAATGGGGAGAAGATTCAAACATCAGAGGTGCAAAAGGACTTGGGAGTTCTCGTGTAAGTCTCCCAGAAGGTTAACTTACAGGTTGAGTCTGTGGTAAAGAAGGCAAATGCAATGTTAGCATTTATTTCAAGGGGAATAGAACATAAGAGCAAGGAAATAATGGTGAGCACAAACAAGAGAATATCTGCAGATGCTGGAAATCCAAGCAACGACAAAAGGCTGGAGGAACTGGGGAGGAACACTATGCCATCTACTCCTCATCTTCTTTTTCCTCCAGTCCTGCTGAAGGGTGTCGGCCCAAAACATTGACTGTACTTTTTCCATAGATGCTGCCTGACCTGCTCAGTTCTTCTAGCATTTTTCGTGTGTGTTGCTGAGATAATGGTGAGGATTTATAAGACACTAGTCATGTCACATTTGGAGTATTGTCAACAGTTTTAGGCCCCATATCTCAGAAAGGATGTGTTGCCATTGGAGAGAGTCCAGAAGAGGTTCACAAGGATGATTCCAGGAATTAAGGGGTTAACATATGAGAAGTGTTTGCAGCTTGGGGCCAAACTCACTGGAATTTCGAGGAATGTATGGAGATCTCATTGAAACCTACTGAATGTTAAAAGCACCAGATAGAGTGGATGTGGAGAGGATGTTTCCTATAGTGGGGGTATCCAGAACTACAGGGCACAACCTCAAAATTGAGGGGCAAACTTTAAGAACAGAGCTAAGGAGGAATGTTTTTAGCCCGAGAGTGGCAAATCAGTGGAATACTCTGCCACAGACTGTGGTGGACGCCAAGTCTGTAGGTATATTTGAAGCAGAGTTAGATAGTTTCCTGATTGGTCAGGGCATCAAAGGATATGGCAATTAGGCAGGTGCATGGGGTTGAGTGAGATCCGGAATCAGCCATGATGGAATGGCGAGGCAGACTCAATGGCTGAATCGCCTAATTCTGCTCCTATGTCTTGTAGAACGATCAACCTAACTTGTTTTGTATTTTAAGAGTAATTAGCTAGGAAGATACACAATTTTTTTCTCGTTGTTGGGGAGTCTAGGACAAGAGGGTGCAACACAGATCCTCACAGAATATCATGAGAATTCAAGCTGATTATAAACCCATGACCCCACAGTTTTTTGTTGATTAACTTTAATGGATGAAATTAAGTTTTAGTCAAGTCTGTATGTGAAATTTATCGAAGGCTTTCTGCAAGCAGACAATGATGCAACTAATTTTTTAAGACCATAAGACACAGGAGCAAGAGCCTAATCAAGAGCCAATCAACCTCTGTTTTAAATATACTCAATGACTTGGCCTCCACAGCCATCTATGGCAACTAATTCAACATATTCACTATCCACTGGTTAAAGAAATTCCTTCTTCCCCACTGTTCTGAACAGACACCCCTCTATTCTAAAGCTGTATCCTCTGCTCCTAGACTCACCCACTGTTGACAGAATTGATGGCTTTGTGGCTAAGTTTGCAGGCGATACAAAGATAGGGCAGGTAGTTTTGAGAAAGCAGAGAGACCACAGAAGGACTTAGATAGATTATCAGAATCAGATTTATTATCACCATGATGTGACATGAAATTTGTTAACTTAGCAGCAGCAGTTCAATGCAATACATAATTTAGAAGAGAAAAACAAAATAATAATAAATAGAATAAAAAATAATAAACAAGTAAAGCAATTACAGTATTCATATATTAAGTAAATTAAAAACTTGCAAGGAGAATGGGTGAAGAAGTGGCTTATAAAATACAGTGTTAGGAAATGTATGGTCATTCACTTTGGTAAAAGAAATAAAAGGGTAGACTAGTTTCTATATGGAGAAAACATTGAAAAATCTAAGGAAAAAAGGGACTTGGAAGTCCTTGTGCAGTATTCCCTAAAGGTTAACTTGCAGGACGAGTTGGTGGTGAGGAAGCAAATGCGGTGTCAGCATTCATTTCAAGAGGACAAGAGTATAAAACAAGAACATAATGTTGAAGCTTTGTAAAGCACTGGTGTGGCCTCACTCAGAGTACTGTGAGTAGTTTTGGGACTTATATCTTAGAAAGGATAAGCTAACATTGGAGAGGGTTTAAAGGACGCTAGCAAAAATGATTCTGGGATTGAAAGGCTTATCATTTGAGGAGCTTTTGATAGCTCTGGGTCTCTGTACAGCAGAATTCAGAAGAATGAGGGAAGACCTTATTAAAGCCTATCAAATTGTTGAAAGGCCACAATAGAGTGGATATGAAGAGGATGTTTCCCATGGAGGAGAGTTTAAGACCAGAGGACACAGCCTCAGAATAGAAGACATCCTTTTAGAATGGAGAAAAGGAGGAATTTCTTCAGCCACAGAGTGGTGAATCTGTGGAATTCATTGCCACAGTTGGTTGTGGAGGCCAAGACATTGGGTATACTTAAGGCAGAAGTTGATAGATTCTTGATTAGACAGGGCATGAAGGAGATTGGGGCTGAGAGAGAAAATTGATCAGCCATGATGAAATGGCAGAACAGATTCAATGGGCCAAATGGCCTAACTCTGCTCCTATATCTTACGGCCTACAGAAAACATCCTCTCCACATCCACTCTATCCGGGCATTTCAATATTCAATAGGTTTCAATAAGATTCCCCCCTCATTTTTCTAAACTCAAGCAATTGCAGGCCTGTGCCTCGTACATTAACCCCTTCATTCCCAGAATCATTCTTGTGGATGTCCCTTGGACCCTCTCCAATGCCAGCGGAACTTCTCTTAGATGAGGAGCCAAACATTGCTCACAATACTCCAGTGAGGTCTGACCAATGCTTTATAAACCCTCAGCATTACACCCCTGATCTGATACTCCAGTCCACTCGAAATGAACATTGTATTTGTCTTCCTCATCTCCAACTCAGTCTGCAAGTTAGCCAAGGGAATCATGCATAAGGACTCGCAAGTCCCTTTGCACCTCTGATTTCTGAATTTTCTCCCCATTTAAACAATAGTCTATGCTTTTATTCCTTCTACCAAAGGTGCATGACCATTCAATCCCCTACACTACATTCCATCTGTCACTTCTTTTGACCAGTTCTGTAATCTGTCTGTGCCTTTCTGCAGACCTCCTGCTTCCTCAACAGTAACTGTACCTCCACCTATCATTGTATCGTCTGCAAACTTGGCCACAAAGCCTTCGATTTCTTCATCCAAATCACTGCCATAACGCGAACAGAAGTGGTCCCAACAATGACTGCTGCAGAACACCACCAGTCACCAGCAGCCAGCCAGAAAATGTTCCCGTTATATCTGCTCTTTGCCTCCTGCCAGTCAGCTAATCTTCTATCAATTCTAGTACCTTTCCCATAATACCATGGGCTCCTTTCCTGTTAAGCCGCCTCACGTGCGGCACCTTTCAAAGGTCTTCTGAAAATCCAAATAAACAATATCCACAGACTCTCCTTTGCCTATCCTGCTTGTTAGTTCCTCAAAGAATTCCAAAATATTTGTCAGGCAAGATATTCCACTATACTGATTTTGGCCTATTTAGTCACGTGCCTCCAAGTATCTCAAAACCTCATCCAACATCTTGTCAACCACTGAAGTCAGGTTAACTTGCCTATTATTTCCTTTCTTCTGCCCCCCTCCCTTCTTAGAAGAGCAGAGTAACATGTGCAATTTTCCACTCCTCCAGAACCATTCCAGAATCTAGTGATTTTTCAAAAATCCTTACTAATGATTCCACAAGCTCCTCAGCTACCTCTTTCAGAACCCTGGGGTGTAGTCCATCTAGTCCAGGTGACGTATATACCTTCAGACCTTACAGCTTCCCAAGCACCTTCTCCTTATTAATAGCAACTACACTATCTTCTGCCTCCTGACTCTTTCGAATTTCTGACATACTGCAAGCATCTTCCACAGTGAAGATTGACAGAAAATACTTAAGTTTATCCTCCATTTCTTTTTCTCCTATTACTATCTTTCCAGCATCATTTTCAAGAGGTTTGCTAATTACTCTCACTTCTGTTTTACTCTCTATATATCTGAAAAACTTCTGGTATTCTCCTTTATATTATTGGCTATCTTACCCTCATATTTCATCTTTTCTCTCCTTATAGCTTTTTTAGTTGCCTTCAGCAGGTTTTTGAAAGTTTCCTATTCCTAACTTCCCACTAATTTTTGCTATATTATATGCCCTCCCTTTTCCTTTTATGCTGTCTTTGAATTCCCTTGGCAACTATAGTTGCCTCATCCTCCCTTTCAAATACTTTTTATCATGTGTAACTTTCCAGTCCTCTAGGGCCATTACAGAATCTAGTGATTCTTGAAAGATCATTATGAATACCTTGAGGGTGTAGTCCATCTGGTCCAGGAGACTTATCTACCTTCAGAACTTTCAGCTTCCCAAATACCACCTTAGTAATAGCAACTACACTCACTTCTGCCCCCTCACACCCTTGAACTTCCAGCATACTGCTAGTGTCTTCCACACTGATGTAAAATACTTAAGTTTGTCCCTTATTACCTCTCCAGTGTCATTTTCCAGCAGTCCAATATCCTATCTCACCTCTCTTTTACTCTTTATATATCTGAAAAACTTTTGGTATCCTTTAATATTTTTGGCTAGCTTACCTTCATATTTCACCTCGTCTCTCCTCATTGTTTTTTTTTTGGTTGCCTTTTATTGGTCTTTAAAAGCTTCCCAATCCTCCAACTTCCCACTAATTTTTGCTATATTATATGTCCTCCCTTGCTTTTATGCTGCATTTGACTTCCTTTGTCAGCCATGGTTTTTATCTTCCCTTTAGAATACTTCTTTATCTTTGGAATGTATCTGTCCTGCACCTTCTGCATTGCTCCCAGTAATTCAGTCAGTAGTTCTGCCATCATCTCTGCTGGGGTCCCCATCCAATCAACTTGGCCAGCTCCTCTTTCATGCTTCTAATTTCCTTTACTCCACTGTAATACTGATAAATCTGACTTCAGCTTCTCCTCTCAAACCGCAGTGTGAATTCTATCATATTATGATCATTGCCTCCTGAGGATTCCTTTAAGCTTCCAGATCAAATGTGGTTCATTGCACATCACCTAATCTGGAATAGCATATCCCCTAGTGGACTGAACCACAAGCTGCTCTAAAAAGGCATCTCTTAGGCACTCTACAAAGTCCTTCTCTTGGGATCCAGCACCATGCTGATTTCCCCAATCTACCCGCATATTGAAATCCCCCAGGGCTATCATATCATTGCCCTTTCTAATGCCTTTTCTATTTCCCATTGTAATTTGTATTCCACATCCTGGCTACTATTTGGATGCCTGTACATAGCTCCCATCAGGGACTTTTTCACCTTTGAAGTTTCTTAACTCTACCCACAAGGATCATACATCTTCCAATCCTGTGTCACTTCTTTTAATTTTTTAATCAACAGTGCCACCTCACAGCCTCTGCAAACCTGCCCATCCTTTTGGTACAATGAATATCCCTAGATGTTAAGGTTCCAACGATCATCTTCCAGTCACAGCTCAGTGATGACCACTATGTCATACTTGCCGATCTCTAACTGTGCTACAAGATGATCTACCTTATTGGGTGTACTGTGTGCATTCAAATATATAGCCTTCAGTCCTGTATTCATCACCCTTTTCGATTTTGCCCCCATGTTACTTTTCAATTCGATCCCACTGACTGCAATTTTGCCTGATCAACTGCCTGTCCTTCATCACAGTCTCACTATACACTGCATCCACTTGTATACCCATTGCCCCATCCTCACCCCATCACTCTGATTCCCATCCCCCTGTCACTTGTATACCCACTGCCCCATCCATCAATCTGATTCCCATTCCCCTGCCACTTGTATACCCGCTGCCCCATCACTCTGATTCCCATCCCCCTGTCACTTGTATACCCGCTGCCCCATCCATCAATCTGATTCCCATTCCCCTGCCACTTGTATACCCGCTGCCCTAGCACTCTGATTCCCATCCCCCTGCAACTTGTATACCCACTGCCCCATCCATCACTGATTCCCATCCCCCTGCCACTTGTATACCCGCTGCCTCATCACTCTGATTCCCATCCCCCTGCCACTTGTATACCCCGCTGCCCCATCACTCTGGTTCCCATCCCTCTGCCAACTTGTATACCCGCTGCCCCATCCATCACTCTGATTCCCATCCCCCTGCCACTTGTATACCCACTGCCCCATCACTCTGGTTCCCATCCCTCTGCCAACTTGTATACCCGCTGCCCCATCCATCACTCTGATTCCCATCCCCCTGCCACTTGTATACCCCGCTGCCCCATCACTCTGGTTCCCATCCCTCTGCCAAATTGTATACCCGCTGCCCCATCACTCTGATTCCCATCCCCCTGCCAACTTGGTTGAAACCCTTCCCAACAGTTCTAGCAAACCTGCCCATAAGGATAATGGATCCCCCAGAAACAGGAGTAACCTGTCCTTTTTGTACAAGTCATAAATTCCGCAGATAAGATCGCAATAATTCAGGAATCTGAAATCCTGCTCCCTACATCAGTTCTTTGGTTATGCATTCATCTGCCTAGTCATCCTATTTTTACCCCCACTAGCTCGTGGCACAGACAGCAATCCAGAGATAACTACCCTGGAGGATGCTTTTCAGCTTTTCATCTAACTCCCAATATTCTCTCTTCAGGATCTTCTTCCTTTCCTACCTATGTCATTGGCACCAATATGTATCATGACTTCTAGCTGCTCACCCTCTTTCTTCAGAATGCTGTGGGCCCAATCTGAGACATTCCTGGTCCAGACACCTGGGAGGCAACATACCATATAGACGCCTTTTTTACATCCACAGAATCTCCTGTCCTCTCCGATAACTATGGAATCCCCTATCACTATTGCACTCCTCTTCTCTCCCCCTTCCCTACAGTGTCAGGGACCCAGTCACCGCAGCTTCCCCTTCATAGGTCGTATTTAGAGTGGCATACTTATTATTGAGGGGAACCGCCACAGCGGTACTCTGCATTTACTGCCTATTCCCTTTCCCTCTCCTGACAGTCACCCACGTACCTAGCTCCTGTAACTTAGTGGTGACTGCCTCTCTGTAGCTCCTATCACTCCATTCTCCCGTATGAACTGAAGGCCATCAAGCTACGTTCCTTAACATGGTCTCTAAGGAGACGCAGCTCGATGCACTTCATGCAGATGTAGTTATCAGGGAGACTGGAGGTCCCCCAGAGTTTCCACATCTCACACAAAAAACATACCTCTAACTCTGGACCCATTCTACTAGCTATTAATACATAGCTAGTGTGCTGAAAAGGGAACAAAAAACTTACTAGAAACTTACTTAGAACCTCTCCTTGTGCTTTCCCAAGACTGTTTAAACAAAGCCTCCCACTCTAACATTGGCCTACTCCAACAGTAGCTGCTCGACTTACACCTCCCTTCTCTTATTGTCTCAAATAAAGCTCACTCCCAATGAAATATGTTCTTTTCAAATGCCGCCTGCCTTGCAACTATGTTTCTCTCTCACTCACTACTTCAAATTAAATCTTCGCAACACAAGATTCTTGCAGTGTATAGACAAAATGGTTGAATGCAATTGGGATACAAATCTGTCATCCTTTCACTGAAGAGTAACATGCTCAAGGACCCAAATGGTCTGTTCCGATGTTCCATCATAATACACTCGAATAAAATAAGAACAGATTTTTCAAATTCCCATTAGAGGGAACTGCAAGAGGTAGCAAATGACATCTAAGTTAATATGAAAATTGTCAATAGTGATTTTTCTTTTAAAAACATATAAACTACATGTTTAGATTTTTTAATGTGACAGAGAATTTAAAACAGAATGAAACATTTAAAATGCTTTCACTATCATTCTGTACTTGTAAATTTGATATTTAGCCGTGTTTATTATGCAAATCTATCCTCCACAGATGTGCAATGATTTTTGCATGATCTTTATTCTGCCAGAACAATGATCACATTGCAGAAATGGAGAATCTTACATTAAGAGGTAAAGTTTACAGTGTATACCATCCTGAAACAATCACAATTATTGCTGGTTATTATATTGCTTTTTTGCAAAGAGAGTAAAGGCAATGAAAGCTCTTTTCTGCCTATGAACAGAACTGCAAAATTCAAAAAAATCAAGTACTTAATAACTGGCATAGATTGTGAATCTAAGAACAATGAAACTTAAATTTCTCAGAACATTTCTTTTACTTGTTAGATGAGGAAAATTCTGTCACAACAGCACACTGTGTGTCATTAAGACATCTTTAATTCAATTATAAGCAAACTCAGACATGTCACATATGTTAAACGCAATTGTTTTACATGGCTGCAAGGCACGCGACTGATTTGCGGACATCAGCGTCACCATTCCAGTGACAGAAATGGCATGACATTTTATGGAACAAAAAAGTAACAAAAGCAGTTATGTGCATCATAGTTAAGTGAATAGAACAGAAAGTACAGCATACTGCCAAAGTAGATGTTTCTCCTGCTAAGTATGTGGAAAATAAAAGTGACAAAATTCATTGTTTATTCTCACAGAATATTCAAAGGGCATTTGGTACTGGACCATGCAACAATGCTGTTAACCCCACAAATAAACGTTCAGCACAATGCTGAAAACAGTCCAAATATTAACTAAAGTCAATATTGAATGACCAATGAAGTCATTTCTAAAGTTAAAATAATTCAACATTACCTTACAGATAAAATGTAATTTCACTGTAAGACAATCAGAACTCTCTTTGGTAATCAAAAATGTGGAAAATTTACACATCACACCATGTACCAAAGTGAATCCAGAAGCAAAATCAGAACTGTACAAGTGAATGAGGCCAGACCATCCTCAACCATTTGTTCTCAATCCAAAATGGGCCAAGTGTAAATGGAAGTTAATTCCTGTAGTTATAAATAAGTTTTCAGCTTCCATTAACCTCCAAATGTGATTGCATTTTTTAAATACACAGATGGTTGGATGAACGGTAATTCTTTAACACTAGAAGAAGAGCTTAGTATTGAAACACCCATCCATGTCTTTATCAAATCCAAACTCAAGTATTCAAATGCTCTCTTGGCTAGTTTCCTAACCCCTGAAAGTATCAATTCATCTAAATATTTATGTCTACAAATACCCTGTACAATTCTATTTACCGATATTGCAAATCCTACATAAGCTCAGCAAACTCTTTGTTGTCTTGCCCACCCTATCGATTTACTTTCTCCTGCCTTACAGCACATCTCTTACAAAAACTCAGGACTCCAGTCCATCCTCCATCTTCACTGCACTACTCATTTCTCACAATAATACACATCCCTACCATGCCTTTAGTTGTCTAAAAATTGCAGTCTCAAAATCCAACTTCAAAATCTACCTTTAAGTATTACACCTCCGTGCTATATCTGAAAAGCTTTTTCCTGTGGTAAAGAAGGTTCTATTTAAAATCATATTGCTTTTTTTTTTTACAAAATATACCGGATACCAAATGAGGTTTTGCCTTCAGAGATAAATATGACGGCGGTTATGCGCATCCAAGTACATCAACTTACATTTCATCCACTAAATTTCTGTGTAACTACTATGTTGCAACTAAACAGAAGGTGTGTATTTGTTTGCACGAATGAACATACTTTCCCACTAAAACCCCTATCCACTGCATGAGTTAGAGACTAATGATGTGTCTGGGCCTGTATTTGATGGAGTTCAGATGGAAGGGGAGTGAATCGCATTGAAATCTACTGAATACTGATAGGCCTGGTATGGAATAGACATGCAGAGTAAGCTCATTAGTATAAGTCTAAAGGACTTAAAGGATGAAGATGAGGAGGGTTTTCTTCAGCTATATGTGGTGAAACTATGGAATCATTATCACAAAAGGCCGTGGAGGCCAAAACACCAGGTTTATTGAAAGCAGAGACTGATTGATAATGGAAGTTATGAGTTACAAGAATGCAAGAGAATGGTGTTGAAAAAAATTAGCCATGATTGAAGACTGGAGAAAACATGATGGGCTGAATAGTCAGTTGCACCTATATTTGATTACGATGGTCTGATGGCAGATCCCTCCATTCTCTGCATATTCATATGCCTACATAAGAACCTCTTAAACACCTCTATCACGCCGCTCCACTATCACTATCCTTAGCAGTGCCTTCAAAGCACCCTCCACTTTCAAAAAAAACATTGTCCCATACTTCTCCTTTGAACCTACCTTCTTTCACCTTAAATGCATGCGCTCTAGTATAAGGCATTTCGACCCTGAGAAAAAGATACCTGCTTTCTACCCATCTGTGCCTTTCATAATTTGATAGTTTTCTATCAGGTCTTCCCTCAGCCTCCACTGCTCCAGAGAGAGAAAAAAACAAGTTTCTCCAACATCTCCTTTTACTGTCCACCTACTAATCTAGGCAGCATCCTGGTAAACCTCTTCTGCACACTCCCCAAGCCTCAATATCTTTCCTTTAATGGAGCAACCATCACTGAGAACAATACTCCAGTGCAGCGTAATGTGCGTGTTATAAAAATGCAACACTTTTTCACTCATGAACTCAGTGCCATTGCTAATAAATAAAGGCAGACATGTCACATGCTACAAGTTCATAGTATTACAGGAAAGATTCTAGCATGGACAAAGCAGTGGCTGATTGGCAGGTGGCAAGGAATGAGAAGAAACGGAGCCTTTTCTGATTGGCTGCCAGGGACTAGTGGTGTTCCACAGGGGTCTGTGTTGGGACCAATTCTTTTTACGTTGGATGTCAATGATTTGGATGATGAAATTGATGGGTTTGTTGCTAAGATTGCAGATGATATGAAGATATGGTATGCTGGGAATTGTATGGGCTTGCTCTTTGGCAGAAGCAATGAAAGAGTAGAGAAGAGCAAAAACAAAAAACTGAGTCGCCAAAGGGACTTGGTAGTCCTTGTGCAGGATTCCCAAAAGTTAATTTGCAGGTTGAGTCTGTGGTGAAGAAGACAAATGTAGTGTTAGCATTCATTTCAGGAGGACTGGAATATAAAAGTAAGGATATAATGTTGAGACTTTATAAAGCACTGGTGAGGCCTCACTTGGAATACTATATTGTGAACAGTTTTGGACCCCTTATCTTAGAATGGGTGTGCTGAAACTGGAGATGGTTCAAAGGAGGTTCACAAAAATGATTACAGGATTTAATGGCTTGCTATATGAAGTGTGTTTGATGACTCTGGGCCAGCATTTGCTGGAATTCAGATGAATGAGTGGTGACCTCATTGAAACCTATCAAATGGTGGAAGGCTTTGATAGAGTGGATGCAGAGAGGATGTTTCCTATGGTGGGAGAGTCTGACCAGAGGACACAGTCTTAAATTAGAGGGCTATCCTTTAAGAATGGGGATGAAAAGACATTTCTTTAGCCAGAGTGGTGAATCTATGGAATTCTTTGCCAGATTCAGCTGTGGAGGCCAAGTCTTTATGTATATTTCAGACAGAGGTCGATAGGTTCTTGATTGGTCAGGGCATGAAGGGATACAGGGAGATGGCAGGAGATTAGGACCGACAGGGAAATTGGATCAGCCATGATGAAGTAGCAGAGAAGACTTAATAAGCCTAATTCTGCTCCTATATCTTACGGTCATGTTCCTTCTTTACTACCCTATCAACTTGAACAGCCACTTTCAGAGAGCTATGGATTTGGACTCCAAGACCTTTCTGTACTGATGTAGTAATAGATTTTTCTGAAGTTAAAAAGCTTCTACTCTCTTCAAAAGTCTTAACAATCTTTAACATATTTCTCTTACCTGGTGATGATGTATATTTCCAATACTACTGCTGAAGTTGTGATACAGACGGAACTTCTCAGTATCTTTTTTGTTTCCATCTTTCTCTTTTGCAGTTGCTTTAGTCAAAGTTGACTGAATAAAAACAGTATTTGGTTCACACCTACAAACACAGGTCAAAGTATCAATATCAATTTGCATTATCGACTTGCATATCCCCATTATTTAGAAGATAGGTGGCATATGCAACAGAGTTTTAAATCAAACTACTTATCCAAAATTCACAACTTAAGATTCACGTTCACACCCAATTCAAAGCCTAGTCTGCAAAAATTTTCTAAAACCTAAAAGTTACATCATAGAAACAAACCACTATGCCTAAAAAGATCATATCAGTAAATTTGCAACTGAATGAAACTAATTTTATCTGGACTTACAAACTAGCTAAAAGATATACCATGTTGTACCTGTCTAAGGGGGAGATAAAGATAAGGGAGTAGTGGTGGGGGTGGGGGGGGGGAGAAGGAGGAGCACTGGGCAGCAAGCAGGGCAGCAAAGGGATTACGGGCTTAAATTACTTATAATCACCTGATCCTCAATTTCTCATAATTAATGATCACAAAATCACCTCATCTCCTACTAACCCACCGTTCTCTTAAACTTAGCATGAAGTACATTATAGTTGTTGTACAGCAATGTGTCACTTCTGTATTTGGCATATCATGAGAAATCTGCACTGAAGAAATTGTGCTATCTCTGGGCCTGGCCCGCGCATTATTGCCATTCACTACCGTAGTAGAGTGTTAGCTGGTACAAAAATGAAAGCGATTTTGCTCAGCAACAACTCTGCTCAAAGACAAATCGATGAAATGTCTGGGAATGTGGAATAGACATTGTTCAACATACTTAGAACAACAGAATTTGCTCTGCAGTTGGATGAGTCAACTCTGCCAGGCCGGGAGTCTTCGCTTCTTGGTTATAGTTGCTTCATGAAAGATGAAAGTGTGGTTCATCAAGTGTTGTTATTTGCAAAGGAACTAGATACAGATACGAAGGAGCAGTCAATACTTCAAGTTGTTGAGCAAATTTTCAAAGAGAAGGACATTCTGCTCACCAACATTCTTGTTTGTGCAACAGGGTACCATCAATGAAAGGACAGCACCATGGCGTTACTACTTTCTCAAAAGAAAGCCGTACCCAACATACTTACCTAACATACTGTATAATTCATAGACAATATCTTGTCTCAAAAGACCAAGTGATTGGTTGCACAAGTCATTAAATACTGTTATCATGGCAGTAAATAAAATCAAGTCCCAGCCCTCAATTCTCGACTATTACGAGTGCTTTCTATTGGGAATGATGAACAGTTTGAACGGTCGCTGTTGCACACAAAAGTCAGATGGCTCTCAAAAGGAAACTACCCGAGACACTTTTAAGAGCTTTTTGAAACAGTGAAAAAATTCTTTAAGGACTCAAAGGCTTCATTCGATAATCAACGCAAGAGTATTGACATTGCTTGTTTGCCAGAATTATTTGCAAAGTTTAGTGCAAATCGATCTTTAATTGCAAGGAAATAAAGTGAATATTATCAAAGTCATATCAGTCATCTCTACATTTCTGTCCAAGTTAACCTTATTTAAAGTGCAACATTTGCCATCTCGACCTTTTCCAATTTCTGGACCTCTCTGAGTTGGAAAAGAAAGAATAACAGATAATGATCTTCAATCATACTGTGTCCATCTGGATGAGCTGCATAAAGACATGTCAGAGAAATTTCTGGATCTTCTTTCAATCAAAACTAGATTGGATAAATCCATTTCCGAACACGTAATGAGGAATTAACAGGAAGGATGGAGGAAGAACTGATCTCACTGCAAAAAGACTGAGCTGAAGCAGAGATTCAAAAAAATCATATCAAGACTTCTGTTTGCAGGAAGTTATCCGGCACTGTGGAAAAAGGTCAAGACATCCTTCATTGTCTTTCCAATATCATATTTAGTGAGCACTGTTTCAGTGCAACTTCTTTCAAGGCACAAAACAAACTGCAAAATACTGAATGTGGGGATCGGAAATTTCTTCTGAGTGACATTCAGCCTGATGTTGAGAAGCTGATATCACTGTATCAAGCTCATCCATTTCATTGAAAGGGAAAAAGCAATGAAGACATAAATAGTTGGGACTATTAATGTACACTCAAAAATTGTTGATGAAAATAATTTTTACTGTAATGAAAGAAATAATTTTATTAGATTTAAATAGATTTGAATCATTTTTCCAATTATTTGTCACTGCTTTGAATTTGCAGTTCCTATTTTCTTTCACTGTGCATCATAAATCAAAATTCTTTATAGTTTTTATGTAATAGCCAGAGAGTGGTGTGGTAGCCAAGGAGGCGGTCATCAAATAAAATCTGGGAACCACTGGCCTGGACATTTCTTGAATGCTGTCTGCAACTCTACTTCCACAAGTCTCAGGCAGTCTATTTCAGTCTAATCTCTGGGTGAAAAAGGTTCTTCTCAGATCTTCTCTAAATCTCGTACCCCCTACCATAAGTCACTGCCCTCAAGTTTTATCAAGCTCTGACGCGGGTAAATGTTTCATGCAGTCTTCCCTATCTATATCCTTCATTATTCGATATACCTCTTAACATCCTCCACTATAGGAAAAGCAGTCTAGTCTATCCAGTTTCCCTTCAAGTCTGAAATGCTTCATCCCAGGCAACATTCTGGTGAATCTCCTCTGCACCCTCTCCAGTACCTTTGCAACTTTCCAATAGTAAAGTGACCTGGAATGCACTCAGTACTCCATGTGAGGTCTGAGCAATGTGTTATAAGGTTTGAGCATACCTCCCTGTTCTTGTGTTCAATGTTCTGACTAATCAAGCCCAGTATGCCATGTAACTTTCTAACCACATTATGTACCTGTGCTGATATCTTCAAAGATATTTAAAATTATACAGAAAGATACCTCTGCTGCTTAATACTCCTTTGAACCCACCATTCAGATTGTATATCCTAGCTTCATTAGTACTCCTAAACTGCACCACCTCACATTTATCTACATTAAACTCCATCTGCCATAAACTACAATGTAGTAAAAGTGCATTAATGCACAGAAAATAAATAAATGCAGCTGAGATTTGTAGTTGGGAGTTTTAATGCTAAAAGCAACATGTGCTGTGAAAAATATGTCTTAGGCATAGCTTCCCTCCTGACACCTGATGAAAAGAGTATGTGTCAGTTCAAGTAAACATTAATTCTTCCCTTAGATCATCTCCCTTTATCAGAGTTTTCCCCTTGAAAAGAGCCCGTACCCCTTGGGCTTTGATTTAAAAAATATGCTTAATGTTGTTTTCAGTTCATGTTTTTTTTGTGGCTAATGGTTCAGTTATTTTTCAAAAGAAAATAAAACCAACACATGATAAAATAAATCGACTTAAAAATAAAACTGACATTTTAGGCAGAATGCTCAAGTCGAAGAGCAGCTCTGCCAGAAATGTGAAGTAGATTGCTGACATGCCGTCACAGTCGAGAAACTGAACTGCTGAAGAAAAACTTTCCTTCCATTCCTTCACATTTCACACACCAAACAAATGCAACAGCTTCCCAATTAGGCACTTAAAGCATTAAGAATAATATAATAAAATGCAAGTGTAACCCACTCCAATTAACCTGATACAGATCTCTTGATGTCTCAATCTACCTTGTATAGCAAAGATAAATCCTCGATCTCTCAATTTACCTTGTCATTGCCCTTGCACCTTAATTGTTGACCTGCACTAGACATTCTCAGTAACTTTAACACTATATTCTACATTGCTATTTTTCCTTTAGTACTATCTTGATGTAGTTATGTATGAAATAATTTAGTTGGATAGAATGCAATATTTTTCCACTGTATCTTGACACATATGACAACAATAAACTAATTATAAATTAATAGGCACAAGAGGACTGGCAATTATTTGCACTGGATCTCCAAATTCAACACTCAGGCTTGATGTTTCAATCTGACCTATTTCCCTTGATACTTGGGGGCAGAGCTACAATGGTGCTTGACAGCGACTTCTTCGAGCCCATCTGCGAAAACAACTTAATTTCTAGTTTTAATGTCTTTGTTTTCGAGGGGAATGGGGTTCTGTTGAAGACCCTGACCTACAGCTATACTCCAACTTTGGGTGTGCAGCCATTTTTCGATATCCCAAGGGCACGACCCAGAAGACTAGCGGCCTTCAGTGTTCTGAGGCTAAGCACAGGTCCAATGCCACTGATGACTAAAGGTGGTGACTGATCAGCATTTAGGAGGGAGATTGAAAATCTGGCTGAGTGGGGCCACAACAACCTCTTTCTTTCTCACTGTCAGCAAGACCAAGGGGTTAATTATTGATTTCAGCACGAAGAACCCGGAGACAGACCTCATCGGGAAATCAGAGGTGGGGAGGTCACCACATTTAAATTCTTCAGTGTTATAATTTCAGAGAATCTGTCCTGGGCCCAGCAATTACAAAAAAGAAAGCATGGCAGTGTCTCTACTTTCTTAGAAGTTTATGAAGATTCAGCATATCATCTAAAACTTTGACCAATTGCGACAGATGTGCAGTGTAGAGCATATTGACTGGTTGCAATCATGGCTTGGTATGGAAACACCAATCCCTTGAATGGAAATGCTTACACAATGTAGTGGATGCAGCCCAATCCATCCCAGGTAAAGCCCACCCTGCAATTGAACACACCTACACAGAGGCCTGCCGCAGGAAAGCAGCATCTATCAAGGACCTCCACCATTCAGGACATGCTCTCTTCTCACTGTTACCATCAGGAAGGAGGTAATGGAGCTTCAGGACCCACACTCACCAGGTACAGGAACAGTTATTAACCCCCAACCATCAGGCTCTTGAACCAGACAGAATAACTTTGCTCAACTTCATTTGCCCCATCACTAAACTATTAACACAAACTATGGACTCATATTCAGGGACTCTTCATCTCATGTTTTCAACATTTCTTATTTATCATTATTTCTTTTTTTACTTTTTGTATTTGCACAGTGTGGTTGTCTGTCCATCCTGCTGGGTGTGATCTTTCATTGGTTCTATCATGTTTCATGTATTTGCTGTGATTACCCACAAGAAAATGAATCTCATGTTGTATATAGTGACATACATGTTCTTGGATAATAATTTTACTTTGAACTTTGAAATACCCCTGCAAAAGATGCTGCAGGCTGAGGACCAGAAAATGAGACTGGTGTATATAGGTACTGGATGGCTTGAATGGACAGAGGGGGCTAATGAGCTTCTTTCCATACTATACGGTTCTGAGTAACAAAAGTGAAAACAATTGGACTCATTCAAGAATCTATAACTCAGAATTTATTCTCCAATTCTGAAGGATAAATGGCCTAAAAGGTTAGTTAAATCTCTTTCTCTCTGCTAAACTGCTGCCTGTATACTTTAAACATTTTTGATTTTAATCCATTCAATAGTTTGAAATAAGTATCTTTTTTTGGAATATGATTTTTCTCTTGCTAACTTCACAATATCGGACAGCCAGAATAAATGAATAGTATGGAACAATGCAAACAAAACCAAATTGAAAAGACCCAGAAAGGGATTGCTAATCTAGTTTTCTTTTATTTTGAATACTACATTAAAAATGCTATGTTCATGAGAGGGTTTGATTGCAGCAAACAAAACACATAAGCAAACAGCAAGCATCTCCCTCACTCAACCAGCTAAAATTGTTTTGACCAGAGATAATCATTAAGCTGTTTCTGATGAAAGGTGTTTGATCGGAAACATTAACTCTTGTTTCTTTCCACTGATTTTAATTGTCTCTCTGAGCGTATCCAGCATTTTATATTTTTATTGCTATGGTCTCCACTGCTGACTTGTACTGAATCACAATATGCATTAAGGAACTGGACTGTCATAGGTACAGAACGCCAGCTGAAGTGATAGATAAATCTGTGTTTAGTGACTCAGAATGACATGAATAGTACCATGACATACTTCGTCTCTAAGATTGAACCCAGGTTTCCACATTTCAATCACTTAGTATGTTATTTCAGAGCTGCTGCCATCTCTAAGATCTTATGAAAACCACCCAGACTAAAGCCTTTAGAAAGATGATAATACTAATTTACACAAACTACATCTGTTCAAAATAACTAATTCTTCATACAAGTGATGTGCATAGTTACACAAACTCCAAGAGTAAATGCTGCTAGGCTATCTTTAGCCATAATTTGAAGTATCGAGTGAGAGGGAAGAGCCACTTGTTCTTTTCAAGGCAAGAGCCATTTGAAAAGAACAAGTCTTGTCAAGAGTATGTCACAAATTGAAGCAGCGAAGAAGAGAAAGAGAGTGACCTCATTGTAAGGTGGGAGCTATTTGAAAAGAACAAGTTTCATCAGGAGTGAGTTCCTCTTGAAACAATAAAAGAGGAGGTGAAGGTGGAACCACCATTGTTGGAGTGGACTCATGTTAAGAGTGGGAGGCTTTGGCAAGCTCAAGTGGAGGTGCTAAGTTTGTTACACATAACTTTTTTCTCTTCTTTTTTGTTGTCTATCAGTACATTGCTACTGCACTGAGAATGGGTCCTGAGTTAGTGGTAATTTTTTTTTCCCCAGAGGGATGTGGGAACTCTGGAAGATCTCGTCTTCCTGGAAATTATATCTGCACAAAATGCATCAAGCTGTAGCTAAAATAGAGACCCTCAAGCTGCAGGAGGCAGGTGTCTGGGTGACTGTCAGGAGAGGGAAAGGGAATATGCAGCCAAAGCTGAATACCTCTCTGGCCTTTCCCCTCAATACAAGTATATCACTTTGGATATTGTTGGAGGAGGAAATGACCTACTGGGGAAATCTGTAGTGACCAGAGCAATGAGTCTGGCTCTTTGGTTCAGAAGGGAAGTTTTGGGGGGGTAGGGGGGGAGAGGAGTGCAGGAGTGATAGAGGATACCATAGCTAGAGGAGCAAACCGAAGATTCTGTGGACATGAAAGACACCTGGATGGAATGTTGCCTCTTAAATGCCAGGGTTAGGGATGTCTCAGATCAAGTCCCCAGTGTTTTAAAGGGGGAGGGAGCCGGCTAAAGTTAATTGGAAGGGGACGTTAGCAGGGATGACAGCAGAACAGCAATGTCTGGAGTTTCTGGGGGCAATTTGGAAGTCCCAGGATAGATACACCACAAAAATGAAGAAGTATCCTAAAGGGAAAATAAAGTAACCTTGGCTGACAAGGGAAGTCAAAGACACCATAAAAACAAAAGAGAGGGCATATAATATAGCAAAAATTAGTAGGAAGTTCAAGGATTGGGAAACTTTTTAAAACTAACAGAAGGCAAGTAAAAAAGCCAAAAGGAGAGAAAAGATGAAATGCGAAAGTAAACTGGCTAATGATATAAAAAAAAGGATACTAAAACATTTTTCAGATATATAAAGAGTAAAAGCAAGGAGATAATGGATATCTGACTGCGGGAAAATGACGCAGGATAGATAGTAATGGCAGACAAAGTTATGGTGGGTGAACTTATTAAGTATCTCGCATCTGTCTTCATCGTGGAGGACACTGTCAGTAGGAAGGCAGATAAGTCACCTGAACCAGACAGACGACACCCCGGGTTCTCAAAGAGATAGATGAAGAGATTGTGGAGGCATTATTATGATCTTTCAAGAATCTCTAGATTCTGGAATGGTTCTGGAAGACTGGACAATTGCAAATGTCACTCCACTCTTTAAGGGAGGTAGAAGAGGAAATTATAGGCAAGTTGTTCAGTGGTTGAGAAGATATCAGAGTCCATTATTAAGGATGACGTTTCAGGGTACATGGAGGCACGTGATAAAATATGCCAAAGTCAGCATTTTTTCCTTAAATGGAAATCTTGCCAGACAAATCTGTTGGGATTCTTTGAGGAAATAACAGGCAGGATAGATGAAGGAGAATCAGTGGATATTGTTTACTTGGATTTTCACAAGGCCTTTGACAAGGTGCCACACATATGGCTGCTTAACAGGATAAAAGCCCACAGACAATTGGCTGACTGGCAGGAGGCAGAGTAGGAATAAAGGGCACCTTTTGCAGTTGGCTGCCGGTGACTAGTAGGTTCAGTGTTAGAACCACTTCGTTTCATGGTATCCTGCTCCTATATCTTAGAGACTTCTGGTCTACATTTCAATAATTTGGATGAAAGAATTGATGGCTTTGTGGCCAAGTTTGTGGACGACAGGAACGTAGGTGGAGCGGCAGGTAGTGTTGAAGAAGCCAGAACTCTGCAGAATGACCAAGACAGAATGGGATAACGGGCAAAGAAGTGGCAGATGGAATATAGTGTAGGGAAGTATATGGTTATGCACTTTGGGAGAAAATATAACTGCATAAACTATTTTCTAAACAGGGAGAAAATTCAATAATCAGAGATGCAGAGGGACTTGAGAGTCCTTGTGCAGGATTCTCTAAAGGTCATCTTGCAGGTTGTACTGTCGGTAAGGAAGGAAAATAGGCTGGTCCTGGACTTATTTCATAATTTACATATTACTATTTAACTATTATGGTTCTATTACTATTTATTATTTATGGTGCAACTGTAACGAAAACCAATTTCCCCCGGGATCAATAAAGTATGACTATGACTATAAATGCAATGTTCACGTCATTTCGAAAGGACTAGAATATAACAGCAGGAATGTAATACTGAGGCTTTATCAGGTATTGGTCAGACTGCACTTGGGAGTATTGTGATCAGTTTTGTGCCCCTTATCTATGAAAAGATGTGCTACCATTGGAGAAGTCCAGAGGAGGTTCACATGAATGATTCCAGGAATGAAAGGGTTAGCATATGGCGTAATGAGGAGTGTTTGATGGCTTTGGGCCTGTATTCGCTACAGTTTAGAAGAATGAGGAGAGATCTCATTGAAACCTGTCAAATATTGAACAGCTTAAAAAAGAGCAGATGCGGGGTGGATGCTTCCTGTACTGAGTGATTCTAGGACCTGAGGGCACAGCTTCAGAATAGAGGCACCTCCATTTAAAACAGAGATGAGGAAGAAATTAGAAGGGCTGTGAATCTGTGGAATTCATTGCCATAGGTGGCTATGGAGGCCAAGTCACTGAATATACTTAAAGCAGAGGTTGACAGGTTCTTGATTGGTTAGGATGTCAAAGGTTACAAAGAGAAGGATGGTGAATGGGATTGAGATGAATAATAAATCAGCAACGATGGAATGGCAGAGCAGACTCGATGGGCCAAATGGCTTAATTCTGCTCCTATGTCTTATGGTCTTATATGACACTGCATCCAAAACAGATTCAGAAGGCACGACTTTGTGGATCTGTCATTCGAGAAGAGACAGGGTTGATGAGACCTCCTATCACTGTAACTTAAAATGAGAAAAGATCTCTTTGAAATGTATATAATTTAACAAAGGATTTGATAATGTCAACAATCTTGACTTATAGTCACTAACTAGTAGTTTTACACTTTATTCTGCATTGTTACTCTGTACCTTATTCTAACTTAATGCACTGTACAATATTATTAGTATAAACAGTATGGATGTCAAGCTTTTCAGTGTATCTTGGTACATGTGACAATTGTAAAATACCAAACTGTATTACTATACCAACCTGCTTTTCATTTATGAAAGACTTTTCGCTTCATTAATTGCTACGTTTTCTTTACCTAGTGCACAAATCATCCAATGATTGTATGAAGGTTTGTGAATACTTACAGTCTCCGGATATGGTCCAATGTATCCCTGTCTTTAGACATCATATCCGCTAAAATGTGTTGTATTCCTGTCGCTATTTCTGTCATACTTGAAAGGCCTGGAAATATTCAAGCAAACATTTTAAGCATCCTTTGAGGTTCATTTTCATTCTTTTAATGTTCCTGTGCACCAAATGACACTTGTTCTTCTCGTGCCTTATTTATTTATCATTTATTTATTTTTGCAGAGTTTGTTGTCTTTTGCACACCAGTTGAATGGCAAGTTGGTGTGGTCTTTCAGTGATTTTAATATGGTTATACTTTATTTTGGATTGTGCCTGCAAGAACATGAATCTGAGGGAACACCTTCAGTGTTGTATTCTATGTACATTGATAATCAACTTACTTTGAGCTCAGATAATTATTCAACCGGAGGCAAAAACAGTCAACATTGCAGAAGGCTCACCAGCAGTGCCATCTACAGTATAACATACAGCCAATATACACACTCAAAGCTGACTGGAAAGTGGCTAGATTTTATAGGTGATGGAATAGTTTATGCAGGTCAGAGGATAATTATGGGTAGAAGGCAGAAGAACTGATTAAAAGATCAGTCATAAATCAGTCATGATGGAATGGCAGAGCAGACTCAATGGCAGAATGACCTCATCGTTATGGCCTTATGATAAATAAAACTGTTTGAAAAAATAGGAGAGACAAAGGGAAATTCAACAATTCTACTCAAGTTTTTTGAGGCTATAACACAAGGAGGAATATGGTGTATTTTGATTTTCACACCTTTGATATAGCGGTGAAGGGGGTTTAGTGCGCAAACTTCAAGTACTTGGGCTGGCAAGCAGTGACAAGTGGGTTTCTGCAGGAGCCAATGTTGCAGTCCAAATATTCAGAATATACAGTACTATGGAAAAGTCTTAGGCACATATATATAGCTAGTGTGATTATAGCTAGTGATTATTCTGATATAGCTCTCTATTGTGGACTGAGGGTGGGAAGAGGGCAGGGGGAGGGGAATCATGGATGGGAAAAGTGGGGCGGGGGGGCGAAGAGAGGAGGGAGCGGAAGCACCAGAGAGATATTCTGTAATGATCAATAAACCAATTGTTTGGAATCAAATTAACTTGCCTATTGTCTTAGGGCTGGTGTGCCTGCACCCACGCCACCCCCAGCCCTGACACTCCCCCTCTGCCACCTGCCCCACTCCCTTCCCATGATGCCCCAGTATAACCATTCCCAACATTCTTTGTTCCCGCCAGATTTACAAACTCGCTCTCCACTCCACATTGACAAATACAGTATTCTGCAAAAGTCTTAAGCACTCTAGTAGTTATATATAGGAACCTAAGACTTTTGCACAGGACTGCATGTCAATGATTTGGATGAGGAACTGAACCAATGGCTCTAAGTGTGCCTACTATAGAAAAATGAGTGGAATTGAGTTGTGAGGAGAATGCAGAGTCCATCCTATCTGTTATTTCCTCAAAGAATTCCAACAGATTCGTCAGTAAAGATTTCCCCTTGAGGAAACTATGATTACTTCCTTAATGTTTCACAAATAGATAAAAACTTTTGTCCTTAGTTGTGTGCTAGACTATTAGCAACACAAATATTCCCCTCGTATTTCCCTATAAAATGTCATATCATACTTAAAACGGCCTACTTTTATCAGTGCATGAACTGGATTTGTTGTCATAGATTGCCCCCTAAAGCACTTCAAGAGCAACTACATATAAAAATTTAATGAATTTAAAATAGACACCAAAATCACTTATCCACAAAATTAAAACCTCAGTTTTGTCAACAGTGGTAACATAAAAACTCAATAAATTAAAGAAAGCAGGGGCACACAGTCTATCAAACATCCTCTTTGATTCATCAAGATCTCAATGGAACAGGTTTTCCCAATCTGGGGTCCACGGACTCCTCGGTTAATGGCAGGAGTCCATGGCATAAAAAAGTTTGGGAACTCCTGTGCCAGAATTATAACACAAACCTGCACTGTACCATAGCCCTTAATTCTCTGAATGCTCAAAAAATTGTAATCTCATTCAATCTGCAGCCTTCAGGTTAGATGTTGCCAAAGAATTATGATCATACACCTAAGAAAAAGAAAATCACCTCATCCTAAAGGTGCAATTACATAAACTGGATGTAACTGAAGACAGAATATGGTATTTCTTAAAACCACTTTTAAAGTTTACTTTTACAGTCAGTTTAGTGATTGCATGCGTGTATCTAAACCGGGGTCGGCAACCTCTTTGCCTCTGTGGGCTGGATCGCATATGAATGAGCAGGCAGTGGGCTAGATAAATGCCATAAAAAAACTTGAAATATGGGAATTATCCACTTAAATACATCTAGTTATGTTTTGCCTCAAATTAATGAATAACACATGCTAGAAAATCATTTGTGCTTAAGGTTGCCCACCCGTGATCTAAACAGAACTATTCCGAAGTTTCTTTTGATCCATATGCTACTGCAATTTTCAGATACAATCAAAACAAAAAAAAGCTGTAACATAAACTCTGATGTAATATTACCATCTGTGGATGTAATGACAACTGCAATATAATTTGATACAATTAGCTGTGATGAATTAAGTGTGTTTTAACATAGTATAATCATGACATAATTCCAACATCCTTGGCTTTGAAAGTTGTATGTATATAAATAGTTTCCTCGGTATCCTATCAAGTCCAGAATTTTATCTTTCTAATATAGTTTGATATCTTAGTTTATCATATTTTCATTACTTCCTAATTTGCAATTTTTTGAGAAATTTGCAAATTGGAATAACTACTTTAAGTTTGGTAACAACTGTTTGCTAAATCCCACAGATTGCATACAGATGACATCATTCTGCATCCAAGACAGGAAAGAGAAAGAACATAGAGCCAGCTTAGTCTCTGAGACAGATTTCCTCAAGAATTACAGGTGCTCCCCAGGTTCCAGCAGGGTTCCATTCCTGTGAACTGTTTGTAGCCTGAACAGTTCTCAAGTCAGAAATGCAACTCTGAACTCAGTTCTCAGATGGCAAAAGATGCCTGTAACATCTCTGCAGCTAGTAAATCCATTCCACCAATCAGCCTAACACTCATTCACGTGAATGCGCTACACACAAGTTGGGCATTCACAAGCTGGACAGGACAGGGAGTAAACAGTATCATCTTTTTGTTGGGAATGGAAATGTAGGACATTTGGAATTACAAAAACAACAACCTATTTAGAATTCCCAACTGATGAGCAATGGGAAACATCTTTAATACTTAATAAAAATGTGGAATAAACAATGTAAAAGGAACTGTACTAGAACTGCACCTTACACTATCTCTCAAATTCCCTGAAATTCTTTCATATATATTTTATCTTGTATGTATTAGTTATGTAGGCAATTTAGCAACCAAAACAAGTTTTCAAAAATAACAATTAAGTGAATGAAGCAGTTTAGTCCTCAATCATGGGAAGTACACACTGCTCTTTAAATACTATAATTCTTAAGATTCCAATAATTCTCTTAGGAATTATATTAATCTCATCTAAGAAAAACATGTGGAAGCCAAGTGACAAATTAAGGACAAGCAAAAAGAATTTGTAGGAACTGAATTTTTTTTATTAAAATCAAACTAATAATGCATCAAGGCCTCCCTGCAACAATATAACAGTCTTCCTTGCAGTTAAATCCGAGACTTATACCAGCTGCACAAAAATACACTACATTTAACAGCATAAATCCATTCAGATCTTGTTTTTTTTTTGTTTCTTTGTGTTGCATTTCCCATGTGATAATTAACTTTTCTGCACCCATGTTGGAAATTGGCCCTGTAATTTCAGTTTGAAGTACATAAATTACCATGCTCCAATTTTTTCACCTATTCCACACTACCTCTGAAATTTTTTATCTCATCATTAACATGAATAAAAATCAAGGAGTTAAATGATACTTTAAAATACTGCACCTAGCCTAATTATCCCATCACTGCATGAAAGGTACATTTTCTTGACATGCTACACTTTGAGGGAAATCATCCAGCATACTAAAATGATTTCATCATATAACAGTATTTACATAGTTAAATACAAATGACTTATCTGCTTCAGTGACAAAAGTAAGAACACTGAAATAAGACTGTTAGACAATTAATTCTGTGACCTTTCACATTTTCTTCTACTGACCCACAAGGAGGATAAAATAAAGTACAATAAAACCTGAATCTGAAGTTGACAACTTACCTTCTACATTTGATTTTATATAATTACTTAGGTTAAATCTTCCCGGACATTCAATCAATAGATTTGCTGCAGGTTCTAGGCCAAGTTGACGGGCCTTCTGAGCCTTAGTCTTTGTGCTTCCACTTTTATAAGGAGCAAACTGAAAACAGTCAAGGAAATATTTAGAAAAAGATAACAGTTTACCAAGTGTGAAAATTATAATAATTTCATTGTACTCCATTTTGCAATATCAAATATAAATAGGGAACTCAATAAAATAGAAATTGCTGGGAATTTTCAAATCAGACAGAATCTAAAAAAAGATTGAACATTTCAGATTGATGAGCCTTCATCAAAGCTGTGAAAAGTTTAAAATAAACAAGTTGCCAGAAAAGAGGGGAGAGTTAAGGAGAATAAAGGTATTTCTGTGACAGATGGGAACCAGGAGAAAATAATTGAAACAAACTGCAGGGGAACTAGAAGAGACTACGTGGTTCCTCTCTCTCCTTTTCACCTTCCTTTACCATCCAGGGACATGAACACTTTCCAGGTGAAACACCAACTTACTTGAATTCCTTTCAGTTTGAAACACTATATTCAGTGCTCCTCCTATGGTCTTCTCTACAATGATGAAATTAAACAAAGACTGGGTGACCACTCTATTAAAGAGCCAGGGTAACCCCAAACTTCCAGTTTCATGTCCACATTAATTTGCTAAATTAGTCCCTCTCCAACTAGTACTTCCTGCACTGAAAAGTACACATATTACTTTTTGGACTAACAATGAGTTCAATGCTATGATCACTACAGCCTTGTATTTCACATTTCCAGGATTCAGCTTCTATTTCTCCCTTTCTCTGATAATTTCAGATTCACTTCTCTACTACTTCGACCTCACTAACTTTATCATTTGCTTAGCTCAATAGTCTTTACCATCCTCTCTCAACAGGTTCCAATGCTACTTTTGATATTCATTCTCTCTTGCTCTCTCTCTACCCTATCACAGACTTTCCCCATGATTCTTTCCACCCTCTCTCTGCAACTTAAAACATGATTCATTTCTACATTTTCCTTGTTCTTGTCTGAAGTTATTTGCCCAAAATGTCAACAATTTCTCTCTCTCTGCTTGGAAGATTGGCTCTTTTTGTGCAAGTCAGATAACTTGACCCGGTTTCCTTTACCGGTGGCAGTAGTGGAGTTTGAAGTGAACCTTAATCAAGTTCAAACAGTAAATTAATCAGTCCTGACGAATGGTCTCAGCCCATAACACCAACTGTTTACCCTTTTCCACAGATGCTGCCTGGCCTATTCAGTTCCTCCAGCATTTTGTGTGTGTTTAATTAAACTCAATTAAGTATAATGATCGACTACTTAAAATTAAAATAGTCAAGGAAGTAATGCAAATTATATTGTAATATAGAAAGCAAGGTACTGGGATAAAATATTACAAAAGTTGCTAATGAGGGACAAGAGAACCAGATTCAATTCCTGGAGAAATTGTCAGGAGCAATAAACGGAATTGATACCAATGATCAATGAAATGAGAATATGCCTTTCAGGCATATCAGACTTCATGGGTTCGGAAACAAAACTCAGTTTCTGTACCAGTGCATATTTATGTTGTTAGAAGTGAGTGTTATGCAACTAATGTTAATCTAAAGCAAGTGTAAAAAAAAACAAGGTTGATTAAAATAAGTTTTATTCCTGTCATACCCCATAGGACATTCACAATTTTCAATAGGGACAAATTGTGCATCACCATGTCTGCCTGTCTACACTTAGCATTTTTAGATACGGAAGCTGAAGTGGAATGTTTCTCTTTCCTGCATGCTGTCTGACCTGATGAGTGTCACAGCATTTTCTTACTTAATTTCAGATTTCTAGAAACTGAGGTTTTTACTTAATTGTACCAAGCAGGTTCACTGCTGAAGTTATGAAGTGGTTGTAAATATAATTCAAATAGATTTGAATAAAAAGAAAATGTAAAACACAAACAAAATTCAAATAAAATATTACCTACATCTACCTATTACCCAGGGCAACCATTCAAGTGAATAGGATCACCAATCTATCTACCAGCTAGCCAGCGCTGACTTATGGTCCATCTAGTCCCTCTCCCCAGTATGCAAGAAATCAGCTGCTAGACAATGGCAAAACTAGATCAGACTTGGAGGTCAGGCATGCTACCATCTGGCTTGCAAGTCATTGTGGTCTTCCACAGTTGGCCAAGTGTGTATAGAAGTCTGAAATAAGCAGTTACAAACAGCTGACAGGCAGCAATGGCCTACGTTAACTGCTGGTCAGTTTGATTTGAGCTTTGGGCTTTCAGTGGGTGTAACTAATGTAGCGAAAACCCAGTGAATGATCTTCATATGCATGACTTTCCTTCATTTTCCAAGGCCCAATTTTACAGTGACGGTAATCTGCAACATGGATTATCTACCTGGATTTTTATTTGTTGTTACATTTACAAAGCTCATAAGAAAATACTTTATATTTTACACACTATAAGCATGACATTTGCTCACATCATAAGCAAATAAATTACATTCCCATTACTTTTTACTTCCTTCAAGATTATTAAATTAATTTGTTTTCAAATGTGAAATTAAAAAAGGAATTTTTCTACTAACCACATGTTCGATTTCTTCAACTGTCCTGCAGTTCAACAATGTCGTTTTTATGGAAGGTGTAAGTTTATCTTGTTTTGCTATTTTCTGTATAGCTGAGTGAGCTTTCTTAATGACAAGCCTAAAGGAAGCAAAATAAAGACCAATATGAAATGAGGTTTGCAATAATTTATAGTAAGTGTGGTCTAATTAATTCCCTCCCAACAAGTGACATCAAGCAAACATACTTTGCCCGTGGAGTACATGAGAATTGTCATGAATGTGAAAACTCTTAAACGTTGAAGAATTTCAGTCTGCGTTGGCAAAAGACCAATGTGGTAAAAAAAAATAAAACTCTCCCTATCTAACAACTACTGAAGATGATTATTAAAATACCACAAAGTGCTTAGTTATTATAATGTAGTCTGCATAGAAAGTCACTTGCGCCAATCTGAGAGTCGGTTAACAGAAAGGATATAGCTTCCTTAGCAAAGCAGTCATTAACTTAAGGCACAGATGAACTGCACAAGGATGAGGTGGCCTGAGAAAAAAATTGGATCCAAAGTGATGGCTTTGTACAACTTACCACCTGAACAAGTAGGGAAGGCAGAACTTATAATACAAGGTATACACTGAAGATGGATCCAAGCCTCAGCTGAAACAGTATTGTTTCTCGTTTGTTCACTTTAACAGAAAAATGTAACCTAATATATAGAAACATAGAAAACTTACAGCACAATACAGACCCTTCAGCCCACAAAGCTGTGCTAAACATGTGCTTACCTTAGAAATTACCTAGGATTACTGATAGCCCTCTATTTTTCAAAGCTGCATGTACCTATCCAGGAGTCTCTTTAAAGACCCTATCATATCTGCCTCCACCACCGTCGCCAGCAGCCCATTCCACGCACTCTGCGTAAAAAACTTATCCCTGACATCTCCTCTGTACCTACTTCCAAGCACCTTAAAACTGTGCCTTCTCGTGCTAGCTATTTCGGCCCTGGGAAAAAGCCTCTGACTATCCACACTATCAAAGCTTCTCTTCATTTTGTCCACCTCTATCAGGTCACCTCTCATCCTCCATCACTCCAAGGAGAAAAGGCAGAGTTCACTCAACCTGTTCTCATGAGGCATGCTCCCCAATACAGGCAACATCCTTGTAAATCTCCTCTGCACCCTTTCTATGGTTTCCACATCCTTCTTGTAGTGAGGCAACCAGAACTGAGCACAGTACTCCAACTGGGGTCTGACCAGGGTCTTATATATTTGCAATATTACCTCTCGGCTCTAAACTCAATCCCACAATTGATGAAGGTCAATGCACTGTATGCCTTCTTAACCACAGAGTCAACTTGTGCAGCAGCTTTGAGTGTCCTATGGACTCAGACCCCAAGATCCCTCTGATCCTCCACACTGCCAAGAGTCTTACCATTAATACTATATTCTGCCATCATATTTGACTTACCAAAATGAACCACCTCACACTTATCTGGGTTGAACTCCATCTGCCACTTCTCAGCCCAGTTTTGCGTCCTATCAGTGTCCCGCTGTAACCTCTGACAGCCCTCCACACTATCCACAACATCCCCAACCATTGTGTCATCAGCAAATTTACTAACCCAGGTATATGTTTTATATCTGGAAGCTCTTTAATAATAATGTGATAATAAATAATATCTCTATAGATTTTAAGGGCAGCATGATAGAGTAGCAGCTGGCTTAAAGCTATTACAAAACTAGCAACCAGGGTTCAATTCTGCCGTTGTGTGTAAGGAGTTTGTACATTTTAAGGAGTTTGTACATTTCTCCCCATGATCGTGCGAGTTTCCTCTGGGTGCTCTGGTTTCCTGCCACATTTGAGAGATGTACAGATAGATAGGTTAATTGGTCACATGGGTAGTTGGGTGGCGTAGGCTTGGAAGGCAAGGGCCTGTTACCATTCTGGATCTCTAGATAAAATAAGAAACTTCCCATAGATAGAAAACAAGACTTATAAAATTTTACAGAAAATAACATAATTTTTTTTTGTAGTACTCACATCAGTTCTTCAAATGTTTGTTGAACTTCTCGTAGAGTATCAGCATCCATGTTATTGGTAAGTTCCTTTCGATAACGAGCAATAAATGGAATGGTGTTTTCTTCTTTGAAGAGTTGAATGAGGTTTGCACAAGCCCAAGCCTCTGTATTGGTCCGTTCAGACAGAACCTAAAAACACAGTATGTTACGGTACAGTCCAATATGTTATCACAGTAAATTTTTCATGCAAATGCTCGTGGGAAGTCAGAGAAGTTCCCAGTAAATAAAAAGGACAAAGATGACTGCCAGTGGTTAACTAACTGGACGAGAAACCTAGGGAATGGTTTAAGTCCAAGAGACCTCATCACAGAGCTGAACTCCAGAAGCAAGCTGGGACTCACTGTTTTAGATTATCAAAATAAGAGGCCCAGATAAAACTGAAGTCGAAGCACATAAAGAAAACACTACATTGGCTGTGGTCATTAATCTCAGAATGATAAATGGCTGTGGTTGTTGCAGACCAATGACCTCAGTCCCAGGACATCACTGCAGGATTTCCTAAGGGCAGTGCCCTTGGGCCAACCATTGTCAGCTGCTTCAACACCTTCCTTCCTTCAGGTCAGATGTGGGAATGTTCACTGATGATTGCTAAGTGTTCAGTTCTATTTGCAACACCTCAGCAAATGAAGCAGCCCATACCTGTATGCAGTAAGACCCAGACAAGATTTCGGTACAAAGTGGCAAAAAGCATTCATGCCACAGAAGTGTCCGGCAATAACCATCTCCAACAAGGGAGATTGTAATAACTGACCCTTGGTGTTTAATGGTCATACCTTCACCAAGTCTCCATAATCACCATTGGCCAAATACTGGACCAAAGAAATAAACAACACAGATATAAAAGCGATTGGAGTCTGTGAGTCACCATGTGGCAAGTGACCGACACTCAGTGACCACCTCATGAAGTACCTCCTGTACGTAATAAAGTGGCCACTGAGTGTATTTCGTGGTCTTCTGCTACTGTAGCCTAACTGCTTCAAGGTTTGACGAGTTCTGCATTCAGAGATATTCCTCTGCGCAGCACTGTTGTAAAACATGGTTATTGGAGTTTCTGCAACCTTCCTGTCAGCTCGAACCAGTCTGACCATTCTCCTCTAACCTGTTATTATCAAGGCATTTTCTCCAACAGAAGTGTCGCTTACTGGATGCTTTCCACACCATTTTCTGTCGGTTCTGGAGACTGTAATGCGTGAAAATACCAAGAGATCATAAGATTCTGAGATACCCAAACAACCCTATCTGGCACCAACAATCATTCCACAGTCAAAGTCACTTAGATCACATTTCTTCCCTATTCAGATGTTTGGTCTGAACAACCAACTGAACCTCTTGACCGTGTCTGCATGGTTTTATGCATTGAGTTGTTGCCACATGATTGGCTAATTAGATATTTACATTATTGAGCAGGTGTACTAGTGTAACTAATAAAGTGGTCACTGAGTGTACATCCAAAATGCTCCAAGACCTTTTCATCATATACAAAACACAAATCATTTACTTGGGTGAATAGCACTTGATAAGCATCCTAACAACCACTTCCTCCACTACCATTGTAGTGTGGCTTCAGTGTGAATTAATACAAAAAGCAAAGCAGTGACTCCAAAACCAAGACGGACAAGTCGCAACATTGTCTACTGGCTCCTCTCGAAGCCGCACACCATCAAGACTTGGAAGCATATTGTTTGTTCTCTGTTGTTGCTGGGTCTAAATCACAGCAATTCCTGCCTACCACCATGGTGGAAGCACTTTCACTGTGGTGATTCAAGAGGCCATTCACCAACACCTTGAAAGGAACAGCTGCAGATAGGCAATAAATGCTGGTTATGTCCAGATCCAGAAAATGAACAAAAAAAGATGATATTGCAACTTAAAAATACTTAACAAAAATTTTACCACCTTTATTGCCAATCTCCACTTTTCTTCCAGCATCTACAGAATCAAATGATTCTGAATATATCACTGAAATATTCAGTGGTTAACCCGACCAGACATTATCAATTTTGTGACAATGAATATCATGACTTCTATGCTGAGCCTTTATAAGGCACCGGTCAGGCTGCACTTGCCAGAGTATTATCAACAGTTTTGGGCCCCATGTTTCAGGAAGGATGTGTTGTCATAGGAGAGAGTCCAGAGGAGGTTCACGAAAATGATTCTGGGAATGAAAGGGTCAACATATGAGGAGCATTTGGCGGATCTGGGCTTGTACTCACTGGAATTTAGAAGAATGCAGGGGGATCTTAATGAAACCTACCAAATGTTGAAAGCACTAGATATGCTGGATGTGGAGAGGATGTTTCCTACAGTGAGGGTACCCAGAACCAGAGGGCACATCTTCAAAATTGAGGAGCCATCTTTTAGAACAGAGGTAAGGCGGAATTTTTTTTTTAGACAGAGAGCAGTGAATCTGTGGAATTCTCTGCCACAGACTGCAGTAAAGGCCAAGTCCGTGGGGCATATTTCAGGCGGAAGCTGATAGTTGCTTGATTGGTCAGGGCATCAAAGGATATGACAAGAAGGCAGGTGTATGGGATTGAGTGGGATCCAGGATCAGCCATGATGGAATGGCAGAGCAGACTCGATGGGCTGAATGGCCTAATTCTGCTCCTATGTCTTATGGTCTTATCGACAGACCACAGTCAGTACATATCAGTAATAACACCTCCTCCAACAGGCGCACCTAAAGGATGCATGCTTAGCCCACTGCCCAACTCTCTCTATACTCATGATTTTGTGGCTAGGCACAACTCAATCACTGTCTGTACATTTGCCAATGACACGGCTAGTAGAATCTCAGATGGCAATGAAGATGCATATAGATGCAAGATGGATTGGCTGGTTAAGTGGTGTCACAACAACAACCATGCATTCAATGACAGGAATCGATTATGGCCTTCAGGAAGAGCAATTAGGAGAATACACACCAAATCCTCATTGAGGGATCAACAGTAGTAAAGTTTCAAGCTTCAAGTTACTGAACATCAGCATGTGAGGGGATCCATCCCGGACCCAGTAGATTGATGCAATCATGAAGGTATGGAACTGGCTCTGCTTCATTCGGAGTTCATGGATATTTGGCCTGCCACCAAAGACTCGAGCAATTTCTTACAGATGTACGAGGGAGAGCATCCTGACTAGTTGGATCACACCTGGTTCTGATGCACAGGATCAAAAAAGGCTGCAAAGGGTTGTAGACTCAGCCAGCTCCATCATAGACAGAATCTTTGAGACATCTTCAAAAGGCAGTGCTCCAGGAAGGCAACATTCATTATTGGGGATGCTCACCATCCGGGACATGCCTTCTTCTTGTTCTACCATCAGGAAAAATGTATAATCCTCTGAAGACTCACACTCAATGATTCAGAAACAGCAGCTTCTTCTCTACCATCAGATTTCTGAACAGTCCATGAACTAATGAACACTTCCACCAGTCCTCTTTTGCACTATTTTATTCTTTATTGCAGTATGTCTTGCACTATACTGCTGCCACAAGGTAACAACATGTGTCAGTAACAATAAACAACACCACGGTGGTTGGCCTGATCAGAGGGGATGAGGAGATGGCCTACAGGGACGAGGTCCAGCACCTGGCTGCGTGGTGTGCCAACAACAACCTGGCCCTTAACTCCCAGAAGACCAAGGCGATCATCGTGGACTTCAGGCATGCTAGGAGCCACACTCACGTCTCCATCTATATCAACGGAGCTGTATTGGAGCGTGTATCAAGCTTCAAATTCCTTGGTGTCCACATTTCCGATGATCTCACCTGGTCCCTGAGCTCCTCCATCCTGATCAAAAAGGCGCAACAGTGCCTTTAATTCCTGCGGAGCATGAAGAAAACTCACCTCTGTCCCAGGATACTGACGGACTTTTACCGCTGTACCATTGAGAGCATACTCACCAACTGCATCTCAGTGTAGTATGGCAATTGTCCCGTATCGGACCACAAAGCACTCCAGCATGTGGTGAAAACTGCCCAGCGTTTTATCGGCACCCAATTGCCCACCATTGAGAACATCTACCATAAACGCTGCCTGGGCAGGGCAAAAACCATTATCAAGGATACATCTCACCCTAACCATGGACTATTTACTCTCCTCCCTTCCGGTAGGCGCTACAGGAGCCTCCGCTCCCACACCAGCAGGCACAGGAAGAGCTTCTTCCCTGAGGCTGTGATGCTGCTGAACCTCACATCACAGCGCTAAGCAGCATTGCATCCGTATTGTATTGTATCAGTACTTTTATATTTGTGTGCTGTAGCACTTACTTTTTATTCACAGTTATTTTGTAAATAACACTATTCTTTGCATTTCTGGTTAGATGCTAACTGCATTTCATTGGCTTTGTATCCGTACTCAGCACAATGACAATAAAGTTGAATCTAATCTAATCTAATCTAAAACCAGAGTCTGATTAGAGATAAAATGGGGAGTCACTACTATTGCAAAGTAAATATAATCAAATTTACAACAAAAAATCCCTTGCCAAAACAGCAATCGTGTATAATATAACTAAGCAGTGAAGTGTACATACCTGGATTATATTCCAGTTCATTTGCAGCTCCCCAATCTCTACACTTCCTCGTTGGAATTTTACGGGTTTCCCTTCAGGGTTCTTCTCAGTCTTCTGCTTCTTTAAAACAGGCTCATCCCATGTA
Organism: Mobula hypostoma; assembly: GCF_963921235.1. Taxonomy (NCBI): domain Eukaryota; kingdom Metazoa; phylum Chordata; class Chondrichthyes; order Myliobatiformes; family Myliobatidae; genus Mobula; species Mobula hypostoma. Next base: position 34,168,810 of record NC_086104.1, read on the forward strand.
AAACTTATATCTTCTTCCTTGATTTCATTCAAATGCGTGCTAGTAGACGGCTGTTCAACTTTAACATGGCAGTGTTCAATTTCTTTCTTTACTTGTATTGGAATTTGTTGAGCATCTCCCTTTTGTTTTAGGTTTCCTAAGTCCTGTTTACTTTGTGAAGGCAATACATCTTCATTACTGTTCACAATTGGAAATTTTTCCTGTCAGATAAATAACATTTCATGAGTCATACACAAAAGAAGATCATGTTTTTTTTTTAATTCAATCTAGTCTATTACCAATACTTTGAGCTCAAATTGAATAAAATTACAATTCACTTTCACCATGCGTTTGGTTGAACATTAAAGGAGCAGATGACTTTGTACTACTTTATTTAACCCATTGCAAGCTCTGTCTTTTGAGGGTACCAAAGACTTAGCTGATCAAAGAGTTCCAATCACCATTTCATTTTTTACCCTTGTACCCACCATTCACTTGTAATCACATTCAACTATGGTGGAAAGAGAGATTACCAACACCATCTCCAAATATTCCCACTCAGTTTCTGTACAAACCTTTTGAACAGTGATTGTTAGGTAAACTAGATGAGGGAATCAGACAATTTTCTTTTCTTAAACTAGGGTACCATCTGTAACCAGCAAAACTCTGGACTAACTAGAAATTAAATCAGCATTTCTTTATGTCATAACTGTGTTACAGCAAGCATTGGGAATGTTATCACAACTGTATTACTAAGACATCCATCAAACCTGCACGATGTGACAATTTGGCAGATGTACAAAAATGTAAAGTCAACACTCCCATTTGTTTTCATCAATGACTCAGGCTAACAACAATAAAGATTTAGAAAGTTTATTATTAACTTTTCTGTGATAATGATTTGTGGCAGGGTATGCCAGCAATTCTTATGCATGAACAAATTAGTTAGCTGACTGGTGTAACATGCCTTGTGTGTACATACAGGTCCTTAAGAACATTACTTCTTAAAAAGTAGTCAACTAAATGCTCATCTTTTCTAGTTTTCTTCATCAAATTTTCAACTTATAGTACTGGACGATATAAACTCGAGGATCAGTGAAATGTGTGTGCCATATTAAAAGAAGGTAAATCAGATCCCAAGTTTGTAAAGTAGACTCCCAATTTCAATAAAAATGACGATGTTTTACATCGTAGCAGATGCTAAAACCTTAAAAGAAATAAACAACAAACATAGTAAGAATATAGATAATTTCAGTAAATATTTATTGAGTCTAGGCATTCTTACGCACCAAATCCTCAGTACCTACTGATTTATTAAATGCTAATAACTTTTGCGGTCAGTATTGGGATCAGGATCACCAAGAGTGAATAAGGGTCAGGTGTGTAGTGACAGCAGGATTCTAAGCGTGAGGCACATGTGAGAGTGGTGCCATGAACCAGACCGGGGCCTGGGTGTGGATCCAGAGCCACGAGCTAGAGTGTGTAGGGACGACCTACCAGGGACAAGTTGCAGTGGTTGCGTCTCTGGCACCGAGACTGGACCCTCTACTCAGAAGGGAAGGAGGGAAAAGAGGAGAGCGGTAATGATAGGGGATTCGATAGTTAGGGGGCAGATAAGAGGTTCTGTGGGAGAGATCGAGAATCTCGGATGGTCTGTTGCCTCCCTGGTGCCAGGGTTCGCGATATCTTGGATCGAGTTCTCTGTATTCTCAGGAGAGAGGGGGAGCAGCCAGATGTCGTGAACCATGTCGGGACCAATGGCGTGGATAGGAAGGAGGAGGAGGTCCTGCAAAGAGAATTTAGGGAGTTAGGTGCAAAGTTGAAGGACAGGACCTCCAGGGTTGCAATCTCAGGATTGCTACCCGTGCCACGTGCTAGTGAGGCAAGATAATGTGTGCACACATTATAGGAAGATAATGCAGCTAAATACATGGCTAAGGAGTTGGTGCAGGAGGGAGGGCTTCATGTTTCTGGACAATTGGGCCTTGTTCCAGGGAAGCTGGGACCTGTTCCGATGGGATGGGTTGCACCTGAACTGGAAGGGGACTAACATCCTCGCAAGAAGGTTTGCTCGTGCTGCTCCGGGGGTGGTGGGGGGGGCGGGGTTAAACTGGACTTGCAGGGGGAGGGGAACCAGAGTGTTAGAGCAAAGTGAGGTGGAGGAGGATAAAGGTCATCCAAGAACTGCAAGTATAGTGCATGGAGTAAAGCCAGATCTAACATATAAAGAGGCTTTGAGGAAAGAGAAGCAGAATAAAGGGTGTAAAGGTAGTAAGGCAGAAGGGCTAAAATGCGTGTACTTCAATGCAAGAAGCATCAGGAACAAAAGTGATGAACTGAGAGCTAGTGTAGTGGCCATTACGGAGACTTGGCTGGCACCAGGGCAGCAATGGATTCTCAATATTCCTGGATTTCAGTGCTTTAAAAATGGATAGAGAGGGGACAAAAGGGGAGGAAGGTTGGCATTACTGGTCAGGGATACTATTACAGCTACAGAAAGGGTGGGTAATATAGCAGGATCCTCTTTTGAGTCAGTATGGGTAGAAGTCAGGAACAGGAAGGGAGCAGTTACTCTATTAGGGGTATTCTATAGGCCCCCTGGTAGCAGCAGAGATACCGAGGAGCAGATTGGGAGGCAGATTTTGGAAAGATGCAAAAATAACAGGGTTATTATCATGGGTGACTTTAACTTCCCTAATATTGATTGGCACCTGATTAGTTCCAATGGTTTGGACAGGGCAGAGTTTGTTAAGTGTGTCCAGGACAGATTTCTGTCACAGTATGTTGACAGGCTGACTAGGGGGAATGCCATACTAGATCCAGTATTAGATAACAAACCGGGTCAGGTCACAGATCTCTCCATGGGTGAGCATCTGGGGGACAGTGACCACCGCTCCCTGTCCTTTAACATTATCATGGAAAAGGATAGAATCAGAGAGGACAGGAAAATTTTTATTTGGGGAAGGGCAAATTATGAGGCTATAAGGCTAGAACTTGCGGGTGTGAATTGGGATGATGTTTTTGCAGGGAAATGTACTATGGACATGTGGTCGATGTTTAGGGATCTCTTGCAGGATGTTAGGGATAAATTTGTCCAGGTGAGGAAGATAAAGAATGGTAGGGTGAAGGAACCATGGGTGACAAGTGAGGTGGAAAATCTAGTCAGGAGGAAGAAGGCAGCATACATGAGGTTTAGGAAGCACGGATCAGATGGGTCTATTGAGAAATATAGAGAAGTAAGAAAGGAGCTTAAGAAGGGGCTGAGGAGAGCAAGAAGGGAGCATGAGAAGGCCTTGGCAAGTAGGGTAAAGGAAAACCCCAAAGCATTCTTCAATTATGTGAAGAACAAAAGGATGACAGGAGTGAGGATAGGACCGATTAGAGATAAAGATGGGAAGATGTGCCTGGAGGCTGTGGAAGTGAGCGAGGTCCTCTTCGGTATTCACCAATGAGAGGGAACTTGATGACGGTGAGGACAATATGAGTAAGGCTGATGTTCTGGAGCATGTTGATATTAAGGGAGAGAAGGTGTTGGAGTTGTTAAAATACATTAGGACGGATAAGTCCCTGGGGCCTGACGGAATATTCCCCAGGCTGCTCCATGAGGCGAGAGAAGAGATTGCTGAGCCTCTGGCTAGGATCTTTATGTCCTCGTTGTCTATGGGAATGGTACCGGAGGATTGGAGGGAGGCGAATGTTGTCCCCCTGTTCAAAAAAGGTAGTAGGGATAGTCCGGGTAATTATAGACCAGTGAGCCTTACGTCTGTGGTGGGAAAGCTGTTGGAAAAGATTCTTAAGAGATAGGATCTATGAGCATTTAGAGAATCGTGGTCTGATCAGGGACAGTCAGCATGGCTTTGTGAAGGGCAGATCGTGTCTAACAAGCCTGATAGAGTTCTTTGAGGAGGTGACCAGGCATATAGAGGAGGGTAGTGCAGTGAATGTGATCTACATGGATTTTAGTAAGGCATTTGACAAGGTTCCACACGGTAGGCTTATTCAGAAAGTCATAAGGCATGGGATCCAGGGCTGTTTGGCCAGGTGGATTCAGATTTGGCTTGCCTGCAGAAAGCAGAGGGTCATGGTGGAGGGAGTACATTCGGATTGGAAGGTTGTGACTAGAGGTGTCCTACAACGATCGATTCTGGTACCTCTGCTTTTCGTGATTTTTATTAACGACCTGGATGTTGGGGTAGAAGGGTGGGTTGGCAAGTTTGCAGACGACACAAAGGTTGGTGGTGTTGTGGACAGTGTAAAGGATTGTCGAAGATTGCAGAGAGACATTGATAGGATGCAGAAGTGGTCTGAGAAGTGGCAGATGGAGTTCAACCCGGAGAAGTGTGAAGTGGTACACTTTGGAAGGACAAACTCCAAGACAGAGTACAAAGTAAGTGGCAGGATACTTGGAAGTGTGGACGAGTAGAGGGATCTGGGGGAACATGTCCACAGATCCCTGAAAATTGCCTCACAGGTAGATAGGGCAGTTAAGAAAGCTTATGGAGTGTTGGCTTTCATAAGTCGAGGGATAGAGTTTAAGAGTCTCGGGGTAATGATGCAGCTCTATAAAACTCTGGTTAGGCCACACCTGGAGTACTGTGTCCAGTCACAGCACGCTGGAGGAACTCAGCAGGTCGGGCAGCATCAGTGAAAACGATGAGTCGACGTTTCGGGCCGGAACCCTTCGTCAGGACTGAAGAAAGAAGGAGGGGGAAGGATTTGAAGAATGTTTGTAGGTTCAGTTGAAAAATCAGTAATTTGAAAGACAAAGAGGTGGGGGAGGGGAAGTAGGGACGCCATAGGCAGAAAAACAATGGGCAGTAGAAGGAGGAGGAGGAACCATGAGGGAGGTGATAGGCAGCTGGGGGAGGGGGCAGAGTGAAATAGGGATAGAGGAAGGGAGGGGGAGGGAATTACCGGAAGTTGGAAAATTCTTTATTCATACCAAGGGGCTGGAGACCACCTAGATGGTATATGAGGTGTTGCTCCTCCAACCTGAGTTTAGCCTCATCACGGCAGTAGAGGAGATGTCCACTGACATGTTCTACAAGCCCACTGACTCTCATAACTACCTCAACTATACCTCTTCCCACCCCGCCACATGCAAAAATGTCATTCCCTATTCCCAGTTCGTCCGTCTCCGCCGCATCTGCTCCCAGGATGAGGCTTTCCGTTCCAGGACATCTCAAATATCCTCTTTCTTTAAGGATCGTGGTTTCCCTTCTACTGTCATCAATGATGCCCTCAACCGCATCTCCTCCATTTCCCGCACTTCGGCCCTCACCCCATCCTCCCGCAACCACAACAGGGACAGAGTTCCCCTTGTCCTCACCTGCCACCCCACCAGCCTCCAGATCCAGCACATCATCCTCCGCAACTTCCGTCACCTTCAACAGGACCCGACCACTAAGCACATCTTTCCCTCTCCACCCCTCTCCGCTTTCCGCAGGGATTGGTCTCTCTGCGACTCCCTTATCCGCACGTCCATCCCCACGGATCTCCCACATGGCAATAATCCCTGTAAGCGTAAGTGCTACACCTGTCCCTACACCTCCTCTCTTGCCACCATTCAGGGCCCCAAACAGTCCTTCCAGGTGAGACAATACTTCACTTGTGAGTCTGTTGGGATCATCTATTGCATCTGGTGCTTCCGGTGCGGCCTCCTCTACATTGGTGAAACCCGGCGCAGATTGGGGGACCGCTTCGTCGAGCACCTCCGCTCCGTCCGCCACAACAGACAGGATCTTCCGGTAGCCACCCACTTCAACTCTGCTTCCCCTTCCCATTCAGATATGTTCATACATGGCCTCCTCTACTGCTATGATGAGGCTAAACTCAGGTTGGAGGAGCAACACCTCATATACCGTCTAGGTAGTCTCCAGCCCCTTGGTATGAACATAGAATTCTCCAACTTCTGGTAATTCCCTCCCCTTCCCTTCCTCTATCCCTATTTCACTCTGCCCCCTCCCCCAGCTGCCTATCACCTCCCTCATTGTTCCGCCTCCTTCTACTACCCATTGTTTTCCTGCCTATGACGTCCCTACTTCCCCTCCCCCACCCCTTTGTCTTTCAAATTACTGGTTTTTCAACTGAACCTACAAGCATTCTTCAAATCCTTCCCCCTCCTTCTTTCTTCAGTCCTGACGAAGGGTTCCGGCCCGAAACGTCGACTCATCGTTTTCACTGATGCTGCCCAACCTGCCGAGTTCCTCCAGCGTGCTGTGAGTGCTGCTTTGATCCCAGCATCTGCAAATTATTTTGTGTGTACTGGGTCCAGTTCTGGTCACCTCACTATAGGAAGGATGTGGAACCATTGGAAAGGGTACAGAGGAGATTTACCAGGATGCTGCCTGGTTTAGAGAGTATGCATTATGATCAGAGATTAAGGGAGCTAGGGCTTTACTCTTTGGAGAGAAGGAGGATGAGAGGAGACATGATAGAGGTGTACAAGATAATAAGAGGAATAGATAGAGTGGATAGCCAGCGCCTCTTCCCCAGGACACTACTGCTCAATACAAGGGGACATGGCTTTAAGGTAGGGGTGGGAAGTTCAAGGGGGATATTAGAGGAAGGTTTTTTACTCAGAGAGTGGTTGGTGCGTGGAATACACTGCCTGAGTCAGTGGTGGAGGTAGATATACCAGTGAAATTTAAGAGACTACTAGACAGGTATATGGAGTAATTTAAGGTAGGCGGGGTTATATGAGAGGCAGGGTTTAAGAGTCGGCACAACATTGTGGGCCGAAAGGCCTGTACTGTGCTGTACTGTTCTATGTTCTGTGTTCTATGTTCTTACCACCCCATTGACAATGTATTAGTGTACCACAATTACATCTAATGATTAGCCTGTTGCTTTTGTCAACCTTGACAGAAAATAACTTTCGCACCATAATATTCTGGTCCACATGAGGTTTCTCCCTTGTTTTCTTTCTGGTCGTTTTAACGGCTGTTTTGCTGGTAGATTTTTTCACTGTTGCCTTTTTGGTTGCAGTACTTTCTTGTTCGGACTTTATTTTCTTTCTTGCAGTCACTGTTTTCCCTGCAATAACTTTTTTGGACTTTTTTGCTACTGTAGTTTTTGGCACCCATTCTTCCTCAGAATCAGGATCAGAAGCTCTATATGATAAAAACATATGTGATTAAAGGAATTAGATTCAAGTAGAAGAATATTTTCCATTTGACACAATAATCGGGGGAAAAAATTGGAAATGCTCTGCAAGTTAGGACAATGAACCTGTGCAAAAGAAACTCCTCTAATACATAAAGTTCTCATGGGGCAAAGAGAAGCAAAAGGCTCTCCATGCTCCCATAATCGGACACTCTTTTAGTAGTTGGAATGAAGAAATGTGGCTTGCACGGTTGGAAATTAATATAAATAATGCAATCAACCGCAGGGTCTTCCAGCCTGGGATCCAAGGACTCCCCGGTTAACGGTAGATGTCCATCTCATAAAAAAGGTTGGAAAACCCTGCACTACAGTGTTTCTTTTCTAAAGAAAAGTAAATTAAGTCTATTAAAAAAAATTAAATACTTCAGTATTGCAACAAAGATAATAAAAAAAAGTTCCTCATCTCACTCCACTGATTGCGCAGCACAGGTAAACGGTACAGTCAACAGCTCACTGTCCTAGTGACAAAACCTCAGTGATGGCAGGTAGTCACGAGTCTCAGAATAAGCTGTTACCCGGCCTGGCGGTCCTAGTCCTGATGCTCCTGTACCTCCTTCCTAATGGTAGTGGGTCAAAGAGATTGTGGGATGGGTGGTAGGGATCCACAACAAATGTCACCAATAGGGCAAGGAGGAAGACCGCCGTGATCCTCTCATCGGTTTTAATATCCTTTGTAGGGTTTTACAGTCCAATGTCTTGCAGCTTACGTACCACACAATGGTACAGCCAGACAATTACTCTCAATAGTGCTCTTGTAGTCATAGTCATACTTTATCGATCCCGAGGGAAATTGGTCTTTGTTACAGTTGCACCATAAATAATTAAATAGTAATAAAACCATAAATAATTAATAGTAATATGTAAATTATGCCAGGAAATAAGTCCAGGACCAGCCTGTTGGCTCAGGGTGTCTGACCTTCCAAGGGAGGAATTATAAAGTTTGATGGCCACAGGCAGGAATGACTTCCTATGACGCTCAGTGTTGCATCTCGGTGGAATGAGTCTCTGGCTGAATGTACTCCTGTGCCCACTCAGTACATTATGTAGTGGATGGGAGACATTGTCCAAGATGGCATGCAACTTGGACAGCATCCTCTTTTCAGACACCACCGTCAGAGAGTCTAGTTCCATCCCCACAACATCACTGGCCTTACGAATGAGTTTGTTGATTCTGTTGGTGTCTGCTACCCTCAGCCTGCTGCTCCAGCACACAACAACAAACATGATTGCACTGGCCACCACAGACTCGTAGAACGTCCTCAGTATCCTCCGACAGATGTTAAAGGACCTCAGTCTCCTCAGGAAATAGAGACGGCTCTGACCCTTCTTGTAGACAGCCTCAGTGTTCTTTGACCAGTCCAGTTTATTGTCAATTGTTAGAATGCAGGCAGGGAGCCTTGCACCCCCCAACTCCCCTCAGAAACTGTACATGCTGCAGTGCCTTCTTGACTAGTGCGAAGGTGTTGTGGGTCCAGGTGAGATAGTCCGTTATGTGCACACCAAGGGACTTGGTGCTCTTTACTCCTTCCGTGGCCGAGCCATTGATGTGTAATGAACAGTGGTCACCCTGTGCCTTCCTGAAGTCCACAATCACCTCTCTTGTCTTGACCACGTTGAGACTCAGGATGTTGTTCTTTGACAAGCCTCTCTATCTCCATCCTGTCTGCTGACACACAACTGTTGTGTCATCAACAAACTTGATGCAGTTTGAGCTGGATCTGGTAGTGCAATCATGAGTCAGCAGCAAACTTGTAAATAAGTGTAATCTACTTAATAAATAAAACAAAATAAGCCAATATATTTGAAGGTACCCAGTATTTCAAATGCATCAGAAGGAAAGGAGAATAATATTCACTACAACTTAAAATATCAAACATGTTGAAGAAATGAACTTACAAATCCAGAAATGAGTCTTCTTTTTCTTCTTCTTCTTCTTCTTCAGAAAATGGTCTTTTTTGACTGGTTGTTGACATCTGTAAATTAATTTGAATCAGTGTAATTTATCGAAAAAAATAAGTTTATAATAATCAAACGAGACTGCTATCTAACCAACCAGCACCAAAGATATTCTTGTCAATTGTCTGATACGAATTTAACCATGAAACTTCCATATTAAAGTTACACAGGCAGAGCAGGAAACTGCCTGACAATAATATAAGCAATAGCATTGTCATTCTAATCATTGTTCAGACTTTCAGCAAATCATTTTAATGTGCACAAACTATTTTCTAATTTTAACAGACTGACAATTACTAGCATTATTTGTAGTTCTTTCATCTTTTATTAGTGTGCCTGATGTGAGAGGCAGTGATGTAAATATTCTACATTCTCATGAATTCTATTGTCTTTCTTTGATGTGACTGCTTGTAAGAAAATGAACCTCAAAATTGAATATGGTATACTTACTTGGATAATAAACAAATTTTGAACTTTTGAACATTACTCTCAATGCCAAAAATAATATGATGTATCAGACTTGCAAATTTATCATACCTGTAGATAAAGCAATTATGCTACTCATTATTACGTTGTTTCTCATATTCACCTTCTGCTTAGAACATTTTAATAGAATATTAAATTTTTACCATTTTTATTACTTAAAAATTATAATGCCTAAAATGTTACGTACCATGCATTACTGTTGAAGTCAACGTATTTCAATGTCTTCTGTAAAGAAAAATATTAAACATACATGTAAATAACTCATGAATTTTTATTCTGAACATTCAATACAAGAAAAAAACAAATAAAAATTCCATTCCAATAGCGTGCCATTTCATGCCTTTTCTTGTATTTAATGAATGGCTTAATATGTTGTTTCCGAACTTGCTGTTCATACAAACAATCTAGCAGTCATACAAAGTAAGCATAGAATAGACTATATAATAGCATTTCTGATTATTATTACAAGACATATTTGGCATTACATAAACACGAGGAAATCTGCAGATGCTGGAAATTCAAGCAACACACACAAAATGCTGGTGGAACACAGCAGGCCAGGCAGCATCTATAGGAAGAAGTACAGTCCATGTTTTGGGCTGAAACCCTTCATCAGGACTAACTGAAAGAAGAGATAGTAAGAGATTACTATCTCTTCTTTCAGTTAGTCCTGACGAAGGGTCTCAGCCCGAAACGTCGACTGTACTTCTTCCTATAGATGCTGCCTGACCTTTGGCATTACATGGTGTTTTTTGCCATTACTGTGACCCATTTTGAAAATAGTTTGGAACAGGACAATTTAAAATTCTGTGCAACTTTTTCTGTAGTTTTTTTTTCAAGATTATAACCTGTCTGTCAAGAAACATTAGAAGTTGGAACAGGATACAATAGCTCTTAAAAAAAAAGGTTAAACCTCCACAACTGCAACCCAAAAGACAACTAATTTGGCAGCTCTCTCAAAGTTGAACACAAACAGTCCACAACAACTTGCACATATATCAAGGAGAAATAAATAAGAGCTGAACTTAATTGAAATTTTGTGATTATAATAAATCTGAAAAATATACTATTTCTAATACTAAATTGCCATTTTCTCCCAATTTTGCATTCTGTGTTTTAATACAATTTCATAAATTTGGTCTCAAATTTTTGCAATGTTTTCAGTGTTGTCTGCCATTTTTAAAGTACGTCAATTACACATCATGTAACAGATTCACTGCAAACACTTGCATGATATCAGTGTATGCCTGAATGCATTATACCATATGAAGACATGACATTCTAAATCTACGATGTTCACACCAAGGGCACAGGCTAGCTCTCTGTGTATGTCTATGATTCATCCGTGCAGAAACTGCATCTACTGTAAGTCCATCATTATAACTATGCATTCGACATTTAGAACCATGCCCATTTCAACTGTAGTTAAATTTAGTACAAACATAAATCATACATGCCAATCTAGAAAATTGGTAGGCTAACTCGCAGTTTCACAAAAATCCTGAAAATCTGTACATACATATCTCCAACACTCCTTTATCCTTTCCATCCCCTAATGGGGGGGAAGTCAATAGCACATGCAAAAGGCATTAGGTGCAACATCACAACTAAATGTAACTACATTCTGGGAGGGCCTAACACAACAAATTACCAATGCCATTTTGACAGGTTTTTCCTATCGGAAAGCTGGAGGTTTGCCTTGAATTTGTGGTGTTACCAATATATAAAATTGTCTCAAAGTGCTTCTTAGAGGGCATTAAAAGTCAACATTTGGTATAGTGCTATTAGAATGTGTTTAAAGAAGTAGGTTTCAAAGATCATCTTGAAGGAGAGGAATGTTGACTTGCACATTGACGCATCATAGGTACTTCTACTAGAAGCAGACTGTCTTGTCAAGCAATGCATTGCAAGTAACTGGAAGCAAGGGATAGTAATATCCAAAAAAGATGTAAGATTCCACATTTTTCAAGGTCCTTAATAACACTGATATGGTTGCATATAACCCTGTCCAGTATTCTGCATTCTGTTATAGTTTTTTCCTTGTACTGCCTCATGGTACTTAAGTTTTGAAATTATCTATATGGATATCTTACAATACTATGCTGGCCAGTTGCATGCCATCCTGACCAATGTCTCCCATCCACTACATAATGTACTGGGTGGGCAGAGGAGTACATTCAGCCAGAGACTCATTCCACCGAGATGCAACACTGAGCATCATAGGAAGTCATTCCTGCCTGTGGCTATCAAACTTTACATCTCCTCTCTTGAAGGGTTAGACACCCTGAGCCAATAGGCTGGTCCTGGACTTATTTCCTGGCATCATTTACATATTACTATTTAACTATTTATGGTTTTATTACTATTTATTATTTATGGTGCAACTGTAACGAAAACCAATTTGCCCCAGCATCAATAAAGTATGACTATGACTATGTTTTCACTGTATCTTGGTCCATGTCACAATAAACCAATACCAATAATCAAATGGCAAATAATAATATTTTTGATTAATATAGTGCATTCAATATACCAACATGGTGTGAACTACAAAGAGGACCATGTCTTATAGCAGCCTAATTAAAGAGGCAGAGAAGTAATACCGTTTTGGAAGCAATTTCCTGAGTCTAAAGTCTTAGCACTTGAGGGAATAAGGGGCAACTGAAACACAGAGCAATGAAGAGGTCAGTATTGAACAGCAGATATGTGAAGCATAGTAGGATTCAAAAATCCAGAGATCGAATCAGACGAGGCCTGGAAGTAATTGAAAATAAAGGTGAGGATTTTAATTTTGGAACAATGCTTAAATATTAACAAATGTTGGAAAACAAAGCTGTTATGTGAAGACATCCACCTGTGCAGCAAGCACTGAACTGCAACTATACAGATTTTTTTAACACAGCACAAGATTTCAAGGAATTAATCAAGAACAAATCCATAAAAGCAAGCAACACACATAGAAGTTGCTGGTGAACGCAGCAGGCCAGGCAGCATCTCAAGGAAGAGGAACAGTCGACGTTCCGGGCCGAGACCCTTTGTCCTGACGAAGGGTCTCGGCCCGAAATGTTGACTGTACCTCTTCCTAGAGATACTGTCTGGCCTGCTGCGTTCACCAGCAACTTTTCTGTGTGTTGCTTAAAATTCCAGCATCTGCAGATTTCCTCATGTTTCCATAAAAGCAAGTACTGGGAGATTGTAAAACTAAAAACTTGTACATAAAGGAAGTGTAAAATATACAGAAGCAAGAAAAAAAACAGCAGCATGTTTCACCACATCATCAATCTAAAATAGTTTTTTCTAGAGACATTGCCTGATCTGCTATTTCCAATATTCTCTGGTTTTACTTCAGATTATTAGTATTTTTGAATTTCACAGGGGCCAAGTTTTACAGAGCAAATTCCAAAGTTTTAGAAGCAGAGGGCATGCATACTGATGGATTAAAACAGGGTGTGCTAGAAGTCACTATTGAAAGGAGTTTAGAGATTTCAAAAGCTTTTAAGAGTGGATCAGGTGACAACAGTAGGAAAGGCAGGGACTGGAAAACAAATATGATAATTACTCACTGTCTATGAAAATGCACAGGCATAATAGATCAAGGTTGTTTCTTACTGATGGAATAGATACAGCCAGAAGTTTACATCAAAATCAAACATCATACATAAGTTAAGAACACTGGTATTCAGTTTCAAATATTTCTCAGGAACATAAAAAAGTGGATAAAGGGAATGCAGGTTGTGGCAGGAATGAAAGCAAATGCTTCATTCGTGCTGCGCATCATGTGTAAGATTTTTGTTTTGCCTGCCGTCAATGGGTGTAAAGAGTGGATTCCAGCAAGTTGGTTCACATCGGGACCAGTACATTTTGGCCTAATTAGGCAGCTGCCCCAATTAGCCAGATTCATGGAAATAGTTTAAAAAGTATATAAAAAAGACAATCTATCATTTAACTGAGTAAAGAATTATGCATTTAAATGAAAAACAGAACAAATTAGAACACTATCAATACTACTACAGTATTATAAAACTGTGTATTAGCTCCTAATAGTTATCGACAGAGGAATACATCTTATGTACACTGCAGGGTTCTTTTGATTGACTGTAAATGAACAAAATCAGCACAGTCTGAGGAAGCCAGTCCATTATTCTAGTGTAGATAATGGAATGCCTTCATATAACCCTTTTGATGATTGCATCCTCCAAATCTTAATTTTCATTTAAACTTTCAAGATGATTTTTGATAACTTCAAATTCTTTGTAGTTCTTAAATTATTGAAGTAGTGAAATCATTTAATTTTCACTCCAGGCCTTTTCTGACATCTGCAAGCCTGAATGCTTGTAAAGGTCGTGAGCAAAACAGTTCTGAATTTTATTAATTTATTTCTCACGAACTATCAGTGACAAAAAAAAACACTCTTTTTTGAATGTAAACAAGCACAAACCTGCTCGCTCTGAGCATGGTGTAGTGTCTAGCAATTACGTTCTTCTATTAAGCAGTACAGTATTCCAAGTTAAGAAGGGGATCCGTCTATTTTCTCAATTAGTTTTTGGTCTTTAAGAAATGTCTTAAAAAAAGTGGCTGGCCCGATGTCCCAATTAACTGGAATCCACTGTAAATGTATTTAATAGCAAGCAGGTGTTATCTTAAAGAAATTGAATGCTTTACTTATCAGCACATGCCGTTTCTCTATTGGTTTATCGTAAAATTAGCTCTTTATGCAACCCTTTAGGAACCAGTAATTGAGAGTCGTTGCGGTATCTTTAAATAATAGCGGCAGTGATCAATTCACCCCGAATAAATTTCTAAATGATATAACAGAATGAAAGCGGTTGGTAACTCAGCCGCAGATTTACAGCATCAGAGAAATGCAACAGGTTGTGGATGACTTCTGCTAAGGATGGGCTCACACCAGCATTCCCTCCACCGAGCCCACAAAGCAAACCCGACCGTGTTCTGCCTTCTTTCTCTAGATGCTATCGGTTAGTGGAGGAATTGGCAGCACATTATAAATTTACCGAGTTTTCACCACTACACAATCTGATGAACACAATCCGCCTCCACGTCCCAAGACCGGCACGGTTCCTTCACTAAAAGGCTCCCCGCTTCCGCCAGCTGAAAGCTCCCGTTGATCATTCAAACCGAGGGGCGTTAATTATTGTTCGTAAGCATAGTTCTCACTTTGTCAACATAGTACACTTTCAATGATTATTTGCCATGAATAATAAAATGCCGTTCATTCCAGGCACACCTAAAATAATACAAAATATATTTGCTTCCCTGCCCGAACCTGCAAAGCGTCCCGTGCGCCTTTCTCTGAGAAGTCCGCATGCGCACTAGTAGAAAGTTTATTGGCTGTGTGCATGTCGGTGTTCACCAATGGCTCTTCACCAATATCAATCGTCTTTCACTCCCACAAAGAGACAAATTGGTGGGAGATGAAGTTTTAATCAGAACGAGAAATAAATAAAATTTGATTCATACTCAAGTAGGATTGCAATATACCTTTTTGTGTCAACTGCTCAGTTTCTATCACTCAGCCGAAAGCTCTAATGATTACTGGTGCTTTATTATGGCACTTACGTCTTTCGTGGTGAAATGCTTAGATGTCACTGACATATGACATGATTTTTATTTTTCGGCAACAGTACAGTGCAAGACATAAAAATATTATAAATTACAAAGTAAGTGGTACAAAGTCGTTGAGTGTAAGTCTTCAGGCTTCTGTACCTCCTCACCACTGGTAGTATCCAGAGACTATGTCCCAAATGGCGAGGATCCTTAATGATGAATGCTGCCTTTTGAAGATGTCCTCAATGGTTGGGAGGGTTGTGACTGGTGGAGCTGGCTGAGTTTACAGTCTCTTGCATTGGAGCTTCCATAAGTGGCAGTGCTACAACCAGTCAGAATTCTCTCTTCCATACATCTGTAGAAGTTTGCAAGGGAATTCAATAACATATCAAATCTCCTCAAACTCTAATGAAGTCGAGCCAAAGCAGAGCCTGAGATGTTGATGCCCAATAACTCAATACTGCTCACTATTTTCACAAATGTCTTCAATGTCTCTCCATGGTCATCCATCTGGGATGAGGACACAATACCCTGCTTCTCTACATTAAGGGATGTGGAGGCTTAGTTATTGAAAGATCACTAGATAATAGGAGCATCAAGGAGAATAAGGAAAGGTTAGGAAAGTAGTGTTGGATCAAATGGCTGAACGGCCTATTTCTGCATCCGTACAGTATGTTCTACTGTCTATCCATCCATAGACAGATCATCATAATCATACTAGTAACAAGTTTTCTCCTGGTGACTTACCTGTGAACCTATCTTTGGATTTCCCCTCACTCACCACCCCTCCCCCCTCCACCATGAACACTCCCTCCCAGTTTTGTAGTTTAGCTTCTTAGAAAGATCAAATGAAAATGGTGTTAGTTCTATTTATCAGTTGATTGTACTGTGTCAACTGCTTTAAATGCCCTAGTTTGCCTAAATATTGTTGCTTCTCAAATAATGTATCATTTCTTAATGCATGCATTACTAAATGACAATAAAAAAGGACTACGTGTATTCATAATCATATAAAATAATGTAGACTTTTTTATCCAATAGATATTGAAATGACCATAGATAATGTATTTTCCCATTCCATAACTTCATCACATAGCCACATATTTCATTGATAGATTGGGTCACACAGTATAGACATCGGTCTTTTGGCCCACCACATCAAAGCCAATCATCCAAGTCCCCATCTGTACTTATCCCATTAACCAGCAGTTGGTCTATAACCCCAAATGCCAAGGCAAATCAAGAGCTTGTCCAGATACGATAAGAGCACTTGACATCACCACCCCATTCAGGAAACGTGCTCCAGATTTCAACTATCTCTGGGTAAAAAAGTTCTTTACTGCATTTCTTATCACTTGCCCTAAATCTATGTTCTCTAATTTTATGAACCTCTGAAAAAGGAAAAAAAAATCTTTTGTATACCTTAGAATTTTTTTACATCTCTTTCAGTGTTCCCTCAGATTCTGCTGTTCCTGGGAAAACAAATCCCACCTTATCCAGCCACCCTATCTCACAAATGAAATACTTCATTATAAGGAACATCTTGTTGAATCTCTTCTGCAATCTCCTGTACAATCATCAAAGTTCAAAAATAATCTATTATATGTCATCATATACTACCCTGAGATTCATTTTCTTGTGGACATTCACACTAAGTGAAAGATACACAATGGAACCAATGAAAAACTATGCACACACAAAGATGGACAATCAACCAAACTGCAAATGCAAAAAGAAAAAGAAGTAATAATAATAATAAGTAATAATAAATATTGAGAACATGGGTTGCAGAGTCCTTGATTGAAAGTTAGTCCATAGGTTGTGTAATCAGTTCACTTTTGAGGTGAGTGAGGTTTTCCACTCTGTTTCAGGACCCTGATGGTTGGTGGGCAATAACTATTCCTGAATCTGGTGGTGTGGGATCTAAGGCTCCTATACCTCCTTCCTGAGGGCAGCAGCAAGAAGAGAGCATGTCCTGGATGGTGGAGGTCCTAAATGATGAAACCATGTTCTTTCTCTTGTGTGGAGACTAGAACTGTAATGATATTCGAGCTGTGGTATAGCGTAAGCTGTAATAAAGACTGCCTGTTTTCCTATATCCTGAGTAATGAAAGAAATCACTTCTTCTGCTTTCTTCATACCTTATAAACTTGTACTGCCATCTTCAAGGGTCCTCAGATACTTAATACTCACTTAGGCCTGACTATTCAATGTGCACATCCTGTTCTGATCAGGCCTCTAAACTGCATTACATTATTTCTCACAGTATTAAATTTCATGGAGTCAAAGAGCATATAAACAGGCCCTTTGACCCAACTGGTCCTCGTGGACTAAGATTCTCATCCAAGCTATTCCCATTTATTCATGTTTGACCCATATTCCTCTAAACCTTTCCTATCCATGCATTTTTTCATTTGCTATTGCTCTGCCCATCTTACCAACTAATCGATCTCATTCTGTAGCCTCAGAGTATCCTCTATCAGCAACATTAGCAATGCTGTACCACCAGCATTGATGGCCAAATTGTTACACCACTGGTCATATAGAAGATGCAAGGTGGCGTCAGTGAGCCACGGTGATGCTGTGCCGGCTACGTACATATAATATGCTTGACAAATCAAAAACAATACACCATCATCACTCTCCGCCTCCTATACCAAGTTAACTTTGGATAAAATTTGACAACTTGCCATGTATCCCATGTGGAATCTTAGCAAAAGTCACAATGATGTCCATGCAGACTACATCAGCTGCACTGCTGTCATGAATACATTTTGTTACTCATTTGAAAAATTAAATCAAATCAACACTGTTTTTAACTTCCACATAATTGAAGATGAGCTACATTGTTCAAAGAGTCATATAGCATGGATACAGCCCCTTTGGCCTGTTGAATCCATGCTAACCACTAAGGATCCCATTTTACATTGATCCTAATTTAGTTTTCCCATATTCACATAAACTGTCCCCAGATTCTACCTCTCACTTGCACAGTAGGGACAATTTACTATGATCAACCAATCAACTAACAAGTGTCTTTGGAACATAGGAGGAAATCAGAGTACCCTAATGAAACCCATGTACCCCCAGAGATTGCCTAAGCAGCTGCTGTGCGGAGAACTGTGTCAGGGCAAGCGCTCAGGTGGGGGGGCAGAAGAAACGTTACAAAGACTGCCTCAAAGCATCCCTCAAAGGCCTGGGTGTCGACATCAACACGTGGGAGACGCTTGCCCTCGACCGTCCAGCTTCGCGCAGCAAGATCACCACAGGAGCCCGTGCAGCTGAAGTCAGGCGCATCATCGAGGCGCAACGAAAGCGTGCTGTGCGCAAGGCCCGAGCAGCATCCACTACCACGACAGCACCCACCCACTTGTGTCCCACATGTGGGAGAGCCTTCAGGGCCCGGACTGGCCTCATCAGTCACCTCCGGACCCACAGCCACCAATCTCCCATTTGACTTTGAAGCCATGGTCATCTTCGACTACGAAGGACGAACAACAACAACAACAACAACAACCCCCAGAGAGAATAAGGAAACTCCACATAATCCACACCAGTGATTAGAAACGTAGAAACATAGAAAATAGGTGCAGGAGCAGGCCATTTGGCCCTTTGAGCCTGCACTGCCATTCAGTATGATCATGGCTGATCATCCAACTCAGAACTGTGTACCTGCCTTCTCTCCATACTTTATACTTTATTGTTGCCTCTACCCGCTGATCCCTTTAGCCACAAGGGCCATATCTAACTCCCTCTTAAATATAGCCAGTGAACTGGCCTCAACTGTTTCCTGTGGCAGAGAATTCCACAGATTCGCCACTCTTTGTGTGAAGAAGTTTTTCCTCATCTCAGTCCTAAAAGGCTTCCCCTTTATCCTCAAACTGTGACCCCTCGTTCTGGACTTCCCCAACATCAGGAACAATCTTTCTGCATCTAGCCTGTCCAATTCGTTTAGAATTTTATAAGTTTCAATAAGATCCTCCCTCAATCTTCTAAATTCCAGAGAGTATCAGCCTAGTCGATCCAGCCTTTCATCATATGAAAGTCCTGCCATCCCAGGAATCAATCTGGTGAACCTTCTTTGTACTCCCTCTATGGCAAAAATGTCTTTCCTCAGATTAGGGGACCAAAACTGCACACAATATTCCAGGTGTGGTCTCACCAAGGCCTTGTACAACTGCAATAGTACCTCCCTGCTCCTGTACTCGAATCCTCTTGTTATGAATGCCAGCATACCATTTGCTTTTTTCACCACCTGCTGTACCTGCATACCCACTTTCAATGACTGGTGTACAATGACACCCAGGTCTCGTTGCACCTCCCCTTTTCCTAATCGGCCACCATTCAGATAATAATCTGTTTTCCTGTTCTTGCCACCAAAGTGGATAACCTCACATTTATCCACATTAAATTGCATCTGCCATGAATTTGCCAACTCACTTAACCTATCTAAGTCACCCTGCATCCTCTTAGCATCCTCCTCACAGCTAACACTGCCGTCCAGCTTCGTGTCATCCACAAACTCAGAGATGTTGCATTTAATTCCCTCGTCTAAGTCATTAATATATATTGTAAACAACTGGGGTCCCAGCACTGAGCCTTGCGGTACCCCATTAGTCACTGCCTGCCATTCTGAAAAGGTCCCGTTCATTCCCACTCTTTGCTTCCTATCTGCCAACAAATTCTCTATCCACATCAATACCATACCCCCAATACCGTATGCTTTCAGTTTGCACACTAACCTCCTGTGTGGGACCTTGTCAAAAGCCTTTTGAAAATCCAAATATACCACATCCACTGGTTCTCCCCTATCCACTCTATTAGTTACATCCTCAAAAAATTCTATGATTCATCAGACATGATTTTCCTTTCACAAATCCATGATGACATTGTCCGATGATTTCACCGCTTTCCAAATGTGCTGTTATTATATCTTTGATAACTGTCTCTAGCATTTTCCCCACCACCGATGTCAGGCTTACTGGTCTATAATTCCCCAGTTTCTCTCTCCCTCCTTTTTTAAAAAGCAGGGTTACATTAGCCACCCTCCAATCCTCAGGAACTAATACAGAATCTAAACGAGTTTTGAAAAATTATCACTAATGCATCCACTATTTCTTGGGCTACTTCCTTATGCACTCTGGGATGCAGACCATCTGGCCCTGGGGATTTATCTGCCTTTAATCCCTTCAATTTACCTAACACCACTTCCCTACTAACATGTATTTCCCTCAGTTCCTCCATCTCACTGGACCCTCAGTCCCCTACTATTTCCGGAAGATTATTTATGTCCTCTTTGGTGAAGACAGAACCAAAGTAGTTATTCAATTGGTCTGCCATGTCCTTGTTCCCCATGATCAATTCACCTGTTTCTGACTGTAAGGGATCTACATTTGTCTTAACCAATCTTTTTCTTTTCACGTATCTATAAAAGCTTTTACAGTCAGTTCTTATGTTCCCTGCCAGCTTTCTCTCATAATCTTTTTTCCCTTTCCTAATTAAGCCCTTTGTCCTCCTCTGCTGGACTCTGAATTTCTCCCAGTCCTCAGGTATGCTGCCTTTTCTGGTTAACTTGTATGTTTCTTCTTTGGAATTGATACTATCCCTAATTTCCCTTGTCAGCCACGGGTGCACTACCTTCCCTGGTTTATTCTTTTGCCAGACTGGGATGAACAATTGTTGTAGTTCATCCATGCGATCTTTAAATGCTTGACATTGCATATCCACCATCAAGCCTTTAAGTATCATTTGCCAGTCTATCTTTGCTAATTCACATCTCATACCTTCAAAGTTACCCTTCTTTAAGTTCAGAACTTTTGTTTCTGAATTAACTATATCACTCTCCATCTTAATGAAGAATTCCACCATATTATGGTCACTCTTACCCAAGGGACCTCGCACAACAAGATTGCTAACTAACCCTTCCTCATTGCTCAATACCCAATCTAGAATGGCCTGCTCTCTAGTTGGTTCCTTGACATGTTGGTTGAGAAAACCATCCCGCATACATTCCAAGAAATCCTCTTCCTCAGCACCCTTACCAATTTGGTTCACCCAATCTATATGTAGATTGAAGTCACCCATTATAAATGCTGTTCCTTTATTGCACGCATTTCTAATTTTCTGTTTAATGCCATCCCCAACCTCACTACTACTGTTAGGTGACCTGTACACAACTCCCACCAGCGTTTTCTGCCCCTTAGTGTTACGCAGCTCTACCCATATCGATTCCACATCCTCCCAGCTAATGTCCTTCCTTTCTATTGCGTTAATCTCCTCTCTAACCAGCAATGCCACCCCACCTCCTTTTCTTTCATGTCTATCCCTCCTGAATATTAAATATCCCTGAATATTGAGCTTTCATCCTTGGTCACCCTGGTGCCATGTCTCTGTGATCCCAACTATATCATATCTGCACATTCAATTCATCCACCTTGTTATGAATGCTCCTTGCATTGACACACAATGCCTTCAGGCTTGCTTTTACAACACTCTTAGCCCTTATACAATTATGTTGAAAAGTGGCCCTTTTTGATTTTTGCACTGGATTTGCCAGCCTGCCACTTTTAATTTTCACCTTGCTACTTTTTGCTTCTATCCTCATTTTACACCCCTCTGTCTCTTTGCACTTGTTCCCATCCTCCTGCCACATTAGTTTAAATACTCCTGAACAACAGTAGCAAACGCTCCCCCGAGGATATTGGTTCCAGTCCAGCCCAGGTGCAGACCGTCCTGTTTGTACCAGTCCCACCTCCTCCAGAATTGGTTCCAATGCCCCAGAAATTTGAATCCCTCCCCCTTGCACCATTTTTCAAGCCATGTATTCATCTGAAATATCCTCCTATTTCTACTCTGACTAGCACGATTCCCATATGATTGGGATTGAACCCGATTTTGTGGAAATCTGAGGCAACCACCCTACTTGTTGTGCTACTGTGTTAAATAGTCTTTGATATAACACTTGACTATTCTCCCCAAACAACAGAATGGGATGGCACACATTGTGATTGAGAAGGAAGGCTGTGAAATATTAGACATAATTAATTGAGAACAAATTACTTATGTCTTTAGTATTTTTAAAATAGATGAAGGAGCTGGCCAGGACAAAGTGTGATTTCATGGCTATCTAAAAGGAACATATAAGACAAAATCATACAGCAAGTAGTTAAGGTTTGTAATGCACTGTCAAGTGTCATAACAGGGGCACATTTAACAATTCAGCAGACATTATCTGGATCTAGTAGCTTTTATGATTGAACAATTTGATCTTTTGAAACACAATTCTTTTATCATTTTTATTGCCACATCAACCTCATGACCTCAGATAATGATGTATTGATTTTACTGGGATATGCGATCAGTATACAGGAGATAGAAAATAGGTAATACATTCAGAAAGATGCAGTGTTACCAATAGCCAGTTTCTCATTATAATAAGATTTTGAGGTAGTTTTGCCACAGCTCGCTGCCTGTCCTACTACAATGCAGTTTTGGCAAAAATCCCAGTCCATTTGAAGTTTAATTGTTTTAGTAACTTTGTTTATGTTAACTTTTAAGACTGCTTTCAAAACAGCATAAGATGAATTATAATAGTTTTTGTTACATATGTATGATAAAGCCAGTTGTGTAGGGTTTTAAGATGTTACCCCATTGACAAAATGCCTTTTATTAAACATATCTATGACTGCAATTACTTCTGTTGTCAGAGATATACTGAGTGACATATGAAATACAGAACTCATTGTCATAACTCTATTTACTTCTATTTTCAATAGTTCCTCACAAACCTGCCCTATCATTTCCAGGACAAGTTTTATTTGAATGGCATCGCCTGCAAGGTGCCCTCAGTCACACATCACTCTGACTTGGGAACATCCTGTTTTCCCTTCAGTGTCACTAGGTCTAGGTACTGCAGGATCAACAGCAGCACCAAAGGAAACAACGTTAACACAAGGACAGTAGTGGTTCAGGAAGGCAATTACCCACCATCTTCTCAAATATGTTTATGAATATTTATTAACTGCTACACTGTCCAGCAACATCTGCATGCAGTAAATAAACTTCAAATGATTACTATGTTCATGATTTATATAATGCATCAGGATATCATGTAAACTAGCATAAGAAATATGACTCTCTAAACCATTTAAGTGTTGTATTGGAAAGTGTATTAATCTAGCCTTTGGGAACTTTCCCACAGTATGAGGAATTAATATAAAACCCTCTAAGAATTTCTTGTTTTGTAATTTATTTTTTATTGAAGTTCATCATCAAACAAAACTTTCCATGGGATGTATTTCAGATACTGTACATATATATCACATAATCATATTTGTCACAAATCTCCACACAATATTTATCTGAAGTATACACTTATAGAAAGGAGAGGAAAGAAAGAACAATCAACAGCAGAAAACTTTGTACAAAGTAGGGAGTCATCTTTTTTTTTACAGCATATTCATTGACTTGTGAGAATAAAATCAGGCCTATGAGGTGTTATGTAGTTAAACAATTTATTCCAGTTTGAATAAAATTGTTCCTACTTATGATTAACAGATGCTATTATCTTCTCCATTTTGTAAATGTCCATTGTAATTTCCATCCATACATTTAAAGTTGGGCTCTCCTGTAATAATCATTTCCTTCTAAGGGTCTTTTTACCAGCCACCAGCAGTACATTCATTAAATATTTATCTCTTTTCAACCATTCTTGAGGTATATACCCGAAATATATGGTCTTACTCTCTAAGGGTATTTCACATTTAAAGATGTCTCGTAGGGCATTATGTATCCCACTCCAATAGTCTTTGATAACGGGGCATTCCCAGAAAATATGATAATGGGTTGCATTTTGGTTACCACAATTTCTCCATCAAACAGGGAGGTTACTATCATAATGGGATTTCTGAGAGGGTGTAATAAAATATCTTATCAAGTTTTTCCACCCGAACTCTCTCCATTTCTGTGAACTGGTACACTTCCATTGATACCTCCATATTATTGTCCAGTCTTCCTCAGTTAGTATTATCCCTCCTTCCTTCTCACATTTTGTTTTAATGTATGAAGTCGAATCTGTTTTAAGATTTGACAAACCTTTATACATGCTTGAAATTATTCTACTACCGTTTTCTGAATTATATGTTGTTGTAAATAGCTCTATCAGACATGTACTTGCCTTGGTTACATTTTTAACTGTCCTAGTAACATATTGTTGCATCTATAAATATCGATAAAAGTCTTGTTTTTCTAATAAGTGTTTCTCTTTGAGCATTTCAAAACTGAACAGTGCTCCTTCTTTCATTATATTGCAAATAGCTGTTATTCCTTTAGCTGTCCAGTCCTTAAATCTAGCATCCAGTTTGTCCGGTGCAAAATCTGAGTCAAATGCACACCATTTAAGAATTGCAATGTCTCTCTCTAGTTTATATTCTTTTATAATAGTTTTCCATATTTTAAAAGTCCATTTCACCCATGGGTTATCAGTAGTATTTACGTAACTTAGTAGGTTGTTATCAGCTAAAATTGCCTGTATGGGGATGGAAAGTATCCTCTCCTCAATGTTTTTCCAATGAGTGTCATATGATGGGTTGCACCAGCATATCACAGCTCTCAACTGTGCTGCAAAATAATAATCTCTAAAAGAAGGTAGGTCCCATCCCCCCTTTTCCTTGGCTAATTGCAAAGTTTTGAGATGAATTCTAGGTCTATTCCAATTAACCAAATCAAATGCCTTTTCAGCATCCACACTTCCCACTATTGCTTCAATTACATTTTTTTTATATGGTCCATAATGTGAAGTGTCCTTCGTTTATTGTCTTGTGTTTGGCATTGTTGTATAAAACCTGTCTAATCATTATGTATCGGTTTGGGTAGAAACTCTTCTAATCGTTTGGCCATGATGGAGGCAAATATCCACATTAAGAACAGATATTGGTCTAAATGACCCACATTCCATTTTATCCTTGCCTTCTTTCGGTATAGCTGAGATTATCGCCTCCTTCCAGCTGGGTGGCATTTGTGCCTTTCTTAGGGCCCAGTTCAGTGTGGGGAGTAAAACAGGAATTAACTCATTTCTAAATTCCTTATACCACTCTGCCGTATATCCATCTGATTCTGGTGACTTGCTTAATTTAAGCCTACTAATAGCAGTTTTTAGTTCAGCTTCAGTTATGTCAGCAGTCATCGTTCTATTTTGTTCTTTGCTTAAAGTGGGTAACTCTAAAGAATTCAGGAAGGTGTCAATTTGGGTTATGCTTTCCCCAGGAGCTTTGGAATATAGGGTTTTGCAAAACATTTCAAAAGCTTCTTGAATTTCACTTAGCTCATTTTTTATCACTTTTGTTCTTGGATCCCTAATTCTATGAATTGTATTTTTTGCTATCTTTCTTTTTCAGTTTCCATGCCAGTATTTTCATAGATTTAGATCCACTTTCAGAGTGCCTCTATTTCAAAAACATTACATTTTTTCTAATTTCTTGTGTAGCCAAACTATCAATTTCATTCCTAATTTTTAAAATTTCCTCCAGTGTATTCTGTGCTAAACTCAATTTGTGTTTTTTCTAGTTCCTTCAGCTTATTTTGTAATTCCTCTAATGTTTTATTCCTTATTTTTCTCTCATGTGAAGATATCGCTATAATTTTCCCTCCAAAGAGAGCTTTCATACTATCCCATAGAATGGGAGGTGAAACCTCTCCATTATCACTGAATTCTAAGTAAAGACCAATTTCTTTTTTAATTTGTTCCTTAAAATAGGAATCATTGAGTAGACTTGAATTTAGTTTCCAAATAGTATTCATTGGTTGTAGGTAAAAATCAACAGATAAATACATAGGTGCATAGTCACTTACATCTATTGTCCCAATTCCACAGGTGTTTATTTTGTCTTTATCTTTTCCAAATGTTATGAAATAGTCTATTCTTGTATATACGGAATGGGGGGCAGAATAATGAGTGTAATCCCTTTTATCAGGGAAAAGATCCCTCCCTATATCAGTTAGACCAACACCCTCAAAAAGAGTGTTAACTTTCTCATGTAAAAACTTTGTTTCTTAAGTTTTTCTATTGGAAGAGTCTAACTTTGGTTGTAATTGTAAATTTAAGTCTCCCCCACATATCAAGAGACCTTCTGTTTCCGTTACCATAATATTAGTAATTTTCTGGAAGAAACTAATGTCACTTCCTGGGGGTGCGTATATAGTCATAGTCATAGTTTATTGATCCTGGGGGAAATTGGTTTTCGTTACAGTTCCTCCATAAATAATTAAATAATAATAAAACCATAAATAATTAAATAATAGTATGTAAATTATGCCAGGAAATAAGTCCAGGACCGGCCTATTGGCTCAGACTGTCTGACCCTCCAAGGGAGGAGTTGTAAAGTTTGATGGCCACAGGCAGGAATGACTTCCTATGACGCTCTGTGTTGCATCTCGGTGGAATGAGTCTCTAGCTGAATGCACTCCTGTGCCCACCCAGTCCATTATGTAGTGGATGGGAGACATTGTCCAAGATGGCATGCAACTTGGACAGCATCCTCTTTTCACACACCACCGTCAGAGAGTCGAGTTCCATCCCCACAACATCACTTGCCTTACGAATGAGTTTGTTGATTCTGTTGGTGTCTGCTACCCTCAGCCTGCTGCCCTAGCACACAACAGCAAACATGATCGCACTGACCACAACAGACTCATAGAACATCCTCAGCATCGTCCGGCAGATGTTAAAGGACCTCAGTCTCCTCAGGAAATAGGGACGGCTCTGACCCTTCTTGTAGACAGCCTCAGTGTTCTTTGACCAGTCCAGTTTATTGTCAATTCGTATCCCCAGGTATTTGTAATCCTCCACCATGTCCACACTGACCCCCTGGATGGAAACATATGGAAACAGGGGTTACCGATACCTTAGCTCTCCTCAGGTCTACCACCAGCTCCTTAGTCTTTTTCACATTAAGCTGCTCACACCATGTGACAAAGTTTCCTACTGTAGCTCTGTACTCAGCCTCATCTCCCTTGCTGATGCATCCGACTATGGCAGAGTCATCCGAAAACTTCTGAAGATGACAAGACTCTGTGCAGTAGTTGAAGTCCGAGGTGTAAATGCTGAAGAGAAAGGGAGACAAGACAGTCCCCTGTGGAGCCCCAGCGCTGCTGATCACTCTGTCGGACACACAGTGTTGCAAGCACACGTACTGTGGTCTGCCAGTCAGGTAATCAAGAATCCATGACACCAGGGAAGCATCCACCTGCATCGTTGTCAGCTTCTTCCCCAGCAGAGCAGGGCGGATGGTATTGAACGCACTGGAGAAGTCAAAAAACATGACCCTCACAGTGCTCGCTGGCTTGTCCAGATGGGCGTAGACATGGTTCAGCAGGTAGATGATGGCATCCTCAACTCCTAGTCGGGGCTGGTAGGTGAACTGGAGGGGATCTAAGCGTAGCCTGACCATAGGCTGGAGCAGCTCCAGAACAAGTCAATAAAGTAGTCAATAAAGTAACTGGATTTCCGTCTATATTCCCCCTTACCAGAATATATCTGCCCTCCTTATCTCCCATTTTGAATACTTTTTCAAAATTTAACTTGCTTGAGTTGAGAATAGCAACTCTTCTTCTATGTCCTGATTTGTATGAGGAGAAAAACAAATTAGAGAAGCCCATTCTTTTTAATTTTCCATGCTCATTATCACTTAAGTGAGTTTTCTGTAAATATACTACATGGGCTTTTTCTTTTTTCATTTTTGATAGAATTTTTCTTCATTTGATTGGATTTAATAGCCCATTGACATTAAAAGAAATTAATTTTACTTTGTCCTTAGCCATGTGTATTTACCTGTTAGTGTATCATTGAAATTTTCAGAATATAACTTAATCGACCTACTCCCTGAACAAATAAGAACCATAAAAGTGAATAATTTTAAAAAAGCTAACGAAGGTGTGAATCCAAGGCTGGGGTCTCTAGATGACCCTGGGTTGAGCTAGAGGAAACGTCTAGCCATGGGGGATAGCCCCTCCTACCTGTGAGTTGAAGGCCTCCGCTGCAGTACCTATAAAAGTGAGTGAAAAAATCTATGTCCATTACACAGAAATGATTTTCCCTTTGTATTCCTCCCATATATATATTCTCACATAGGTGGGGAAAAAGGAGTGAATGAACGAATAAAAAAAATTGAGTAATATAAAATCTACATTATAATATGCATTTCTTGAGATAGGTATATCACCGTCTATTTTTGCTTCTGTTTAGTTTATCAGCACTTTTAAAGTTAGCCAAACCTTATGGCTCTTCTGGAGGAAGTGAGGGCTGTCTTCAGAGAACTCACAGTCTCTTTCTTATATCCTTCTCTCGTCCTCCTCACGTCCTCTGCTTTCTCGGTTCTCTTACTACTTCCCAAGCAGATCCGGATAACTGCTCAGCCAGACTTTTGCTTGGTTTGACCACGCTAATGGGCAGTCCTCTGTTGTTCATGTCTGTAGTTGCGTCTTCCACCATCTGATATTGCTGTATCTCTCCTTTGTAAAATACTCTCAGTTTAGCAGGGTATGGGGTTTGGAATTTAATCTTTTCTTGCTTTAATATTAGTTTCACTTCGGAATATTCATTCTGTTTCTGTAGGACCGTCAGGGGTAATCATGATCGAAGTATATTAACTTCCCGTTCTAAAAAACCTTCTTGTTACCCCAGGCTCTTCATAGAATCTCCACCTTGCTCTTGAATCAAAGGAATTTAAGTACTATTGTGTGCGGCTTACTTTCTCTGACTCTGAGAGGCCTCGGGACGAGCGTACAATGTGCCCTCTCAATTTCAATCTCCATAGTCGGGGGAATCTCCAGCGCTTCCCGCAGCAACTTTTCCGTCATTGACAATCCCTCTGCTCCTTCGGGAACATTATAAATCCCGATATTTTTCCGTCGTGATCTTTCCTCCTGGTCAAGCAATTTACTTTCCTGTTGATTTAATATTTTTATCGTCTTACTTAGTATCCATTTCACATTTTGCACGTGATCTTCCACCTTCTCAACTCGTGTCTCTGCCACCGCTATTTTCTGATTGACGTCGGTGAGCTCTGACTTGATATCATTGAGTTGCTGTTTTATATCTTTTTGGACTTCCCTTATCTCTTCCAAAATCCTTATCATATTTGCTGCTTTGCCTGAACGAGGCCCAGCGTCAGCTTCACCGCCAGGCGCACGTGTAGGATAGTCGCGTGTTGCACCTCTCTCTTCCATAGGCTCTACAGTGATGCTTTTTTTTATCTCCATTCTTTTTCCCCATTCTTCACCCCCTTAACAATTCAGATATTTTCGGAAGATCTTATACTTGATGGATTAACGGAGCAAAATATGCGTTTTTCCGGAGGAGCTGTTGATTTAAGCTGCCATTATGGACGATGACGTCACTGGAACCCCTAAGAATTTCTTTTTACCTTGAATATGATTTTTTTGCCAAAAGAAAGTTTCTTATGGGAGGAAGAAATCACATTGTAGAACTGTTTAGTTTAGATAGAAACATTCAATAGATTGGGCAGCATCTGTGGAGAGAAAAATAAAATAATATTCAAAGTCAATGACCTTTCATCAGAATTAGTTCTGAATTGTTACTGAAATGAAGCACTATTCTGAAAGTGACCCATTTTCATGAATGCACACCTAGCAGGAATTTGACGGCAGCAAGACAATGCCAATGTATTTCCAAATCAATTCTGCCTACAATAAAGTTACTATTATCATGACTTGTGGAAATGAAACACCAGTGCTGCCCTAGATTGAAAGCCTGCTTATAATAACTTAATGTATATTTGCATTCTGTGTCAGTTGAGAACCTTGATGGTAATTAAATGTTGGCCTGCCCAGAAACATATGTATCCTGTAAATATTTAATTTATGTGATGTGAGCAGTCTAATGAGGAATGGTCCTTAAAGCTGCCAGAGCCAGCTGTTCCAAAAGACTTAGTATTTTCAGAATTCTATGGCAGCAGGAGTGCCTCAACCTGCAAATATTTTCTTATCCAGTACTGATTTATCAATGCCACATGTCCATACACCCATTTTGCAAGTAATTATAAGAAGAGATCTGAAGCAGCCACCAGTTTTGCAGATGTGACTACCTGAGTTGCTTGTAAGAACTGCTTCAATGTTTTGAATGTATTTGCTATTATTCTTCCAAGCTCCCATTGGGAAGTTCACTTTAAGAAGTTGGTAAATTCTTCTGCTAAATGGCCTGGAATCTAATCTCATTTTCATTCTCCTTCCCTGCTTCCTCCCATTGGTGTTCATTGAATGATCGATATCAGCAAAGGTGGCAGCCTGAAAATTGAAGCAGTGTCAGTACAAAGATCTTGCCTTGATAAAGTGATAGTGTTGTGTCCACTTCACCTCAACCCTGGTTTTAAAAAAGCACTGTACATACTAAACCAACCTTGCGTTCTAAAATAGGCAAGATGTCAATTCACCTTGATGTGAACTGCCTGAAGCAACTAGTTCAGTGTACTTAAATAGGTGCTCCCAAGCTAATTAGCGTAGAATTATACTACAATGCAAATGGAAGAATGAACCAAAATTATCTGTGCCTGAATCAGTTACAGATATTATAACCATACTAAATTGAATTAGTGTTAATATTCGGGCAACAATCATTATAATAAAAATGTCTATTGATATTACAAAAGCTATTTAATTAGCGTTTCAGTTTAACGTAAGCAGTTAATTAAAATTTGCTTGCCAATACACATTAAATTAACTATTTGATTTACAAATAGCCTTTTGATTGGTATTCAATTTACAATTGTGGTTGTTACATATATAATTTATGATTAACAAAGACATAAGCAATTGGCTACGTTGTTAGAATTGTATCTAACAATCTTGCATGTTGGCCTGGAGTTGTTAGCTAAGAATGTATTAATCCTGGTAGAAATGGTTTCTTTGTTTCTGTCCATCAGCTGTGACTGGTTAGTACATGATTCACTCATTTACTAGTACAACACAGAAACAGGCCCTTCAGCCCACGATGTTCAACTGAACTAATTAAACTATTAATTAAAAGCCAATTAAACTAGTCCTTTCTGCATGTCCATATTCCTTCTATTCTCTCTATATTCATATGCCTACCAACCTAAGAGCCTCGTAGATGTCTCTATTATATTTGCCTCCACTACCACCGCAGCAATGCAATCCAGGCACCCCCTACTCTCTCTGTTAAAAAGCACATTATTGCTTGTTCCTTCTGGAGATTGCCTTTATGGCTCTATCAATTGACTGCTGAAGATTTATAGGTTAAGATTTGTTTATTCATTAGATCTCTTCATGGTTTAGCTGCTGATCTAATTTGTTTGTAATCCATTCCCAGATACGGGTATTGCTGACATTTGTTTTCCATCTTTAGGTAAGAGTGAAAGCTCTTCCAGTGTCCTGATTCACAAAACAGCTGTACCAACTTACACAATATAAATACAATTCATATCATAAGACAGAAGTTGGAAGGAGTCATCAACATGAAGCAGCAGTGCTTATAGCTGAATAGTGGTGAGTTTGAGAAAATTCAGCTCCAGAGCCACAGAAGGGTTAGACTGATCTTAGACAGGTTAAAAGGTTGGCACAACATTGTGGACTGAAGGGCCTACACTGGACTATCCTAACTCCCAGCAGCTAGGCCTGAACATGAATTAAGAACTGAATTTCAGGACTTGAGTAAGAATAACTGAGTGTTGCATCTAGACTTAATTTCTGACATCCTAAGGACCTTTCCAGAATATTACATACAGCTTTTAGTCTCCTTACTTAAGAAAGGATGTGCTTGTCATAGAGGGATTACAGCGATGATTCACTGATTTGGTTTCAGCAATGCCAGCTTGTTATTTGAGCAGAGATTAAGTAGACTCAAGAGAATAGAAAAAATGAGAGGAGGACTCATTGAAAGAAAAAAATGTTGAAGAAGAATGTTTTCCTATATTGAAAAATCAAGGGGCACAGCAGTAGGAGTATGATGAGGAAAAATATCTTCACTCAGGGGATGGTGAACCTTTGGACTTTTCTTGTCATAGCCACGGATTCAGCAGCACTGCAGATATGGCAATTGCACTTGCACATGTTGGCTCATTATTACTTCATTGTGATAGTATTTAACTCCATTCATTCCGTTGTAGGTTTTGCCGATACTTCATGTGACAAGAATACACATAGATTACGATGTAGCTGTCCTGTGCTGGCACCAGTGGAATCAGCAGTTAGTCTGCCATCTGTCTTCAGGAGAGAGAGAGATAAGGAAAACAATGGAGCAGCACTTGGAGATGATAATGAAGGGGAAGGAGAGCTGTCAAGATCGGCTCCCCCTTTGAACCCTGAACTGTTTGAAGTGATGGACAGGCGATACCCCAGCAGGGGGATAAAAAGGGACAGGTTCGCTAAGGCAACACACACAACACCCCGAGGTAACGAGACCCTGGAAGTGGTGCGCCTCTCACAAGTCGGTGGGAAGTTTTGGACGGCAAGTCGCGGGACAAGCCATAGACGCTCAGGGTGGAAAGGCACGATCGGCGGGAACCTGGTGTGTGTTCACCCTTGCCTGGGTGCCGGGCTCACCGCAGGGAAACGATCGCATCTGGAAATGGAGGGGTCACGGTCGGTGACCTCAGATGACATCACAAAGGGCTCGCCCGAAAGCTGACTGCAAAGGTCTGTGTGGAAGCTGTGTTGAATATTCATTCGTTTTGCTCTCTCTCTCCTTTCCCCCACTGTCCATCGCCACGGCAGCGATTACTGCGAACTGAACTGAACTAAATTGAACTGAACTTTGCGTCACTTTGAAACTGGTCATTTACCCCTAGACAATGATAGAGCTTGATTGATCCTGTTATCTTAATTCTGTGTACATGTATGTTTATCATTGCTGAACTGTTGCATTCATTATCCTTTTGATTAGAGTACTGTGTTGCTCGTTTCTTTAATAAAACTTTCTTAGTTCTAGTAATCCAGACTCCAACTGAGTGATCCATTTCTGCTGGTTTGGCAACCCAGTTACGGAGTACGTAACATTCAACATAGCTAAGCTTTGTTATCTGCATTCCGCCTTGCCTGAGAAATCAGACTGTCAAATCAGCTGACTCTGAAGACTAGCGGTATTCGTTTTATTCTTAGTTGTTCTTTTCAGCCACAGTGTAGGCTTTGTTTTCCATTTGAGTATTTTAGTCAATGGCCCTGTTTGGCCTAGGGTTTATTGTTTTCTTTTTCCCTTTAACATTGTTCACATTAAAGTCTGTGAAATATCAATCCACGTCAGTGTCTCTCACTCCACATGGGCCATGTCTGAACTTGGTGACATTTCTATCCTAAAGGCCAAGGGGACCTTTAGCATTGTGTTCATTCTAAAAGGAATTAAAGGGAGTGGCAATAATGTTAGAGAAAGGCACTGAGGTAGAAGAACAGGTAAGGTCTAAATGAATAGTGAAGCAGGCACATAGTTCAAAGTAAAATTTATTATCAGAGTACATGTCACCACATACAACCTCGAGATTCTTTTCCTCAGGCATAGTTAGCAAATCTATAGAACAGTACACTGAACAGGATTAATGACAATACACTGTGCAGATGCAGATATAAATTAATAGCAAAGCATGAAATAGTAAGATAAAGAGACCATAAAGTGAGACCATCAGTTGTGGGAACACTAGAAGTAGAATGGGTGTAGTTATTGCCTTTTGTTTAAGAGCCTATGGTGGAGGGTAGTAGCTGTTGTTGAAGCTGCTGGTGCGAACAAGATACGTAGCCCTGCCAATTTTTAAATTTATGTTGTTATGACTTCACGACAGCCAGTTAAATTATTTTAAAATAGACTTTGTTGTGGCATAGCTATTTTCTGCAGGAGATATTTTACACTCCTCTGGTTTCTGTCTTTTTTGGGTGTATGCTGAGCACACAACAATGGAACTACCTTCTGATTTATGCCTAATCTATTTGCCAGACAATGTGCCCATAATTTCTTACTTTCTGTGGTCGATTAAATCAATTCACCAAGGACTATGGATGAAACCAAGGATCATATAACTTCATTCTTGGATTAGTATCCAAAGGAAATCAAAAGAAGCTGCAGTTGTTAAAAAATCTGAAATAAAAGCAGAAAATATGGGAAGCGTTCAGCAGAATAGGCAATATCTGTAGTCAGTGAAATAGAGTTGATGATTCAGATCAAAGTTCAAAGTAAATTTTATTATCAGAGTACATATAGTGTTTGTCACCAAATAAAATCCTGTGATTCTTTTCCCTGCAGGCATGTTCAGCAAATCTATAGAATCGTAACTGTAAACAGGATCAATGAAAGATCAAGTACAGCATAGAAGACAACACATTTTACAAATACATACATAAATAAATAGCAATAAATAATGAGAGCATGAAATACCAAGAGTAAGAGTCCTTAATTGAGATAGTTTGTTGTGGACGCATCTCAGTAGATGAGTGTGGTCATCCTCTTCTGTTCAAGAGCCTGATGGTTGAAGGGTAGTAACTGTTCTTGAAACTGGTGGCGTGAGTCCAAAGACACGATAAAATACACTTTGTCAGAACAGATGGAAGTTTTTGTCCTCAAATGTCAGATGATGGATTTAACTTCATGTAATTGGGCCAATTATAATAATCTAGCAAAATATAGAATTACAGCATATTATAAAAAGGTATAATTTATTAACGTTCATCAGGAAAGAAAAGCCTCAGTTTTCACCTTGGCTGGCCTAAATGTGATTGTAGCCATGTCAGTGTGGGATGAATCTCAAATGCCATTTGTTTTGGGGATTTTTTGAAATGAAGTAATGCCACAAGTAATCAAGGCCTCATTAATATGCCCATCTTGTGAATGGAGAAGAAATATGAATGCATGTATTAGCTGAGCTATCCAGAAGGGTTTTACATCTTCAACTAC
This sequence comes from Mobula hypostoma, assembly GCF_963921235.1. Classification (NCBI taxonomy): domain Eukaryota; kingdom Metazoa; phylum Chordata; class Chondrichthyes; order Myliobatiformes; family Myliobatidae; genus Mobula; species Mobula hypostoma. The sequence goes on from NC_086104.1 coordinate 34,203,866, forward strand.
GATGTAGAGTTCTTAAGACTATCTCTGTAAAATCATTCAAATTCACTGGAAAGATATGCTAACCGATGCCAAAGCTCTCCGCCCAAACTAGGGAACTCCATTTTGAGCTCTAACACACAAAGATAGTACCAAATTTACAGAGGGACAAATTCAAGGTTGTGCTAAAAGCCAACTAGAAAAATCATCAACATATCCTCTAACTCTCAGGCATCCCTGGCCACAATAGCTCAAAATGAAGGAGAAGCACATGGCATGTTATTAAAATCCGAAAGTCTGTGCAGTGGGAGCACACAGAAATCATGTATAATCAGCAGAAAGAGCACACCTCCTCACAAACCAATGGTCCGCCCATCCTATCTGCACTTCCAACCCATTTGTGAAGACTCTGCAATTCCTCATTGGCCAGTTCAGTCACTTCAGAACCCACAAACTGGAATGGAAGCCAGTAATCCTCAATCCTAAACAACTGCCGAATGTATAAATTAGAATGTGGTAGAGTCTTCTATATGTTTCCATTTCAGATTCTAAAATGATTTCTGCACATATTATCACATAAGACCATAAGACATAGGAGCAGAATTAGGCCATTCAGCCCATCAAGTCTGCTCCGCCAATCCATCATGGCCGATCCCAGATCCTGCTCAACCCCATAAATTGCCTTCTCGCCATATCCTTTGATTCCCTGACCGATCAGGAAACAATCAACTTCCACCTTAAATATACCCACGGATATAAATGTGTAGAGTCAGAAAGAGGTACAGCATTGAAACTGGCCCTCCAACCACTGAGTCTGTGCTGACCATTAACCACTAATTTTCGGCTATCCCAATTGCTGTTTCCCCTATACCGTCATCAAATTCTCCCAGATTTTACCATTCATTTTCACACTAGGAGCAATTTACAGTGGCCAACTAACCAACCAAAATGTACATCTTTGGCATGTGGAAAGCAGATCAGGATCAGGTTTATTATCACAGACATGTGATGTGAAATTTGTTAACTTAGCAGCAGCAGCAGTTCAATGCAATACATAATCTAGCAGAGAGAAGAAAATAATAAACAAAATTGAAAAATATAGTAACAAATACACAAGTAAATCAATTACCTATATTGAATAGATTTACAAAATGTGCAAAAACAGAAATACTGTATATTAAAAAAAAGTGAAGTAGTGTCCAAAGATTCAATGTCCATTTAGGAATCAGATGGCAGAGGGGAAGAAGCTGTTCCTGAATTGCTGAGAGTGTGCTTCAGGCTTCTGTACCTCCTACCTGATGGTAACAGTGAGAAAAGGGCATGTCCTGGATGCTGGAGGTCCTTAATAATGGACACTGTCTTTTTGAGACACCACTCCCTGAAGATGTCCTGGGTACTTTGTAGGCTAGTGCCCAAGATGGAGCTGACTAGATTTACAACCTTCTGCAGCTTCTTTCAGTCCTGTGCAGTAGCCCCTCCATACCAGACAGTGATGCAGCCTGTCAGATTGCTCTCCATGGCACAACTATAGAAGTTTTTGAGTGTACTTGTTGACATGCCAAATCTCGTCAAACTCCTAATAAAGAAAAACTGTTGTCTTGCCTTCTTTATAACTACATCGATATGTTGGGACCAGATTAGATCCTCAGAGATCTTGACACCCAGGAACTTGAAGCTGCTCACCTTCTCCACTTGTGATCCCTCTATGAGGATTGGTATGTGCTCCTTTGTCTTACTCTTCCTGAGGTCCATAATCAGCTCTTTCGTCTTACTGACGTTGAGTGTCAGGTTGTTGCTGCAGCACCACTCCAGTAGTTGGCATATCTCACTCCTGTACGCCCTCTCATCACTACCTGAAATTCTACCAACAATGGTTGTAACGTCAGCAAATTTATGGATGGTATTTGAGCTGTGCCTAGCCACACAGTCATGTGTATACAGAGAGTAGAGCAGTGGGCTCAGCACACACCCCTGAGGTGCACCAGGGTTGATCGTCATTGAGGAGAATATGTTATTACCAATCCATACAGATTGTAGTCTTCCGGTTAGGAAGTCGAGGATCCAATTGCAGAGGGAGGTACAGAGGCCCAGGTTCTGCAACTTCTCAATCAGGATTGTGGAAATGATGGTATTAAATGCTGAGCTATAGTCAATGAGCTGCATCCTGATGTAGGTGTTTGTGTTGTCCAGGAAGTCTAAAGACGTGTGGAGAACCATTGAGATTGCGTCTGCCATTAACCTATCGTGGCGATAGGCAAATTTTAATGGGTCCAGGTCCTTGCTGAGGATGGAGTTCAGTCTAGTCATAACCAACCTCTCAAAGCATTTCATCATTGTTGATGTGAGTGGTACTGGGTGATAGGCATTAAGGCAGCCCACATTATTCTTCTTAGGCACTGGTGTAATTGTTGCCTTCTTAAGCAAGTGGGAACTTCCGCCCATAGCAGTGAGAGGTTGAAAATGTCCTTGAATACTCCCTCTAGTTGGTTGGCACATGTTTTCAGAGCATTCCCAGGTACTCCAACAGGACCTTCCACCTTGCAAGGGTTCACTCTCCTTAAAGACAGCCTAACATTGGCCTCTGAGACAGAGATCACAGGGTAATCAGGTGCAGCAGAGATCTTCACAGCTGTAGTTGTGTTCTCCCTTTCAAAGCGTGCATAGAAGGCTTTGAGTTCATCTTGTTCTGGAGCTGCTCCGGCCTATGGTCAGGCCACACTTAGATCCCCTCCAGTTCGCCTACCAGCCCCGACTAGGAGTTGAGGATGCCATCGTCTACCTGCTGAACTGTGTCTACGCCCACCTGGACAAGCCAGCGAGCACTGTGAGGGTCATGTTTTTTGACTTCTCCAGTGCGTTCAACACCATCCGCCCTGCTCTGCTGAGGGAGAAGCTGACAGCGATGCAGGTGGATGCTTCCCTGGTATCATGGATTCTTGACTACCTGACTGGCAGACCACAGTACGTGTGCTTGCAACACTGTGTGTCCGACAGAGTGATCAGCAGCACAGGGGCTCCACAGGGGACTGTCTTGTCTCCCTTTCTCTTCAGCATTTACACCTCGGACTTCAACTACTGCACAGAGTCTTGTCATCTTCAGAAGTTTTCGGATGACTCTGCCATAGTCGGATGCATCAGCAAGGGAGATGAGGCTGAGTACAGGGCTACGGTAGGAAACTTCGTCACATGCTGTGAGTAGAATTATCTGCAGCTTAATGTGAAAAAGACTAAGGAGCTGGTGGTAGACCTGAGGAGAGCTAAGGTACCGGTGACCCCTGTTTCCATCCAGGGGGTCAGTGTGGACATGGTGGAGGATTACAAATACCTGGGGATACGAATTGCAATAAACTGGACTGGTCAAAGAACACTGAGGCTGTCTACAAGAAGGGTCTGAGCCGTCTCTATTTCCTGAGGAGACTAAGGTCCTTTAACATCTGCCAGACGATGCTGAGGATGTTCTACGAGTCTGTGGTGGCCAGTGTTATCATGTTTGCTGTTGTGTGCTGGGGCAGCAGGCTGAGGGTAGCAGACACCAACAGAATCAACAAACTCATCCGCAAGGCCAGTGATGTTGTGGGGATGGAACTGGACTTTCTGATGGTGGTGTCTGAAAAGAGGATGCTGTCTAAGTGGCATGCCATCTTGGACAATGTCTCCCATCCACTACATAATGTACTGGGTGGGCACAGGAGTACATTCAGCCAGAGACTCATTCCACCGAGATGTAGCACAGAGCGTCATAGGAAGTCATTCCTGCCTGTGGCCATCAAACTTTACAACTCCTCCCTTGGAGGGTCAGACACCCTGAGCCAATAGGCTGATCCTGGACTTACTTCATAATTTACTGGCATAATTTACATATTACTATTTAACTATTTATGGTTCTACTACTATTTATTATTTATGGTGAAACTGTAACGAAAACCAATCTGCCCCGGGATCAATAAAGTATGACTATGACTATGACAATGACTATGTAGTGAAACATCGTTGCCATTCATTCTATTGGGTATCGCTTTGTAGGAAGCAATGGAGGAAACCCATGCAGTCACAGGAAAAATGTGCAAAAGCCTCACAGACAGGACTCAAGGTCAGAATTGAATCCAGGGACCTGGAGGTGTGAGATACGGCCAGTCTTGTGTCTTATTTTTACCCCTTCTGCCAATGCAACATCTCTATTGTTCTCATCTTATACTGGGCAAATACCGTTTTAGCTTCAACTGAATTCCCTGTACTTCCTGTAGACCTGATTTCCAAATATTCTTGATTTCTAATTCCATCTGCTTCCAACCATGTTTACTGTGAGCAAGAGAAAACCTGCAGATGCTGGAAATCCAAGCGATACACACAAAATGCAGGAGGAATTCAACAAGCCAGGCAGCACCTGTGGAAAACAGTAAACAGTTGACATTTTGGGCAGAGACACTTCATCAGGACTGGAGAAAAAAGATGAGAAGTCAGAGTAAAGGGTGGGGGGTGGAAGGTAGAAGTACAAGGTAGTAGGTACATTGAATTTGTGCCTCGTAAACACAAAATAATCTGCAGATGCTGGGGTCAAAGCAGATTGGGGGACCGCTTCGTCGAGCACCTCCGCTCTGTCTGCCAAAACAGACAGGATCTCCCAGTAGCCACCCACTTCAACTCTGCTTCCCACTCCCATTCAGATATGTCCATACATGGCCTCCTCTATTGCCATGATAAGGCTAAACTCAGGTTGGAGGAGCAACACCTCATATACCGTCTAGGTAGTCTCCAGCCCCTTGGTATGAACATAGAATTCTCTAACTTCCAGTAATTCCCTCCCCCTCCCTTCCCCTATCCCTATGTCACTCTGCCCCCTCCCCCAGCTGCCTACCACCTCCCTCTTGGTTCCGCCTCCCTCTACTACCCATTGTGTTTTCCCGTATCCTTTCTTCACCTTTCCTGCCTATCACCTCCCTGCCTCCCTTCCCCACCTCTTTATCTTTCCCCTTAATGGTTCTTCACCTGGAACCTACCAGCCTTCTCCTTCCCACCCTCCCCCCACCTTCTTTATAGGGCCTCTGCCCCTTCCCCCTACAGTCCTGACGAAGGGTTCCGGCCCAAAACCTCGACCGATCTTTTCCACGGATACTGCCCGACCTGCTGAGTTCCTCCAGCATGTTGTGAGTGTTGAATTTGTGCCTGCAGTTTATTCACTTTGGTTTGTACGTTCATATAATTATTTCTTTGGGTCATTGGAGCTTATTTGACCCCTGATCTCAACAGATATGTCTGTGACTCATGGTGCACATTTCTGCAGTATCTCTACCAGTTGTCTTAGAGAAGCCAGTTTTGGGTGGCCACGACATACTTCCTAAGAAGAGGATGAATCTTGCTGGTAGTAATTCATCTCACAACTGTTTTAAATGCCAACAATGTGGATTTCATCATCTGTGTTTTAACTTGAATGAAGAGGTAAAGAAAACTTCTCAAATATAAAGAGGAATTACACAATTCTATTTGGTAAGATGTTTCTGACTGAACCAAATAAATAGAAGCCGTGGTGTTTAAGAAAGATATTGTTGAACATTGAAGCCCATTGTTCATAATTGGAGAAATGATGGAACGATGCCAACATAAAGAGTGGGTGACATAATACACATGAGGACAAGATGCAATGTGACAAACAGAAAGATCTGTATATACATGCAATGCCAAACCTCAGCACTGTAACATTAACGATAGTTCAGTAAGATTGAAATAAATATTGGATTTATAATCCAGTGTTTTTTAGTTTGTCATAATACAATTAGAAGCATGTTGTGTATTGCTTCAAATGTTTTTTATTTACCAAGCTGCTGTAGTGTGCTTCATATGTTCATTTGAAGAGCATTATTGGTGATTTCCTGTGATATGATCATCTCTCTCTCTCTCTCTCTCTCTCTCTCTCTCTCTCTCTCTCTCTATCTCTCTCTCTCTCCCTCCCTCCCTCCCTCCCCTCTTTTTTGCAGTATGTTACAAGTCACTTTGCGAGAAATTGTTTGAATAACCTAGGCCGTTCTATGAACTTAGCCCAGATGTTAGAACAGTTGCATTGCATGGATGGAATGCTTTAGCTGACCAGTAAAGACTACTTTAATTTTTTTATGCTGAAATAACAGGGATGTAAAATTCTATTATATTGTTAACAAATTCTTATGTAAGAGAATACAATTGTGTGCTTAAATAAAATAAATGTCATGCCATCTCACATGTGATGAGAGCATTTAAAGATTCAAAGACTCAAAGTTCATTTTTCATCAAAGCATGTATGCAGTATACCATCCTGAGGTATGTCTTCCCACAGACAGCCATGAAACAAAGAAACACCGTGGAACCTGTACAAAAACAACATCAAACAGCCAGCATGCAAAAAATGAACAAATCACGCAAACAGCAAATAATGAGTGAAAAACACAGAATATAAAACATCAAACCACAACGTAATTGAAACAGTCTAGGGGTATTTAGTTCAGTTCAGTTCAATTTAGTGCTATAGCAAAGCCAGTCCACCATGATCAAAATCACACAAAATAGCAATTAAAAAAAGGAGCAACCACAAACCAGAAAGACATCATAACCTGAACTACAGAGTCCAATCCACAAACTGCATCAATTAAACTTTGCCCAAGACTCAAGACTCCAGCGCCATTGAGTGCGAGGGAGAGAACGGTCAAACGTAGGCAGATGGCTCTGAACACCCACTCACCATCCATTCTCATCCTCACTGATTTCAATCTTGCTCGATGTTTTAATTGGCAAGATTGGCAAGAAATGGAGTTGATCGTGGGCTCGTGCCTTGTCTCCAGCTTCTTGGCCTCCAGGCCACACACTCAACTCGTAACCTTGGAGAAAGTAAAGTGCCAGACAGCACACGCAGCCTGAAATCACACCAGCATACTGTAAATCACAGGTTCCAATGGTAACAGAATCATATTTAAAGGGATCAGGGGGTATGGGGAGAAGGCAGGTATAGGGTTCTAAGTTGGATGATCAGCCATGATCGTAATGAATGGCGGTGCAGGCTTGAAGGACCGAAAGGCCTACTCCTGCACCTATTTTCTGTTTCTATGTTTCTATATTTGAAAGAAGAAGATGAGGTAAAGGAAGTAAAAGAAGTAGTTTTGTGAACTGACTGAAGACATTGCCTTTGATTGCATTGTTTGCTGGTGCCATCTTCTTCAGGTCAAAATGATAGGTAAGCAGATATCATTGGTCCCCTTTGCTAAGGTGCCACTGTCCTCTCTCCCTTAAAATACTATCATACTCTCCTACAGAAACATTCGACACATCCTCCTGAGCAAATCAGAATCAGATTTACCTTCACTGGTATAAATCATGGCAATAGCCCGTGGATTAATCAAGAGGTTCATTATCGGCTGAGGACGAGATCTGTGGCATTTAAATCCGGTGAATTAGGTCTGTACAGGAATACCAGATATGACTTGCAGGGGATATTTCTGAGAGAGGCTGGAGGCTATGTTGGATGCACCTCAACTCTGGCGGGGTTTGCAGGCCATTACTTCATACAAAGCAAAGCCCAATATCAGGAATAGCAGTGACACTTCACTACCAGATGAGCTCAACGCCTTTTACGATCACTTTGAAAGAGAAAATAAAACTACAATAACCCTGTGATCTCTGTCAGAACATCTTTCAAGAGGGTAAACTCTCGCAATGCATCAGGCCCAGATAGAATACCTGGAAAGGCTCTGAAAACTTGTGCCAACCATCTGGTGTGGGTATTCAAAGATATTTTCAATCTCTCATTTCTACGATCAGAAGTTTCCAGCTGCTTCGAAAGGGCAACAATTATACCAGTACCCAAGAAGAGTAGTGTGAGCTGTCTCAATGACTATTGTTCAGTAGGGTTGAAATGCTTTGTGCGGTTGGTCATGGCTAGAATCAGCTCCTGTCTCAGGAAGGACCTGGACCCACTGCACTTTGCCTATCTCCACAAAAGGTCTACAGCAAATGCAATGTCAATGGCTCGCCACATGGCCTTGGATCACTTGGACAATATAAATAACCCTGTCTGGATGCTTTTATTAACTACATCTCAGAGTTTAGTACCATCATCCCTACAGTTCTGATCAAAAAGCTGCAGAATTTGGGCCTTAGTACCTCCCTCTGCAACAGGATCCTTGACTTCTTAACCAGAGGACCTCAATGGAAATAACATCTCTACCTCACTGACAATCAACACTGGTGCACCACAGGGATGTGTTCTTAGCCCTCTGCTCTACTCTCTCTACACCCTTGACTGTGGCTAGGCATAGCTCAATTGCCATTTATAAATTTGCTGATGATACAGACATTGTTGGCAGAACCTCAGATGGTGATGAGAGAGGATACAGGAGTGAGATGTATCACCTAGTTGAGTGGTATCATAGCAACAATCTTGCACTCATCGTCACTAAGACCAAAGAACTGATTGTGGACTTCAGGAAGGGTAAGATGAGAGAACACAAATCAATCATCATAGAGGGATCAGAAGTGGAGAGAGTGATAATGTCAAGTTCCTGAGCGTCAACGTCTCTGAGTACCTAACCTGGTCACATAATATTGATGCAGTTGTAAATAAGGCAAGACATTGGCTCTACGTACTTCATTAGGAGTTTGACGAGATTTGGTCTGTCACCTAAAACACTCGAAAACTTCTACAGATGTACCGTGGAGAGGATCTTGACTGGCTGCATGACCATCTGGTACTGGTATGGGGGGGGGCGGGGGTGTGGCTACTGCACAGGATCAAAGTAAGTTGCAGAAAGTAGCTAAATTTAGTCAGTTCCATCATGGGTACTCACCTCTGTGGTATACAAGACGTTTCCAAGGAGTGGTGCCTCAAGAAGGTGGTGACCATCATTAAGTACTCCCACCACCCAGGACATGCCCTCAGGACACAACCCAGGACATGCCCTCTTCTCATTGTTACCATCAGGAAGGAGGGACAAGAGCCTGAAGGCACACACTCAGCAATTCAGGAGCAGCGTTTTCCCTCTGTCATCTGATTTCTAAATGGACATTGAACTCGTGAACACTACCTCAAAACTTTTTTTTAATTCCTGTTTTTGCACTACTTATTTTAACTTAAAAATTAGGATACATATATATAATTACCGTGATTAGGCAATGTATTCAATGTATATTTATCAAGCATTGCATTGTATTGCTTCCTCAAAGTTAACATATTAAACCTGATTCTGGAACAGGCTGCCAGGTGTAGTAGGTGGAAGCAAACAATCAAGGTGATGAAGGCATTGAGACAGGCATGAGAACATGCAGGCAGATGGGATTAGTTTAATTTAATCATGGTTGGTGCAGATATCATTGGCTGAAAGACCTGTTCTTGTGCAGTACTGCTCTCTGTTCTAAAACTTGAACTTCTGTGCTTCCCTCTGCAACTGGATCCTTGACTTCCTCATCAGGAATAACTTCTCCTAACTGACAATCAAGACAGGTGTACCTCAAGGATATATACTTCTCAACTCTCTCTACACATTACTGTGTGGCTAGGCACAGCTCAAATGGTACCTTACATTTGCTGATGAGACAACTACTGTTGGCAGAATCTCAGATGGTGATGAGGAGACATACGGGAGTGAGATAGATCGGCTGGTTCAGTGGTGTCACAACATCAACCATACACGCAGTAATAGTAAGGCCAAGGAATTGACAGTGGACTTCAGGAAAGAAGGTGCACCAGCAGTTATACTTTTACTTTATTAGGAACTTGAGCAGATTTGTTATGTCACTGAAGACTCTAGCAAATTTCTACAGACGTACTGTGGAAAGCATTCTGACTGGTTGCATCCCCACCTGGTAATTGGGCTGTACTGTACAAGATTGAAAGAGGCTGCAGAGAGCTTTGGGCATTAACCTCCCCACCATCGAGAACATCGATCAGATGGTTTCATCACGGAAATGACACCGGGCTGCAGTTCCATCAAGGTCATGGCTTAGATTTAGTTGTAAGTTTATAGGGATGGTTTTGGGGACAGACAGGGAGATTAGGGGGTCAGGTTAGAGTTTAGGGACGGGGATGTGGGAGTTAGAGGTCAGGCCAGAATCGAGTCCTCCACTCTACACTCTACACTTGAAGGCCAGCAACGTGGGTGAGTGATGATGGACATCCAGAGACCAGGCTTCTGCTCGACACCTAAAGGCTAGCAATATGGGCGGGTGACGAAGGACATCCAGAATCTAGGCCTCCGCTCTGCACTTGAAGGTCAGTGACATGGATATGGGATGAAACATGTCTGTGGATTTTGGGCTGTCTCAATTCATTGAGCTCTAGGATTGGATGTCTGCACAAGCAGGAGGCACCATGGCCGGTGAGCAGATGAACCAAGAGCTTGAGTCTGGAGTTTGAGGTCCTGTCATCTGCTAATCTGGGCGTCGATACCAAAAGTCCAAGCCTGAAGATTGATCAGAGGTATGGAAGCTGAAGCCCGATGGCCAACACCTGGAGACTGAAGACAAGAGGGCTGTCCTTGTGTGGGAGTGAGAAGGAGGAAAGAGTCTTGTGCTGTTGGTGTTTTGTTGGTTATCATGTTCTGTTTTGTTATGTCCTGTGTTCTACAGTTAAGCATTGTGGGTATGCTGTGTTGGTGCTGGAATGTGTGGAATACTTGCAGGCTTCTCCCTGCACATCCTCAGGTTGCATTGGTTCCTAAAACAAACAAAGCATTTCACAGTCTGTTTTAATGTACATGCGATTAGCATATGAATCTGGATCTGAATCTGAATCTTCAAATGGTAGTGCCTCGAGACAGCAGCATCCATTATTAAGGACCCTCCTCATACAGGACTTGCCCTCTTCTTATTACTACCATCAGGGAGGAGGTACAGGAGACTGAAAATGCACACTCAATGCTTTAGGAACAGCTTCTTCCCCTCTGCCATCAGATGAACACCATCTCACTACTTTGTTCTCTGTTGCACTATTTATTTGTTTATATATTTCTTCTTCTAACCTTGTGGGCACGTGGCCAAGTGGTTAAGGCATTGGACTAGTGACCTGAAGGTTGTGAGTTCGAGCCCCAGTCAAGGCAACATGTTGTGTCTTCAAGCAAGGCACTTAATCACACAGTTCTCTGTGACGACACTGGTGCCAAGCTGTATGGGTCCTAATGCCCTTCCCTTGGACAACATTGGTGTCGTGGAGAGGGGAGACTTGCAGCATGGGCAACTGCTGGTCTTCCATACAACTTTGCCCAGGCCTGTGCCCTGAAGAGTGAAGACTTTCCAGGCGCAGATCCATGGTCTCGCAAGACTAATGGATGCCTTAATTAATCTTGTAACCTGCAACAATTTTTTATGTATAGCTGTTGCAAAACAATTTTCACGACATACATCCGTGATAATAATTCTGATTCTGAAATTTTTGAAATCTTGATAGAATGAAATAGCCATTATGCTTGCTCCTGTAACTTGTCAAGAATGATCCTCAGCTAATACAGTAAATAGGAGATCAGAAAGAAATGATAATGGTCATTCCTTATATGTCAGTCAGCATAGTTAACATTCTCTCCCTTGTCCTAATGAATAACATCACAATAAAGGCACATGCTTTGTTATTTGAACAATTATAAATGGATTTTCCACCAGAAATCATTGGACTACAATTTGAAACAAATAAAGGAAATTTTTAACTTTCCTGAACAAAAGTTGTCAGGCCAAATATAGAGCCCAATTCCAGATTGAAAGAGTGAACACTAAAATAACAACAGAAAGTGTTGGAAATACCTGGTGAGGCCTCATCTGTGGGAAGAGAAATGGAGTTAACGTTTCAGGTTGAACATCCTTCATAACTTTCAACTGTAAACAAGTGATTGCTTGATAATTGAAGTTAGGTTTAATTCACTCAATGCATTTTGCACAAAGGAACCATTCTTGGGATTATTAAAGAAACAATTGGTGGTGCAGGCAAAGTTTGGGAGCAACACATGCTGAGTTTCTCCAACATATTGTAAATTTCAGGTACAGTTTAAAACATATTTATACGGATGACACGAGGAATTCTGCAGATGCTGGAAATTCAAACAACACACATCAAAGTTGTTGGTGAACGCAGCAGGCCAGGCAGCATCTCTAGGAAGAGGTACAGTCGACGTTTTGGGCCGAGACCCTTCCTATAGATGCTGCCTGACCTGCTGCGTTCACCAGCAACTTTGATGTGTGTTGCTTTATACGGATGAATTAAGATAGTTCTGAAAGCCTTCTACATTCCTTACTATGATCACAATTACGGCCATCCCTCAGTAGCTGGTTGGTAAACTGCCCTCATTACGTCTCAAAATCTCTCCTATAACTGGATACTGGACTTCTTGACAGAAAGGCAGTCTGTATTGGCAGAAACATCTCCAGCTCCTTCAAGCTGATCAGGCGTTCCCCAGGGTCACATGCTCGGCCCATTTGATGCATGACTGAACCTTTCAATCCAGTTCAAAATGAATCACCAAGTTCGCTGATGACACAAACATCAGCCTCATCGACCTCGTTGATGAGTCGGCGTACAGAGAAGAGCTGATAGAATGGTGCAAGCACAACAACTTGAGTGCCAATGTGGACAAGCCTAAAGAAATGATTGTGGATTTTAGGAAGGTGCAGAATGACCACTTCTCGGTGCACATACACAACTCCCCTGTGAAGAAAGTTAGGAGCACCAAGTTTCGGGGAGTGCACATGACGATCTCACCTGGTCCCTCAACACCACCTCTTTCGTCAAGAAAGCACAGCAGTATCCCCACATCCTGATGAGACTGAGGCAAGTAAGCTCCATGCCCCCATCTTGAACAATTTTTACCGGACCATCACCAAGAATGTCCTGACCAGCTGCATCACCATCTGGTACAGTAATTGAAAGACATCTGACCACAAGACCCTACAAAGGATTGCAAGAACCAGTGAGAGGACCATAGGGGTCTCTCTTCCACCCATTAAGAGATATCTGCCAAGAGTGCTGTGTATGCAGGACCCTCAGCAATGTCAATGATCTCTCCCATCTATCCAACAATACCTTTGACCTCCTACCATCAGGCAGTAGCAGCAGGACAAGGACTGTTAGGATGGGAAACAGCTTCTTCCTCCAGGCTGTAAGACTACTGAACTTCCTGCCACTACCCAGGTCTCACCACGTATGAAGCGGCCATAGCGTTATACTAGTCCTGACGAAGGGTCTCGACCTGAAACGTCGACTGCACCTCTTCCTACAGATGCTGCCTGGCCTGCTGCGTTCACCAGCAACTTTGATGTGTGTTGCTTGAATTTCCAGCATCTGCAGAATAACAGCGTTATACTGTTTACTTTTTAACTTGTACTGTATATGCACCTTATTATTTGTTAATTTATTTCTGGTAATATTACTTTATGTGCTATGTGTATGAGTTATATGTACTGTGTTGTGCACCTTGGTCTGTAGGAAAGTTGTTTCATTTGGCAATATGCATATGTACAATTGAATGACAATAAACTGAATTTGAACCTGAACTTGAATTAAGAACAGGCGATTTTGTGGGCAGAGTCACACCAGTGAGAAACCTGTGCCTCCAGTTAGTTCCGGTTTTATTTTGAGAACTTATGTTTTGCTTCAATTATCTTGGTTACCTAACGCACATTACAAAGAGAATAATAAATAACCTTCTCCGTTCACCGTACCTAATATATGCTATTCTCCCCCCCCCCCCCCCGTGATTACAGATCACGGGTGTTAGCTTCTAATGAACTGAATAGACGCTCAATTTGTCTACTGGTATCGGCAGGTCTCTGCCAATCAGGTTTACGGTTGTAGTTCGGTGAGAATCTGAAGTAAAATTTGAATGCTTTCCTCGAAGAGTTAAGTATTCTTATGACAATTAAATAACAAAAATTTCAATTGTCCTTTAAGTTTCTCGAAACCACTTAAAGAAAACGACGATAAAATAATTTCCTGTCCAAATATTCTGCAGTATAATATGAATTCACATATAACGAATTTGATTCCTATTGTCATAATCAGAGGATACCAATCCTTTCCAAAGCTCCTCCTTAAAAGCAAAAAAGGGAAAATCTGCAGATGTTGGAAGTCCGAGTAACACACAAAATGCTGGAGGAATTCAACAGGCCAGGCAGCATCTATGCAGAATTGTACAGTCGACGTTTCGGGACTAGACCCTTCAGTAGGACTGGACAAAAGAAGATGAGGAGTCAAAGCATTTCTTGCTTGGAAAGGGATTTGCTCGGCACAGTACTGAATGCAGTCTTCAACTCCCGTTCCAAAAGTTCCTGTTTCCCGTTGGGAACCGCCAGCGGTCGCTGCTGACTCACAAACCGCTCCCAGATTGATGGCCTGGCCCGCACACTCTCAAAGGCGGAAGATAAAAATTGTTTATAAAGAGAACGCGTTTGTCAAGGAAGCGGCAGGGATCTATATTTGACCATATTGCTAACATCAAATATGTAAGCAATATTCAGGTTTTATATTTCACACTAGTTTAATTAATACTTTGTGAAAGAGATATGTGATCTTCAAGTCAGCTGGGTGATGTCGAAGCGTAATAAAATGTTTTTTTTTAACGAAATTAAACGCCAAATCACTTTTTGGTGGAATGGCTACGGGTTACATAAAGTAGCTAGTCCGCCCTTCAAGTATGTATTGACTCTGCAAGGGATGTCCTGTCAACTCCATTCCGCAATTCTTTCTCCACAGCAAGGCAAGTTTTAAACTCTCAGTACTGATTGAACGTGATTTACTAAAACTACTTCCTCCCCTTCTCATTGGCTGGATTAATTCGCTTAAAATACTGTAAAATTGAAACTGATCAAAAAGCTTTCTGTTTTAGCTGATCGCGGTAGACAGAGAATACCATTGGTTTTTGTTCATGCATGGGATGTAGTTTTTGGCAAGATCAAGATTTGTTGCCCAATTCCTAATTTGAGAAGGTAGTTATAAATTGCCTGGAGCCATTTCAACCCTTGAAGTAAAGACGTGGAGTTCCAAGATTTTGACTCAGTGATAATGGTTTCTATTCCCCAGACAGTATGATGTATGACCTGTAGGGAGCCTTGCCGATGTTGCCATTGAATTCGTGGAGGTTGGAGGTAGAGTGTGTGAATTTTAGAGGTGCAAGTTGGCAAGATGTTCCAATGTGTTTTGCAGATGGGACATGCTGTAGTCATGAAGTGTCAATATTCATGGGGGTAGATGCATATTATAAGGTGAAAGGGTTGTGAATCAAGCAGGATATTTATTCTCGGATTATTGAGCTTCTCGAATATTAAAGCTGTAGCCATCCAAGCAGGTGAAAACAATTTCTTCACATTCCTGACTTCAACCTTGTTGAAATTGGTGGAAAATCTGTGCATCAATGAGGAAGTCACTTGTCATGGTATACTTAAACTCTGACCTGTTCTTGTAGCAGTACAATTCATGGGATTGGCCCAGTTTAGGTTTGAGTCAATGGTGGTCCCTGGGATGGTAAAAGTCAGGTAATATATTAATTGTTATTTATTTTCTCTCCACAGTATAACAATGGCATTGGATGCTTATGCACTTTTTTTCTGAAGTCACATTAATCTTCTAACCAAACCATACATTAAAATATATACCAAGAGATGTCTGATGATTGATAATTAAAACAGTGTAGCCTTCAAGTGGTGAGATTAGTAAACAGGAAAAACAAATGTAATTCAGTTCACATTTTAAAGTTAATTAATTAGCATTTGCAGCACAGTAACAAGCTCAAACAAATTGTGATGGTGCTTGTGCTCTGCAGAACCTGCATAATGTTTAGACCTTATTTTTAAACTGCCATTATTACTCCTGCATCTGCATTTACTATACAAGTTTAGCTGTGTAAGTGGGGAACTTCCTGCAGAAAGAAACTTGATATATAATGTACTGTGCCATTGATGGTGTTACAGTACCTCAGATGGGAAGACAGACATTTGCCTTGATCACTAATACCAAAAGGCTGCTTCGTGTACTCTCTGTCTGAAGTCAATGGAACAGAGTATTTGAAGTGGTGAACAAACAAATAAGAATTAGTCAAAGTGAAAGTTGAGTTTATTGTCATATGTAAAAGTACATCTATATATATTTGTATTAAAAAAAACTTGCAGCAGCATCACAAACACGTAGCTCATCTCAGCAGTTTCCACTAATTTTACATTGACAGTTGCCATTATAAGTGTTAACATTGGCTTGTTTCAAGGAAATGTGTATAGATGTAATTAATATTAACTTTCATTTGTATTATGCAATCTATCTGTGTATGCTTGTCACACTGTAACTACATCTATCATTGATAAAGTAAGGAGCTATAATGGCATTATGATGAGCAGGAGGCTATTTGAATGCAGAAACTTGTAGGGGAAATTCAGGCCCAAATTTTTAACATTTTGAACATAATTTAAGAACTTTATAAATTGCAAAAATGTTAAAGCTGCCTCCATCCTTTATTTACATGAGTAGGTTGATAAATATACCTAGACAACATATGACTGTCACAATAAAATAAAGTTTACATGTGCTGGGAATTTAGGGAACTAAATGTAATACATTTATTAAAAATATGGTTTGCAAGGAAACATTAATAACACTAAAATTAGTTGCTGAAGTGTTGTTAAACATTGAGTATAATGAATTAGAATGTCTCTTTGTACAGATTGTTATATTTTACCCTGAAAGTTGCAAGTGATTACCATTTCCAAAATTATATCATATTGATTAAAACAGATACAAATATATTATGTAAACTAATACTTACGGCTAGTATTGTTCATGCCTATTTTAATCACATAAGCAGGCGTGCTTCATTGTTCCAGATTTTTCTGCAGGCTGAAATCAGGGTCATTCATTGGTGAGGCAGCGCGAAGTCTAAAAAGAGCTCAGGAACTTTCACTTTCTTTCTGCAGGCTGAAATCTGCTAAAGAGGTCATTCACTAGTGACGTAGCACAACATTGGAAAAGAACTCCGAAGCTTTCAGCTTTCTTTCTGTGGGCTGAAATCAGCATGGGGCCAATAAAAAGAAACAGGGTGTACGTGGAGTGGCCATTGTTGGAGTGGGCCAATGTTAGAATGGTCTAGCTTTGGCTCAACAGGCTTAGGTGAGAATAGGCTTTGGAAATCACAGGTGGATGTTCTATGTGTTTTTTTTTGCTGTTAGCACATAGCTAGTGCACTGAGAATGAGCTTGGAGGTAGTGGTATGTTCTTGGTGTGTTAAGTGTGGAGATTTTGGGAGACATCCAGTCTCCCTGATAACTACATCGACAAGAAGTGCATTGAGCTGCAACTCTTTAGAAACCGTGTAAAGGAACTGGAACTGCATCTAGATGACCATTGGCTCATAGAGAAAAATGAGGAGCTACAGGGAGTTAGTTACCTCTAAGACGCAGGAGGCAGGTACTGGGGTGACTGTCAGGACAGGGAGAGGGAGTAGGCAGCCAGTGCAGAATACCTCCGTTGCCACTCTCCTCAATAATAAGTATACTGCTTTGGATACTATTTTGGGCGGTGGGGGGTGTGAGGACTACCGGGGGGGAAACCACAGTAACCAGGTCCCTGGCATTGTCTGGCGCTGTGGCTTGGAAGGGAAATGGGGAGGGGGAGGGGAGATGTGGATAGGAGATAACATTTCAATAGTTGATAGGGGATTCCATAATTAGAGGAGCAGAATGCAGACTCTGTGGACATGAAAGAGATGCCTCCTGGGTGCCAGGGTCAAAGACATCTTGGATCAGGCCCATGGCATGCTTGTGGGGGAGGGTGAGCTGCTGGAAGTCACGGTACATATTGGTACCAACAGCATAGGTAGGAAAAGAGAGTAAGTCCTGACAAGAGAATATAGGGAGTTAGGCAGAAAGCTGAAAAGCAGGAGCTCCACAGTATTAATCTCTGGATTTCTACCTGTGCATGTGACAGTTCGGGCAGGAATAGGATGATATGGCTGAGAAACTGGTGCAGGGGACAGGGTTTCAGATTCCTGGAACATAGGGATTTCTTCTGGGGAATGTATGACCTGCACAAAAAGGATGGGTTATACCTGAACCCAAGATGGACCAATATCTTTGTTGGCAGGATTGCTAGAGCTTTTGGGGAGGTTTTAAAAAATTTGGAGGGGTGTGGGAACTGGACTAATAGGATTGAGAATATGGTAGTTGGTGTAGAACTAGATGCAGTGTGTAGTGAGGCTGCGAGGAAGGACAAGCAGATGATAGGACAAAATTGCAGTCAGTGAGATGAGTTAAATTTACCAGAGGGTCAAAGTTGAAAAGCATGATGAATACAGGACTGAAGGTGTTATATTTGAATGCACGCAGTATGTAGAATAATGTAGATGATCTAGTAGTGCTGTTAAAGATTGTCAGGTATGATGATGTGGGCATCTCTGAGTCTTGACTGAAAGAAAATCATAGTTGAGAGCTTAACAGCCATGTATACACATTGTACAGAAAGTACAGGCAGGTAGGCAGAGGGGGTAGGTGACTCTATGGGTAAAAAGAAATGAAATCAAATCCTTGGAAAGATGTGACATAGGATCAGAAGATGTAGAACCCCTGTGGGTAGAATTTAGAAACTACAAGAGTAAAAAGACCCTGATGTGAGTTATAAACAGGCCTCTGAACAGTAGCCACAATGGGAGTTACAAATTATAATGGGAGATCAAAGAGGCATGTAAAAAGGGCAATGTTGCAAGAGTTATGGGGAATGTCAAAATGCAGGTAGTTTGGGAAAATCTAGTTCATGCTGGATCGTAAGAGAAGGAATTAGTAAAATACCTATGAGGTGGCTTTTTAGAGCCCGTTGTGGTTGAGCCCACTAGGAGAACAGCAATTCTGGGTTGGGACTTAATTAGTGACACAGATTTGGTTAGGAAGAATAAGTAGGTTCTAGAATGGTTTCTCAGGACGGCAAAATTACAAATGTCACTCCACTCTTTAAGGAGGGAGAGAAGCAGAAGAAAGAAAATCATAGGCCAGTAAGCCTGACTTTAGTGGTTGGAAAGATGTTGGAGCCTATTATTATGAATGATATATCAGGTACTTGAAGGCACATGATAAAATAGGCCAAAGTCAATATGGTTTTCTAAAGGGGAAATACTGCCTGTTAAATCTTTTGGAATTTTTTGAGTAAATTGCTGCCAGGATAGGCAAAGGAGTGGATGTTGTTTATTTGGATTTTCAGAAGGCCTTTGACAAGGTGCCACACATGAGGTTGCTTAATAAGATAAGTGCCTGTGGTATTACAGTAAAGGTACTAGCATGGATAGAAGATTGGCTGACTGGGAGGAGGCAAAGAGTGGGAATAGAGAGGCCCTTTTCTGGTTGGCGTCTGGTGACTCATGGTGTGCCACAGGGATCAGTGTTGAGACTGCTTCTTTTTACATTAAATATCAATGAATTGGATGAAGGAGTTGATGGCTTTGTGGCCAGGTCTGCAGATGATAAGAAGATAGGTGGAGGGTCAGGTGGTGTTGAGGAAGCAGGGAGTGTGCAGAAGGACTTAGACAGTCTGGGGGAACGGGCAAAGGAGTAGCAGTTAGAATATATTGTCATGGTCATTCGCTTTGACAGAAGGAATAAGGGAATGGACTATTTTCTAAATGGGAAGAAAATTCAAAAATCAGAGGTAGATAAGGATTTGGGAGTCCTTGTGCGGATTCCCTAAAGGTTAACTTGCAGGAGGAAGGCAAATGCAAAATGAGCATTCATTACAAAATGAGATTACAAAAGCAAGGATACAATGCTGAGGCCTTATAAGGCATTGGTTAGACTGCACTTGCAATATTGTGGATAGTTTTGGGCACTTTATCTAAGAAAAGATATGCTGGCAATGGTGATAGTCCAGAGGAGGTTCATGAGGAGGATCTTAGGAATGAAAGATTTAACATATAAGGAGTGTTTGATAGTTCTGGGCCTTGTACTTGCTGGAGTTTGAAGAATGAAGGGGGTTCTCATTGAAACTTATCAAATATTGAAAGGTCTAGATAAAGTAGATGTAGAGAGGATGTTTCCCATAGTGGGTGAGTCTGGGACCAGAGGGCACAGCCCAAAATTGAGGGACATTCACTTAGAACAGAGATGAGGAAAATTTTCTTGAGCCAGAGGGTGGTTAGTCTACGGAATTCATTGCCACAGAAGGCTGTGTAGGCCAAGTCATCAGGTACAGTATATTTAAGGAGAACATTGATAGATTCTTGATTGATCAAGACATCAAAGATTATGGGTAGAAGGCAGGAGAATGGAGGTGAGACTGATAATAAATCAGCCATGATGGAATGGCGGAGCAGACGTGATGGGCAATATGGCCTAATTCTGCCCCTAAGTCTGTCTTATAAGGTTGTGATTTCTGAAATTTCATTCATTATCCGAAAACGATAAGTCCTTTAATGACTTTGTGAGTCAGAGCATCACAGAGTTCATTAAGGCAAGAAAGATGAGCATAAAGATTCCATCTGCACTCCTAGCTTGGGTTGAGATTGATTTAACACAAAATTGCTCAACCACAG
Source organism: Mobula hypostoma (assembly GCF_963921235.1). Lineage (NCBI taxonomy): Eukaryota > Metazoa > Chordata > Chondrichthyes > Myliobatiformes > Myliobatidae > Mobula > Mobula hypostoma. The sequence continues at coordinate 34,224,334 of NC_086104.1, forward strand.
TTTATGATTTAATATCCATTTCATTTACAGGATGACAACTATGGGCCAGCATTGGACAACTTCACTTTAGTTGTTTATGGTGTGCTCCAGGAATAAAGATTGGGATTTTCTCATGTTGTTTCTAGTAAAGCTACTACCATTCATTTTGTTCATCAAAAAGGGATTAGAAAAGTCATCTATTGTTCTTTTTGATACCCATTGCTTCCATTTGCATGACAGTCACCACCAAAAACCTCCCTGCTCCCCATTTCACTGCACAGTGGCTTTGATAACTGGTAATCCAGACTGCACGTGCTCAGATATAAAGATGGGATGTTCTGCAAAAAGAACCTGAACAATATATCTGAAGAGGAAAGAACTCCAGAAAATCATCAGAAAATTCAGTTTCAATAGATTGGAAGACTTCATTTTAGAATGAAAAAAAATAGTATGACTGGCAAATGGAAATCTCCTCTGCATATCAGAGCTGCACTAGAAGATAGAAATATAGGAGCAGGAGGCAGGTATATAAACTCTGGAGCCTTCTCTGGCAAGAAGTCATGATTGATCCGTGGCTTAACACAATATAGAATAGGTAAATAGAGGTAAATAGTAGTCCTTCAACAGGACATTCCTGGGGAATCAGGAAATGGGACAGATTTTGAACAAATATTTTGTATCTGTCTTTGTGATAAATGAAACTAAAACCCTCTCAGCAGAAGTACAAAATCTAGGGGTAAAAGGTTAATACAATTATTACCACAATGCAAACTAACGAAACTAAAGAACGACAAGTTTCATAGAGATCATGTCTTGCATCCTAGGCTGTGAGAAGTTAGCAGTAATAATAAATATTTCAAACTTCCAAAGATTTTGGAAAGGTTGCAGTACATTACAAATCTAGGATAGAAGACCATTTTCCACCTTCAGCATCTTAACAAAGCCAACAGGCCAATGTCTATGTTGTTTTGGAATAGATGTTGTCTTTGAATTACCACAAATGTCTACAAGTCATTATGGTAAGGAGCACCTTAACATCTGGTATCTTGGTGCCGGAATTGTTATTGGATCAGAAATTGTTTACTACGAGGTCTTAGGTTTTTTACAAAATCTTTCCTTCCCTAGCCCCAATTATTTCGCGGTTTAAATTTAAGGCTCCAAATCCACAATACCTTTAAAGTATAATGGTTTAATATATCAACCAGCTGTGCACTGAGCTGTGAAAGAGAAAGCATTTTTTTTTAACTTGCAACGCAGCGACTTCCTGAATTCAGTAACGGTATGTGTGGAAATACTTCTGTAAAAAAAATACTCCTTACAAGGAGGGAAGAAGGTATGGCGATGTGTCTCGACGTGAATGCAGTACCCATAACAATCAGCTACAGAACTGTCACGGTAGAACCCTTTAAGCTCAGACCCCGTAGCTGATTGGTTGTTGAATGGTGGCGGATGGGGCAACAGCAGATGAAATACAAAGAAACTACAGCAAATGTATTATAGATTGAAGTAGGAAATGTGTATATTTTATTATATCTTGGATCGGTCAGTTTGTACATGCAGTATAAAATGTATTTAAATTGTAGAAACTTTGAAACAAACAGCTTTTAAACTTTCGCAATTAAAGCGTGGAATGCGAGAGTTTATGAATCGGCTGTACTTCCAACCGTCCGAGTTGACTTCCTTCCTGCGAATGCAGCAATGAGAATGGGAAATCCCACAAAAAAGTGCACAAAATATCAATCCACTCCTGTCGTCTGAGGACTGCAGTAACGTTTCACCCAAACTCTTGAAAAATCTAGATTACAATAGCGGGTTTTAATTTAGCAATACGGTGAATTAAGAACCCTCTATTGTAGATATGAAATGTCACAACTATGTTTATTCCAGATGTTATATGTGAAATGGAGCATTGCACGTTCTATGGGGAAAGCTGACAATGTATTTCGGAATTCCAAAAAGGTTAAAATATTTTCCCGCCTATTCAAAATAATGTAACAATTTCTTGTGACAGTTGTCTGGTCACAATATCTAGTTGTACTTCAACTCATTAAGTCCACAAATGTGTGTAAATCTACCTGATTACTACTGTCTGCACCACGTATTTATTGAATGTATAAACCGTGTTCATTCACTAAAATCAGTGTCTTTGCACGGGAGTAGACTGCAAACGCAACCTGAACTCATAACGGGAAGGAAAACAAGATTAGCACCGAGGGTTCCTGCGATTATTCTGTTGTGAAAATATCGTTGGGTTGGAAGGCACTATTCCTGGGCGATGTTTAAAAGCTGGTTACAACACTCTGTTGAATAGCCCTGGAGCCCGGGAAGACTTTCTGACGTCTTTTGCGCATTTCCTGCACCAAGGCCAACAGAGGAGGAGGGAAAGCGAGAGAGAAAGAGAGAGAGAGTAGGAAATCACCGCAGCTACCAACAACAGTCTCAGCAGTTTGGCTCCGCGAGTTGCCAACAGCAGCCAGAAAACAAAAACAACAAAAAGAAAACAGGTAGTGGCGATAATCACATTGCTCTACGTCCCCTCCCTCACTCTGTGTAATTATAGTAATATAAAAACAAAAGCCCAGTTTGTTTGGACACAAAACAAAAAAGTCGATTTCCTGCATGTAACCCCCTTATGCAGAGGGTGGCTGAGTGTGGATTAAGCAGAAAGGGGGAAGAGAGGCTATGCGGACCGCTGGATGAGGAGCACAAGACCACTTATTCATTACCTTCCATCTGGGCAAATTTTCGGTGGTAAAAAAAAGTTTGGGAGGATTCTCTCTCCTTTTCCCACTCTCACCCCCACCTCCTCCCTCCCTCCTTCCCTCGTCCTCCCTGTTTTCCCTCCAAGGATTTGAGCGAGGAGTTTGAGGGGCCGGGGTGCTTTTTTTGCTGCCTGCTTTCCTGAGGTCAATTCGTACCGCAGCTCCGGCGATAGAGGAACCGGCCGCCGGTGGGTCCAGGGTCTCCCTCAGTACGAGAGTCGCTCTGCTCCCTTCCTCCTTGCGCCCTTCTCCGCCTTCCTTGACGAAAAGTAGCAGTGGATCCAGGCGGGCGAGCGGAGGATTCGGACGGCAGCGCCTGGCGGGCGGGCGGACTCACCTCCCCCACCCTCCTTACCCCCTCTCCGTAGAGCGGAGCGATGGTCGTCTTCAACGGGCTGCTGAAGATCAGGATCAGCGAGGCTGTCGACTTGAAGCCCACCCCGTGGTCGCTGAGGCATGCTGTGGGTTCCAGGCCCCAGACTTTCCTGCTCGACCCTTACATTGCGGTCAACGTTGACGACTCGAGGATCGGCCAGACGGCCACCAAACAAAAAACTAACAGCCCCGCCTGGAACGACGACTTTGTTACCGACGTGTGCAACGGCAGGAAAATCGAGCTGGCCGTCTTCCACGATGCGCCGATCGGTTACGACGATTTTGTGGCCAACTGTACCATTCAGTTCGAGGATCTATTGCAGAATGGCAGCAGACACTTCGAAGACTGGGTAAGATGCTAACGTAAACATAAATATACACAAAACCACTTAAAAGAAGCACATCATTCCCGCTTCACCGCATTTTGCCCGACCCTCGTAAAGATAACGGGTTGATATGCAGAGTTTTGACAATGTTTTGAAGTGTCCTCCCCCCCTCCCCCGACGACGCCTGTCACCGAGGAACTTGCAGTTTATTGAGAACACAGAGTATGTACGATGACCGTATATTTCACTGACAAGTAATATAATGCGGCAAATACTTATTTCTGTCGGTTGACATGGAGTCGTTTTGTTGGAAAATTAAATGTTCCGTTGACTTTAATTTGTCTGACATCGCATGCACGAGCAAATTAACAGCGCGTGCATGTATTGAGTGGCACTAATCTAATTTGCTTCACATTCAGAAGAATCCTTTGGTTAAACCTAAATTTGGTTAAGTCCAGTCCCTAAATATGGATTGTTGTGCTAATGGGCTAAATATGCTCATTGTATAATTTAGATATTATCATGACTCAAGGAATTGATGTTTTAGGTCTATTGCAGTGTACCGCAGCAGTCGGTAGTATTTTCTCCAAAGAAAACTGGAAGTAGTCAGAGACATTATCGTAAATATTTTTTTTCGAGATTTCAGTAGCATTGAGTCTGCCTTGTTTTAGTTGTAACTGTAACTTAAAAAAGTAAATAGACTTAAATTTAGGTCATGTTTCCGTGAAGTAAAGATTTGACTGGATGATACAGTTGAGCATCTTTAAAAAAAAAGACATCGAAGCATCGCATTTGGTTCTGCAGGCAAATTGAAATTCAGGCCGTGTGCACTGGTTTTTTTTTAAAAAAACTGTTTGCATCCAGAACAAGGTGAAATGTTACCTTATTTGATTGCATGAATTTGAAAGCAGGTGTTAAGGACAAAACAGCGCACTGGGAATGCACATTTTAAAATTGAAATAACTTGGCAACTGCATTAGAAATGTCACACTTTATCTATTTGCCTGCATCCTGAGGAAAAGACATCTTATATAGACTGAGTGTAAGAACATTTTGAAGCTGCTGAAGAAAGTGTTCACATTTTCAGTGCACAGTGTCTGAAGGAAATTTTCTCCATTCTCCCCACCACCCACATCCTTAAGTGAAGGTTTATGCAAAGGAGGACAGTTTTGATTAGGACCGTCTCCTGTACTATCACTGAGCTAAGACAACAGTGTGAATTAATTATTTTCTGTTGAGAGAAAAAAGATGGAAATTATTTAATAAGTCTCATCAGTTTTTTTCCTATGAATACTATTGGTGTATTTTGCATCTTGCATCAGGGTTATGCATAATACAAGCTGGTATTCCTTTTCCAAGCTAATTTCTTTAAAGTGATTGGAACATGCAAATAAAAGTCAACCAATTATCCCCATTAACCCATTGTACCAATAAATTTGATCATAGCTGAGTTGCATTTCAACCCCTTTAATCCACTTTTTTTCTTATTCTTTGATATGTTTATTTAACAAAATCTTTGCCTTCACTTTAGGCTTCATTTAGGCCTTTTGCGACACTTTCAGATGTCTGTCACTCTGTGGTTAAGTGTTTCCAGATTCATTCCTGAATTTTAAAATTTTGGTCACTTGTTCTGAATTTTCACCTACCTTTCCTGGTCTGTCTATCAGTTTAAGTAATTTTTAAATTCCTATAACATTTTTTATATAATTTAACCCTTCAAGGATTACAATACTCAGGTGACACTATGTTCACTTAAACTAGTGTGTACATTGCGAAGGATGGAACTCAGAAATGAATGCAGTTGATTTTGATTGATCCTAAAAACCATTATTCATGCACAGATATTTGAAACATAAATGAAAAATATGAATTGACGCAGGCATCTTAATCGCAGAACATGTTCCAGAGAAAATAAGATAGGATCTGTGTGAGGTTATTGATCCAGATTAATTTGTTTATCCTCCTTGTGTTTCATTTATTTGTAAATATGGTGTATTTCATATCACTATATCAATTTCTGCTCTGGAACTAAGTATTTATTAAACCTTTGTTACTGTAACTGAGTAAAGCATAATTCTGAAATTGTGCAGCATTGTCATTGGGAAGTAAAGGTTACTTACATCTAAAATGTGGCTGTGGTGAGGGCATTGCTAAACTTTCATTTTTGCCTTCCAGACTGGGTTATGGTTAGGAAATTTCCTTTAAAGCTCAGACAAGTTCTTGTGAGCAAAGTAAGTAAGGACTAAGATAGAAATGGAAAATTTATACCTCTGAGAGGTAATAGGTTATCCTTCTATCTTTGCTGCATTTATGGCAAGTATCCTGGAGTGATTATTAGGTTAAGGGCTTGTGCTCAATCTATCAGATGACTGCCCAGGTTTTGAGGGTGAAAATATTCTGCATTGTTTTGCGTCATTCCTACTTTAATGGGTCAGATGCCTGCAATCGCTGCAATTGCCTGCTATGGACGCTAACTGAATTGCCCCACATTCCAGTACAGAGGCCAAAATGGTGGAGGGCATCAAGAAGCACAGACCCCAAAATCCCCCTGAAAGCCTTTGACCTCCAGAAAAGCTGTGCTGTACCCAGCCCCCAATCCCTCTCATGTTTCGAAAATGTTAGCTTATTTAAGTGATAGGAAATAAAAAGGATATGAAGAATTATTAAAATTAATAATTAAAAACCAAAATTAGCTAAAACAATTGAATCACTTTTAGAGAATTAAAACAAAACTCAATTTGAAAAAAAAACAGTACCTTCTTTCCTTTCTTCACACTGTCCTTCCAAACCCCACTGAAGTTAGTGGGGGTCATGACTCTTGTGTCATGTCGACCCACGGAGTGTTCCATCACAGAATATATGACAGAAATGGTGCCACCATCTGCATTTGTCTATATATAGATAGAAGTCCTCAATTTGCCAGCAGCTAAACTGCGGCAGGTTTGTTTTAAAACCACCAGCATTTAACAGCAATGTCTTAGCACTGATATATTAAAGGAAACTTGATGACATTGCCAGTATGGTTTGCCATCATCTATTAATGAATATTTTCTGAATAGTTTAATTCTTACATTTATTCATTTAACCATTGAAGCAAATCTTAATTGTTTAATTAACAGAGTTGAGGCTAGTGTTGGGTTAATAGTGGATAGTAATATTTTGTTTTAGAAAGAAGTGGAGATGAGGCCACATCGACCATTAGAACATGAGATGGATGCCAATGCTGATCAATCCCTCAAGCCTACTTTGCCATTTAACTGAATCACAACTGATCGAATGTTGGCCTCAGCAGCATTTTCTTGCTCATTCTCCATGCCATCAGTTCAAACATCTGTGAATATACATTTTGATTCTATTCATTGATTCTCTGGCAAGAGAATTCATATATAGGAGAGAGGAAAAAAAAAGTCTCCTTTGTCAATAAACGACTTATTCTGAAGCAGTACCTCCATGTTCTAGATAAACCCATGGGAAACATGTTCACATCATCCACCCTGTTAATTCAGAATCTTAAATATTTCAATAGTATTGGCTGAACTTCATTAAGTATAGAGTCCAGTTTGCTCAGTCTTTCTTCAACCTGTTCATCCCAGTTATGTGGCCGAATGAACAATAATATGAAATTTCCTTTCATAATTATTAGTAGGGAATACATGTACTGAGCAGTATATTTGTATGATCTTCCCTTGGGAGAGGGAAGTAAATTCTCTTACCTCCAAACATATCTCCCTACAATCCATTCTGATCGGCCAAATATTTGCTGCAGCTGGGAAGAAAAGTTAGCTAGTTTACCATCAGTTCATTGCCAGTAGACTTGGCTGATGCTCAGTGGCTCACGGAGGCAGTGCTGCTGAGATTAGGCACTTAGAAAGGTAAAAGATATTTGTCTTCTTTATGGATTAGTTGAGCTGAGTGGCTTGTGCTTTGGAGAAATATTGCCTTTAATCACGATCACTAAATCTGTGCAAAAGTACTGTTTACCAGTTGTATTCATCTCCATTGACTCCAGTGGAGCTGAGAGTTGCAGACGTGATCTGTCAACAGATAGAATTTTTACCAGACCTGGTGAACATCATTGATTGTGGATGAACTTTACCCTTTAAGTACTTTATCGTAATCTAGAGAACATAGATTTATGATGAGCAGGGAAAAGTTTAAGGGAGATGTGCAGTGCAACTATACGGAGGGTGGTAGGTGCTTGGAATATGCTGCCAGGAGTATTGGCAGAAGCAGATAAAACAGACGCATTTAAGAGACTTTTAGATAGACACATAAATATGCTGGGAATGGGGGGATATGGAACGTATCCCTCCAGGCAGAAGGCAGAAGAAATTTAGTTTAATTTGCTATTGTGTTCAGCACAGACAACATGAACTGAAGGGCCTGTTCCTGTGCTTGTACCGTGCTATGTTCTGATTGGGAAGGAAATCCTCCCTCTTTGTGCTCAAATGCACATTGGCCAAAATAGCTTGTCTGACAAGATGATAACTTAGTATCTTTCCCTATTTGTGAATTGGGAAGGGAGGAGAGAAGGAGTATGTTAACCATCTGAGTGTTTTGAAGTCTGACAGGCTATAATGAATGCTCATTGTTGCCTGTGAATTATTTAGGTGCTACCGCTTTATTTTCGGATTTGGTATTATTAACAAATGGATATAGCATTATTTTGGAATTTATCCATCTTATTTTATTGCTTGATTTCAAGTGGTAATGATGTCTTTACATTATGGCTTGCAGTGGGTAACATTTGTGTTCCTTTGCTTGTGATTTTCATTCCTGAAAAAATATCTAACAATATTGAAGGTAGAGTGTATTAATATTAATTTGCCAGAAAGTAAACTTTTCACATGTGTAATCTTATCCGCTGTTAGTTGTCTGATTTCCCAAGGGCAATTCAGACTTCATTGCTCCTTGCAACTTGAGATTTCACTGTTTTGTTTAAATTATTCCGTTCATATATTTGTAACGTAACACTGGCACTTTTCATGTTCTAATACAGCAGATTCCAGTTAATTGGGACACATTGAGGCCAATACATTTTGACCCAGTTAAGAGTCTGTCCCAATTAGCTGAACTTTCATGGAAATCATCAAAAAGGAATTAAAACTAGAGTTCAACTGAATAAAAAATTATGTATTTAAATGAAATACCGAACCACATTAGAGTATCACCAGTGGTACTACAGAACTTAAAACTGTGTACTAGTTCTGATTAGTTACTGATGGAGGAATTCATTGAGTGTATGCTACTGTGTTCTTTTGATGGACTATAAATGAACAAAATTAGTGCATATACCTAGTGCAGATTATGGACTAACTTCATACAATGCTTTTTGATAATTTCATCTTACAAATTTTCTTTTTCATTGTAATGTTCAAGATGATTGTTGATACCTTCAAAGTCTTCCTAGTTCCTAACTTGCTGGAAATATTGAAAATGTTTCAGTTTCACTCCCGGCCGTTTCTGGCATCTCCAAGCCTGAATGCTTGAAACTGCAGTGAGCAAAAGAGATCTGAATTATCTTACTACTTATTTTTCGCCAACTGTCAGTGACAAAAATTGCTTCTTTTTAAATCCAAACACATGCAACAGTTGCTATTTAAAAACTGTTGCTGCAAGTACTATGTAGTGTTTAACAGGCACACAAGTGCACATGACTGATGCAAATTAGAAACTATTAGGCAACAGTCTCCTGTCCTGATTAAGAGGCATGGTGTCCCAAATAAACAAAGAAAATCCTGGCTATTTTCTCAATTAGCTTTTGTTCTTTAAGAGGTATCCCAAATAAGCAGCTGCCCTGATTATCCTATGGCTCAATTAACCGGCATCCCTTGTATTAACACTTGCATTGAACCAACCTGTAATTTTTGCCATCTTGTCTTGTTCATCCATAGTTAATAATGAAGCATGCCATTATTATGTGTTACTCTTATATCATTATTGTGTGTTGCTTTTATGTAGGCTATTAACTATGACAGTCCTTTCTTACACTGCATATGGATGTACAACCAGTGAATAATGGACCAAAGTATGAGGCTGTTTGAACCATCATATCTGTGCTGGCTCTTTGAGGGAGCTATCTAATTGGTCCCTTTCCCCTGCTCGATTACAAAACTTTTCCCTTTGAAATATTTATTGAGTTTCCGTTGCTAGTCATTATGACTTTGATGACTTCAGTCTTTCAAAACGTTTCAGATCACAACTTGCTGTGTAATTTTTGGTTCTCCAGTTGCCCTTGGTTCTTTTGGTGCCTTTATTCTCAGAAAAATTGTTAGTGATTTTGATAATTTTTGCCAAATTTTCTTTGACTATTTTGCAATCCTAGGATAGCAAACTGTTTCTTTAGACTCTCATGTCAGTTTTGTTTCATCTGCAGTGCCCAGTAAGTCACTGCTGTACCCAGTCCAAAACTGTGATGTTTGAAATTGGCCCCAATATGTCAAAAAGATTTTCACTTGTGTTTCATAAAGTTTTAGTCTTCACATTTTCCTTTATTTTTATTTCTAAAGCCAGGGATCCTTTTTTTTCCATCATGCAGCCTTTTCAACTTGACCTGCAATGCCTCATTCAAATGATTAAGTGTGTTCAGTCTCAGTCTCTCTGTTCCAGTAACCTCATTTCAACAATATTGAAATGCTTTCTTTCATGCTTTCTTTCCTACACAGTTGAATTGCTTTACATTTCAACATATTAAAATGTGTTTGCTGGTTTGTTTGTGTCTTCATGGAGTCTGCCGATATCCTAAATGTTTCTGGATACAATATCTTATGCAATCTTTTAAATCTTAGGTAGTAGCCTACAAAGTCCCCAGGACACCTTTAGGGAACGATGTCTCAGAAAGGCAGCATCCATTGTTAAGGACCTCTAGCACCCAGGGCATGCCATTTTCTCACTGTTACCATCAGGTAGGAGGTACAGAAGCCGTCAGCTTCATCCCCTCTGCCATCCGATTCCTAAATGGATATTGAATCTTTGGACACTACTCACTTTTTTTTAAACATACAGTATTTCTGTTTTTGCACATTTTTGTTTTAATCTATTCAATATATGTAATTGATTTATTTTCTATTATTATGTTTTTCTTTGCTAGATTATGTAGTACATTGAACTGCTGCTGCTAAGTTAACACATTTCATGTCACATGCTGGTGATAATAAACCTGATTCTGATAACTAGGTCTGGTATATCAAAGCTCAGTTCATTAATACATAAAATGAGTAGTGGTTTTGGTAGATATTGCTGCACAATTCCTCCTTTATTTGTTTGCAAGTTAGTGGCAAGAATTTCCTTTGTCCCTGAAGAGACTGTAACAGTCAAACTATCAGTCTACTGATTGGAAAGCTAGAAGTTTTGTCAGTCTTTGTCCTCAAGTACCACTAAGTTTGTCTTTCTTATGTTCAGGACTTTCCTTCATGAACTACACCTAAGTTGAGATCAACGTTGGGTGAAAGATACCAGGGGTTGAGGGAGGCAACATGATTCAAAAGTGGAGATGGGGAAGATGTTGTGTCAATGGTTGGACAATCCTTGAGAAGGATGGTCTGGTTTGAATGTTTATAGGGCCAGTCTGGTCTGGAGATTGGTGGAAGATGAGGTTTTGGTTAGTTAGTTGGTGCTTAGTAGGGGACATTGGGTTCGTTAAGGGTCCTTATCCAGGAGTCAGACAGGTGTTAATACTACAGGTGAAAGTTCCTGAAGGAGAGTCAGTAGCAAATTAATTTAAAGGGAACCAGGTTGTCTGGCATGGGCTGGAACCTGCTGAAGGAGGCCCAATTTAAGTAATGCAGAAGCAAACCTCACAGACAGTGTTTCTGCACCTTTGGCTCACATCCATAGGCCGCTCCAGTATAAATAAAATAAATCTCCCAAGTGGCATCCACATACATAGATTACCATTGCAGAAATCCTGGCGCTTCCATACATTATTCAGCAGATGCCAGAGGAAGCCAAAACAAACATGACAACTTAATAGAGCACTTTCTAACTTCATGATTTTCAGTCGTTTATTGTTTTCTACAGAAGGTAGGTAGCCTTGTGCACAGAAACCTGATGATATACATTTGTTTTTCTCTGTAAACAGTGCATCTATAACCTCCACTTTCCATTTCTCGTCCATGTTTTTCTTCAGGTATCCACTGTCCACTTAGTGTTCACTGACCGCTGATAAACACTTTTAAAAAATTGATTGATCATTGGAGTTAGTTGGGGCCAAGATGGATTAACAATGCAGACTGTCTCATTCTTCTCATCTGGTTACAAAATGTTATGTTCATATTAATTTGCAGACAATTGATTGTCTTTACTTAGTCCCCTACAAGATTTCTGTATGGCCCATAAAGTGCTTTTGAAGGTAGTTTTGCAATAAATTTGGCATCCAATATAATAAAAAAAATCCTTTGTATGACCTTGAAACTTTTTGGTATCTCTCAATAATCACCATGTCAATTAATTTGCTTTTACCTATTTCATCTCCTCATTTATTTATAGTACACATTATTATTTTTCTAATGTGTCTTTAGTGGAGGAGGAAATGGTGATATTGTAATCCTTGAAATTCATGTCTGCCCTTCTTAAACAGAGATAGGAATCACTGATTTTCTTGCCTCTGCCTTTCAGAGGTGTTGTGATAAATGTTCTACCCAGTTGAAACTTGACCATGGATTGATTAGTGTGACTCACTATATCTGTACTCTAGTGCTAATATTATTTCATTTATGCAGCAAGCATTTTTGAGGGAGATGGGTATATAATTTATTTTAATTGAAAAGGTTTGCTTTTCTTTCCACCTTTAACCTCCCTTTCCCTGAATAATGTTTCATTCCCAATCTTCTTCCAAACTTCTGCCATTCATTTCAGAATTAGCTGCATTATTTTGAACTTCAGAATTTTGCACAATTTCTGATATTCTTTCTACTTGTGTTGATCTGTCTTGGCTTTTCAGGATATTTTTACTCACTGTCTAGTCAGAAGCTACAACTCACTTCCAGGGGAAATCGCTTAATAGAAAATAAACAGGCTTTAGCATTCATTGATGTAACATCAACTCCAAATCTACGAAAATCTCATTTGGGAAATTTTTTTTGTTACAAATTAACTGTGTATCCCAAAAGATGTAAATAAAACAAAGTGCCTTGGATTTTGTAAGATCTTAAGATAATTGCTTATTTTTCTACAGAACACTTGTTTCTGTGCAGACGTTTCAGAATATGTTGAATTTTTAAACTGAGAGCAGCTGTTTCTCCTTCATCTTTGTTCGAGAAAATGGTGTTAAACAGCTGCTGTTCCCTTAGCAACTGTGCAGTAACCATAAGCATCTCTGAACAGCAGTTATAACCTGACCGATGGAAACATTTTGAGTAGCCGCAATCTTAAGGACTGCAACGGTAACCTAATCCACTTGGACGTGGATAGAATTGGATCATTCACCTTCACTGGAAGATAAAATCTGTTGAATGAGTATCAGGAGGCAGATCCAACCTCATTTGTTTCATGCTAGTGTGTTAAGTTAAAAATTGCGCCCTCATTTTGGTTTGCATTGGCATTATGACACACACTAGCTACATTTAGCTCTTCAGGGTAATGATTCTCGTTCATTACTCTGGTTTTGTATCAGTGGCGTAAACAGATGACATGTCGGAGAATAATGTTGATGCAATTAAGCAATTTATATCTATTGAAATAGATCGAGGACTGGTCTGTGCTTGCAGTTGTGCAGTGTTTACTATGCAAACATTTACAATTTCTGAGTTTATGCTGTTGGTTACAAATAAAAGAAAAATGAAATGAGTTATCTTTTTTATCGGTCAAATGCACAAAGTGGGGAAATAGATATTTCAATGCAAATGTTTACATAATTTGTGAAATTTCAGAATATATTTCACCAAAATTAACTTTCTCAAAATCCGTGAGACTTTAATTTGTGTTGAGGAACTGCAATATGCAAATTGTCAGAAAATAATAATTTCAGCAACTGATGATCTTGACTTTCATTGGCACCAAGCCTTTTCTTTGGGTGCTAAATAGAAACAAACTCCACGATGTTCACTACATGCTTGCATGTACTTTTGCCATATTGCTACAAGCAAATAATGCAACTCAAGGATCAAGGTCTCACAAAGACCTTGCATAAGTTTTTGTAGTCAATATCTATAGTCAATACAGGTAGATGTGAATAAGGATTTTCAAGAGATAGAGTCAGAATATCTTACTGTTTGCTATAGAGTCTTCAATCCAGAGTCTGCTATGGGCAGTAGGATGAGACGTGCTTGTGCTTATTCTTCCAAAAGATTCATGTAGCTAACTCAGTGATCAGGAGCTTTGAAGAAGGCTCAGTAATGTCTTTGTAGCCTAATATATTAAGGACCTGCAATTCCTTCTTTGCTGGTATGTGCAATCAGGCAATGGCATGCATAAAATATCCTCAAGGCTGTGCCATAGCAGGTGACAGTGGATCTTGACAGTGCTGTGAGCAGGCTGCCGCATTTTGATGTATTTTGCATTTCCAGGACTCTCAGACAAGCACCAGGACTTCAACTGATTGGTGATGTAATAAGCTGTCCCCCACAAATTCTTCAGTCACAACCTAAGTTTCAGTACCACATTGTCCTTGAGGTCCTGCAGTATGAATAAGACTGTCGTTGTTCTGCAGTGTGCATTTACTGAGGATATCCACAAAACAATGCAGTGGTCTTTGTCAAGCTTTGTTCCAGGCAGCTACAGACCCAGGACTGCTGTGCTTTTCAAGCTGTTCCCAGGTATGCAAACATGGGCTGCTGTTGGAAGATCATTGTGGCTGCCTTTGCAGTAATGGCCCACTCTGAGACAACCGTGCTTGCCAGCAGTACTTGGGTTACTTGCAAATATAGCTTTAGTAACAGGCAAATCTTTAAAGAAACCCAAAGGCAACTGCCATGAAGGCACACTTGTTACAAAATACTTACCTAATTGTTGAGCTGAGCTGAATGGGGCACTTTTGTGTTTCCTAACTCAGCACTAAAACCTTGCTCCATTGCAGATAAAGATTTGACCCTTTGATCTCTGTTCTTCTTATGATACGACTTTCAGATGCTTCATTTCTGGTTGCATCACTTGCTGTCCTCTTAAAGGATTTTTCTGAGGGTAGCTGTCTGGACAGGTATGACAGATACATTTTTGACACATATAAAATAATTTTTTGCTACTTTTGAGATCAACACAACCAGCTGGGTTAATGATTAATTATTTAGGCTTAATTTACATTCCAGTGCAGATATTTTCCTCATATTGTGCATTTTTGGGAAGAAAAGAATTGTTATTCCATGAAAATTTGTTCTGATGAGTGGTTTTGTAAAATAATTGACAAATACTTGGATTTAAACTCCTAAAAAGCACTTTTATAATATGTATTCTTTCTCAGAAGATTGCATAATTATCATCTTAAATGATCTTGCGGTTTATAAATATTAAGAATTCCATACAAGTCCATTATTTGGTACTTAGTGCAGAGAAAAAGTCAGATTGATCTTTTGTGTGGTTATTTTAAGGTTTCCACATCATGGTTGCATAATTAATGTTTCCCAAACTCAAAAGTACATTAACAGTAAAGATCAAATGTTGAAAATTTTCTTTCAGTTTTGTTATGTCGTTGACCTCGAAGATCAGAAAATCATTTAGAAGCCTGAATGGTGTAACAGTTCAGAATTCAGTAGCTAATGACTTGTGGTCTTTATCAATTTTTTAAAAAATGCTTAATTTTGGACATGATGGGGTACTTGAATCATAAAGCAAGATATTGCAAAAGCTGGAGATCAAAAATAAATAAAAATGCTAGAAATGTTAGCATGTTTGGGAGTAGCTTTAGAGAAAGACATTGGGGTTAATGTTTCAGATCGGTGAACTGGTTGATAAAATACTTGTTCTTGTCTTATAAGGGATGCAATTTCAGACAATACTCTGCCTGGGGTGCTTCTGTCTGATGCTGCATTTTACTTCTGTTGCATCTAAATTATTTCTTGTGCCTTCCAAAGTTGTGGTCACTGATTTGTTATTCCCGATGTACAAGTAACATTTCTAAGTGTGACCCTTTAAACATCTTACCCAATCTTGTTTGTATTAATTTGAGGTCTTGCTATGTTCCAATTAAAAAAGGCAAAAGTTCAGTTTTCCAGCAAATTTCATTATCTTGAGAAACTCAGTACAAGAATTCAAAAATCACCAATGCAAGACTTGACCACTGGCATTTGCAATAAGCATTTTTAAGATGTATCTGTCTGCGAGAGCTCTGGGGATCTATTTTGTGAATAGGACTCAGAATGTGCTAATGCTTTGTAATTTCCTTTAGAAAAAAACAATCCCTACAAATGGCCGGGTTAGCAGTTAGTGGAGATAGAGGAGCTGACTAGCTGCTAATCAACTTGGTTTCCAGGTGTTTGACATATGAAGAATAGGGATGGATGAGAGCTTTTCTTCCATTGTACCATATCTTCCACTACTGTTACCCATAAGACCCATTGTTACGTTGTTCCTTCTTTCAGCAAGGCTTTGAGTTTGGTCCAGGGCAGGTCAGCTAGTCTTCAGTTAGACAGAAATCAATCTGAAATTATCCTATATTTTGAAGTGGTTCATTTAAGTTCCAGTTTTAATTCAAAAATTGTACTAAAATTATGGTACATGATTTGTGTGCAGGATCCTTCAAATAGCAACCTGGCATTGATTTGCAAGAAACCATTTTCATTTATTCTGGAAGAGCCATTTTTGGTCTGCTTTGCTACCAAAAGCTCCAGTTGAGAATTTCGACAAGCTGAAATAACTAGGATGTTGAAACAATAAATGAAGTAAAGCTTGTATGACCTTCCAGAGAATATGAAGCATTAAGGAGATAATTTGTTGAGATGGATAAATAGTTTATGAGTATATTGGGACTTCAGGACACATTTTGTGCAGAACTGGATTTCCAAAATGACGCTTGTTAATGAGAAACTGAGAGTCATTTTTAAGCAATGAGACAATAAGACATAGGAGCAGAGGTAGGCCATTCAGCCCATCGAGTGCTTTGGCATTCTGTCATGGCTGATTTTTTTCTCCCTCAGAACCCCATTCTCCTTTCTTCCCTGTAGCATTTGATATCTTTACTAATCAAGAGCTTATCAACCTCCACTTTCAAAGTTCTAAGTAAATTTATTGGCAAAGTACATGTATATCACCATAAACAACTCAGAGATTTGTTTTCTTGTGGGCGTACACAGTAAGTCCAAGAAAGACAATGGAATCAATAACCAACAGGATGGACAAACAACCAATGTGCTAAAGACAACAAACTGTGCAAATAGGAAAAAGAAAAAAAATAAGCAATACACTAATGGTCGAGGGGTAATAACTGTTCCTTAACCTGGTGGTGTGGGTCCTGAGGCTCCTGTACCTTCCTGATTGCAGCAACGAGAAGGGAGCATGGCTTTAGATGATGGGGGTCCCTGATGGTGGATGGCGCTTTCTCGTGACAGCACTTTATGTAGATGTGTTCAAAGGTGGGGAGGACTTTACCCATGATGGACTGGGCTGCATCCTCTACTTTTTCCATTTTCCAGTCAAGAGCGTTGGTGTTTCCATACCAGCCCATGATGCAACCAGTCAATAAACTCTCCGCCACACACTGGCAGAATTTTGTCAAAGTTTTAGATGTCATGTCGAATCTTCGCAAACTTGGAAGAAAGTAAAGGTGTTGCCATGCTTTCTTCATAATTGCACTTACCTGCTGGGTTCAGGACAGATAGATCCACTGAAATGATAACACTGAGGAACTTAAAGCTGCAGACCCTCTCCACCTCTGTTCCCCATATGAGAACTGGCTCATGGACCTCCGGTTTTCTCCTCCTGAAGTCAGTAATAACTTTAAAGTCTCGATGAAGGGTCTCAGCAGAAACATTGACTATTTATTCCTCTTCAGAAGTGCTGCCTGACCTGTTGAGTTCCTCCAGCATTTTGTGTGTTGCACAGAATGCAGAATAAAGTGTTGCAGAGAAAAGTGCAATGCAAACAGATATTAAGCTATAAGATCATGACAAGGTAGATTGTGAGGTCAAGAAGCCAACTTGAAAGGCCAAAGTATTATTCAATATGTTTAAAACACTGGGATAGAAGATGTCCCTATGCTTGGCATATATACCTTCAGACTTTTGTGTCTTCTGTTGGTTTATTGAATGGAGCTGTGTGTGAGGCTAATTGTGCTGTTCCTCTGATGGGATTTGGTTATTATCTTCAAAGACGCTGCTTTGGATGCAAGTTAACCGAATAACTTACCAGCACAACCTTAATTGTTTCACTTATGTTAATCAACTCATGTGTGGCTTCCAACAGCTGCCATTTAATTACCCAGAAGACTTCCTGGACACCTGAACACAAAAACCATCCACCAAGAACTCCAGAGCCATGAAGGTGACTGTTCACTATGTGTTGTCTTGTTCTAGTTTTCTGTAGGCATCTCAAATTTTTGTAACACCTTACATAGAACATAGAAGAGTACAGCACAGGAACAGGCCATTGGGCCCACAATGTTGTGCCAAACCAGCTAAAAAGTATATCAAAAATCCCCAAACGCTAATCCCCCCTACCTAGACCATATCCCTCCATCTTCCTTACATCCATATCCCTATCTAAATGTCCCTCAAAAGCCTCTAATGTATTTACCTCTACCTCCATATCAGGCAGTGCATTCCAGGCACCCATGACTATCTGAGCAAAAACCTTACCCTTTGCATCCCCCTTGAACCTACCCCCTCTCACTTTCAATGCATGGCCTCTGGTATTAGACATCTCAACCCTGGGAAACAGATGCTCTCTGTCTTCTCTATCTATGCCTCTCATAATCTTCTCAACCTCTATCAGATCTCCTTTCAGCCTCCAACGCTCCAGAGAAAACAACCCAAGTTTATCCAGCCTCTTGTGATAGCATATGCCCTCTAAACCAGACGGCATCCTGGTAATCCTCTTCTGCACCCTCTCCAAAGCCTCAACATCCTTCCAATAGTGGGGCGACCAGATCTGTACAAAATACTCCAGATGTTGATTTACCAGAATTTTATAAATTTGCAACATAACCTCCTGACTTTTGAACTCAATGCCTCAACAATAAAAGCAAGCATTCCATAAGCCTTATTAATGACCTTATTGACCTGGGTAGCCTCTTTCAAGGAGCTATGAACTTGGACTCCAAGATCTCTGCTCAGCACACTGTTAAGGACCTTGCCCAGAACTGTGTACTAAAACAACAGGAATTCTGCAGATGCTGGAAATTCAAGCAACATACATCAAAGTTGCTGGTGAACGCAGCAGGCCAGGCAGCATCTATAGGAAGAGACGCAGTCGACGTTTCAGGCCGAGACCCTTCGTCAGGACTAACTGAAGGAAGAGTGAGTAAGGGATCCCAGGAGATAATTTGTTGAGATGGATAAATAGTTTATGAGTATATTGGGACTTCAGGACACATTTTGTGCAGAACTGGATTTCCAAAATGACGCTTGTTAATGAGAAACTGAGAGTCATTTTTAAGCAATGAGACAATAAGACATAGGAGCAGAGGTAGGCCATTCAGCCCATCGAGTGCTTTGGCATTCTGTCATGGCTGATTTTTTTCTCCCTCAGAACCCCATTCTCCTTTCTTCCCTGTAGCATTTGATATCTTTACTAATCAAGAGCTTATCAACCTCCACTTTCAAAGTTCTAAGTAAATTTATTGGCAAAGTACATGTATATCACCATAAACAACTCAGAGATTTGTTTTCTTGTGGGCGTACACAGTAAGTCCAAGAAAGACAATGGAATCAATAACCAACAGGATGGACAAACAACCAATGTGCTAAAGACAACAAACTGTGCAAATAGGAAAAAGAAAAAAAATAAGCAATACACTAATGGTCGAGGGGTAATAACTGTTCCTTAACCTGGTGGTGTGGGTCCTGAGGCTCCTGTACCTTCCTGATTGCAGCAACGAGAAGGGAGCATGGCTTTAGATGATGGGGGTCCCTGATGGTGGATGGCGCTTTCTCGTGACAGCACTTTATGTAGATGTGTTCAAAGGTGGGGAGGACTTTACCCATGATGGACTGGGCTGCATCCTCTACTTTTTCCATTTTCCAGTCAAGAGCGTTGGTGTTTCCATACCAGCCCATGATGCAACCAGTCAATAAACTCTCCGCCACACACTGGCAGAATTTTGTCAAAGTTTTAGATGTCATGTCGAATCTTCGCAAACTTGGAAGAAAGTAAAGGTGTTGCCATGCTTTCTTCATAATTGCACTTACCTGCTGGGTTCAGGACAGATAGATCCACTGAAATGATAACACTGAGGAACTTAAAGCTGCAGACCCTCTCCACCTCTGTTCCCCATATGAGAACTGGCTCATGGACCTCCGGTTTTCTCCTCCTGAAGTCAGTAATAACTTTAAAGTCTCGATGAAGGGTCTCAGCAGAAACATTGACTATTTATTCCTCTTCAGAAGTGCTGCCTGACCTGTTGAGTTCCTCCAGCATTTTGTGTGTTGCACAGAATGCAGAATAAAGTGTTGCAGAGAAAAGTGCAATGCAAACAGATATTAAGCTATAAGATCATGACAAGGTAGATTGTGAGGTCAAGAAGCCAACTTGAAAGGCCAAAGTATTATTCAATATGTTTAAAACACTGGGATAGAAGATGTCCCTATGCTTGGCATATATACCTTCAGACTTTTGTGTCTTCTGTTGGTTTATTGAATGGAGCTGTGTGTGAGGCTAATTGTGCTGTTCCTCTGATGGGATTTGGTTATTATCTTCAAAGACGCTGCTTTGGATGCAAGTTAACCGAATAACTTACCAGCACAACCTTAATTGTTTCACTTATGTTAATCAACTCATGTGTGGCTTCCAACAGCTGCCATTTAATTACCCAGAAGACTTCCTGGACACCTGAACACAAAAACCATCCACCAAGAACTCCAGAGCCATGAAGGTGACTGTTCACTATGTGTTGTCTTGTTCTAGTTTTCTGTAGGCATCTCAAATTTTTGTAACACCTTACATAGAACATAGAAGAGTACAGCACAGGAACAGGCCATTGGGCCCACAATGTTGTGCCAAACCAGCTAAAAAGTATATCAAAAATCCCCAAACGCTAATCCCCCCTACCTAGACCATATCCCTCCATCTTCCTTACATCCATATCCCTATCTAAATGTCCCTCAAAAGCCTCTAATGTATTTACCTCTACCTCCATATCAGGCAGTGCATTCCAGGCACCCATGACTATCTGAGCAAAAACCTTACCCTTTGCATCCCCCTTGAACCTACCCCCTCTCACTTTCAATGCATGGCCTCTGGTATTAGACATCTCAACCCTGGGAAACAGATGCTCTCTGTCTTCTCTATCTATGCCTCTCATAATCTTCTCAACCTCTATCAGATCTCCTTTCAGCCTCCAACGCTCCAGAGAAAACAACCCAAGTTTATCCAGCCTCTTGTGATAGCATATGCCCTCTAAACCAGACGGCATCCTGGTAATCCTCTTCTGCACCCTCTCCAAAGCCTCAACATCCTTCCAATAGTGGGGCGACCAGATCTGTACAAAATACTCCAGATGTTGATTTACCAGAATTTTATAAATTTGCAACATAACCTCCTGACTTTTGAACTCAATGCCTCAACAATAAAAGCAAGCATTCCATAAGCCTTATTAATGACCTTATTGACCTGGGTAGCCTCTTTCAAGGAGCTATGAACTTGGACTCCAAGATCTCTGCTCAGCACACTGTTAAGGACCTTGCCCAGAACTGTGTACTAAAACAACAGGAATTCTGCAGATGCTGGAAATTCAAGCAACATACATCAAAGTTGCTGGTGAACGCAGCAGGCCAGGCAGCATCTATAGGAAGAGACGCAGTCGACGTTTCAGGCCGAGACCCTTCGTCAGGACTAACTGAAGGAAGAGTGAGTAAGGGATCCCTTACTCACTCTTCCTTCAGTTAATCCTGACGAAGGGTCTCGGCCTGAAACGTCGACTGCGTCTCTTCCTATAGATGCTGCCTGGCCTGCTGCGTTCACCAGCAACTTTGATGTATGTTGCCAGAACTGTGTACTGTCTTCTTGCATTTGCTCTACCAGGATGCAACACCTCAAATTTAAATGGGTTAAACTTCATCTGCCATTTTTTTTCAGCCCATATCTGCGACTGATCTATATTGTGCTGAATTCTTTGCCAGTCTTCCACACTATCCACGTCTCCACCAATCTTGGTATCATCGGCAAATTTACTATCTGACCTATCTACATTTTCATCCAGGTCATAAGATGGTAAGACATAGGAGCAAAATTAGGCCATTCAGCCCATCGAGTCTGCTTCACCGTTCTATCATGGCTGATCCCGGATCCCACTCGACTGTTGAAGGTGTACTGTCTTCTCGCCATATTCTTTGATGCCCTGACCAATCAGGAAATGATCAACTTCTGCCTTGAATATACCCACGGACTTGGCCTCCACTGCAGTCTGTGACAGAGCATTCCACAGGTTCACTACTCTCTGGCTAAAACAATTCCTCCTTACCTCTGTTCTAAAGGGTTCCCCTTAATTTTGAGGCAGTAACCTCTAGTTCTGGATACCGCCACTATAGGAAACATCCTGTCCAAATCCACATGGTCATTTATATCCATTACAAACAGCAGAGGTCCAAGCACAGATCCCTGCAGAACTGCACAAATTACAGACTTCCAGTAAGAATAAGTCCCTTCAATCACAACCCTCTGTCTTCTATGCATAAGCTAGTTCTGAATTCAAACAGCCAATTTGCTGTGGTCCCGTGAATCTTAATCTTCTGGATTAGCCTCCAATGAAGGTCAATAGCCTTACTGAAATCCATGTAGATAGCATCCATGCCCTCCCTTCATCAATCTCTATCGTCATCTTGTCAGAAAACTCAATCAAATTGGTAAGGCATGACATGCACGCACCAAGCCATGCTGGCTCTCCTGAATTAGGCCATGGGTTTCCAAATACTCATACATCCTATCCCTAAGAATTTTCTCCAGAAATCTTCCTACAACTGACGTGAGACTCACAGGTCTATAGATCCCAGGATTTTCCCTTGTTCCCTTTTTTAATAGAGGTACAACATTAGCCACTTGCCAGTCATCAAGGACCTTGCCTGCTGCTAGAGAGGACATGAAGATACTGGTTAAGGGCCTAACAATCTCACCTCTTGCCTCCTTCAATAACTTGGGGTAAATCCCATCAGGCCGTGGGGACTTATCCTACTTAATATTCATTTGGAGGCCCAACACATCCTCCTCCTTGACCTCTATATGCCCTAATGTATTCATACACTCAGCACTGTTCTTCTGGTCCCCCATATCCTTTCCCTTGGTAAATACCAAAGCAAAGTACTCATTAAGTACCTCACCCACATTCTCTGTATCAAAGCAAATGTTCCATGCTTTATCATTGAGTGGTCCCACCTTCTCCTAAGTTATCATCTTACTCATGATCTATGTATAGAATGCCTTGGGATTGACTTTATTTCTATTTGCCAAGGACTTTTCATGGCCCTTCCTGGCTTCGGTAATTCCATTCTTTAGTTCTTTTCTGGCTTCTTTATACTCTTTATGTGCTTTGATGATCCTAATTTCTGAAGCTTTACATACTTTTCCTTTTTCTTCATCACCTCTCTAGCTATCCAGAGTTCTCATATCTTTCCATCCATGTCCTTCCTTCCAACAGGACATACCAGTCTCTTTCAACATCCTTCAGATGTCTGATGTGAACATGCCCGAGAAAATGTGTTCCCAATTAATGCTGACACGAGGAAATCCGCAAATGCTGGAATTTCAAGCAACACACATAATAATTGCTGGGGAACGCAGCATCTATAGGAAGAGGTACAGTCGACATCTTGGGCCGAGACCCTTCGTCAGGACTAACTGAAAGAAGAGATAGTAAGAGATTTGAAAGTGGGAGTCGGATCTCCCCTTCCTGCTCCCGCTTGCAAATCTCTTACTATATCTTCTTTCAGTTAGTCCTGACGAAGGGTCTCAGCCCGAAACATCGACTGTACCTCTTCCTATAGATGCTGCCTGGCCTGCTGCGTTCCCCAGCAATTTTTATGTGTTGCTCCCAATTAATGCTTCTTAGTTCCTGCTTAATGCCCTCGTAATTCACCCTACACCAATTTAAAACTCTCCCACAAGGACGTTATCCAGAAAGTTAAGGAGTTGTGGTCAGTATTCCCTAACTGTTCACCCACTGAAAGGTCAGTCACCTGACCAGGCTCATCACCCAACACCAGGTCCAGTATGTCCCCTCCTCTCATTGGACCATCCACATACTGACGAAAGAAACCTTCCTGGACACACTTAACAAATTCAGCCCCATCTAAAACCCCTACACAAAGAAGGTCCCAGTTTATCTAAGGGAAGTTGTAATCTCCCATGACAATAACCCTATTATTTTTATGTATTTCCTTAATCTGATTACATATCTGTACCTCAATGCCCTGGTGGCTATTAGGGGGTCTGTAGTACAATCCCATCAGTGTGATTGCACCCTTCCTAATCCTGAGCTCCACCCAAATGGACTGTGTGTCTGACCCCTAAAATCACAGAGACATGGCTCTAGGGTGACAAAGGATGGGAGCTCAACATTCAGGGATATTCAATAGGAGGGATAGACATGAAAGAAAAGGAGATGGGGTAGCATTGCTGGTTAGAGAGGAGATTAACGCAATAGAAAGGAAGGACATTAGCCGGGAGGATGTGGAATCGATATGGGTAGAGCTGCATAACACTAAGGGGCAGAAAACGCTGGTGGGAGTTGTGTACAGGCCACCTAACAGTAGTAGTGAGGTTGGGGATGGAAATTAGAAATGTGTGCAATAAAGGAACAGCAGTTATAATGGGTGACTTCAATCTACATATAGATTGGGTGAACCAAATTGGTAAGGGTGCTGAGGAAGAGGATTTCATGGAATGTATGCAGGATGGTTTTTTGAACCAACATGTCGAGGAACCAACTAGAGAGCAGGCCATTCTAGACTGGGTACTGAGCAATGAGGAAGGGTTAATTAGCAATCTTGTCGTGAGAGGCCCCTTGGGTAAGAGTGACCATAATATGGTGGAATTCTTCATTAAGATGGAGAGTGACGTAGTTAATTCAGAAACCAAGGTTCTGAACTTAAAGAAGGGTAACTTTGAAGGTATGAGATGTGAATTAGCAAAGATAGACTGGCAAATGATACTTAAAGGGTTGACGGTGGATATGCAATGGCAAGCATTTAAAGATCGCATGGATGAACGACAACAATTGTTCATCCCAGTTTGGCAAAAGAATAAATCAGGGAAGGTAGTGCACCCATGGCTGACAAGGGAAATTAGGGATAGTATCAATTCCAAAGAAGAAACATACAAATTAGCCAGAAAAAGCGGCTCACCTGAGGACTGGGAGAAATTCAGAGTCCTGCAGAGGAGGACAAAGGGCTTAATTAGGAAAGGGAAAAAAGATTATGAGAGAAAACTGGTAGGGAACATAAAAACTGACTGTAAAAGCTTTTATAGATATGTGAAAAGAAAAAGATTGGTTAAGACAAATGTAGGTCCCCTACAGACAGAAACAGGTGAATTGATTATGGGGAAGAAGGAAATGGCAGACCAATTGAATAACTACTTTGGTTCTGTCTTCACTAAGGAGGACGTAAATAATCTTCTGGAAATAGTAGGGGACAGAGGGTCCAGTGAGATGGAGGAACTGAGGGAAATACATGTTAGTAGGGAAGTTGTGTTAGGTAAATTGAAGGGATTAAAGGCAGATAAAAATCACCAGGGCCAGATGGTCTGCATCCCAGAGTGCTTAAGGAAGTAGCCCAAGAAATAGTGGATGCATTAGTGATAATTTTTCAAAACTCTTTAGTTTCTGGACTAGTTCCTGAGGATTGGAGGGTGGCTAATGTAACCCCGCTTTTTAAAAAAGGAGGGAGAGAGAAACTGGGGAATTATAGACCGGTTAGCCTGACATCGGTGGTGGGAAAATGCTAGAGTCAGTTATCAAAGATGTGATAACAGCACATTTGGAAAGCGGTGATATCATCGGACAAAGTCAGCATGGATTTGTGAAAGGAAAATCATGTCTGATGAATCTAATAGAATTTTTTGAGGATGTAACTAGTAGAGTGGATAGGGGAGAACCAGTGGATGTGGTATATTTGTATTTTCAAAAGGCTTTTGACAAGGTCCCAGACAAGATATTAGTGTGCAAACTTAAAGCACACAGTATTGGGGCAAGGTATTGATGTGGATAGAGAATTGGTTGGCAGAGAGGAAGCAAAGAGTGGGAATAAACGGGACCTTTTCAGAATGGCAGGCAGTGACTAGTGGGGTACTGCAAGGCTCAGTGCTGGGACCCCAGTTGTTTGCAATATATATCAATGACTTAGATGAGGGAATTAAATGCAACATCTCCGAGTTTGCGGATGACACGAAGCTGAGCGGCAGTGTTAGCTGTGAGGAGGATGCTGAGAGGATGCAGGGTGACTTGGATAGGTTAGGTGAGAGGGCAAATTCATGGCAGATGCAATTTAATGTGGATAAATGTGAGGTTATCCACTTTGGTGGCAAAAACAGGAAAACAGATTATTATCTGAATGGTGGCCGATTAGGAAAAGGGGAGGTGCAACGAGACCTGTGTGTCATTATACACCAGTCATTGAAAGTGGGCAAGCAGGTACAGCAGGCAGTGAAAAAGGTGAATGGTATGCTGGCATTTATAGCGAGAGGATTCGAGTACAGGAGCAGGGAGGTACTACTGCAGTCGTACAAGGCCTTGGTGAGACCACACCTGGAGTATTGTGTGCAGTTTTGGTCCCCTAATCTGAGGAAAGACATTTTTGCCATAGAGGGAGTACAAAGAAGGTTCACCAGATTGATTCCTGGTATGACAGGACTTTCATATGATGAAAGACTGGATCGACTAGGCTGATACTCTCTGGAATTTAGAAGATTGAAGGGGGGATCTTATTGAAACGTATAAAATCCTAAAGGGATTGGACAGGCTAGATGCAGGAAGATTGTTCCCAGTGTCGGGGAAGTCCAGAACGAGGGGTCACAGTTTGAGGATAAAGGGGAAGCCTTTTAGGACCGAGATGAGGAAAAACTTCTTCACACAGAGAGTGGTGAATCTGTGGAATTCTCTGCCACAGGAAACAGTTGAGGCCAGTACATTGGCTATATATTTAAGAGGGAGTTAGATATGGCCCTTGTGGCTAAAGGGATCAGGGGGTATGGGGGGAAGGCTGGTACAGGGTTTTGAGTTGGATGATCAGCCATGATCATACTGAATGGCGGTGCAGGCTCAAAGAGCCGAATGGCCTACTGCACCTATCTTCTATGTTTCTATGTCTCCTCTGGTTGCAGCTGTGATATTGGCTTCCACCCCCCAGCAGTATCCAGAGGGGTATACTTGTTGCTGAGGGGAATGTCCACAGGGACACCCTGCACTCTCTTCTTAAACTCCTCACCTCTCTTAGTGGTCACCCATCTACTGCCCGAAGCCTGTACTGTGGGTGTGACCACCTCTTCAAAGGTCTCATGTTCAGTCCCCCAAATAATCCTGAGTACGTCCAACTCCAGCTCCAACTCCTTAACCTGGTCAGTCAGACGCTGAAGTTGGTTGCACTTCCTGCAGTTTTAGGGAATGTGCATCTGCATGAGAATGTAATCCTCCAATTTGAGACCTCGGTTGGCATTAGCCAGCTTTAAATGATATACATCGGTCAAAAAATTGCACGCTGTGAATATGCAGTGGTGCGTTTCAGCCAGGCTAGATGCTATACTCATGACAATGAGATGCAAGCATGAAATCTATATACATTCTTCCAAATCACATGGGTCTGATTTATCATGCTTCATGATTCCAGCATTTATTTATTGGTACTCTCCAATTTTTCGCTACTATCATTTGAAAATCACCAAGAAAGCTTGCACAGAAGTGGTTCAGTGTTCTCAGGATATGGCATTCTGCCCATAATTTCTGCCCTTTGCTCAAATCTCAAAACCATATAGGGCAGTGCTGATGGAAAGGAAATCCTTTCCCTAATTAAGGAAAGCACAACTAACCTATTCTCTCATAATTCCTCAATCGGTACTGTACACATTGAACATAACTTTTAAAACTAATCAGAAATAAATCCACCCCTGAATCCAGAGCAATGTGGGGATTATGAGTATCAGTTAAAGTCCTAATATGTTGGTGTATGATAGCACTACGTTATCTCTGTTGCACACGGTAGCTTAGTGGTTATTTCAACTCTGCTGCCATCTGTAATGAGTTTCTACGTACTCCCTGCAACCGCATGGGTTTTCTTTGAGTGCACAAGGTTCCTCCCACATTCCAAAGGTATACTGGTTAGTCGGTTTATAGGTCATTGCAAATTGTCCTGTGATTAGGTTAGGGATAAATGCATGGCTGAGGGATTGGAGCAGGGGGCAGGGATTCAGATTTCTGGATCATTGGGACCTCTTTTGGGGCAGGCGTGACCTGTACAATAAGGATGGGTTGCACTTGAATCCCAGGGGGGACCAATATCCTGGCAGGGGGGTTGATTAGGCTATTGGGGAGAGTTTAAACTGGAATTGCTGGGGGGTGGGAACTGAACTGAAGAGATGGAGGAAGGGGCAGTTGGCTCACAGAGAAAGCTTGTAGGCGGTGTGAGAGAGAGGATAGGCAGGTGATAGAGAAGGAATGCGCTCAGACTGATGGCTTGAGATAAGTCATATTTGAATGTAAGGAGTATCATGAACAAAGCGGATGAGCTTAGAGTGTGAATCAGTACTTGGAGCTATGATGTTGTGGCCATTACAGAGACTTGGATGGCTCAGGGGCAGGAATGGTTACTTTGAGTGCCAGGCTTTAGATGTTTTAGAAAGGGCGGGGGCGGTGCAAAAGAGGTGGGGGTGTGGCACTGCTGATCAGAGGCGGTGTCACGGCTGCAGAAAAGGAGGACGTCATGGAGTGGTTGTCTACCGAGTCTCTGTGGGTAGAAGTTAGAAACAGGAAGGGGTCAGTAACTCTACTGGGTGTTTTTTATAGACTACCCAATAGTAACAGGGACATCAAGGAGCAGATAGGGAGACAGATTCTGGAACAGTACAATAATAACAGGGTTATCGTGATAGGAGATTTTAATTTTCCCAATATTGATTGGCATCTCCTGAGAGCAAGGGTTTAAGATGGGGTGGAGTTTGTTAGGTGTGTTCAGGAAGGTTTCCTGATAGAATAAGGTTTCCAGATAAACCTACAAGAGGAGAGGCTGTACTTGATCTGGTATTGGGAAATGAACCTGGTCAGGTGTTAGGTCTCTGTGGGAGAGCATCTTGGAGATAGTGATCACAATTCTATCTCCTTTACCATAGCATTGGAGAGGGATAGGAGTAGACAAGTTAGGAAAACTTTTAATTGGAGTAAGGGGATGAGGCTATCAGGCAGGAACTTGGAAGTATAAATTGGGAGTATATGTTCTCAGGGAAATGTACAGCAGAAATGTGGCAAATGTTCAGTGGATATATTTGCATGGAGTTCTGCATAGGTACATCCCAATGAGACAGGGAAAGGATGGTAGGGTACAGGAACCATGGCGTACAAAGGCTGCTGAAAATCTAATCAAAAAGAAAAGAAAAACTTACAAAAGGTTCAAAAAACTAGGTGATGCTAGAGATCTGGAAGATTATAAGGCTAACAGGAAGGAGCTTAAGAATGAAATTAGGAGAGCTAGAAGGGGCCATGAGAAGGCTTTGGCGAGCAGGATTAAAGAAAACCCCAAGGCATTCTACAAGTATGTGAAGAGCAAGAGTGTAAGATGTGAGAGAATAGGAGCAATCAAGTGTGACAGTGGAAAAGTATGTATGGAACCGGAGGAGGTAGCGGGGGTACTTAATGAATACTCTGCTTCAGTATTCACCACGGAAAAGGACCTTGGCGATTGTAGGGATGACTTACAGTGGACTGCTATGCTTGAGCATTCAGACATTAAGAAAGAGGATATGCTGCAGAATTTGGACAGCATTAAGTTGGATAAGTCACTGGGACCCGATGAGATATACTCCAGTCTACTGTGGGAGGTGAGGGAGGATATTGCTGAGCCTCTGGCAATGATCTTTGCATCATCAGTGGGGGTGGGAGAGGTTCCTGAGGATTGGAGGATTGCAGATGTTGTTCCCTTATTCAAGAAAGGGAGTAGAGATAACCCAGGAAATTATAGACCAGTGAGTCTGACTTCAGTAGTTGGTAAATTGGTGGAGAAGATCCTGAGTGGCAGGATTTATGAACATTTGGAGAGGCATAATATGATTAGGAATAGCCAGCATAGCTCTGTCAAAGGCAGGTTGTGCCTTACGAGCCTGATTATATTTTTTGAGGATGTGACTAAACACATTGATGAAGGTAGAACAGTAGATGTAGTGTATATGGATTTCAGCAAGGCATTTGATAAGGTACCCCATGCAAGGCTTATTGAGAACATGAGGAGGCATAGGATCCAAGGGGAGCTTGCTTTGTGGATCCAGATTTGACTTGCCCACAGAAGGCAAAGAGTGGTTGTAGATGGGTCATATTCTGCATGGAGTTTGGTGACCAGTGGTGTGCCTCAGGGATCTGTTCTGGGACCCCTTCTCTTCGTGATTTTTATAAATGACCAGGTTGAGGAAGCAGAAGGATGAGTTAGTAAATTCGCTGATAACACAAAGGTTGGGGGTGTTGTGGATAGTGTGGAGGGCTGTCAGAGGTTACAGTGGGACGTTGATAGGATGCAAAACTGGGCTGAGAAGTGATAGATGGAGTTCAACCCAGCTAAGTGTGAGGTACTTCATTTTGGTAGGTCAACTATGATGGCAGAATATAGTATTAATGGTAAGACTCTTGGCAGTGTGGAGGATCAGAGGGATCTTGGGGTCTGAGTCCATAGGACCCTCAAAGCTGCTGCGCAGGTTGACTGTGTGGTTAAGAAGGCATACGGTGTATTGGCCTTCATCAACCATGGGAATGTTCAAGAGCCAAGAGGCAATGTTACAGCTATATAGGACCCTGGTCAGACCCCACTTGGAGTACTGTGCTCAGTTCTGGTCACCTCACTGCAGGAAGGATGTGGAAATCATAGAAAGGGTGCAAAGAGGATTTACAAGGATGTTGCCTGGATTGGGGAGCATGCCTTATGGGAATAGGTTGAGTGAACTTGGCCTATTCTCCTTGGAGCGATGGAGGATGAGAGGTGACCTGATAGAGGTGTGTAAGATGATGAAAGGCATTGACCGTGTGGATAGTCAGAGGTTTTTTCCCAGGGCTGAAATGGCTAGCATCAGAGGGCACAGCTTTAAGCTGCTTGGAAGTAGGTACAGAGGGGATGGCAGGGGTAAGTTTTTTATGCAAAGAGTGGTGAGTACGTGGAATGGGCTGCTGGCGACTGTGGTGGAGGCGGATACGATAGGGTCTTTTAAGAGACTCCTGGATAGGTACATGGATCTTAGAAAAATAGAGGGCTATGGGTAATCCTAGGTAATTTCTAAAGTAAGTACATGGTCAGCACAGCATTGTGTGCCGAAGGGCCTGTATTGTGCTGTATGTTTTCTATTTTTCTACTTTTGTTTCGAAATAGGTGAGTTGCTGGGATTGGGCCTGAAAGGCTTGTTCCATGCTATATCTCTGAATAAACATAAATATATCTCCAACAGAATAAAACTGGTTCCACAACAACATGCTACGGATAAAAGTTGTGCGGAGGCTATGGGATATGAGTGTAGTTGCCAAGCAAGAGTCAAAATTGAAACCTGCTGCTAGTAATCAAGTGATGCAGGTATATAGCATGGAGCAATGCGTTGTGTTAATGGTGAAATAAATGAATCTATGTTTAAATATTCTTGATTTGTTCAAAGCGTACATTCCTTCAAAATGTATTCACTTCCACATTATTGCAAAGGTAGCAATGTGAACTGAAAGCAAATTTGCCTCTCGATCTCTGGACACACTGAGGTCATACATATGTGCTTTGCTTCTGGTGAGGAGCACTCCTCCACTGGGACTTCACATTGAATACCTGTAAGCTTAGTGTTGCACTAAGCTTTGAAATTTTCTTCATGTTTCAATGCCAAGTGGAGCTCAACTGAAGCTCTGTTGGCAAAATGACTGTTGTGGATCTGAATGAGGTTTATTGTTACTGACAAAGTCATGATATTTGTTGTTCTGTGGCAGTAGTATAGTGCAGGAATAACAAATTACTCCAAGTTAAAATAAATAAATAAGCAGTACAGAATGAGGAATGATGAGACAGTGTTCATGAGTTCAGGGACCATTCCTCAAACATTGATTGTGCATCATCAGGCTTCTGTACTTCCTCACTAATGATAGTAATGAGAAAAGAACATGTCCCAGATGGTGAGGGCCTTTCATGATGGACACTGCCTTCTTGAGGTTCCACCTTTTGAAGATGTCGTCAATGGTGGGGAGGACTCTTGTTTGAGCTATAATCCACAGAAGCCTCTTGCAGTCCTGTGCATTTTGAATGCTCTCCTCGGTACATATGGAACACCAATGCCTAGGAATGGAAAAGGTTATAGAAAGTCGTGGATATAGCTTAGTCCACCACAGGCAAAGCCCTCCCCACCATTGAGTACATTTACATGGAGCTCTACCACATAAAGACAACATACATAATCAAAGGCCGTCAGCTGGCAGACCTTGTCTCACTACTGCCATTGGGCAGGAAGTACAGAGGCCTTAAGTCCCAAAACATCAGGTTTAGGAACGGTAATTACACCACAACCATGAGGCTCCTCAACTGGCTTGGATAGCTTCATTCACCAATACTCTAAACTGGTTCTATGACCTGCTCACTTTCAAGGACTCTTTTTAACCCATGTTCTCAGTATAATTTTTATTTGCACAGTTCATCTTTTGCACAGTGGATGTTTGTCGGTCTTTATCAGCTGATATATAGTTTTTCATAAAATCCTATTGTGCTTATTTTTTCCTGTAAATGCCTACAACAAAATGAATCTCCAGGTGGTATGTGGTAACATATACATACTTTGATCGTAAAGTTATTTCGAATAAAGGTGGCTAAGTCCAACATATCCAAGCAGCAGAACCTGTTGTTTTTTGAGAGTAGGGAGGATTCAAACAAGAGGACATGAGTTGAGAGTTAGGGGGCAAAAATTTAGGGGTAACATGAAGGGGAACTTCTTTACTCAGAGAGTTAGCTATGTGGAACGAGCTTCCAGCAGAAGCGGTAGAGGCCGGTTCGATATTGTCATTTAAAGTTAAATTGTGGATAACTATATGGACCTGAAAGGAATGGAGGGTTATGGGCTGAGTGCAGGTCGGTGGGACTAGGTGAGAGTAAGCGTTTGGCATGGATTAGAAGGGCCGAGATGGCCTGTTTCTGTGCTGTAATTGTTATATGGTTATATCTGGTTTGGTGGAGATTTAAGCGCCAGACCAGATTGAAAAGGTCCAAGTGTCGGGGCCCGAGGCAAGGTACAGGCCAATGAAGATTGCCGCTCCACCATGTTTGCTCATCTCTCTCTACTGAACAATGGGTCTCGGACTCTTTTTGCAAACTTCAGGTCAGAAACGCTATTACTGTTTGCACGATGTTTCTTTTTTTTAATGCACATTGGGTGTTCAACGGTCTTTTTATGGGTTATTTTATTGTTTTATTTTCCTATGGGCATGATGTGTTTTTTTTTTATTCTCTGCACATTGGGTGTTAGACAGTTTTTTTCATATATATGGGGTTTGTTTTTGGGTTGGTTTGTTTTGTGGCTGCCTGTTAGGAGACGAATCTCAAGGTTGTATAATGTATACATAGTTCGATAATAAATGTACTTTGAACTTTCATTTGCTAGAGCCATGGTGACATACCAAATCTTACTAAACTCCTATTGAAGTATAGGCTCTGGTGTGCCTTCATCAGGATTGCATTAGTATGTTGTACCAGGATAGATCCTCTGAGATGATGGTACTCAGCAACTTGAACTTGACCCTCAGTGAAGAAACGCACATGCTCTCCCGACCTCCTCCACTTAAAAGCTACATCACTTCTTTGCTCTTGCTGATGTTGGGTGCAAGGTTGTTATTGTGACACCATTCAACCAGCTGATCCAATTCGCTCCTGTGCTCATTGTTCACCATACTTCTTTTCTCATTAATACGAGGGGTGATGGATAAGTTCATGGCCTAAGATAGAAGGAGTTAATTTTAGAAAACCTAGCACATTTATTTTTCCTACATTTACACACTTAGTCCAGCAGCCGTGGAGCATACAGATCCCTTCTTTGTAGAAGTCAGCGTCTTGGACCTCCAGAAGTGGTCCACAGCAGGGGTGATTGATAAGTTCATGGCCTAATGTAGAAGGAGATGGGTTATTAACTTCAAACTTTCTGCATTTTCACTCAAAGAGTTGAACTGCACGTGCATGTAATGACAGCTTCATAACTCATCTCCTTCTACCTTAGACCATGGACTTAGCAATCACCTCTGCTGTGGACCACCTGGAGGTCCAAGATGCTGTCGTCACATGCACGTGCAGTTCAACTCTTTGAGTGATAATGCAGAAAGTTTGAAGTTAATAACTCATCTCCTCCTACCTTAGGCCATGAACTTATCAATCACCCCTGCTGCGGACCACTATTACAAAGAAGGGATCCGTATGCTCCATGACCGCTGGACTAAGTGTGTATATGTAGGAGGGGACTATGTTGAAAAATAAATGTATTACGTTTTCTAAAATTGACTCCTCCTACCTTAGGCCACGAACTTATCACTCACCCCTCGTAGAACAGTATTGTTAATTTACTTCAATTGTCATCATTAAATAAATCTGTTAATACTGCTGCAATCACAACATCTGTATTCATACTTTTTCATGCGTTGGTAGAATAAGTTTTATCTCAATATTAAAGTGAATGTGTAGCCATCAGTGCAGTTAATTCAAGGTTTAAAGGTAAAAAAAATAGTGATGGTGTAATCAGGGGAACAGACACAACTCTCAGTTGCAGTGATCAAGAGTCCCAAAACCTGTGTTGCCTGCCCAATATCTAGAATCAGGACATTTCATTTGACCTACAGAAGAATTTGTTCTCTCAGGGGAAAGATCCAGTTGTAGTGGTCCATGTGGGCATCAGTGACGTAGATATAAAAAGGAAAGGGGTTCTGCTGAGGGAATTTGAGCTGCCTGGGACTACATTAAGCAACAGGAAGATGCTTAAAGGATTTAGGGAGAGTTAGAAGTGGACATGAAAAGGCCTTGGTAAGTCGGAATAAGGAAAGCCCCGAGCCATGTTATACTTATGCAAAGAACAGCATGGTTTCTGGAGTGAGGATAGTAAGGATAAAAGTGGAAATATGTGCCCAGAGTTTGTGGAGGTAGGGAAGGTTCTTAATAAATACTTTGCTTTAGTACTCAGCAGTGAGAGGGTTTTGAGGTGGGAATCTCAGGGAAACCTACTGAATATTGAAAGGCTTAGACAGAGTGGATGTAGAGAGAATGTCTCTAGTAGTTGAAGTGTCTTCAACCAGAGGGCACAGCCTCAAGGACTTTAGAACAGAGATGAGGAGGAATTTCTTTATCCAGAGGGTGATAAACTTGTGGAATTCCTTGCCAAAGCAAGCTCTGAGGCCAAGTCATTGGGTATATTTACTACAGAGGTTGGTAGATGCTTGATTAGTTAAGGGCATTAAAAATTAGAGGGAGAAGGCAGGGGAATGTGGTTGATGGGGAAAATATATCATCTATAATCAAATGGCAGACCAGACTCAATAGGCTGAATGGCCTAATTCTGTTTCTATGTCTTGCGTTTATCTAGGTCAGAGCAACATCGTGAGCCAAAGGGCTCGCACTACTGTATAGGTCTATGTTGTATGTAGAAAGTATTCTACCATCTGCAACAGACATTTGGGAGTAAACTCACGTGGACAAGGTCAGACGACCAGAAGAGAGAGTAAGGATAATCGTTAGACTGGTTACAGTATGGAAGGTGGCAGTATATTCGTATTCAATCCTCCTCCTCACATTCCACTTCCTCTTCATTCTGCAATATCTTCTGATTGCGTGCATCTTTTGCTTGCCCTCATTTTGTTATTTTCAGAAATGGCTAAGGACTTTCATCTGGACCTGGGCATCTGAGCAAAAAGAAAGTGATGAGAAGGAGCCTCATCGATTATACAGAGCTATCTGTTTAGATATTGATAGCCTGCACACTGTAGCGGTTAGTCAGATTACGGGTTCTGAATTTCCCAAGTCACTGGACACGAGTGCCCTACAGCAAGGGTGGTGGGAATTGTTAACTAGATGCCATGTCTCTAGAGGGCACGTTTACACAGAGTTCTGTTCTAGGGAATTCAAATGAAGACTGATGGAGTGCCGTGCAAATTAAGATTAATTGGCGTGCATAAATAGATAATTATATATTGGCAAAAGTATGTGAAAGCTTACTTGAGACGTGAAGCAGCACAGGGAAGTCCAAATCCTACACTGTTTGGTGCTTTATATCATAGAAAATAGGGCCTATCATTTCTTCAGATGCGGTTGCTAGTCTAATTTTCACTCTGGCAGGCTTAACAATGTTATGATTAAGATTTAGGCTTGCTTTGAAGTAGAAGCTATCCAAGGTTCCTGAAGTGGAAACTTTGACCTTTGCCATGTGTTTTTAATTTACTACTATCCAATATCTGACTTGAATTTCTATGTATTAAATGATTTGGGGGTTATTGCTACACTCAAATAATCTACTTACCAACGATTTTTAAAAATTACTGATCTGCTCCAGGGACAAACATAGAGCTTCCTTACAAGAGCGGTGTTAGCTTAATAGAGCAGTAATAACCATCTTTCAGGATTTGCAATCCTTTCATTGACATGTTCCATTGCCATCCCTGGAGAATATCCGTAGTCATACGTGGCATGTGCTTTGTAGACTGTAAAAAGGTTGTGGGAAGTCAGAAATGAAAATTTTTGCATTGGAGTACCTATCCTTGATATTGGAGCAGCAGAAAATATCTCTGATCTATGCAGGTTTCTTTGAATCTAGGCTTTCGAATGTTGTTAATAGCAATGCTGTTGAAGAATAGAAAAACAAAGTTCAATTTTCCTTTGCAGAAACTGACCATTATTTGATACTTCTGTGACATGCATTTACTTGCTACTTACTAACTCTGCCTTGAATTTTGTTGCATTGTTGCTCCTGTACCTTGTCACGTTACTCCTTTTTTCCCCTTTTCTCTAGTGGTGGAGTCCATTATATCTTTTTGCAAGAGGGCTCTTGCCTTTGTTCTTGGGCTCCATATTGATTCAGGATCCAGGTCTTATAGAAGGAGCTTATACTTGGAACACATCTATCAAATGAATTCAGTCTTCTCTGAATGGAGCAAATCTTAGTTACCAACTCCTCAATGGAAATCAGCCTTTGTATACATTGCTCTATAGAAAACATGACATGGAATTATTTTTGGAATACTAAGCAGAGTCCTTAATGCTATCAGCTCCACACCACAACTCATCTTCTCCACCTACTTCCCCCTTGTCCAGCCAGACCTGGAAGAGGGAGGGACCAAAGAGCTGATTGTAAGGAAGACCCTGAGGGGCAAAACATTCTTTGCTAAGGAAAAGAAATATTTTAAATTCGAGCAAGAATACTCCCTGACCACAGATATGTTTAACTTTCTCCAAAAATGTCAGTTACATACTGTAGCATTTTTACAATCAATCAGCAACTTGTCTGTAAAAGGTCATTGAAATACCTGGCACTTCCTCTTGCTTAATGTTATTTGGGGCATATTTATCTAATGAGGTTTTATGGATCATTGCAGCCCAACTTGGTAATAGCAGGTTCAAGTCACATTTGCAGAAAGATCACATCACAAAGTCCAGCAATGTGGTTCCAGCCTGTCCAATTTCATAAGTACTGCAAGTTATATGTACCTTCATGATTTCTAATTGAAATGCAATGTATTCGCACCTGAAAGACTACATCCAGTTTTCACATTTATAGTATAATGAATATTCTTGAAAATATTATGTTTAAAGTTGTTTGAATAAAACATCAGAGGAACTGGATGTGTTATCCCATTACTTTAGTAATAAGGCGAAATTCAAACCAAATGGAGCATTTTGAGAAAGCAGAATCAGCTTTGAAGTAATCATATGTTCTATTGCCTTTTGTGTTTTTGATAGTTTAGAATTATAATTGAAGCAATACGCCTGAAACTGATACTTTGTCTTTTATAAATGGCTTTTGTTTGCAGTGAAGGCTATAAGCTGGGTTTATATTACTGTTCCAGAATGATATGTTGTAGTCAGAGACCACAGTGAATACCTTGGGTTGATTAAATAAAGAGAAAACAACAGCAGGGAGTGTGTTACTACCATACAGATGTACATTTGAGAGATTTCTGTGACAGTCTATGTAAAAGAGAATGAAACATGATTTATGAATGTAGACCATATATTGGAAGTGCTACAGTACTTCCCACTTGCTGATTCCTTTTTGATATCTTCTATTTCCTTTTGAGTAATATTTATTTTTGGTTCAATATTAGTCGTTTTATCTTCTGTTTGGAATTTTTTTTCCATTACACCAAATAGGCTTTAAAATAATTACTACCTCTTGCAGCCAATCTCCATGCTTTTTTACTGAGGTTATGATATGCAGTGAATGTGATAATCAACTTGACAGATGTGTCATCTTGCACCCAATTAAGGAGCTGTTTGTTGAAGAAGTTACCTCATGGATGAAAAATGACCTCTGACTTCTGTTATTTCCTTGCAACAGGTCTGCAACAGCAAAGCTATACAGATATCTCCAAATGAGAATAAAAATAACTAGTGTTCTCATTTGATAAAAACAGGAGGCATTACTGCATTACTGACCCAAGCCAGAATAAAGTTCAGAATGACTTCACAAGTTAATGTTTTTCTTCCAGCAATATATTATAATCTTGATAGTCATGGATTGAGGGAATAACCCAATAGAAATGATGAAAAAGATTGTAACTTATTTTATTGACAAGATATGAGATATTTTAAGGTGACAATTTGATTGATTATGGATGCCTCATTTGTGTCAGATGAAATAGCATACATTTAAATATTATGTGTAAAATGTAAAACTCGTTTTTTTATTTGATGGGGGAAAAATAGGAAAAGGCAATTTTTCCTCAGTGCTGATTGGTGGCACACTTATGTGCAAAGCAGAAGCCAGAGCTTTTCTCAAAAGAGCCTCATCTCATGGGCTTCATCTGAATTAAGTAACTGGCATTGTATCCCAAATGGGATTCCGTTTCATGCAGCTGTCCAGCGAAGATTCAGCTAAAAGGGAAGAGCTGATAGTCAGGTGAGACCCTTCATCAGGACTGGAGAAGAAGGGGGAAGGAGTCAGAGTAAGAAGGTGGGGGAGAGGAGGAAGAAGTAAAAGGTGGCAAGTGATAGGTGTAGCTGGGAGAAGGGGAGGGGGTGAAGTAAAGAGCTGGGGTTTCTTTCCAAAAGGATAGCAAACAGCAGAATGGATTGTGTAACAGTCAATGTACCATGATCATCACTACAGGTAATTGTTATGTATGATTTTAATTGTCAGATTATTTAATTAATTGAAATTAAAATTTTTGAAGCATTACGATATTACAACTTTAAAATTTGTTAAGATTGCTATTGGTGACTTACTCATATTAGAAGCTGTCACAACCAAAATAAATCAACTCTCTCCATAAAATGAAAATACAAGAAAGGATTTCTTCATTTAATTTCTTTTCAATTATATTTCCAGGAACTGTGTGAAATCTGCAGCTTGTGAGACCCTAGGCTGAAGGAGTATTTCAGCAACAAATTAAATTAAGGTGATGTAAGACAAAAACTCCTGTTCCATCAGAGGCCCAAACACCCTTGACCATTGAAAAGAACCATCAAAGATGCCTACCTTGTCACCCCACCCCACACCTTTTTTAACCTCTCCCTGCTTGTCTGTGGGTTTCTACCTTCATCTAGAAGATGACTACCACCCCAGTACATCAGACAAGCAAAATATTTTACCTCACTGATTACTGGCAGCGGCTTTGACACCTACCATAATTAAGCGTTTTGAGATGCGTATCATGACAGGTATTAACTCTAGCCTCATAGACAACCTCGATCCACTGCAATTTACCTACTACTGAAACAGGTGACATCTCCCTGGTCCTACTTTCAACTCTGGAGCATCTGGACAGTAATAATCCATCTGTGTTAGACTATTACTTATTGACTTCAGCTTCACCTTCCATACTATAATTCCAAGCAAACTCCTCACCAAGCTCTAGGACCTGGGAGTCAACACCTCCTTCTGGGTCCTTGACTTCCTGACAAACAGGCTACAATCAGTAAGGATAGGCAGCAACGCCTCTGCCACGATTACTTTCAACACTGGTCCTCCACGAGGTTGGATCCTCAGCCCCCACTCTACTCTCTGTATTCTCATGATTGAGTTGCCACATCCTGCTCTGACTCCACCTACAAGTGCGCAGATGATAGTGGGCAGTATCTCAAATAATGATGAGTCAGTGTATAGGAGGCAGTTAAAGAGCTTAGTAATATGTTGTCCTGAAAATAACCTTTCCCCTAATAAGAGCAACGCAAAAGAGCTGGTCCTTGACTTCTGAAAGGGAGTGGAGTGCAAGCTTCTGCCTTTATCAACAGTGCTGAAGTTGGGAGGGTTGAGATCTTCAATTTCCTAGGTGTGAGCATCACCAAAACCCCGTCCTGGTCCAACCATGAAGATGTCACAGCCAAAGAAGTCCATCAATGCCTTTGCTTCCACAGGAGGTGAACAAAATTTGGCATGACCCATGTGACTCTTAACAATTTTTATTGATGCAACACAGAAAGCATTGGGATGCATCATGGCTTGGTACGGTCACTGCTTTGTCCATAACCGCAAGAAGCTGTAGAGAATTGTGGACACAGCTGAACACATTGCAGAAACCAGAAACCTTCATGAACGCTCTCTGTACTTCCTACTACCTCATTGTTATACCCACCCCAAGCATTCTCTCTTCTCCCCTCTCTTATTTGACAGAAAAGCACAAAAGCCTGAAAGCACAAAAGCCTGAAAGTACAAAAGCCTGAAAGCACAAAAGCCTGAAAGTACAAAAGCCTGAAAACATGTTCAATGACACCCGTTACCCTGCTGTTAGAAGACTTTTGAATGGTTGTCAAGCATGAGAGAGTGTTTTGACTTTACAAATTACTTTGTTATATTCTTGCATCTTATTGTCTACTTGTACTGTACTTTTTGCATTCTGTTATTAATTTTCCTTGTATTACCTCATTGCACAGTGCAATAATTTCATCTGTATGAAAAGTGTGCAAGACAAACTTTTTAACTGTACCTTGGTACATGTGACAATAATAAACCAATTCCATTTCCACTTCCAAACTCATGTTTTGTTACGAACAATAGTGTAGCAGTGCTGTGTCAAAGGCAGGAATCTCATCTCTGGTTTCCGTAATGACTTGATGATAAATACCAGAAAACTAATAGAAATTGTTCTGAAACCAGTAAGGAGGAAAGCACTTCCATTCATTTAGTAATGTTCAGACCTTTGAACATCCAAAATGGGTAAAGCCAATAAATTACTGTTGTTTTATAGACACTTACATAGACAGAAGCAAGTTGAGGATTCTTAGATATGGTTTATGTTAATTGTTGATTGGTTTATTACTGAGAAACAGTGGAAAAATTGTTCTGCATGCCA
Source organism: Mobula hypostoma (assembly GCF_963921235.1). Lineage (NCBI taxonomy): Eukaryota > Metazoa > Chordata > Chondrichthyes > Myliobatiformes > Myliobatidae > Mobula > Mobula hypostoma. The sequence goes on from NC_086104.1 coordinate 34,265,526, forward strand.
TCCATACAGATCACTCTAAAAAAGGTAGAACAAAGGGAGGAACAGAATGTAGAATACAGTGTTACAGTTACAGAGAAAGTGCAGGTGGACAAATAAGACTATGACCACAACACGCCGGATAATTTTGAAAACAGAGCTTTTTCTCTTCGTTTTGACCCTCCGTTCACATTGAAATGGTGTTTTCATCCCCCCAAAAATGGAGCTTTCTAAAACACTCTCCAGAGTGTGTAAATTTGAAAACAATTGTTGCGCGTTGTAGTGGGACGGGGTGAACGGAGATATTTAAAAACGCTGTCATGACAACACCACAACAACAATGCTTTTTCTGCTTCTGCTTGGTTGTGCGCAAGCACTGTCGGACGGCTGTTATAATGCGCAGTTGGTGTGAACAGCGTGAGAGTTAAGTTGTAACGTGAGCTTTTTTGACTATTTAAAAATGCTGTCATGACGTGCCGGAACAGATGGCGGCACTTCATTGTTTTCTTGAACGCAACCCCCACACAACCAAACAATTTCAGAACAGACGGCAACGAGACTGAAGCCAGAAGAGTTAGAAATATACTCACCAAATACGTTTGTACTTTGACCCATAGCTTACTGAATAAATAACTATACTCACTTTGCCTTGTTTTCTGTCCTTGCTTGTATAAAGGTGGTTTATCTATTTATGCAAGTACTTCTCTGACAATAGATGTGTAACAGCCTAATGTAATGTTGTATGGAAATACAAGATAACACTGATGCAGACATGCTTTATTAATGCAACAGAGTTAGTTTTCCAATGTTCGTCGTCAGCCGGGTCATACTGTCCGTGAACTCCCTGTCGGTTGCCTCCATACACTCCTGTGTTTGTTGTTTTTTAGTTTTAAGTCCTCCTGCGCGAGAGCCAACAGCAATTCCTTTAAAGTCATTTCTAGTCTGTAACCGGACAAATGTGCACCAAGTATACCGTTTCCTCTTGGCTTGTTTTCTGTGTGTCCTGCGCATGCCCAGTAGGAGGAGATTCGCACAAATATCCGTTCTAATGTGGACGGAGATATTTTGAAAAATGCTTGGTGTGGGCGCCTGTCATTTTTATTTGAAACCAGCATTTTCAAAATTATCCAGTCTAGTGCGGACTAAGGTGCAAGGTCTACGAGAAGGGAGATTAGGAGATTAGGAGATCCGTGCAAGAGTTCCGTTCAAGATTCTTACAACAATGGAATAGAAGCTGTCCTTCACCCAAGTATTGCATGACTTCAATATTTTTTATCTTCTGCCTGATAGAATTGGGGAGAACAGAGAATGACCAGGTGGGAGGGGGCTTAGATTATGTTGACTCTTTTCCCTGGCATCATAAAATATAGATAGTGTCAATGGAGGGGAGGCTGGTTTTCATGATAGACTGTACTATGTCTACAACTCTGAGCACAGCCCTCTGCACACTGTGGTTAAAAGACAGGATCAAGTGAAGGTGAGCAGTTTTTTAACTGTTGACATATGGGAAACTGAGGAGATTATAGAAAGCAGCTACAGGGAGATGGTCACCCGTAAGTTGCAGGAAGCAGTAACCCATGAGGATGTCAGGAGAGGAAAAGGAAATGGGCAGCCAGTACAGAGTATCCATGGGCTGTTCTCGCTTTGGATAATATTGAGGGGGCAACCTTCCAGAGGAAGTCTCAGTCACTGTATTTCTGGTACTGAGTCTAACGCTTGGCTCAGAAGGGAAGGGTATTGTAGTAGTGATGGAGTTAGAGGAGTAGACCCGAGTTTCTGTGGATGCGATAGAGATACCCGGATGTTATGTTGCCTCTCAGGTGCCAGGGTCAGGGATGTCTTGGAGGCTCCATGGAATTATAAAGGGAGATAGTGAGCATCCAGAAGTCTTGCTACATATTGGTACCAATGACCTAGGAAGGAGGCCCTGAAGAGAGAGTTTAGGGAGATTGGTAGAAAGCTTAAAAGCAGGACCTCCAGGATAGTAATCTCCAGATGGCTGCCTGTGCCAAGTGTCAATGAGGGTAAAAATAGGATGATTTGCCAGATGGCTGAGGAATTGGTGCAGGGGGCAGGGCTTTAGATTTCTGGATCATTGGGATCTCTTCTGGGGATGGTATGACAAGTACAAAAGGGATGGGTTACATTTGAATCTGGCGGGGGGGGGAATATTCTTGTGGGCAGGTTTGCTGAAACTGTTGGGAAGGATTAAAACTATTCGGCAGAGGGATGGAACCAGAGTGGTAGGGCTGAGGGTGGGGCAGTTAGTATAGAAGCAGAGGCAGTGTGTAGTGGGAGTGTGAAGAAGCACAGGCAGATGAGATAGCAAGACTGCAGTCAGTGGGATGAGTTGTAGTGTAACGGGGATAAAATCAAAAAAGTGATGAATACAAAACTGAAGATGTTATATTTCAATGTATGCAATATATGGAACAAGGTAGATGTTGTCACTCCACTCTTCATGAAGAGAGGGGGCAGAAGAAAGGAAACCATAGGCCAGTTTGTCTGACCTCAGTGGTTGGGAGGACGTTGGAGCCGATTATTAAGGATGAGGTCACAGGGTACTTAGAGGCACATGATAAAATAGGCTGTTGTCAATGCTGTTTCCTCAAGGGATAATCTTGCCTGACAAATCTGTTTGATTTCTTTGAAGAAATAACAAGCAGGATAGACAAAAGAGAATCGGTTGATGTGTATTTGGATTTTCAGAAGGCCTTTGATAAGGTGCCACACCTGAGGCTGCTTAACAAGCTACAAGCCCATGGTATTACAGGGAAGGTTCTAGCATGGATAAACCGGTGGCTGATTGGTAGGAGGAGGAGAGTGGGAATAAAGGGAACCTTTGCTGGTTGGCTGCTGGTGACAGGTGGTGTTCTACAGGGGCCTGTATTGGTACTGAACTTTTTTACGTTATATGTCAATGATTTGGATGATGGAATTGATGGCTTTTTTGCAAAGTTTACAAACAATATGAAGATAGGTGGAGGTGCAGGTAGTTTTGAGGAAGTAGAGAGGCTACAGAAGGACTTAGACAGATTAGGAGAATAGGCAAAGAAATGGCAGATGGAATACAGTGTCTTGAAGTGTATGGTCATACACTTTGGCAGAAGAAATGCAAGGGTTGAGTATTTTCTAACAGGAGAGAAAATAGAAAAAAAACTGAGGTGCAAAGGGACTTGTGCAGGATTCCCTAAATATTAATTTACGGGTTGAGTTTGTGGTGTGGAAGGCAAATGCAATGTTAGCATTCATTTCAAGCGGACTAGAATATAAAAGCAAGGATGTAATGTTGAGACTTTATAAAGCACTGGTGAGGCCTCATTTGGAGTATTGTCAACAATACTCTTCTAAGCCCCTTAGAAAGGATGTGATGAAACTGGAGAGGGTTCAAAGGTGGTTCATGAAAATGATTCCAGGCTTGAATGGCTTGATATAAAGAGCGTTTGATGGCTCTGGGCCTGTATTCACTAGAACGCAGAAGAATGAGGGGTGACCTGATTCAAACCTATCGAATGGTGAAAGGCCTTGATAGAGTGGATGTGGACAGAATGTTACCTGTGGTGGAAGAGTCTAAGACCAGAGGACACAGCTTTTAGGATGGCGATAAAGAAGAACTTTTTTTTAACCAGAGAATGGTGGATCTGTGGAATTCTTTGCCACAGGCGACTGTGGAGGCCAAGACTTTATGTATATTTAAGGCAGGGGTTGATAGATTTTTGATTGGTCAGGGCTTGAAGAGGTATGGGGAGAAACTTATGTGTAAACTCTTTTCCATCTATTGCACTCAGTAACACTGACATTCTCCTTTCATTGGCTCCTCATTTGCTTCAAAATATTGGTCAATTTGCTCAGTATACGTCATCCATTAATCTGTTGTGCAATCATACATGTCTGTCTTTCTAATGTAGCCAGCCACTTCTACTTTCTAAAAAATTATGATTATTATCACCCAATACTCTCGGTTTATGAACCTGTGAATTTTGTCCATTTTCTGCCTTTTTAAGCTCGATTATTTCTCTCTCTTTCTGAAGAAGCATGTGCTTCGCGCTCTCTCTTAAGCTCTCTTGCTGTCTCCCCTTCTGAAGGGAAATTAACAGGTAGGTAGTCATCTTGGGTTCATTTTAAATTTTCCTGTTATGTTTTGTAACTCCAAAAACTAATTGAAAGTAAAACACGGGAGCCGGTGATAACGTGTCTACTGAATTTTACTTTTTCTTTTGTGAGACGCACACACATGACATGGTGGCAGAGTTAAAAAATATATGTGGACTAAGATGTTAACTGTCCTGTGCTATCACCAGTGGGATCATCAGTTGATCTGCCACCTGTCTTCAGGAGTTCGGCCCGCTTATGATCAGGACTCCCTCGAAGTGGTGGGCCAGCAGTGCTAAAGCACCACCTTCCACTGGTGAGTTTAAAAACTTGGCATCTGCCTCTATCAGAGTTGTTGGTCACTTCCATCCAACAGATAGTCTGCTCTTCATGTGTCTATGCAACTACTGAAGGGTTTGCAAGATATGTATACACTGTCTGACTATCTGCCCCTCTGGACATAGTTGGTCCACACCCATGCTGATCCTGTGTCTCTGCTGCCTCAGCTACAGCCCTGCTGGTTGACTTGATCTCTCTTCTAGTGAAGCCAGGGTCACGCAGCCACTTCTGGAAAGTGAATGCAATAAACCCACGACAGCCTACTTCGAATGGATAGCATGAGACCTTCCACCCTCTGTCTCTGCACTCTGATCTTAATTCTACATACTTGGTTAACTTGCGCTCATGGGCTTCATCGATGCTGTCTTCCCAGGGGACTGTGAGTTCACCAATAACCACTTCTCTACTGGTGTCAGACCATATGATTATATCTGGACGCAGTGTGGTGAAAACACATTGACATATGACATGGTGGCATAATAACCTATGCTATTCATGTACTTCTTACATGCAACCTGTAATGAATTATGTAAACAAAAAAGAATGCTTAATCAAACAATATATTTACCATATTACTGAAATATTAAATACACTACACAGTGCATTATCAGAAAGGATCTATTTTGGATTGCTGCTTGTTGCAAATACCTCCAGAGTAGAGAGAGTCTCTTAATTTTTTTGGTCATAATCTAAATACAGCAGTAACTGGCCTTAAAGTGTTACTTTTTTTTGTTCTCCCTTCCTGAATATGTAATACCAAGAAATAATAGCCATATATATGTTGGTTGCTGCATAAATCTTGTAAACACCTTGATGTACAGTGCAATTTAATTATACAAAACATAAAAAGGGAAGTAATTGTTAGTGCTTCTTTGACAGTTTATGTGGTTTTTAGGTTCATTATTTTCCAGTGCCTTCAGACAAAAATAGAAGGCATGTTTCTGTAGCTGAATTGCATGGTGTGACAAGTTGTGACAAAATAATATATTCTTACTTTACGGGGACCGTCATAGCTTTTGAGTATTGCTCTGAGATTAACTTTATAACTGAAAGTTGAGTGGAGTTACTGCAATAGAAATCCCATTTGAGAAGTAGAACAGCACAGCACAGGGAAAGGCCCTTTGGTCCATTCTGTCTGCACCATCCATTATACCAATTTAAATTATTTTTATCTGCTTTCATGTGGTCCATATTTCTGTACTCCCTGCCTGTTGAAGTGTGTCTAAACATTGCTATCATATACGCTTTTACCACCCCCACAACAGTACATTCCACTCTGTGTTTTAAAAAAGCTTGTCTTGCAAATCTCCTCTAAACCTTTCTCCTCTTACCTTAGATCTATGCCTTCTAGTTATTGACATTTCTGCCGTGGGGAAAGGAAACTCTATCTTTTGCTTTAACTGTATGCTATTTCTACTTAATTATGCAATTAGTATCATTTAAATTAAAAGCATACTTTCATATTGCTGATTATTAAACAACCATCATTCTTTTTCATTTCATCACATTTGGAGAAAATGAAACCATAAGAACCTTTCTGCTAAATCAGGAACAATTCATTTCCAATTTCATTTTTAAAGTCTAATCCCAGAAAATTTGCTATTTCAGCCAGGCCAGAGAAGGAATATATTAGTATTTCAGCAGAACCGGTGCTAAACTTGACATCTCACTGATATTTGGAACATCTAAAGAAAGAAAAAAGTAAATATAGTTCAGGTTACCAAAGTACCTTCCTTTCATTCGCTGTTGATTAGCAGTTTGGGCTATTTTGGAAATTTATTGCTGAGGTACTAACTTATGTCATATTGGGAGCTTTAATATTGGTGGGAATTGGGGTCCTGTGGCAATGTTGTAAGGGTATCTGTTGTTAAGAGAAAGTACTATAATTTTCCAGTAACGTTTTCCTGTTACTGATTTCGATAGAAACAATTATTTCCTGTTGAAGAATGGAAGAAGCAGAACACCTAAATGTCATAACATAGTTGTGACGTAAGGAAGATTGTAATTCAAGCATGAAGGCTTGCACAAAAGTTGGAATTTTACATCTTAACTGAATTTACTAAATTATGCATACAAGTCACCATTCACTATGATTTTCTACTGTCCATGTTTGTATAATATAAGATGCTTTAGGTTGGTCCCACAGGCAATATGAATATTCATTCTTCCATACTTTGGGGATGTAAGGGCTACTGTACTGAACTTTTCCAATGATACATTATTGTCTTTAAGAAAATTTTTACATCACCTACAGATGGATTATAATGTTGATTAAAGGAATTTTTTTGCAAAAGGTGTATTTACTGAATACTTTATATCGGTTGTGCTATTTGTGTCTCTATACTTTGTGTGTGAAATAGTCCTTCATACCTCAATTTCACAAGTCCCTCTTAGATGGCTTTTTGTAAATTCTCACTGAATCTGTTTAAGATATATGAGTTATGCCCCACGTTTTCTGAGTGTGTTCATAAAAACTTACTTTGTAAGTTGATGACTAAAAAAGACTTAGAAGATGTGTATGTTTTTGAGCAGCTATTCCAGGTTAAGGAATGAAGATATTCAGTTTGAGTTGTCTGCTTGGTAGTGCTGTGGATGGTGAGAAGGATACTCTGCACTGCAGGAAGTTATTTATTAGTTTAAAGTGAGCAAAGCTAGGACCTGGAATTTATTTCTGTTAAGTGCAAGGTGATGTACTTGGGGAGAACAATGAGGGTAACAATGAAAGGTAGAGCTAAAGGAAGTACTGAGGAACAGAGGGACACTAGTGTACTAGTCTATATATCCCTGAAGGTGGCAGCACAGGTGGATAGAGGTCATGCTGGCTTTCCTGAGCTGGGCACAGAATATAAGAGCAAAAAAGTTAAGTACATCTACACAAAACACCAATGAAGCTGCATCCGGAATATTGTGTGTCCTTTTGGTTGAGTCATTATATTAGGGTGTTGATTCCTCTGGAGAGGATACAGAGGAAATTCACCAGGATGTTGCCAAGATGGAGTATCTCAGTCATGAGCAGAGACTGAATAGGTCTGCATAGATAAGATAGATAGTAGTAAACTGTTCTCTTAGAACAGTTGTCTTTAACCAAGCATAAGGTGAGGAATAATGGGTTTAGAGGCAATTTAAAGACATTTTTCACCCAAGTATGGTTGGAGTTTGAAATAGCCTGCCTGACATGGAAGCATGGACTCTCACATTTAGCTGTATCTAGATGAGCATCTGTTTCACCAAACTATAGAAGGTTGTGGATCAAGTACTGGTAAATGGGATGAGTGTAGATTGGAATTTGATGGTTGGAAAGAATAGACTGGGCAAAAGAGCCTTTTTATTTGATGTATAACTTTATAAATTTGTTTTGAACTTGGACAAAGTGGATTCTTTCCATCTGTGAGGAAAGTGATGTCAAATCGTTGTCTGTTTGACATGACAATTGAACACCTTACAAATGGACACTTTATCATTAGTAAGTCATTTGAAATTTATTTATGCAAAGATGCAAATCTATTTATGTATTTTGCGATACAGCACGGAATAGGCCTTTCTGGCCTTCGGAACAATGCTGCTCCAGAAGCCCCACAACCCTAATTAATCCTAAACTAATGACGGGAGAACTTACAATGACCAATTCATCTACCTGGTACATCTTTGGACTCTGGGAGGAAACTGGACCACCCAGGGAAAGCCCACATGTTCCACAGAAAGGACATACAGAGGCTCCTTACAGAAGGATGCCGAAGTTGGACTCCAGACTCCACACACCCTGAGCCGTAATAGGGTCACGCAAACCACTACGCTACCATGTTGCTCAAAAAGGAACAGCCACCACCAGTGCCGAAACCTGGCAGATTCTTGATATGCTTTATGTGAATTCTTACACCTGACATCTTTCCACTAAGTAGTTTTGACAGATCTTTTGTAAGTTTTCTTAAGTAGGAGGCTTCTATGTAACCTGTTTTTAATATTTGGTTTCCAATTGATATCTTTAGATTTAAATACAGTACATGCAGATGAACTGAGCAAAATGCAACCATGAACTCTACTTTTTACATACAATGTAGAGTACTACAATAAACGTGTAGCCTATACACTTTTCAATGAGGGTGTGGTGGAGGTATTGAGTTGAAGGAGTGCTCAGTTGATTTACTATTAAGTTATTTGTTGGGTAGCAGTTATTTATTGTGCATGGCTAATAATTTTCTAAGCCCATGCTGGTAGTAGGTATTCTAACTAGCTTGCACTGTACAGTGGAAATTACACATTGGAAAATGATTCACTTTTTATCTGTCATGTCTTGTGATGTTCCAAGTTAAACCACAAACTGATGAGAAGAATACTGGTGGGATATGAGAGGAAACTTTGTTTGATGACTTCTATTTCTGTTCACTCCTATTCTAAACAATCATGTTCATCAACTGATTTGGGTGCAGGGATCGCTGGAATAATGCTCCTGGAGAACAGGCATATTTCTCATACTTAAGTACCTGCCCCTTTTTAGAATTTCTCTCCATATCCCCAGATCACAGCAGAATTTCTGCTGACGCTTGCAACTCATCTTTGTACGTGCAGTGTCAATTTTTCTTAATGTAGACCTACATCGGAGGGCTTGATTTATTGAGCAATCAGAGCCAAATCAAATTCAATCCTCAGCCAATGCTTATATTCACGTATTTTCCAGCAGAAGCTATTGGGCGGGGATCAAGAATGAAAACACTTATGAATTTTCTCTGACCATAGAGTATTAAAGAGTGCTGGTCATTCTTTGGAATGTGTGCATTGCTGTTAGGCCAACATCCACTAATTGCTCTTGAGAAAGTGGTAGACACTTGGTAAGGAGAGGGATTTAGACAATCAGTCTTGAAAGAACAATAGTATACATCCAAGTTAGGATCTTGTGAAATGAAGGAAACCCTGCCAGTGTTTTATGGGCATGCATTATGTGATTGTGACCTTTATGGTTTTGGAGGTTAGGTGGTTGGTAGATACTGTTGGACTTGCCTTGGAAAATAACTATCATTTATTTTACAGATTGCACATACCATAGGCAGGGTAAAGCAGTACCGCAAAGAATAAATATATAGGGTGATGGCTAGTTACCAATCAAGTAGGGTGCTTTGTCCTGGACGGTGTTAAACTCATCCAGATAAATGAAGAGTATCCCATTGCAGTCTTGATATGCCTGTAAATGGTAGAATGTTCTTGGGACTTGAAGTGAGTACAGTACTGAAACACTATTATTGTGGAATGAATCGCAGCAATTTTGTAGGAAGAACATTGTGTTCACTACTTATTAATACATACCTAAATGATAGAGAGATCTTGTTGCCAACAAGTGTGAAGTTTGTAGATGGGATTGAACATATTGTAATTATCAGCAAATTTCCTTGCTTTGGACTATAGGATGGAGAGAAAGTCATTGATAAAGCAAATGAAAATGGTTGGACCTAGGAAATGAGGAACTCCAACGGTGATATTCTGGGATGCAGCAATTGACCTACAGCAACACAACCATTTTCCATTGTGTGAGCTGTGACCTTAAGAGGACCTATTTCTTCTTGATGCCCAATGGTGAGTTTGGCTTCTTAATGTCAGACATGGCTAAATGCTGCTTTGATGTCAAGAAAGTCCTATCACATCACACACGATGAGATCTGCTGAAACCCAAACTGGACTATTAGTAATTGGTACATTAAAGCCGGCATTACACCTTCACTAGGTCGGCAGTTTATTTCTAATTATGCTAAGCACTCTAAGGAGAAAATTCAAATATCAGCAGTGCAAATTCCCTAAAGGTTAACTGGCAGGATGAATCAGTGATAAGAAAGTCAAATGCAATATTATCATTCATTTTGAGAGGACTAGAAAAAGGATGTAATGCTGAGGCTTTATAAGGCATTGGTCAAACTGCAGTTGGAGTATTGTGAGCAATTTTGGGCTCCTTATCTAAGAAAATACATGCTGGCATTGGAATGTATGCAGAGAAAGTTCAGAAGAATGGTTCCGTGAATAAAAGTGTTAATGTATAAGGAACATTTGATGACCCTGGCCATGTACTCGCTGGTGGTTGGAAGAATGAGGGTGCATCTCATTGAACCCTAGTAAATATTGAAATCCTGGAAGAAGAGAATGTTTACTATAGTTGTGGGGGGGGGCATGGATGGTCATGGTCAGAGACACCTGCCTCAGGACAGAGGGACATCCATTTAGAATAAAAGTGAGGAGGAATTTCTTGAGCTGGAGGCTGATAGATCTGTGGAATTCATTACCACAGATAGCTGTGGAGGCCAAGTCATTGAGTATATTTAAGATGGAGATTGATAGCTTCTTGATTAGTCAGGGTATCAATGGTTATAGGTAGAAGGAAGGAAACTGAGGTTGAAAGGGATAATAAATCAGCCATTATGGAATGGTGGAGCAGACTCGATAGTCTGAATGGCTAATGCTGCTCCTCTGTCTTATGGTCTTGTCAGTGAATGATTTGTACATGTTTAACAGTATTCAGCATTTGAGGTCTTGCACGAAAGGATTAAAAAAGGCTACCAAATAAATTGAGCAAAATTTGAGAGTTGCATGTAGTGCAGGATGGTGATCATATATTGCCTCTCTATTTTAACTCACCAACTTTTCTTCCTATTTAAATAATGTTTACCAAAATACAAATTTTCTTTTATTTCTTTTGAAGTTGAACTTCATCCCATATTTCTGTAAAGGGCAAAATTTTCAAGAATTTAAAAAAAATTACAGGAGTTGTCAACTTGAGTATTCCTGAAAGCATTCACATGGTTGTCTTTTGTAGTTGCTTTTCAGCACAGTGGGAGGAGTGCACATGATTACCATAATATGTGTTCAATGTTCTCACATTTTCCTAGACATTACAACGGTAGCAGCAGTCTTAAGTATTCTGAGAGGAGGGCGTATTAGTGAGAGCAATATATGGGTGTCTCACCAGGAAAACTATAATTAAAGTCTGTCAGTTGGGCTGTAAATACCTGAGGAAAAATAGCTTGCTGCCACAAGGTCGTCTCTTGTCTCAATTTATTTGCTAGAGTTGCCTTTCAAGCTTACAATTTATTTGTTTCTTTTTAAGCAACTGATGCTGTGCTTCCCATGCAGTGAAAATACGGCAGATTGTTTCTCAGGTTTTTTTTCCAACAGAGTGCTTTATGCAGTGATGCATTGATATTGATGATAATGTGTGGAGTAAGAATGAAAATGAGGCCCGAGGATGCCGTTGTATTTCCACAGAGCACCAGTGTAATTCTGCAGAATATCAGCTACAATCACTCTGAGCACCGGTGCCCCACAAGGCTGTGTACTCAGCCCCCTGCTGTACTCACTGTACACCCATGATTGTGTAGCCAAGTTTCCATCAGACTCAATGTATAAGTTTGCTGATGACACAACAATTGTAGGCCGTATCTCAGGTAATGATGAGTTTGAGTACAGAGAGGAAATTAAGAAGCTGGTGGCATGGTGCGAAGACAATAACCTATCCCTCAACGTCAGCAAGACGAAGGAATTGGTTGTTGACTTCAGAAGGAGTAGCGGACTGCACGACGCAATTTACATCTGTGGTGCACAAGTGGAACAGGTCAAATGCTTTAAGTTCCTTGAGGTCAATATCACAAATGACCTGACTTGGTCCAACCAAGCAGAGTTCACTGCCAAGAAGGCCCACCAGCACCTTTACTTCCTGAGAAAACTAAAGAAATTTGCCCTGTCCCCTAAAACCCTCACTAATTTTTATAGATGCACCGTAGAAACCATTCTTCTAGGGTGCATCACAGCTTGGTATGGAAGTTGTCCTGTCCAAGACCGAAAGAAGCTGCAGAAGATCATGAACACAGCGCAGCACATCACACAAACCAACCTTCCGTCCTTGGAGTCACTTTTCACTGCACGCTGTTGGAGCAGTGCTGTCAGGATAATCAAGGACACGACCCACCCAGCCAACAGACTTTTCGTCCCTCTTCCCTCTGGGAGAAGGTTCAGGAGCTTGAAGACTCATACGGCCAGATTTGGGAACAGCCTCTTTCCAACTGTGATAAGACTGCTGAACGGATCCTGACCCGGATCTGGGCCGTACCCTCCAAATATCCGGACTTGCCTCTCGGTTTTTTTTGTACTACCTTACTTCCCATTTTTCTATTTTCTATTTATGATTTATAATTTAAATTTTTAACATTTACTAATTTTAACTATTTTAATATTTTTAATATTTAATATTTGTAATCCAGGGAGTGTGAAGCGCAGAATCAAATATCGCTGTGATGATTGTACATTCTAGTACCAATTGTTTGGCGACAATAAAGTATAAAGTATAATAAACATTGCTTGCACTATAAATCTACTTTCTAAATGCTATATGAAAGAGAAGGGACAGTTTGGCCATCATATTTATTTCTATGCAGTTGCTTTGTAGTGTTACAGCAACATCATATAAACAGTAGCAAATGTAATGTATTCATCCACTTGTGTCTATTCTTCTCTTCAATACCATCTTGACTGATCTCTTACCTCAGTGCAACTTTCCTGATTAACCCCATATCCCCTGATTTCCTTAATAGTTAAATATATCTGAGTAGTTTCCTTTCCTGACTCCTTAGTTTCAACAGCTTCCCTCCTGAAAAAATCATTGATAGCTTCTCCATTTAGAGTGAGTTACTTCATGTTACTGAGTGCACCACCTGTTTCATGCTGCTGCCTCCTGTTATCTACTCATTTTAAACTCGGGAGCAGAGGAAATTGAGACCTGGCAGTTTAACTCTGTGAAAGTAATTTCTGCCCGATGGTATCCCAGAATATAGTTTGCATAATCCTTTTATCTGTCAGATATTACTAACAAATGTGTTAGCTCACTATTTTTATTAAAGTATCTGCATTTATAGCGCAACTTTCACAATCTCAGGCTATACAGATATGTTTTAAAGCTAATGAAGTATTTGTGAACACAAGGAATTCTGCAGATGCTGGAAATTCAAGCAACACACATCAAAGTTGCTGGTGAATGCAGCAGGCCAGGCAGCATCTCTGGGAAGAGGTACAGTCGACGTATTTGTGAAATGTTACAATACAGGAAAAGCAGTGTTTACTTATGCATTATAAACTCTCGCAGGCACAAGTCTGCGGCAAGTATGTGTGGTAATATTGACTTGGGGTAAATGTTGGCCAGGTCACCGGGGATATTCCCCTGCTCTTCAAAATAGTGCAGATGGTAACCTCAGTTTCTTGTCTCATTCAGCATCACCAACTACACTGAATCCCCAGAGTAATGGGCTGGAGCATCAACTTCGTGTTTTGTGCTTGAATCTTTGTAGTGGAACCCACAACTTCATTGGCTGGCAATAAGCATGTTGCCAGCTGTGGCACAGCTAACACACAATAATTTAATAAATTATTAAATAATTTATTTATTCTTCATTTGTTGTCTTTTTTATTTATGTGTGGCTAGTGCTGGTATTTTACAATAATACTTATGTTTTTGTATTGTTCTTTATATTATTCATTCTTCTGGACCTTTGGTCAAATTCTCCAAGTGGTTCAGCTTTAATATTTTCATCTGAATGTAGGAACACATACTGTATCTCTATGCTGTTAAACCAAACACTAATAGTGGAGGTAAAGCTAAAAAGCCAGATGTTGTTTGGAAAAAAAAATCCACTAATAATGACTCTTTTATTCAACATCAACAGCGAAAAGGCTACAATCAGTCAATCAATAATTCTTCTAATCCATCAGTTGGAAAAAAAAGTGGCATAACATTAGTTTTTGGTTTGTCCTTAGTACAGCTGTAGTTTGGCATTCTCGTGTATATTTGTAGAGCTTATCAGCACTTGGGACCATATATTCCATTGCTTACCATTCAGCATTTTTAAAAATTAATTCTTGTGCTACTAGTTGGATTTTGAATTACTTCCTGGTTAAGCAGTCTTTTACCTGCTTGAGAAGTAAACAGTAATTATTAGTGGTACATTGTATAGTCTCGAGTGCCCAGCTCCAGCCCACACCTAACTATGTTCACAGTCGCTGGGTGATGCCACTAATAACAGTCCCATCATCTGACTCCAGCTGCATTCTTAAGCTCCAGCTCTGCTCACGCACCTACTCACAATTCCTGTACCAGCTCTAGCCACACAGATAATCACTTTCCCATCCACATGCTTTGGCTATAGCTCTTACTATATTTCCAGCCTCTGGCTTTGTCTGCATACTTAATCATATTCCAGGTCTCTGGTCCCCACCACAGGCCAAATCACATGCTTAGTCTCTGGCTTCTCCAGACGTCCAACCATCTGGCCCCTGGCATTGACTCCACTTTCAGGACCTCTAGATCAGGATAACTAATATTAAACATTCTGGTCTACATCCTCCTGGATGTCTTCAAGAATGCATCCTTCTGGCAAGTCATCTTTGATTGTGAAGGACTGGGTTGGAAGAAATAAGAAGTTATATAATGAAAAGCTCATGCAAAATGTCATATTTCGTATCCGTATTCTCAGTGACAATATTTTAAAATTCAGTAGGGCAGCGTAAACTTTTTGTTTTCGTAGAAAAATGGAAGATGGAGTAGACCATTAGAAAGAGCAGAAATTAGATTGTAGTTGATTTTCTTGATCAGCACAACAGGAGTAGATGTCTCTTTCTAATCATGTAGACAGCAAAAGACAAACAAAATACAATTTCAAACCCTGGTAGTGTGTCACATTCACAATGCAGGAGGAGCTCAGCAGGCTAGGCAGCATAAATGGAAAATCCTGATGAAGGGTCTCGGCCCAAATCGTCGACTGTTTACTATTTTACATATATGCTGTCTGGTGTGCTGAGTTTCTCCAGCATTTTGTGTAGGTTGCTTTGGATTTCCACGATCTGCAGATCTTTTTCATGACTGTGTCCCATTCTGTTGTTTACTTGCTGTCAGTGACACAGGCCACTCAGACTGTTGGCTTTGCTGCTCCCAACAAAGTTATCCCATTGCCCTTCTGCCCCTGGATCCCCACAATTTATTTTGGCTCACATACCCATTAATTCCTGTTTTTATTCTTTTGTTGCCTATCTGCAGTATTTACAGGAGCCATTCAATCCATTGGTGCACTTTTGGGATGTGGGAAGAAACGGGCACACCCAGAGTAAACCCACATCCATCCACACAGGGACTATCCAAGGTCAGGATCAGATTTAATCACAAGGCACATCACTTCCCCTGCTACCTTACACTGACGCAATTGTAGTTCTATGGTTGGATGTCAGGTTAAAATATTATAACATTTATTTAATCTACTTTGTATATTACTCAAGTTCTCATATCAGGTCATGGGCTTGAAACATTTACTTTATTTCCCTGTCAAGAGTTGCTAAGTATTTTCAACATTGTTTTGTTTTAGTGCCTAATCTGCATCCACCTATTGAATATAACACAGTAATTTTAGTAGTTACATAAAATCATGATGAATGATGACACAGATACAAATAATAGGAAATTTAAATCCACAAGAACAAACTGGAAATTTAAAAAGTCTAACACCCACAACTTACAATCGATACTGGCATTCTAACTATAGGAAGAAACTTAGTAGTGCTTATAAAAATACATGTGACGAAACTAAGTGAATATGGAATAGATCAGGAAATTATGTTTATTCTACAGAGAAAATAATAGATGTGTGGGAGTGATTATAAGACAGTAATTATATTGAGAGGTGGAGAGCAAATTTAAGTGGGTTTATAACTATCAAGTGGAACCAAAATTAAATTACAACCTTGAAATTACTCCTACGTATCTGTTTTATTAAATATAAGCTGTGTTCCAAATGTATTTTTATAAAATTTTTGGTCTTTTTCAATACCGATGACAAGTGTTGTGGGAGATGTTGACATCTTCTGCACCCTTGTGCTTGTTATCTGATAATGTTCACACTTCAGGATTAATGACTGTGATTTAAGTACTGCAAGCAGTTTAAATATTGGTTGACATCATGGCAAGGTGTAGCTTGAGACAGCTGTAGAGGATTCAGAATTACATGGAAGAATTGTACCGAGAACAAAGTGAAATTTGTAGAATTCTTGTACTTTAAGGTTACACTGTTTCAACAAGCAATCATTTTAATTTTCAGTATGAATGAGATAAAGGTTTGTGTGAACAATACTGTGCTGAGAGATGCATGAGGCCAAAAGTGATGTAAATAACTTAATTACTAGGTGTTTTTACAAACTTTAATTTGACACTTATATACGTATATGGCCTCAACCATGAAGTGTGCCTTTAATATAAAGTTGCTCTAACCATATTCATGTAGAAGTTGGGTCTTCATGCGTTTCTCTTATTAGAACCTGGCATCAAGTAGGAAAGTAACATGAAGACTGGAATTGACTATCCAACTATGTCACATTGTTTTTGCTTTTTGCCAAATATGACAATGGCAATCCATCATGGTAAATCAGAGCATGGTTTCCAGTGAAAGACCTGCTTTCTTTTATATCATTGTTATCAATTAATAATATACTGTTTGCATGTTGGAGGCTTTAATATATGTTGGGAATAGAATAATAAGCCAGTTTCGTTAGTTATGCCGCTCATTTTTAGCATTTAAAGAGTGATGCTGATCATTGATTAAATAAAAGACATCAATAGAAACATTTCAGAGATTACTCACAGGTGATGATATGTCAGACGTAATTCTTAAATGTAAAGGGATTGGAACAGAGGAGGACTACAAATAGATCATCAGTGGGTTAGGAACACTGATTATTGGACGCCCTACTAATGAATGATATCCCATAATATTATTAAATTGGGAAGTCTGATGTGCATACATTCATTCCTATGGACAGTAGAACTAGTTTCCTCTCCCCACTTTTGGGAATTGTTTTTTTTATGTGTTTTTAATGCCATTCATTACATTACTGTGAGGATATAGTTGCTATATAGAGTGGTTTTTGTGTATTTTCTAACTTAAGGATTACATCAGTACAGTAAATGGACATCTGTAAAAATGGAACCCGTTCTTTACCTGGTGACTGCCTGGCATCAAAAATCTCTCTGAAACTCCACGGTCAATTGAATGTACAATTTCATGTCACCACATGACACAGCCCAACATGGATCAAGTCAGTGACTATAGTAGAATGTTGGTGACATTAATGAAAGAAAAATACCTACAGCAGAGATACATTGTAAAGCTGAGAACCTGTTCAGAGCTCTTGTGATTTATGATGCTAATTAAACAATTGAATGTGTTACTGGACAATTGACTCAAGCTGTTGTAATACTTTAAAAAACAGTATTAGCTTATTTGTCAATAGTTAATGAATTATTTATGTTCATGAAATTCAATTCCTTGGTCAAGGAATCTAAATGCAGTCTGTGACAGATTTCCTAACACTACAGCAAATGAAATCATATATTCAATTCTAGTTTTGTTCATGGCTTGTGGCTTCGTTCTGGGCTGCTTTTTGAATAGTATGTACCGATCAATGAGCTAAATTCCCATAAAACCATAAAATATAGGAATAGAATTAGGCTGTTCATCCCATCAAGGCTGCTTCGCATTTGATCATGGCTGATTTATTATTCCTCTTAAGCCCAATCTCCTGTCTTCTCCCCATAACCATTTATGCCCTGATTAATCAAGAACCTATCAACCACCGCTTTAAATATACCCAATGACTTGGCCTCTGTGGCAATGAATTTCACAGATTGACCACCCACTGGCAGAAGAATTTCTCTCCTCATCTCTGTTCTAAAGGGATATTCTTCTATTCTGAGGCTGTAGCAACCACTGCAGTCAGGATAACTGGCATACCATTTCCTGTATTTTGCCTATCTCCCTTATAGAGTGAAGTGATACTTGCAATTTTCTAGTCTTCTGGAACCATTGCAGAATCTAGTGATTCTTGAATAATTGCTACTTGTGCCTCCACAATCTCTTCAGTTTTGTCTTTCAGAACACTGGGGTGTAGTCCATCTAGTCCAGGTAACTTATCTACCTTCAGACCATTCAGCTTCCCGAGCGCCTTCTCCTTAGAAATAGTGACTACACTCACTTCTGCTCCCTGATACGCTTGGCACATCATTCAGCTTGCTAGGGTTAGTATAAATAGACTAATTGGTCAAATTATAACTGTATGACTGATCCAGAAGGGTCCTTCCACAATCCTTTTCTTTTTCATTGACTTATTTCTTTATATAAGACCGTAAGACCATGAGATAGAGGAGCAGAAGTAGGCCATTCGGCCCATCGAGTGGGCTCCGCCATTCGATCATGGGCTGATCCAGTTCTTCCAATCATTCCCACTTCCCTGCCTTCTCCCCATACTCTTTGATGCTCTGGCTAGTCAAGAAACTATTTTTCTTGCCTTAAATATACCCAGTGACTTGGCCGCCATAGCCTCTTGTGTCAACAAATTCTACAGATTTACCATCCTCTGACTAAAGTAATTTCCCTGCAAATCTGTTCTAGTTGGACATCCTTCAATCTTGAAGTCGTGGCCTCTTATCCTAGACTCCCCTACCACGGGAAATAACTTTGCCATATCTAATCTGTTCAAGCCTTTTAACATCGGAATGTTTCAATGAGATCCCCCTCATTTTCCTGAACTCCAGGGAATACAGCCCCAGAGCTGCCAAACATTCCTCATAGGGTACCCCTTTCATTCCTGGAATCATTCTTGTGAATCTTCTCTGAACCTTCTTCAATGTCAGTACATCCTTTCTAAAATAAGGAACCCAAAACTGCACACAATACTCTAAGTGTGGTCTCATGAGTGCCTTATACAGTCTCAAAATCACATCCTTGCTTTTATATTTTATACCTCTAGAAATGAAAGGTTAAGACAAAGGGACACATACCAATCCTCATAGAAGGATCAGAAGTGGAGAGAGTGAGCAGCTTCAAGTTCCTGGGTGTCAAGATCTCTGAGGATCTAACCTGATCCCAACATATTGATGTAGTTAGAAAGAAGGCAAGACAGCGGCTATACTTTATCAGGAGTTTGAAGCAATTTAGCATGTCAACAAATACACTCAAAAACTTCTATAGTTGTACCATGGAGAGCATTCTGACAGGCTGCATCACTGTCAAGTATGGAGGGGCTACTGCACAGGACTGAAAGAAGCTGCAGAAGGTTGTAAATCTAGTCAGCTCCATCTTGAGTAGTAGCCTACAAAGTACCCAGGACATCTTTAGGGAGCGGTGTCTCAGAAAGGCAGCATCTGTTATTAAGGACCTCCAGCACCCAGGGCATGCCCTTTTCTCGCTGTTACCATCAGGTATGAGTTACAGAAGCCTGAAGGCACACACTCAGCGATTCAGGAATAGCTTCTTCCCCTCTGCCATCCGATTCCTAAATGGACATTGAATTTTTGGACACTACCTCACTTTTTAATATACAGTATTTCTGTTTTTGCATGTTTTTTAATCTATTCAATATATATAATTTACTTGTTTGTTTATTACGTTTTGTTTTATTTATTAGTTTTTCTCTCTCTGCTAGATTATTTATTGCATTGAATTGCTGCTGCTAAGTTAACAAACTTCACATCATATGCCAGTGATAATAAAGCTAATTCTGATTCTGAGTGCCAACATTGTATTCACCACTGACTCAACCTGGAGGATAACCTTTAGGGTATCCTGCACAAGGACTCCCAAGTCCCTTTGCATCTCTGCATTTTGAATTCTCTCCCCATCTATGAAGGTGCCCCCTTTGCAATCTTTCTTCCTTGTAACTTGTATTTATTCAGTCTATTCTGAAAGGAACCTAAATTTCTGTCATTGTACTGTGATTAACTTAGTTTGCCAATCCATTATTTTTCCATGCCTTCACAATTGCCATTATTTACGTTTAGGATGTCAGCCTTTGAACAGATGTGTTTCCCTTAAATTGAAAAATGAGGCTATGTCATTTGCAAATAATCCGTAGCTTTCTTACCAAGAAATCAGAGAAACTTGTGCCAAGAAATACAGTTGTATAATTCTGCCTTTTGGGATCTTAACAGATTTCTTTCAGCACCCTGAGCTGTCAACATCCTTCCCCTGTCATGATCAAAATGATCAAATCATAATAATGACCAGTCCATTTTGTGTTGTTTCTACGATTCAACCAACATTTTAAATGCATGAATCACCCTTACATCACTACAATTTCTGCATCAGAGGATGACAATTTTCTTAGTAAGCTCTGTTTTTAGAGCATAAAAGGTAGATAGGACTACACAGGTAAAACTTTCTCCATGACATTGATGATGTCATTACTGCTGTTTCCAGCACCCATGTGGAGCTCGTCAGATTTATCAACATACACCCTTCTCTCAAATTTGCTTGGTCCATTTTTATCATCTCGCTCCCCTTTCTTGATCTCTTGTTCTCTCTCTGCAGAAACAGATTAACTCCTGGCTTCTTTAACAGACCTACTGACTCCCACAGTTACTTTGTCCACAACAGTTATTTTCTCTGACATTAAATGTACCTATTGAAACTCTTCTCACACTGTTACTTTCAAGGATACTATTCCCTTCTCTCAGTTCCTCTGTCTCTGCTGCATCTGATTTCATGAGGAGGTTTTTCATTCCAGGACATCTAAGATATTCTTTTTTCATCAATAAAGCGATTTCCTGTCCACTGCGATCAATACAGGACTCACCTGTATCTCCTTCATTTCCTGCACGTCTGCCCTCACCCTGTCTCCCCTCCATGACATAGTAAGTATGGGGTTACCTTGTCTGCATCTACCATCCACTGAGGCTCTGCATCCAACATATTCTCTGCAATTTCCACTATCTCCACCAGGATCTCACCACCAGGTATATCTTCCGCTCCACGTCCATCTCCATTTATCACAGGGATCACTCTCGCTGTGACTCTCTTGTCCACCAAACAGCCTGCAACCACACTAAGTGTTACATCTATCTCTACACCTCCTCCTTAATCACTCTTCTTCCCAGTGTAGCCTCCTCTACATTGGTGAGACCCAATTCAGTTTGGGGGATTGCTAATTGAAGCACCTTCATTCTTTCTGCTGCAATAACCAGTATATCTTGGTGGCCAGTGATTTTAATACCGCTCCCTTACCCATACTGACATGTTGCCCATGGCTTTCTCTACTGTGAAGTTGAGGCGAGACACAGGTTAGGGGATTAACACCTCATATTCCATGTTGGTAGACTCCAACCTATTAGCGTCAATACTGATTTCTCTGCCTTCTGGTAACCACTCCCCTCTATCCCCTCCTCCCTTTTATTTCTCTTGTATCCGTCCAGCATCATTACCCCTTTTGTTGCTCTTCCTGTGTTCACTAGGTGCACACCCTCACCTTTCTCCCTCTGGTCCTACTCCTCCTTCCATTTATTTAATGGATCACTGGCCTTTTCTATCACATTCTAACTTATTCAGCCCTTTGCCTCTTCTACTTATCACCTCCCAGGCTCTCACATCTGCTCCTGGACTCACCCACTATTGGAATTATCCTCTCTACTTGCATTCTATCTAGGCCTTTCAATATTTGGTAAGTTTCATGAGATGCCCCATCACCCTTCTAAGCTCAAGTGAGTACAGGTCCAGAGGGATCAAACGCTCTTTATATATTAACTCTTTCATTCTCGGAAACATTCTCATGAACCTCCTCTGGACCCTCCCCAATGTCAACACATCTTTTCTTAGATGTGGGGCCCAAAATTACTCATACTAATGCCAATGTTGTCTGATCAATGCTTTATAAAGACTTAGCATTATATCTATGCTTTTATATTTGAAGAAGAAGAAGAAAGCCCTTAACTCCGAGTGGAGTCATCGGGATGCCGTCATGATGGCTTTTTTTTTTAGCAGGCTTTCTTATTTTTACAAGGCCGAGTTGCTAGCTGGACGCTCAACCCAGCACGGATGGAAAGCATGCAAGGGAGCCAGCTGGAGTTGAACTTGGGAGCCTTCGCTCCGAAGTCCGGCGCTGATGCCACTCTGCTACCAGCTGGCTTGCTGTTATATTTGAGTCCTCTTAAAATGAATGCTGACATTGCATTTGTTTGACTTACCACTGTCTCAGCCTACAAGCTAAGTGGTGGCTGCGTGGAATGCATTGTCAGCGAAGGTGATAGAGGCGAATACAACAGGGTCTTTTAAGAGACTCTTAAGTAGGTACATGGAGTTTAGAAAAATAGAGAGCTATGTGGTAAGGAAATTCTAGGCCAATTCGAGAATAGCTTACATAGTTGGCACAACATTGTGGGCCAAAGGGCCTGTAATGTGCTGTAGATTTCTGTGTTTGATGTTAACCTATAGGGAATTCTACATTTGGACTTCTAAGTCCCTTTGCAACTCTGATTTCAGAATCCACTCTCTGTTTAAAATATTGTCAGCATCTTTATTCCTCCTACCAAAGTACATAACCATACACTTTCAGAAACTGTCTTCCATCTGCCGCTTCTTTGCCCATTCTCCTAATCTGCCCAAGTCCTTCTGCAAGTATCTTCTCCCTCTCGCCTGAATTCACCTATGACTGCTGGCTGACCCTCGTTTCCGTCCCTTTCCTCCGTCCTTTTATCCTGGTGTCTGCTGTCTTTTCATTCCCGATGAAGAGTCGCGGCTCAAAATATTGATATAATTTCCCATCGTACCTGCTGAGTTCCTGCATCGTTTTTTTGTGTGTGTCACTGCATCCTGCCTTTTATTGCTGGTTTTCCCTTTTGTGTTACCTCAATGTATTTATGTTTTGAAATGATCTGTATTGATGGCATGCAAAACTGAGATAATCATTTCTCTGTGTATGTGAAATAATTACCAAATTACTTTTTAAATATGCATAAAAAATGCTGGTGAACGCAACAGGCCAGGCAGCATCTATAGTAAGAGGCATTTCAGGCTGAGACCCTTTGTCAGGACTAACTGAAAGAAGAGATAGAAAGAGATTTGAAAGTGGGAGGGGGAGGGCGAGATCCGAAATGATAGGTGAAGACAGGAGGGGGAGGGATAGAGCTAAGAGCTGGAAAGTTGATTGGCAAAAGGGATACGAGGCTGGAGAAGGGAGAGGATCATGGGACGGGAGGCCTCGGGGGAGAGAAAGGGGCGGGGAGCCCAGAGGATGAGCAAGGAGTTATAGTGAGAGGGACAGAGGGAGAGAAGAGAGAGAGAGAGAGAGAGAGAGAGAGAGAAGAAAGAAAGAAGGGAGGAAGGGATGGGGTACGAAGGGGAGATGGGGCATTAATGGAAGTTAGAGAAGTCAGTGTTCGTGCCATCAGGTTGGAGGCTACCCAGACGGAATATAAGGTGTTGTTCCTCCAACCTGAGTGTGGGTTCATCTTTACAGTAGAGGGTTTACTTTTTTCCCCCTTTTTTCTGCATGATTTATTTATTTTTAGCAGTTTATAGTAATTTTGTCTTTACATTGTACTACTGCTGCAAAACAAGAAATTTCACATTGGAGAAGTCAGTGATAATAAAATCTGACTGATTCTAAAGTAACAGTAACTTGTTTAAACAATATATTTTAACATTGTAAGTCATCTCAAAATAGAATTTGACCAAGCTGCATGTTAGTATGGTCGATGGAAGGAAGTTATTTGAAGAAGTTGGAGGGCGAGTTGACGACAGAAAGGGTGAGAGAGAGAATTCTGGAACATTGCCTTATCAGAATCAGATTTAATATCACTGGTATATGTCCTGAAATTTGTTAATGTTACGGCAGCAGGTCAATGAAATACATGATAAATAAACATAGAGGGAAAAATAGAATAACATTAAGTATATATCTGTCTACTAAATATCTTTTTTATTATTAATTTTTTATTGCAACACCAACAAATTACATTCAATACAACCAACTGCCAATTACATTTTGACTGTTTAACCCAGCCACCCCCCAACCTTCATCACCATCCCCCCTCCACCCCTCTCTCCCCCCATCCCTCCCCTCTCCACCAACCAACTGAATAGTAGTACATACACAGACAAAGCATTCCTATTTCAACAAAAGATCTTTTTAAGTTAGATATCAAATTTGTCCACATTAAGATTGTGTTTGGTCGTGCATCATTTACTCTTGCTGATGTAAGTTCCAGGTAGGAAATGTCCAAAAAGCTCTGAAGCCAGTGAGTGTTTGAAATATCATGGGGAGGTTTCCACTGCTGGACTACAATCTTCTTAGCTGCAGTCAGGCCTGCCAGCCAGATCTTGCGTGTTTTTTCCATCAGGGAAAGGTGGGAGTCATCATTTAGAAGATGTACAGTGGGGTCCATTTGTAATTGTACCCCTGTTAGTTCTGTAAGAGTACTGATAACCTTCCCCAACAAATCAAAAAACCCTGGACATTCCCATACAACATGTATAAAAGAGCCAATGGTTCCGTGGGGGCAAAATGAGCAATATGGGCCAGGAGCCAGTCCCATTTGATGTCTAATTCTCGGTGTTAAATATGCTCTATGACAAAATTTCAAGTGTATATACCGATGATTTGGGTTTTTCGAAGCACCAGCAGCATTATCCCAAATCGCATCCCAGTCCAGGTCTTGTCCCAATTCAGATATGTCCCTATCCCAGGCTTTCATTCCCGATGTGGGCATATAATTCTGGGAGTTTCATTTATCATAGATATATGACACTATCTGTCCTGGAGCACTCTGTATCCAACTTAAAATGTGATGATCCTTTAAATCTGACCCCCAGGGAACGCCGTAGGCTTTACAGGCTGATCTTACTCGAAAGTAGAAGAAAAGAGAGTGTTTGTCAATATTATATTGAGATATCAGTTCTTGAAAGCTAAGGATAGTACTTGCCCCATTAATATTTTGAAGAGTAGTAATACCTTTATCCTCCCAAGTTCTGTTAGTGAATGGTTTCCCTCCAGATAGAAATGATTATTGTTCCATAATGGAGATGATTTGCACCATACACTTTTAAATTTTAGGAATTTTTCTGCTGCTCTAAACACTTGTAGCATATGGGTTAAAATTGGACCGTAATACAAATCAGATTTTTTGGTAGACATACCTGTAAGGAGAAAATCCTTCAACCTTATTGGTGCTATTAGCTCTTGTTCTATATTTTTCCGTGATGAAACTTTATCCTCCTCCATCCAATAGCTAAGACTTTTTAATACAAATGCCCAGTGATGCAATTTAAAATTTGGACATGCCAATCCCCCATCCGACTTTTTGAATTGTAGAGATGACCATTTTGTATTGGGTTGTTTACTATTCCAAATATAGCATCGTAGTAAGGAGTCCAGTTTTGCCAATATCCTGCTGGAGGTGCAAGTGGGATCATTGAGCTGATAAAATTAATGCTGGGTAAGATGTTCATTTTAATGACTGATATACGGGCTGGGACTGATGCTGGCAGGTGTCTCCATCTATTAATATCTTCTATTTTTTTTCAGAACTAAAGAATAATTTGTTTTAGCCACAGATGATAGGGAAGTATTAACTTTAATACCCAAGTAGAGGACCTGATGTGTAATCTTAATCTGGGGAGGGAGAGACACCTTACTTTTATCCGTATTAATCAGCATCAGTGCTGATTTTGACAAATTAACTTTGTATCCTGAAAGAAATCCAAATTGCTCCAGTGTTTTTAAAACATAGAGGAGAGTTTGTTGAACATTTGCCATATAAACTAGCGTGTCGGCTGCGTAAAGTGATATTGAATGTGATGTTATACCTATTGTAATAGGGGAGATCTGAGGAGAATTTCTAATTAAATGTGCAAGCGGTTCCATAGATAGAGTAAAAATTAAAGGAGACAAAGGGTCCCCTTGTCGTGTGTCCTGTCCTATGTCAAATAACTCTGAGAAACCTCCTCCCACACATACCTGGGCTGAAGGATTAGCATACAGTGTTTGAATCATATTGATAAATTTATCGCCGAACTTAAATTCTTTTAGAACTCTCCAAAGATATGGCCGTTCAAGGTGATCGAACGCTTTTTCAGCATCTAGAAATAGTAGGCCACAGGCAGACGGGATTTTATGTGTTGCACTCAGTACGTGTAGGATCCGGCGAATATTATCAGATGCGAGACGTCCCCTGGTAAAGCCCGTTTTATCTGACAGTAGAGGATTTACTTTTTGAATATAGTTGCGAAGAAAAATATTAACTCTTCAACTCAGCATCTGCACAAAATAAATGAAATGCTGCCCAATTTAAAAATTATATCTTTCACAATAAGCATTTTTGGCTTCCAAGGTGATGTATTCAAATATTGGTTCTTTTGCCTTTAATAATAATACAATATTGATCTTTTTCAAAAATTATGCATTCAGTCTCCTCTGATCCCCAGCTGATAAGGTACCTTTTTTTTGGCTTTCAAAGCACTAATCAGAAGCAATATAACCAATGTCAGATACCCACCCAGAACAGAACCTCTCATCTGATACTGTGCATAGAACATAGCATACAGAGCCAGATTTAAATTGATTTATAACTTCATGTTGAAGCCAAAGAATCAAAGTATTGAATTGAATTGACTTTATTACTTACATCCTTCATATATATGAGTAAAAATCTTTACGTTATGTCTCTGTCTGAAATGTGCAATGTGCAATTTATGGTAATTTATAATAAATCTTATGTACAACAGGACTGTCAATTTAGCATAGAAATACAATTGTATCAGCATGAATTAATCAGTCTGATGGCCTGATGGAGGAAGCTGTCCCAGAGCCTGTTGGTCCTGGCTTTTATGCTGCGGTGCCATTTCCCGGGTGGTAGCAGCTGGAATCGATTGTGATTGGGGTGACTTGGGTCCCCAGTGATCCTTTGGGCCCTTTTTACACACCTGTCTTCGTAAATGTCCTGAATAGTGGGAAGTTCACATCTACAGATGCACTAGGTTGTCTGCACCACTCTCTACAGAGTCCTGCGATTGAGGGAAGTATAGTTCCCATACCAGGCAGTGATGCAGCCAGTCAGGATGCTCACAATTGTGCTTCTCTTCATTCCTAGGATTTGGAGGTCCATACCAAACTTCTTCAACCGTCTGAGGTGAAAGAGGCACTGTTGTGCACTCTTCGCCATACGGCCAGTATGTACAGACCATGTGAGATCTTCACTGATCTGTATGCTGAGGAATTTAAAGCTGTTCATCCTCTCAATCCCAGGTTCATCGATGTCAATAGGGGTTAACCTGTTTCTATTCCTCCTGCAGTCCACAACCAGCTCTAAATCAGCATTATGTAGGGGGTTTGTCCTGAACTATGTATGACACAGAAGCATAGTGGCTAGCACAATGCTTTATAGTACAGGTGACCCAGGTTCAATTCCTGCTGCTGCCTGTAAGGAGTTTCTATGTTCTCCCCGTGACTGCATGGGTTTCCTCCAGGTGTTCTGGTTTCCTCCCATAGTCCAAAGACATAACAGTTGGTAGGTTAATTGGTCATAGTAAGTTTTCCTGTGATTAGGCTAGGATTAAATTAGGGACTTGTTGGATGGTGTGGCTTGAAGGGCCAGGGGCCTACTCCACAATGTATCTCAATAATAAATAAATAAATATTGGAATTTCTGATGATTATATTAGCTTTAATCTATTAAAACCAGTTATGTGTGCAAGTGTATAATTTTCTTGAGGAATATTATTTTGTAGATATTGTATTAATATCAAATTTCCGGTAAATATAACAGAGGTCAAGAAAGAGGAGAAATGTCATAGAAATCTCTTTGTTTCCTCGATGTACGTATGGCTGTTCATTCAGCAATATTGAACAACAAACCTGCAGTACCTTCTCAAATGCAATTGTGAACATTCATCAAAACTGATACTGTCCGAAGAGAAAACCTATCAGCACCTACGCAGCCAGGGAACAGCAATAGATTTTCCAATATTATGAAAAGAGCAGGGTAAGGTTTTAGTGGGTGGAGCTAATTGTGGACAGGGCCACAATTGTGTAACAGAAGGCAACTTTTGAGCTCAAGTTTTTAAGCTGCTGGGCAAGTGTAAATTTCAATAGGAGGTGAAGCATTCAATCTTTATTTCCAATTGGAGAATGAACTCCAATGGGTGTGAGTGCATTTGGTCTTGGTTTCAGCGCAAATAATATACAAATAAGATTGAGTATCCTCAAGACAATTAAGGAAGTTCAAACGAGAACTCTTTCTATTATTACCCTCAGACGAATTACTAGGAAGCAAATCAGAGGCTGCAACTCATGACTAATGCTTCCTTGTCAGGGAGTGAGAAGAGTTACAAAGAAGTTTTCTCAGAAATGGGGACGGCAATCAAGTTTTGTATCATCTTAGACAGCAATGTACTGAAATGCTACTGAGGTGGGAGAATCCAGTGTTCTGTTGAAGAAGAAAATAAACAACCTGGAGTAAATTTCAGTCATGCAGCTGAGGGGGAGGGTGGGGAAGGGAGCTTGTCAGGTTTACAGGAAATAATGCATGAAAAAAATTACCAATTCTAATTACTGTAACCGCTCATTATAGTAAAGCTTTGATAATTCGGCGCCTGATTTTTTTTTTTGCAATTCTGGTGGTCTGGCATCTGCCTTGTTAGTTATATGGAATATGAGCTGGGCCTAGAATATAAGCAGGATGTGTGTTGGTATCAGGGATCCTACATGTGGCAGAAACACTTTTAAATTTCTTGCTCCCTTAAAATCATAGGATCACTGAATGAAAAAGTGAAATAGAACTTAGTATGGTAGTAGCACTGACTTCCAGGAGTAGGAAGCTTGAATGTTTTAGATCATCTGTGGGTTTCTCTGTTGTTGCCTCAGGTGTTTCTATATAGGCCCATTAAAATATTCAAATACTTATTGTAGCTTTTTAATTTTAGCTGGCAGTATCCAGCTCCGATGAAAATTCACTGAGTTAACTCCGTAACTAACCAACCTGCTTTTAATTCAGAAAAGATTGCAGATGCTGGAAAGCTGATATAAAAAGACTGGAAATACTTGGCAGATCAGGAAAATCTGTGGAAAGGAAAACTGAGTGAATATTTCAGATCTACCTCCTGACAAAACCACAATTCTTTCGTTGTTCCTGAAAATTAAAGTCTTGTTTCTTTTGCCACAGCTGTTGTGTGTTTCTAATATTCTCTGTTTTTGTTTCACATCACCATTGTAGCTCATATTTTCTCAGAAATCAATTCAAACTTGACTGCCTTCAATTGCAGTGAATGGTTCCAATAAATATAAGCAAAATGTTTTGCCTTTAACGAAACTTAAAATACTTGTACCAGTGCCTTCTTCAGGAGGTTCAAGAAATTTGGCATGTTCTCTTTGACCCTCACTAACGTTTAGAGATGCACCATAGAGAGCATCGTATCCAGAAGCAATATGACTTGGAATGGCAACTGCTCTGTCTGTGACCGCAAGAAATTGAAGAGAGTTTTGGACTCAGCTCAGTATGTTACAAAATTCTGCCTCCCTTCTGGACTTCGTCTATACTTTTTGCTCCTTCCCCTTCCACCCTGGAGATTGCTTTTCTTACATCCCATCAGGTAGAAGATACAAAAGCCTGAAAACATATATTACCAGACACAAGGACAACTTCTATCCCACTGTTACAAGATGATTGAATGGACCTCATGTATAATAAGATGGGCTCTTGATCTTAAAATCTGGCTCATCGTAACCTTGCACCTTGTCTGTGTGCACTGGGCTTTGCAACTATAACACTTTACTCTGCATTCTGTTATTGCTTTTTCCTTCTGCTACCTTGATGTAGTGATACAGCAAAATGGTCTCTATGGATGGCATGCATACAAGATCTTTCACTAAGTTACCTATTTACAACCTCGAAACTCAAGCTGTTAAATTATTTTGCTCATTCCAAGATCTAATATCCAACTTTTGTTGCACTTGGAATTTTTATGAACAAGTATTCCGGTGGCAGAGTTTTGAACAACTAAATTAATTAATTCCAGTGACTTTATGAATCGGAATCAGAATCAGGTTTATAATCACCGACATGTGACTTAAGATTTGTTAATTTAGCAGCAGCAGTTCAATGCAATATATAATCTAACAGAGAAAAAATAATAATAATAAGCAAGTAAATCAATTCCGTATATTGAATAGATTTTTAAAAAAACATGCAAAAACAGTAAATTCTGTACATTAAAAAAAAGTGAGGTAGTGTCCAAAGATTCAATGTCCATTTAGGAATCGGATGGCAGAGGGGAAGAAGCTATTCCTGAATCGCTGAGTGTGTGCTTTCAGGCTTCTGTATCTCCTACCTGATGGTAACAGTGAGAAAAGGGCATGTCCTGAGTGCTGGAGGTCCTTAATAATGGACACTGCCTTTCTGGGACACCGCTCCCTGAAGATATCCTGGGTACTTTGTAGGCTAGTACACAAGATGGTGCTGACTAGTACAATTACGAAGAAAGCACGGCAGCGCCTCTGCTTCCTGAGGAGTTTGCGAAGATTCAGCATAACATCTAAAGGTTGAACTAACTTGTGTAGATGTATAGTGCAGAGCCTATTGGCAGGGTGCGCCACAGCCTGGTATGCAAACACCAATGTTGTCGAGCAGAAAGTCTTACAAAAAGTAGTGGATATGGCCCAGTCCTCCCCACCATTAAGCTTCTCTACACAAAATGCTGTTGCAGGAAAGCAGCATCCGTCATCAGGGATCCCCACCAATTTTCTCATTGCTGCCATCAGGAAGAAGGTACAGGAGCCTCAGGACTTACACCACCAGGTTCAGGAACATTTATTATCCTTCAAACATCAGGCCCTTGAATAACTTGGATAACTTCACTTGCCCCATCATTGAAATATTCCCACAACTCATAGACTCATTTTCAAGGACTCTTCGTCTCATGTTCTTGATTTTTATTGCTTATTTATTATTACTATTTCTTTCTTTTTGCATTTGCAGTTTGTTGTCTTTTGTACAGTGGTTGATCGCCCAAGTTGGTGCAGTCTCTCATTGATTCTATTATGGTTATTATTCTGTTAGGGATTTATTGAGTATGCCCACAAGAAAATGAATCTCAGGGTTGTATATCGTGATATATATGTACTTTGATAGTGAATTTACTCGAACTTTGATTACACGACCAGATAGAGTCTTCATATTCCAGGTCCATGCATGGGTGAAGTAATCCAAACATGTCAAGTCATGAACAGCATTAAGGCCTGATTTGTTAATTGAGCTAGTTCTGGTTGTGGAGAGAGAGTGATGATCCCCTGTACACCTGTCTTGTCTGGCAGATGACTTGCACTGAGGTCACAATGAGTGGGTCATTCCAGGTCCCATGAGAAAGCAACACCTAGCAGCAGGATATTCTGCTCCATAGAATCTCATAACTCTATTAAAAAAAGATTAGGAAGTTCTCCTTGTGCCCTAAAAAATAGATATTCCACTGGTATAAAGTCTGGCATCTGCAGGAACCCACTGTATCTGCACAAGAATAAAACAGAAGACCATAGAAATAGAATCAGAAGTAGGACAAGCAACTCCATGTACCTGCTCGACATTTTAGGAGGATCCCATTTCTCACCCCTATCTTTTACTTTTCTCAATACAATTTTCATGTACTGACCACATTGTCATAAGTTCCAGAATAACTAAAAACCTGTCAATCTTAGGTTTAAATACAGTCAGCAACTGAACTTCCAAATCCCTCTTGGGTGAAATAGTCCAAAGGTACCCCAGCTTATGGACAATTTAATTTCTTGAGATCGTGTCCCTAAATGGTCTTGATATCTCATCCAGGAGAAGCATATTTCAACTTTTTCTATCCTGTCAAGCACCATAAGAGTTTTGAATATTTCAAGCAGATCACCTGTCAGTCTTCTGATCTCTATGATATAAGCCCAACTGGTTTAACCTCCTCCATCTGTGAATCAGTCTGGTGCTTGTTATATTCCTCAAGGAGATCCTTAAGTCAGAGACCAGACTTAAACTCATGTTCCAGATGTGATCTCACATATCCCTAAATAAATGAAATAAAATATCTTTACACTTAGCAAATCCTCTTGCAGTGAAGGCCAGCATGATGTTTGCCACTTTTTTTGCTTGCTTTACATTATATTAACTTTAATTGATTTGTGTTCAAGGACATCAAGGTCCCATTGAACACCTTTCAGTCTCTAATCATTTCAAGTATAGTTTGTTTCTTTTTATTGTTTTGAATAAGTGGATGGCATCATATGTTCCATATTATATTAATGAGGCTATTTAGGGACAGAGAGAGTAAATTGCTGCCATTAAGTCATTGACCTGGTGACTTTTACAACTTGTCCACTGTCAGCTCTACCCTCACTCATTAGGGGATGCTGCCTGTGTTTTGAATATATCTCTGCAACACATGAACTCTAATTTTGTTCAAAAAGTTGTGTGGCACCTTATCATAGTTCAAAGTAAATTTATTAGCAAAATACATATATGTCACAATATACAACCCTGAGATTCATTTTCTTGTGGGCATTCACAGTAAATTCAAGAAACACTATAGAATCAATGAAAGGCTACACCCAACAGGATGGCAACAACCATTATGTAAAAAAAAGCCAACAAGCTGTGCAAATACAAAATGAAAGAGAAGAAAGAAATTATAATAGCATTAAATAAAAAAGCAATACAAATGAAGAACGTGTGATGAAGAGTCCTTGAAAGTGAGTTTATTTCAGTGATGGAGCGAGTGAAGCTGAGTGAAGTTATTTCCTCTGGTTCCAGAGGCTGATGGTCGAGGAGTGATAACTGTTCCGGAACCTGGTGGTGCCGGTCCTAAGGCTTCTGTACCACTTTCCTGATGGCAGCAGCGAGAAGAGAG
The DNA here is from genome assembly GCF_963921235.1 of Mobula hypostoma. Classification (NCBI taxonomy): domain Eukaryota; kingdom Metazoa; phylum Chordata; class Chondrichthyes; order Myliobatiformes; family Myliobatidae; genus Mobula; species Mobula hypostoma. The sequence continues at coordinate 34,298,636 of NC_086104.1, forward strand.
CATGGCCTGGATGGTGGGGTCCTTCATGAATGCTACTTTCCTGCAAAATGCACTCCGTGTAGGTGTGCTCAATGGTGGGAAGGGTTTACCTGTGATGAGCTGGGTCACTACTTTTTGTAGGCCTTTCCTTACAAGACCTGGTGTTTCCATGCAAGCCATCTTGTAAGCTCACCCCATGTTCCCTCACCTTAACAATGATAGAGTTCCTGTTGTGCTCACCTACCACCCCATGAGCCTCCGCATCCAACATATCATTCTCTGCAGATTCTGCTAACATCAATGGGATCCTACCAACCAACACATCTTTAACACTCTCCTCTGCTTTCTGCAGGGATCACTCCCTTCATGATTCCTTTGTCCATTCATTCCTCACTAATCTCCCTCCTGGTACATATCCTTGCAAGTGACAGAAGTGCTACACCTGCCCATTCACCTCCTCCCTCACTTCCATTCAGGGCCCCAAGTAGTCTTCCAGGTGAGGCAACACTTTGCCTTTGCATCTATTAGGGTCATCTGTTGTATCCAGTGCTCCCAATGCAGTCTCCAGTATATTGGTGAGTCCTGACGTAATTTGGGAGATGGCTTCATCGATCACTTTCGCTCCATCTGCCAAAAGTGGAACTTTCCGCTCAGATATGTCAGTCCTGTATTGCCATGATGAGGCCACTCTCAGTGTGAAGGAACAACACCTCATATTCCATGGAGGTAGCCTCCACTCTGATGTCATGAACATCAATTTCTACTGCTGGTAATTTTTTCCTCTCAGCTTCTAGTCCCCATTCTGGCCTCTTACCTCTTCTCCTCATCTGCCTTCTGCTCTCCTCTGCTGGTGCCTCTTCTTTTTCCTTATCTCTCACTCCCCTCTCTTCTCAGATTTCTTCTTCTCCTGCCCCTTAGCTTTCCAGCCCACCTGGCTTCACCCATTACCTTCTAGTTCCCTCTCCTTCCACTCCACCCACCTTTTTATTCTGGCATCTTACCCCTTCCAACCCAGTCTTCAAAAAAGGTCAAGGCACGAAATGTTGACTGTTTATTTATTTCCATATACACTGTGTGACCTGCTGAGTTCATCCAGAATTATGTACGTAGTTCTCTGGATTTCAGGCATCTTCAGAATCTCTTTTGTTGGTGTTTTCATTACAGTCAATATACTCTTCACTACACATCTGTGGAAGTTTGTCAAAGTTTTAGTTGATGTGCCAAATCTTTCAATCTCCCTCCTATAGGATGATTTATCACCAGCCTTGATTTGGCCAGTGATAGTGGTGTAATTAGTATAAAGCAAGTAGAGCAAGGAGCTAAGCACACAGTCTTGTGATCCTGTGCTGAGTAAGATTATGGAGAAAATGTTGCCAATCTGAGCTGACTGGGGTCTGCAAGTGAAAAATTGTGGATCTAGTTGCACAAGGAGGTATTGAGCCCTAGGACTTGAAGCTTATTGATTGGTTTTGAGGGGATGATAGTATTTAATACCGAGCTGTAGTCAGTGAAGAGCATGCTGATGTATGAATCTTCATTCGCCAGATGTTCCAGGGTTGTGTGAAGAGTCAATGAAATGGCATCTGCTGTTGACCTGTTGTGACTGTAAGTAAACTGAAATGGATCAGATTATTGGTATCTTGAGGTGTAAGTACTTCACATTCACTGTTTTCCACCGAATTATTTAATTATTTTCAATCTCAAATGTCTATAACAGATTTGTCACATGTAATTTCATTATTTTTGGATCCATTTTCATTCATCTTGATCCTTATTTTTCCAAGTGTGCTTGTCATGGTCCCATCTGGCTATCCCCCATCCCGCTCCTATCTCCTTGATTATGCCTTAATTCCAGTTGTTAGATTCTCAATTGCTGCTAGTTCACTTAATTACAGCACACCTGGTTTCCATCAGACTGCAGGATAAGAACTCTGGTGTCACAACCACAGGTTGCCAGTTCGTTGGTCGATTCCCATGTGTTAACCTTGTTTCCTGATCACTTAGGGCTGTTAGTTCTAAGTTCAGCTCCAGTCTCTAGATAGTCTACGAAAACCTTGTCTCTGGGTCAAGACTCCCTGGTTATCTGTTCCACGTTTGCAACTGTGCAAGCACCTCTCAACCCTATCTCCGTGTCAGTGTCCTGCACTTGGATTTGCCCCCCAGTCACTCCGTGTAACAGTGCTATTACCACTTCATCATAAATTGAAGCATTTTCCCTACTAGTAATGTTGAGCTACGTAGTCATACAATATCCCTCTTCCTCGCCATCGTTAAGTAGTTTGGCTATATTTTCCACTTTCTATTCTATGGGAAGCTTTGGAGCTTTCAAACATAACAGCCAACGTAATCACTTTCTGCATTACCACTTCTTCCAAAAGTTTAGGATGTAGCTCATTGGTTGCTAGGAATTTGTATGCTTTCAGAACTATTAAACTTTTTCAATAACATTTATTTTGAAAACTTAATTTCATTTGGCTCCTCATTCACAGTGGACCTAAACTCTTTATTTCCATTTTTCTATATCATCTTCTTTGAAGAGACGCTCAAAATATTTGCTCTAATTTTCTGCCATTTCCTTTTTATCTGAGTATATTTTTTTCCAGACTCAATCCTTAAAGGTTACACACAACCAATTCCAAATCTTTATAGCCTATTAACAAAAACTTAGATTGCTGTCCATGTTCCACTTCCCCTTCCTTATCGGTATCATGGTCTTGAATTACTGAATTCTGAATTTTCTCCCAAGCCTTGAGCTCCTTGCTTTTTTGGCAGCACTCTCAGTTTTTTCCTTTGATCTAATACTATCAGTAGTTTCTCTTGTTGGTCATGGTGTTTGGTTTTTGTGCTGTAAAGGGGTAAATATTTGTTGTAAACTGTGTGTCATAATTCTTCAAATGTTAGTCATGGGTTGTTTACTAAAATAACCTCCGATGAAGTTTCACAATTTGTGCTCTCTTTACTTTGGAAGGGTGAGAACCGATTTCATTGAATTATAGCAATTTTTCACTGAATTTGGCAGGAGGGTGTAGTACTGCTGTTTTTTTTTCTGGTTGGAATGTATAGAACTAGAGGTCATGGTTGTAAATTAAGGGGTTGGTTGTTCAAAACTGAGATCAGAAGAAGGTCTTGAGAAATCTTTACTCATGTGGGCCGTGGAGGATCAGTCATTCAGTGTATTCAAGGGAGCAATAAATAGGATCCAGGAGATTTTTTTTTCAAATTTTTGGTGTTTGAAAAGACAAGTCCTTATTTGAATTACAGTAGCTTTCTGTGATCTGTAAGCCTTTGTCATGGATGATAACAGATTATACTTCTGGTTGTATCTATAATACTTTAATTTTCACCAAACGTAAAAAAAAACAAACAAGAGACTTCCTCAAAATAGTCCATGGACATGCATTCTTCCAACAGTCCAGTATTTCCATAAAAGCAGAAAATGAGCAGTGCATTTGCTGAGCAAAACATTGTTTTTTAGTGATTGGAATCTGTGAGATCATATGTAAAAACAAAATCCTACCACCCATTAATGTTGCCTGTGCCAACACAAAGTATAATCTAGAGGGATTTTGTATTGACCTGATTTGTACTTAGAATTATCCCAAATATCAAATTAACTGTCTGAGAGGTTGCTGGGCATTTTAGAATGTGAAAGCAGTTAAAATAATGATTTTTTTTTGGTATCAGAATAATGGTTTTTTAATGCAGAGAGTGCAGTCTTTTTATGACCAAGATGGTGTGAACAGCAGATTTAAATCAGTTTATAGTGGTTCTTTAATGTTACCTTGTAGATAATATCTCATTTTTATCTCCGTATCATTTTACTGCTATGTACAGTGGGTAGTAACCTTTCTCAACGTTATTTATAAGTAATAGACAGATATTTCTCGAGATCCAAAAGAAAGTTTGAAACTTGTTTCAAAAAGGACACTTAGTAATGACAATTACCTTGTGATTGCCTTGGTGCTCCAAAGTGGAGTAGAGAGACAGTGAGGTTGTGCCTGCTCCAGACCTGTTGCAGCAGTCGGCGAATTACAGTGGGTCCTGGTCCCTGCTCAGGCAGGATATAATTCTTGCCATACCCAATATCTCAAAGCAATTCACTACAGTTTTGGGTGACAGGTCTTGAGGCAGCTCACTTTGCTTTTCTTGTGCACCAGGATGATTGCTGCCCTCTTGAAGCAGCTGGGAATCTCAGACCCAGAGCTGTTCTGCAATGCCACAGATCTAGTCCTCAGCAGCCTACAGATCTTCTGGTTCATCCAAGACTTCAGCTTTGACAACACTCCCTATATGGTTTATCAATTCAGACCCAGAAATGAATCCAAATTCGAAGCAGTCCTGTAAACACTCTTCCACCTCCCTTGACCACATCTTCACAGTCCTCATCATTGTTACTGTGTTCCTTTGTTTCTGCATCAATGCCAGGTGTAGAAGTATAGCCAAGCGATCAGACAAAAATCAGTCAAAACACAAACTGTAGTTTTAAAATATCAGAGATAATTTTGCAGTGGAATAACAGTACAAAATGGTAATGGCAGTTCAGGTGATTATTGTACAGAAAAATATATCAAATATTTTGATTGTAACTAGGATAAGACTCTTGCATTTTCAGTTCTGAAACACTGCATATACTCAGTGACCACTTTATTAGATACACCTGTACACTGGCTCATTAGTGCAAATATCTAATCAGCTAATCATGTTGCAGCAACTCAATAGCTAAAAGCATGCAGACATGGTAAAGAGGTTCAGTTGGTTTTCAAACCAAACATCAGAATGAGGAAGAAATGTGGTCTCAATGACTTTGACCATGGAATGATTATTGCTGCCAAACGGGCCATCTAAGTATCTCAGAAACTGCTGATCTTCTGGGATTTTCACACACAACTGTCTCTAGAGATTGCAGAGAATAATACAAAAAACAAAAAAAAAATCCAATGAGTTGCAGTTCTATGGGCAAAAATGCCTTGTTTATGAGAGGTTAGTGGAGAATGACCAGAATGGTTCAAGCTGGCAGGAAGTTGACGGTAACTCAATAGCCATCTGTTATAACAGTGGTGTGCAAAAGAGCAGCTTTGAATACACAACCTCTCAGACCTTGAAGTGGATTGGCTGCTGCAACAGACTGATGAACATACACTCAGTGGCCACTCTATTAGGTGGAGGAGGTATCTAGACCTCTGGACTTCCTGTCAGATTGCCAGCAGGTGGTAAGAGTGGGCTCTCTCACCTCCACCCCTCTGACTCTCAAAACAGGAGCCCCTCAGGGCTGTGTACCAAGTCCCCTCCTTTACTCCATGACTGTGTCGCTACCCACAGCCCCAATCTGCTAATTAGTTTGCCGACAACACTACATTGATCGGCTTTATCTCAAACAATAATGGGGCGGCCTTCAGGGAAGAAGTCATCTCTCTGACTCAGTGGTATCAAGAAAACAACCTCTCCTTCAATATCGCAAAAACAAAGGAGCTGGTTGTGGATTACAGGAGGAATAGAGTCGGGCTAATCCCCATTGACATCAATGGATTTGGGGTTGAGAGAGTAAACAGGTTTAAGTTCCTCTGTATCCACATTACCGAGGACCTTACGTGGTCTGTATACACAAGCTGTGCGGTGAAAAAGGCACAACAGTGCCTCTTCCACCTCAGACGGTTGAGGAAGTTTGGTATGCACCCCCAAATTCTAAGAACTTTCTACAGGGGCACAATTGAGAGCATCCTGATTGGCTGCATCACTGTCTGGTATGGAAATTGTACTTTCCTTAATCGCAGGACTCTGCAGAGAGTGGTGCAGGCAGCCCAGCGCATCTGTAGTTGTGAACTTCCCACCATTCAGGACATTTACAAAGACAGGTGTGTAAAAAGGACCTGAGTCTATTGCAATAGATTATAACCATAATCTATTCCAGTTGCTACCATCCGGGAAACGGTACCACAGCATGAAAGCCAGGACCAACAGGCTCCGGGACAGCTTCTTCCACCGGGCCATCAGACTGATTTAAGTGTATTTCTATGTTACATTGTACTATTTATTCTAAATTATTATAAATGACTATGATTGCACATTGCCCATTTAGATGGAGACGTAACGTACAGATTTTTATTCATGTATGTGAAGGATGTAAGAAATAATGTCAATTCAATTCAAGAATTCAATAATAAGTTTGCCACTGAGTGTATATTCTAATCAAAACTTGCATCACAGCCTGTTATGGAGCCTCCAATACACAAGATTGCAAGATGCTGCAGAAATTCAGCCAGCTCCAGCTTGGGCACAATCTCCCTGCCATTGAGAAGGTCTTCAAGAAGTGGTGGCTCAAGAAGGTAATATCTATCATAAACGACCTTCACTATCCAGTACATGCCCTTTGCTCATTACTATCATCATGAGCTACAGAAGCTGAAGACCCACAGCTAATAATTTAAGAATCGCGTCTTCAACTCTGCCATCAGATTTCTGAATGGTCCATGAACACCCGAACTTGACCTTGTCATTCCTATTTTTTTCCACTATTAATTAATTTTGTTAATTATAGTAATTTCACAATTTTGTGCTGTACTGCTGTTGCAAAACAGCGAATAAATCTGCATCTGATTCTGAATTAAAATCTAGATTCTAACCTTTCCTGTGAAAATATTTTTAAACAGACTATTGAAGATGATAATGTTCATTTTTAAAAAAAATGTTATTGAGATACAACGTGGAATAGCGTCTTTCAGCCCTTTGAGCTACACCACCCAGTAACCCCCGATTTAATCCTTAACTAATCACGGGACAGTTTACAGTCATCCAATTAATGTACCAACTGGTAGATCTTTAGATTGTGGGAGGTAACTACAATACCAAAAGAAAAGCTGAGCAATCATGGGGAGAATGTACAAACTCCTTATGGGCAGTGGCAGTGGGCTTTGAATATGGGTCACCTGTACTATAAGACATTGTGCTAACCACTACACTACTACTTCATCTCAAAGCAAGGAGCTTTGCTTATCCCCTTTGTTACCCATTGAAGAAAAGAAGTCAAGAGAAAAGTTTCTCCATACCTTCCACCGCATACCTGTAACTGCATGGCAACTATTGTACTTGTGAAAGTCTGGAAGCAGACCATTCATGTCTTAATGAGAGAGATTTGGTGGCACAGCAGATTGGCAGAAAGCACATGGAAATGGAAATAGGTTACTCATCCCCTTAAAATGATCTTACTGTTCAAGTAGGTAATGCCTGATAATACTGTATTCCATTTACACCTTTCTTATTGCCCCAAAAAAGGAATATAAACAGAAACTGCATATGACAGTCAGTGGTTTACACATCTCTGGGAAAGAAAACAATTAATATCTTACAACCCTTCATCAGACTTGAACTGTACTTACTTTGAACTGAGACGTTTAATTCTGGCTCTTTCTGCATGACATTTTTGTTATTTCCCACATTTTAAAAAATTTTCAGATTTCCACCATCCATGCTTCTTTGCTTTGTAATAATTTACCAATCCTTGCTTTACAAATTTTGGTTCATTATATCTTGAAGGTGAAGTCATCTGTCAATGGTGTGAGATGGCGAAAGTGGGTAACAGCAAAGTACAAAGTAAATTTTTATTGTCAGAGTACATATATGTCACCACCTACAACTTGAGATTCATTTTCCCGTGGGTGTACTCAACAAATCTACAGAATAGTAACTATAACAGGATCAATGAATGATCAAATAGAGTGCAGAAGACAATGAACAGTGCAAATGCAAATGTGAATAAATAGCATTAAATAACAAGAACATGATAAAGAAAACAAGATAAAGAGTCCTTAAAGTGAGATTATTGGTTGTTGGAACATCTCAATAGATGGGTAAATAATGTAGTTATCCCTCTTCGTTCAAGAGCCTGATGATTGAGGGGTAGTAACTGTTCTTGAACCTGGTGGTGCGAGTCCTTAGGCTCTTGTGCCTTCCACCTGATGGCAGCAGCAAGAAAAGAGCATGGCCTGGGTGGTGAGGATCTCTGATGATGGATGCTGCTTTCTTACAACAATGTTTCTTTAGATGTGCTCAGAGGTTGAGAGGGCTTTACCCATGATGTACTGGACCAAATCCACCACCTTTTGCAGGATTTTCCATTCAAAGGCATTGGCATTTCCATACAGGGCACAATGCAGCCAATCAATACACTCTCTACTGCACAAAATGTTACAGTTTTTGAAAACAAACTTTTAAAAATCTTTACTATACACACCTTCCATTGATCCAGATAAAAGCTTTTTAAATTATTTAATTCCTGCATTTCTGATAAAAGTTGCTGAATTATTCCAATTGTTATGGTGGAATACTCAACATGAAACTTAATAGGATTCTCGGACCTCTGCCTCTGTACTGCCAGATACTGTTTGTGTATCATTCTAATGTGACCTCCCTACCCAAATACTCAGTGCCTCAGCAAATAAGTTAGTCTTCCTTGATCACCTTATCCATCTGTCATCAGGATTAGTGACCACCCATTCCAAGATTTGTTCTTCTATTGCTCAATTTCCTACCATTTATTGTGTGTGTGTGTGTGTGTGTGTGTAGAATCTCCACTCATCCTTCTCAGAATTGAGCGCCACTTGCCAACTTTCTGTTTACCTCACATCATCCAACTTGAAGCTAGCTTTCAGTTTGTTTCTGGAAGTGAATTCAGTGTAACACTCAGAATATCAAATAGGCAATGGTTTTGAATTTTTAAAACCCTTCATAAGTGTTAGATTGACCGAGCATAGTAGTGAGGCTTTATGCTTCTTTCTGGGCTACAATTCAGTTTTTTCACAGTGAAGCAGATGAGTAGCTAAGATCAATGGAATGGAAACTTCTGTCATATTGAGCACTCTTTGCAGATGTAATCTTATGCTGTGCAGGAACTAATGTAATTTCACAAATGCATTGTTTTGTAGGACAAGGGTGGTTGCAACAAAAGGACTATAATTATTTGAGAACACTCTTGGAAATAAAAATAGAACATTGTTGTCTGGAAAAGTTTTTAATATAATTATTTTCTATTTATAGATATTTTATAGGTGGTTTTAAAATTAAGTTACAGAGTATTATTACATTACTCTGCATTGTGAAAGATCAGAATCAGGTTTATCACTGGCATATGTTGTGGAATTTGTTTTTCAACTGCAGTACATTGCAATACATAATAATAAAATCAATAAATTACAGTAAGTATATCTAGAAATAAAATTAAAATAAAAAGTAGTGCACAAAAAAAGAGAGAAAAATATTAAGGTAGTGTTCATGGGTTCGTTGTGCATTCAGAAATTGATGGCGGAGGAGAAGAATCTGTTCCTAAAACATGGAGTGCGTGTCTTCAGGATCCTGTACTTCCTCCTTGATGGTAGCAAAGAAAAGAGGGCTTGTCCTGGGTGATGGAGGTCCTTAACGATGGCTGCCAGCTTTTTGAGGCATCGCCTTTTGTAGGATGATTGGGAGTCTAGTGCCCATGATGGAGCTGATAGAGTATACAGCTTTCTACAGCTTTTTCTGATCCTGTGTAGTGTCCTCTCCAGACCAGATTGTGATGCAACCATTTAGGATGTCTGCAGAAATGCATGAGTGTCTTTGGTGACACAGCAGTTCTTCTCAAACTCTTAATGAAATATAGTCACTGTCATGCCTCCTTTGTAATTGCATCAATATGCTGGGCCCAGGGTAGATCCTCATGAACCTTGACACGCAGGAACTAGAAACTGCTCACCCTTTACACTTCTGATCCCTCAATGAAGACTGGTGTGTGTTCCCTCAACTTCCTGTTCCTGAAATCCACATTCAATTGCTTGGTCTTACTGATGTTGAGTGCAAGGTTGTCCTGCAATACCATTCAACCAGCTGATCTACCTCACTCCTGTATGCCTTAATTCACTTTTCAAAAACAAATATATAGACACACACACTGTATATCTGTAGTTGAAACAGCTTGTAATGGCTTAAATTTTAGCACAAATATATATATTTTATATATACATATATATCTGACAAATATATTACTCTTGTTAAGTTTACTAATTGCAACATTGTTTTTTAGCATCCAGGACTATGTATATGGCAATAGTGTGTGTGTGTGTGTGTGTGTGTGTGTGTGCGCGCGTGTGTGTGTGTGTGTGATTTGTAGCATGTCCAAAAATATTGATCTTTGCCCTGAATACTCCAGCCATTTGAAGAACCATATCCTTCTGACAAAGAATCACAATCAAACATGGGAACCATGGTATACTGACTCCAAGACCATTATATACTTTTGGACACAGAGATTAGAGCTGCCTAAGATGTCTAAATGAGCTCTTACTAATAACCTAAACAAAACTGGTCAAGGTAAATTACTGTTTGCCTTGTAATCATTTGCTGTATCTTCGTGCTTATTTTCTGAGTGTCCTGAATACATGAATGTAGAGAGAAGATAGCAGATGGAGAGGTTAGACCGAGGCCAATAGGTGATAGGTGAACCAAAAAGAATTGAACAGATAGGACCAGGGGAAAGGGAAGTTGCTTGACCTGCCAAGTTCGTCCAGCTCCTTGTTTTTTGCTCCAGATTCCAGCATCTGTAATCTCTAATGTCTCCAGAATGAAAAGAGAAAAACAGAAACTTTTGTAAATACTGTAGTCTGTGATAGCTTCTGTGAAGCAGCTATTGGACTAAAGATCTCCCTTCTTTGTTGGCCATGCAGTTGCAAGTCACTAATAGTTGTGATAGTCTCCACCTAATTCAAATTGCTCTTCATTCTCATCCAGCTCATGAAATTTTGTATGAACAAATTCTTTGGACTTAAGATTTTTTTTTCTTCCACCTTTTTGCATACTATTGAATTTAATCCTTATGAGGGCTCTAAGATCTTCAGTTTCTCAATTCCAATAATTATTGTTGCATTAATTTATGTATTTATTGAGATACAGCATGGAATAGGTCCTTCTGGCCTCTCAAGCCACACAGCACAGCAACTCTCGAATGAAATCTAGCCTAATCGTGGGACAATTTACAATGATCAATTAGCCTACTAACTAGTACATCTTTGATCTGTGGGAGGAAATCAGAGCAACCGGAGAAAACCCACACATTTCATGGGGAGAACATAGAGACGCCTTACAGATGATAATCGGAATTGAACTCCGAACTAAACTACCAATGCACCCCAAATTAGTTAGGTGTCTGAAATGTACATATATACCAAAGGGTATCTTCATTATCAGACATCTAGACACCCTTTTGGGATACATTTTATTCGGGCTAATTCTATACAATTTGGACGCAGTTATTGAGTTCAGGTACCTATAGTGACTGATACCTAAACAATGATGTAGAAGGAAAATTCATCCCCAAAATGGTACTACAGGGAAAAATCAGGAACTTGTATAGACATCCTGATGAAACTTAAATGTAGAACAGAATACTGGAGGAAATCTGGGAAGGAGTTAGAGAGGCTCTAGATATTTTTTTAAATCATATTGAATAGATGGCTTTAGGGTTTCTAACTATTTTAATACCCCCTCCTTTGGAAAGACAGCACTAAAAACAAAATTAAAATTATTCTTTTAGACATTTATGTAATCAGAATTTGTTTCTTTAAGTAGAGAAGCATATCAATTATGAGTCTAGGAAGTGATTTTGAGTTTCTTGCATGTATTTTGTGTGTGCTGCAATGTATTTGTGCTCCTTTCAGAGAATTATTTTTATGCTGTAAATTTTCTATCTTTTACCCAAAATAAACACCATTATCTTGTTTTTTCAAATTCTTTCATATATTTGTACCTGGAGTTATTCACATTCCAGAAATGTATTGTACAAAGAAGCCACTAATCTCCTTTCTGTATCTCTTACTTATCTAAGATCATGACTTCTGTCTTCAGTTTTCAAATAACCTTGTCTGTTGTTTTGGATATCATGGTTAACTAAGGCTAAATTTAACTTGTTTGTTGCTGAAGCCAACATGCGTAATGCTGAGTTCTGCAATGACCCCGTTATAATACCTGGGAAAACAATAAGACAGGACAATGAGATGTTACCACACCCTTGGAATCATTCAATGCAAATTTTTAGGTTTGTGCATCTGACCAGAGTCCTTGCATACGTAGTAGTTTCCCACTCCTGTGAAGGAGTGCTAAAGAAACTATTACTTTATCTGTCCAAATGCAATGAATAAAATGAGAAACTAAATGTGATTTATGAAAACTTCTTAGACCTAGTGTTCTCTTTGTCATATCTTGTTTGTGGAGCAGATTTCATGTGAAAAATTGAAGTCTTGTCAAATTACAGAAAGAAATATATTAAAGAAATTAAACCTGTTTTTAAAGAAATGGGTACAAAACATGTAAGTGAAAATTCATAAGGGCAAGTAAAGTGTAAAGTGATGTAATTTATCATTTTAATTTAAATCCACTCTAGAGTCATAGTGTCACAGAAAGAGGCCATTTGGCCCATCTCATCTGTTCAGTCCCAACAATGCACACCTGGACCATAGCGCCCCATACTCCTCCCATCCATGTACTTATCCAAACTTCTCAGTAATTCAACTTGTGTTTTTACTGCTCTGAATACATGATCACTTTCATGCCTTTTCTGATACTTTGACAGCTTCCTGATAGTTATTTGTGCACAGGATGTGAACATTGCCAACATTTATTCTCCATCCCTAATTAACACTCAACTAATTAAGACCAGCCATACCTGGAATAAAATATAGATCAGACAGGATAAGAGTTATCAGATTTAATTTTTTCAAAGAGTAGACAATCTGGTTGGATACCAGCTTCTTTACAGATTTTATTTAATCACTTTGATGTGTATTTCCTAGCTTTCATAGTGAGATTGAAAATCCATGTCTCTGGATCAATTGCTGAGTCCCAGAGCTAGTAAGCTAACTAGCATGCCACTATACCCTTGCAGGAGGACATCTCTCTCATCCTCAATAGAAGATTATTTTGTGCACCAGTGCTTGTTGGATACAAACTCTAGATTTTATGTGGTGTAGGGAAAGCAAAGCAAAATAGAGATTGGCCAACTAGTTTCCTTGATTTGTTCAAACAAATATCATCAGATGAGAAGCTGGGACAAGGTTAAGTGGATCAGGATGATTGTAAAATGTCAAAGGTCAAATCCCAATGCAAGAAAGGTCAAAAAGACTCAAAACAGGGGAATAGAACAAATTAAAAAAAAAACAAAATTGCTGGTAGAACTGAGCCAGTTCAGCAGCATCCGTGAAAAGAGGGACCAGTTAACATTTCTGGTTGAAGATTCTTTATCAGACAGGAAGGATAAAAGAAGTTTAGGCTGGATATTCTCTAGACAAAAAACACAACTGTGTTAAAGTCATTTTTATATCAACCATATTTTTACTACTTGCATTTAATTAAGCAAATAAACTCATTGCCCTTAATTACTATACCCATATATAAATCAGATATGAAATTAAAGTATGTCATCATGATCTCATGTTACATTTTCCCTTATTTACATTTTCTGGTAATTTTCTTGACACAATTTGCCTTGAATTCTGGAAGATCAAAAGAAAACCTATTATGACTTTTATGCTGAATGCATGAACTGTTATAAAGTTGAATTTGTTTAAACTAATGCTGACTGCTCTTGTGTCAAGTGGGTTAGATGGAGCGGGTAAGAGGATGCAGTTAGCATCTGTGTCTAAAAATAAAGAAATCATGGACACAGAAGGATCTGTTTCCTGTTTGTAACAATAATCCTGACGTGGTACAGGGCTGTGATTTTTAAGGCTAAGGTTTAGACTGGGGCAGGTTTTCAACAGTTATGGCCAATTTCATGCCTGATTAAAATTTTGAACTGTGTTACTTTTTCTGATATGAATTCACAAGATTGCTATATATTTTACTGGAGCTTTTAAATGCCCTTTAGAGCAATAGAGTTTTTGTGGGATAAAATAACATCATGGAAATGTGCATCAAATGGATTGGGGCCAATAATACCTACTGCATATGATGAACTGTAACTCTGGCAAAAGAAAGTGATAGAAGGGCTTAACACCCAGAACTTTCCACCCAGTCCTGTCTTCTTCTTCTTCTTCTTCTGACAAAACCTCCATTTGTCCACAAAGTGCGACTAACATACCAGATATCCAGTTCTCAGCCCCATCAATTGCAATTGGTAATGAAGAGAAAAGGTCTGGACTTTGAACATAGTACAGGCTGTGCAGTGTGGTAAGATGGGCTTTACTGACTTGGGGCCTAGAAACGTGAGCCTAGTGTGCATTCAGACTGATTTGGACCGTGCAGATGGGAGGGATTCTCTTTATCACTAAAAGCATGAGTAAGATTAGCGAGCCAACAAATATCAATAGAGAAGCTTATTTATTGCTCTTCAGGTATCTATGAACCTTGAATAAAAGTTAAAATCAGTGTTTTTAGCATTATGGTTAAGCACAGCGGTTTAGAAAAATTTGGGATGTGGTCTTGGTAATTATCAACTTAGAACTATTAGAAAGCAGGAGGCATTTGTTTCAGTAGAAAAGGTATTCATGATGTCGGTGATCCATATGACATTTTTCATTCACAAACAAGAGAAAATCTGCAGATGCTGGAAATCTAGACAAAACACACAGAATGCTGGAGGAACTCAGCAGGCCATGCATGCAATTATGGAAGAGAGTACAGTCGACGTTTCGGGCTGAGACCCTTCATAGGACTGGGGAAAAATGAGGAGTAGGAGTTAGAAAGTTGGGGGAGTGGAGGAAGAAACACAAGGTGATAGGTGAAACCAAGAGGGGTGAGGGGTGAAGTAAAGAACTGGGAAGTTGATTGGTGAAAAAAGATACAGGGCTGGAGAAGGGGGAATAGGATGAGAGAGGACAGAATGCTATGGAAGGAAGAAAAGAGGGAGGAGCACCAGAAGGAAGATGTTAAGGAGATAAGGTGAGAGAAGGAAATGAAATTGGGAATGGTGAGGGGAGGGGTATTACTGGGAGTTCGAGAAATTGATGTTCATGCCATCATGTTGGAGTCTGCCCAGACGGAATATAAAGTGTTGCTTCTCCAACCTGAGTGTGACCTCATCGCGACAGTAGAGGAGGCTATGGATTGAAATGTCGGAATGGGAACGGAAAGTGGAATTAAAATGGGTGGCCACTGAGAGATCCTGCTTTCTTTGGCTAATGGAGCATAGGTGCTCGGCAAAGTGGTCTCCCAATCTGCTTTAGAACTCACCGATATACAGGAGGTCACACTGGGAGCTCCGGATATGGTAGATGACCCCAACAGACTCACAGGTGAGGTGTCGCTTCAACTGGAAGCACTGTTTAGGAGCCTGAATGATAGTGATGGAGGAGGTGCAGGGGCAGGTGTAGCACTTGTTCTGCTTGCAAGGGTAAGTGCCAGGAGGAGGGAGATCAGTGGGGAGGGAGAAATGGACTAATGGACAAGGGAGTCGCGTAGGGAGCGATCCTTGCGGAAAGAAGAAAGTGGGGGGGGGGGTCTGACATTTTCCGTGATCTGTCACAGGGAGTAACTGGCTTTTCTGCAGTAACTTTAATGAAAAAGTGGTGAAAATGCATTTTTTTTCTTGGAATTAGCAGATTTTTCACTTGTGACACAGACAAATAACAAAAAGTGCATGGAATTTGTTCATTTATGTCACAGAATTTGTGAATTCTTATTTGAAATGGTCCAGGTTGCTATCAATGAACTGGTCAAAGTTGCTATCAGCCAAGTCTTGAATTTTTGGGAAGTTTTGAATTTGTTTTTGAAACTGGTGGTGGTGATAGACATAAGTAATGAGTTCCCAGTCCATAGTACGTTACTTAAGTCCAGTTGATCAAATTAGATATCAGTGAAATTTATGTACAATCCAGTGCTAATATTCTTGTACTTGTGCGGGTCCATACCTATATTTCCAGGCAGGCAATTTTTTTGATTTCAGCTTCTGTACCAGGTCATTTTCCCAGCCAGAGTGGGAAAAAATATGAAAGTTATAGCCACTTGAACATTACACTGATGGAACAGCATTGTTGAATACATTGCATTCACCAAAGTTCTAACCTTTTGTCAACTGGGAATGTTCTTGTCGAAATTACTGATAAGTAAATAAAGAAAATATGAATAGCTTAAAGTACACGCTCTATAAGAAAATGATCACAAGTTAAAAGAGAAGGGATGTTCTACCTAGAGCTTTAATTTGATTTTTCAGATTACAGATTTCCCCCGCCATCTGAAGGTAGAGCCGAAATGTCGTAAAGTGAAGAAGCAATTGCCATTTATTTATATGGGAAAATTTTGTGAGTGTTCGCAGTCCCAAAAGTAACCTACCAAATCATGCCAAATAACACATAAAACCTAAAATAACAGAAACATATAGTAAAAGCAGGAATGATATGATAAATACACAGCCAATATAAAGTAGAAATACTGCTCTACAACGATTGCCTGCACAGTTCTCCGTAGCGAAAATTTCACGCAAGCGCTCTCGGCAGAAAATCTCAAGCAAGTGCTGTTGACATAAACGCACTCTCCAGTAACCTTTAAACTATGAAGCTGCCAAATCTACCAAATAACACGTAAAAATACACAGCCTATATAAAGTAGAAATAATGTATATACAGTGTAGTATCACTTACGGGAATTGGGAAGACATCGAGCACACTGATGATGGTGTGTTAGACTGAGTCGTCGCAGGCTGGGTGGTGCAGTGGCCCCCACCCTCCAGGCCGCCGAGCGATACATTGCTGCGAAGCATGCAGGGGTAGCCGGGAGGCACACAGCACATCTTCAAGAAAAAAGCCGAAATAAACATGCTAATTAATTAGGTGCTGCCCGGCACGTAGATGTCGGCGCAGATCAGAGGCGATTGCCGATTGCATCGGCACTGATCTGGGCCGACAATTATGTGCTAGGCGGCACCTAATTAATTAGCATGTTTATTTCGGCTTTTTTCTTAAAAGATGTGCTGTGTGCCTCTTGGCTACGGCTGCATTCTCCGCGAATCGGTACAGTATCTGTCCGGGTCCCGGGGGTTGGAGTGGTGGGACACGGGGGTGTCATCTCATCGTCGATCAGGGCAGGCAGCTCATCTTATCCTATGACTGCCTGCCTCGATGTCGAAGGTCGAGGTTCGTCGTCTGCTGTGGCTGATGTTGAAGGCTTGCTTGACTGCTGAGCCTCGAGCATTTTTCTATCTCACAGTTCTTTGTAAGGACTCAAAACATCCTGCAAATATCCCCTAAACCTACGTACCCTTGCAAAATTAAAGTCGTACTTTATCTTTGCAGCGAAAATCTCACGCAGTTGCTTCACACTCAGTTCCTGGACGACTTCACTTGCGCTACTGCATTCAGTTTCGATTGTTATCCTTTCCTCTTCCAATTGCATCAGCTCTTCATCTATCAGTTCTTGGTCATGGGATGCCAAAACCTCTGCAACATCATCTTCGTCAGCTTCCACAAGCCAAACTCACTTTGTCCTTACTTCATTCACCACGATCCAAACGCTTAATTATGTCTAGTTTTACGCTAAGTGTAACACCCTTATGAGCTCTTTCAGGCTTTTCCGACACCTTAGAACTCACCTTGCAAACAGCGGCTCACAGGCTCGTGTTTAAGCAATGCCGTTCCGAATCCGGGGGAGAGTGGCTGCTCGAGGTGCGTGCTGCCTTTTATCACGCGCTGCCTTTCTTCGTAACAGTGAAAACACCTTCTGAAAGCGAAAACAGGGTACTAATGTAGGTCTTTCGTAACAGTGAGGTTTCGAAAAGTGGGGGACACCTGTATCTAGATATTTCTGTACACAGACATCCCACCTCTCCCGGAAGTTCCGGGAGTCTCCCGCATATGAATAGTGGCTTCCTGATGCCCGCAAATTATATACAATGTCACGGAAATCAATTTTTTTCAGAGCGACCGCGAGAGAAAGCAAGCGCGAGAGAGAGAGCGAGAGCGCGCCACGGCAGAGTGTTCCCAAAAAAAAAGAAATATAAAACGTACATCACCCCAGACTACACTAAAGTGTACCCCTGCCTAATAGGGGTCAAAAATAATGACAGTGTTGCTCGCTGCGCTGTTTGCAACAGTGACTTTTCTACTGCCCATGGTGGGTTAAGACTGTAAAAGGCATGTTGAGCTGAGATTAAGAGGTGTCATTCATTCATTAGCATAGCTAACATTATTTAAACTAGCTGACTAGCTGCTAATGAGCTACTCTATTGCAGACATCCGACCTCTCCCGGAAGTTCCGGGAGTCTCCCCCAAATTGATGGTGCTGCCTCCCTGAAATGAGTTTCTGCAGGTTAGGATGTCTGTGTACATATCCGAAACATTTTTTTCTTTATTGGAGGAAACTTCTTTGTGTGTTTGCAGGTGCCTGTTGCCTGCAGGACATCCACTTACTGCTTAGAAATGAGTTAGTTCATCTCTTCTTTGTCACTTAGTATCATAGTATTCAACTAGTGGTAGTACCCATGGAATATTGAAAGGCCTAGATAGAGTGTATGTACCAGGACAGGATGTTTCCGTTAGCGTGAATCAGTGACCAAAGGGCACAGCCTCAGAATAGAAGGACATCTGTTTAGTACAGCTAGGAAGCAGAATTTCTTTAGCCAAAGAGTGGTGAATCTGTGGAATTCATTGCCACAGACAGCCGAGGAGGCCAAGTCATTGGGTATATTTAATGCGGAGATTGAGTGGGAAAATAAGTCAGTCATGATCAAATGGTGAAGCAGACTCAATGGACCGAATGGCCTAGTTCTGTGTCTATGTCTTATGGTCTTATGGATGAAGCTGCCACAAGGGATCCACTCCACTGTATTATGTGTATAATTTATTGAAATGTTACAGAAGTCCTTGAGAATTACCCCCATACTAATATTACTCTTTAAGTAGGATTTCTACCTGCATCATGAAATGTAACATTTGATTGTCTCCAGGAAATGAAAGTATAAATAAAATAGTGTGAAATTCCCTTAACGGCTAGAATAATATGTCATTCAAATGCTCACAGAGGTAAATGTTTCTTTGTCTTTATCTGAAGCTATACCTTGAAATCAAGATGAATGCTCGAAGGGTTGAGCAGAGATGAAGAATGACTCCTGATATATTACTTTGGTTCCCAGTGATGATATCTACTGTGGTGTAAATGTCTGACTTGCCTTTCTTTTTTTCAGTAGAGCCCACATTGTTACATGGAACTGGCCATAAACCAATAGGACAAGACACTTAAATAGAAATAGAGAAACACCCTTCAACCATAAGACCATAAGACATAGGAGCAGAATTAGACCATTTGGCCCATTGAGTCTGCTTTGCCATTCCACTTGCTTCCTTGATGCTGGCTCAACCTACAAATTAACCTTCAGGGAACCCTGCACAAGGACTCCCAAATCCCATTGTGCCTCAGATTTTTGTATTTTCTCTCCATTTAAAAAAAAGTCAACCCTTTCATTTCTCATACCTAGGTGCAGGACCATAACGTTATATTCTAACTGCCACTTCTTTGCCTAATCCCCCAAACTGTCTAAGTCCTTCTGCACTCACCCTGCTTCCTCAACTCTACTTGCCCCACTACCTATGTTCATGCTACAGTTGTTATGGGGGATTTCAACATGCAGGTAGACTGGAGGAATCAGGTTGGTACTGGACCCCAAGAAAGGGAGTTTGTGGAGTCCCTCCAAGATGGATTCTTAGAACAGCTTGTACTGGAGCCTACCAGAGAGAATGCAATTCTAGATTTAGTGTTGTGCAATGAACCGGATTTGATCAGGGACCTCGAGGCAAAGGAGCCATTAGGAAGTAGTGACCATAATATGATAAGTTTTAATCTACAATTTGAGAGGGAGAAGGGAAACTTGGAAGTGTCAGTATTACAGTTGAACAAAGGGAACTATGGTGCTATGAGGGAGGAGCTGGCCAAAGTTCAATGGAACAATACCCTAGCAGGGATGACAGTGGAACAGCAATGTTAAGTGTTTCTGGGAATAATGCGGAAGGTGCAGGATCAGTTCATTCCAAAGTGGAAGAAAGATCCTAAGGGGAGTAAGGGGAGGCAGTGGCTGACAAGGGAAGTAATGGGCAGTATAAAAATAAAGGAGAAGTATAACATAGCAAAGACGAGTGGGAAGCCAGAGGATTGGGAAACTTTTAAAGAGCAACAGAAGGTAACTAAAAAGGCAATACACGGAGAAAAAATGAGGTACGAAGGTAAACTAGCCAAGAATATAAAGGAGGATAGTAAAAGTTTTTTAGGTATGTGAAAAGGAAAAAAATAGTTAAGACCAAAATTGGGCCCTTGAAGACAGAAACGGGTGAATTTATTATGGGGAACAAGGAAATGGCAGACGAGTTAAACAGGTACTTTGGATCTGTCTTCACTAGGGAAGACACAAACAATCTCACAGATATAATAGTGGCCAAAGGACCTAGGGTAATGGATGAATTGAAGGAAATTTATATTAGGCAGGAAATGATGTTGGATAGACTGTTGGGTCTGAAGGCTAATAAGTCCCAGGGACCTGATGGTCTGCATCCCAGGATACCTAAGGAGGTGGCTTTAGAAATCGTGGACGCATTGGTAATCATTTTCCAATGTTCTATAGATTCAGGATCAGTTCCTGTGGATTGGAGGGTGGCTAATGTTGTTCTTTCTCTTCAAGAAGGGAGGAAGAGAGAAAACAGGGAATTATAGACTGGTTAGCCTGATGTCGGTGGTGGGAAAGATGCTGGAGTCAATTATAAAAGATGAAATTACGACACATCTGGATAGCAGAAACAGGATCGGTCTAAGTCAGCATGGATTTACAAAGGGGAAATCGTGCTTGACTAATCTTCTGGAATTTTTTGAGGATGTAACTATGAAAATGGACAAGGGAGAGCCAGTGGATCTAGTGTGCCTGGACTTTCAGAAAGCCTTTGATAAAGTCCCACATAGGAGATCAGTGGGCAAAATTAGGGCACATGGTATTGGGGGCAGGGTACTGACATGGATTGAAAATTGGCTGGCTGACAGAAAACAAAGAGTAGTGATTAATGGGTCCCTTTCGGAATGGCAGGCGGTGACCAGTGGGGTACCGCAGGGTTCAGTGCTGGGACCGCAGCTGTTTACAATATATATTAATGATTTAGATGAGGGAATTAAAAGTAACATTAGCAAATTTGCCGATGACACAAAACTGGGTGGCAGTGTGAAATGTGTGGAGGATGTTATGAGAATGCAGGGTGATTTGGACAGGCTGGGTGAGTGGGCAGGTGCATGGCAGATGCAGTTTAATGTGGATAAATGTGAGGTTATCCACTTTGGTGGTAAGAACAGGAAGGCAGATTATTATCTAAATGGAGTCAAGTTAGGAAAAGGGGAAGTACAACGAGATCTAGGTGTTCTTGTACATCAGTCGCTGAAAGCAAGCATGCAAGTACAGCAGGCAGTGAAGAAAGCTAATGGCATGCTGGCCTTCATAACAAGGGGAATTGAGTACAAGAGCAAAGAGGTCCTTCTGCAGCTGTACAGGGCCTTGGTGAGACCACACCTGGAGTACTGTGTGCAGTTTTGGTCTCCAAATTTGAGGAAGGACATTCTTGCTATTGAGGGAGTGCAGCGTAGGTTCACAAGGTTAATTCCCGGGATGGCGGGACTGTTGTATGTCGAAAGATTGGAGCAACTGGGCTTGTATACTCTGGAATTTCGAAGGCTGAGAGGGGATCTTATTGAAACATATAAGATTATTAAGGGATTGGACACGCTGGAGGCAGGAAGCATGTTCCCGCTGATGGGTGAGTCCAGAACCAGAGGCCACAGTTTAAGAATAAGGGGTAGGCCATTTAGAACAGAGTTGAGGAAAAACTTTTTCACCCAGAGAGTGGTGGATGTATGGAATGCTTTGCCCCAGAAGGCTGTGGAGGCCAAGTCTCTGGATGCTTTCAAGAAAGAGATGGATAGAGCTCTTAAAGATAGTGGAATCAAAGGCTATGGGGATAAGGCAGGAACTGGATACTGATTGTGGATGATCAGCCATGATCATACTGAATGGCAGTGCTGGCTCGAAGGGCCGAATAGCCTACTCCTGCACCTATTGTCTATTGTCTATTCATATCGTCTGCAAACTTGGCCACAAAGCCATCGACTTCTTCATCCAAATCATTGACATATAACGTGAAAAGAAGTGATCTCAACACTAATCCCTGCAGCACACCATGAGTTAACAGCAGCCAACCATAGAAAGCTTACTGTATTCCCATTCTGTGTCTCCTGCCAGTCAGCCAATCTTCTTTCCATGCGACTACCTTTCCTGTAATACCATGGCCTTGTAGCTTGATAAGCAGCCTCATGTGTGGCCCAAGGTGAATGGCAGAAATGATTTCATTTCCTTTCTCTTCAGTCTTAGTAATTGCTCTTTCTCATCTGCCTTATTTATTTTTGATAACTTTCATTGCATTTGGGTTTCCATATTGAGTATTTGTTGTGCATTTTCTGACTTGTGATTTAAGGATGTCTATATAATTGGAACTTGTTTGTTTCCTGTGGATGGCCTGTAAGTTAGTTTGACTTAATCACTGCCAATTCCTTGATCTTGTCATCTGCCTTTGTTAAATTAACTTTCCATGACTGCATCAAAACTGAAAATTGGATGCCCTCAAAGCCACATTTGATTGTCTGTAATAGTTTTGGCTGAGATATTTTCTGAACTGCTTTTTGATTTGTTTGCCAACATCACACTACTCAGTCTTGGAACGTTACAGCATATGGAGTTCTCCAGAAACCTATATACAACATAAATCATATTTAAAAAACATAGGACCACAATGTTGTGTCGACCATGTAACCTACACTCAAAACTGCCTAGAATTTCCCTACCATATAGCCCTCTATTTTTCTAAGTTCCATGTACCTGTCTAAGAATCTCTTTAAACGGTGGTCCTCAGCCTCCGGGCTGCGGACCGATACATTGCCACGAAGAATGCAGCGGTGCAGCGGTAACCAGAACGCACCCAGCACATCTTTAAGAAAAAAGCCGAAATAAACAAGCTAATTAATTAGGTGCCACCCAGCACGTAAATGTCGGCCCAGATCAGAGGCAAACTTATGCTCTCACTTATGCTATCTGATCTAAGTACAGACCAGTGACCAACCTTGATAAGGTTTTGGACCATAAAGCTGGTTTGCTTATCATGTGGTGTGTTCATCCACTGAAGCAACCTTGGAATGCAATACTTGTCCTAAAACTTTCAAAACAAGATTTAGATGCATACAATTAATATGTTTTATTTCTTCTGTGCCCAGGCTGGAAATACCAGCTTTTAGTGCTCTTCCCTAATTGCCTTTAAATCATGTGGTTTTCCAAACCAGTTGTGAATTTATCTTATTTAGCCGGGCCAGGTATCACATGTAGTTAGATTTAAGGTTACAACATCCTACAAGGACGTCGCTGAAGCAAGTGATTGTTTTTAATGAAAGTCCAGTAGTTTCATTCTCACTAAGGTTTCTTTAAATTCCAGGTTTATTTAATTAACTAGATTTTCACAGTTCAGCTACTGTGGTTAGATTTTTATTTATGTTCTTCTGTCATTAGCAACAAACAATATGCTGCAGTAATTGCTTTCTACAGTTATATTTACATACAAAAGTTGATGGATTAAATGCCTGGACAGAGTCATAGTTAATGGATTCTAATATATAGGCAAATATGGAGTCATTAGAATTGGTGTTTTGGGACTTAGATGCAATTACATTTACAAAATGAAATGGCTTCAATGTTCTCAGATGTTTGCAAAGCTCAGCTGTGCCAGGGTCATAGGTAGGCTGTGTAGTATTCCCAACAGAAGCTTGAATTGCCAGCAGAAATTTTTTTTTGTTAAATTCATTCAGACAACACGTGTCCCGAAGTGGGAGCCGAAGATTCTGGAAATGGATCAGCAGTTTAGCACTGGGCATCCAGTCTACGATACAGCAATGGAAATTTAGAACAGATAATGTTTGTGTAACCTGATAAAATTATCTGAGTGTGCAGGCATGAACGTGTGTGTGTGTGTGTGTGTGTGTGTCTTTTGCCAAATGTTTTGGTTGATCAACCAAAATTCACACAGTCATCTCACGGAAAACACACAGAGCTGAACGTACTAAGTCTCTAGGTTTTGGATGCGGGGTTAACATGAAAGATCGCTGTGCAATTGCTTCTTTTCAAATTGCTACTCAAAATCTATGTTTTTTAAATAGAGAATTAATACGTGGCAATTCCTTTGTTCTGTTAATCAAATATTAGCCATTCTCCAAGACCTAATCATTGGATTTAGCAGCAGCAATCTACTGACATTGCAGACGATGCATTCAGGTTAAGTAAGAAGGAGGACCAGGAGCACCCAAGCACATCTTTAAGCAGCTGTGAAGTGTACATTGGCCATGTAAACAACAGGAATTCTGCAGATGCTGGAAATTCAAGCAACACACATAAAAGTTGCTGGTGAACGCAGCAGGCCAGGCAGCATCTCTAGGAAGAGGTGCAGTCGACGTTTCAGGCCGAGACCCTTGGCCATGTAAGTGTTCTTTGATGCTTGGTCCATGCTGAATTATCTGAGTTGAATCATGGCAGCAGTTTTGTTTTGCGTTTGCATTGGATGTTGAAAAGCAAGGAAAGAAACAGTAGATACTGAATTCTTGTAATAAAAGCTATAAATGCTGGAGGCTTGGGAGGTCAGGGAAAATCCATGCAGAGCTGATGTTTGAAATCAATGCCCTTTTCTCAAGAAAAGTTAGAAATTAGTCACATCTTGTTGTGGGAGAGGCTTCTTGTAGTGGAGAATAGGAGAGACTGACAAAACAGGAACTATCTACAATTAGGAAGAGACCAAGACTGAATGATACAAACAAGGTTGAAACTGGTGGGTGGAGAAGGTTTGTTAATCACAGCTGATCAATCTGGAGCAGGCATAAATGTCAGATCAATGAAGAAAGTGTGAAGAAAACAACATTGGTGCAGTGAAGGTCAAAACAGAGCAATTGCTGGAAATCTGAGATAAAAGAGAACATTGGAAATATTTAGTAGGCACTACCAGGCTCAAGGATGGCTTCTATCCTGCTGTTATGAGCCTATTGAACTGACCTTGTGTATAATAAGATGGACTCTCGACCTCAAGATCTACCCCATTGTATCCTTGCACCTTATTATCTGTCTGCACTGTATTTTCTTTGTACCTGTAACAATTTATTCTGCATTCTGTTATTGTTTTTACTTGTACCATCTCAATGGACAGTTGTAATACAATTACCTGTATGGAAGGCATGCAAAACAAAGTTTTTCATTGTACCTCATACATGTGACAACAATCAAACAATTTACCAATTTATTGTGCCTAGTTGGAAAAAGAGATGTTCTTATATAGCTTATCGAGGACTTTATTGTATCACTGAAGAGACTAAAGCCACATATTACTGTGAAAATAGAATGGAGAGTTAAAGTGCCAGGCCATGGGATTTCAGGATTACCTCTGTGGATGGAATGTTGGTACCTTTAAAGTATTCACCTTATCTGCATGTGGTTTCTCCAATTTAGGGGAGACCACATTATGAGCACCAAATTGAATATTCTGAATGGGAAGAAGTTCAAGTGAACTGCTGGTTCCCATGGAAGTTGTGTTTGACTCCTTGGATGGTGTGACAAGCCAGGCGTTTTTTCTCCTGCATTGCATATTTGTGGAGTAGGAAAGGATGAAAGAAGAATCATCCATACTATGTAATCGGATGGGACTAGAGCTAAATTTAATCTCTGATATGTTCTGTCCCACAAGCATAAATGCATTATATAACTGGGGCAACACGGTAGCATAGTGGTTAGCACAATGTTTTACAGTTCAGGTGACCCAGGTTCAATTCCTGACGCTGCCTGTAGGAGTTTGTATGTTCTTCCCATGACACATGAGTTTCTTCCAGATGCTCTGGTTTCCTGCCACAGTCCAAAGACATACCAATTGGTGGGTTAATTAGGCATTGTAAATTTTCCCGTGATTAGACTAGTATTAAAATGGTGGTGATTAGGCTAGTTTTAAACCAGTGGGTTGTTGTACTGGTGACTCGAAGGGTCGGAAAGGCCTGTTCCATGCTGTATCTCAATCAATCAATCAACCGTGTCTACGCCCACCTGGACAAACCAGTGAGCACTGTGAGGGTCATGTTTTTTGACTTCTCCAGTGCTTTCAACACATCCGCCCTGCTCTGCTGGGGGAGAAGCTGACAGCGATGCAGGTGGATGCTCCTGTGGTGTCCTGGATTCTTGATTACCTGACTGGCAGACCACAGTACGTGTGCTTGCAACACTGTGTGTCCGACAGAGTGATCAGCAGCACTGGGGCTCCACAGGGGACTGTCTTGTCTCCCGTTCTCTTCACTGTTTACATCTCGGACTTCAACTACTGCACAGAGTCTTGTCATCTTCAGAAGTTTTCGGATGACTCTGCCATAGTTGGATGCATCAGCAAGGGAGACGAGGCTGAGTACAGGGCTATGGTAGGAAACTTTGTCACATGGTGTGAGCAGAATTATCTGCAGCTTAATGTGAAAAAGACTAAGGAGCTGGTGGTAGACCTGAGGAGAGCTAAGGTACCGGTGACCCCTGTTTCCATCCAGGGGGTCAGTGTGGACATGGTGGAGGATTACAAATACCTGGGGGTACGAATTGACAATAAACTGGACTGGTCAAAGAACACTGAGGCTGTCTACAAGAAGGGTCTGAGCCATCTCTATTTCCTGAGGAGACTGAGGTCCTTTAATATCTGCCGGACGATGCTGAGGATGTTCTACGAGTCTGTGGTGGCCAGTGCTTTCATGTTTGCTGTTGTGTGCTGGGGCAGCAGGCTGAGGGTAGCAGACACCAACAGAATCAACAAGCTCATTGGTAAGGCCAGTGGTGTTATGGGGATGGAACTGGACTCTCTGACGGTGGTGTCTGAAAAGAGGATGCTGTCTAAGTTGCATGCCATCTTGGTCAGTGTCTCCCATCCACTACATAATGTACTGGGTGGGCACAGGAGTACATTCAGCCAGAGACTCATTCCTCCAAGATGCAACACAGAGCATCATAGGAAGTCATTCCTGCCTGTGGCCATCAAACTTTGCAACTCCTCCCTTGGAGGGTCAGACACTCTGTGCCGATAGGCTGGTCCTAGACTTATTTCATAACTTACGGGCATAATTTACATATTACTATTTAACAATTTATGATTTTATTACTATATTATTTATGATGCAACTGTAACGAAAACCAATTTCCCCCTGGGATCAATAAAGTATGACTATGACTATGACTAATCCACCAGTCAATAACAGTATGTATGTATGTGCCAGGAGAATTCAGTCTTCTCACGGAAGAAAACTAAGTGGAGATTTTCTGAGAACTAAAAACATTTCTAGACCCACCTGTGCTATAACTGCTACCTGATGTCTTATGTTCTGAATATCGGGTTAAATGCAAAATCCTGTAGTATTTTATGGGATACTATTCAGTGTGTCTTTTTAGCATTACTTAATACGCTGCATGTAGTGTAAGTACACTGCCTATAGAGTTATATAGAGTGTACCTGAAGTTATATAAGGCTATATTAACCACATAGGTACAGTTTTCTGAAATAAATCTTATTACACACCCATCCCTCCTCAAGTGTCTGAAAAG
Source organism: Mobula hypostoma (assembly GCF_963921235.1). NCBI lineage: Eukaryota > Metazoa > Chordata > Chondrichthyes > Myliobatiformes > Myliobatidae > Mobula > Mobula hypostoma. Next base: position 34,326,231 of record NC_086104.1, read on the forward strand.
TTGGTCCCTCCATTGATATTACCCTTGCACAGAAACACTGAATGAACAACAGTTTTTGCTGCTTTATATTTCTGGCCATGGCATAGCATTCAAAATATAATTCAGATTAATCCCTCTTCCAGTTCTTGATCTGCTGCCCTGCAGCTTATGGCTTTTTGTTGATAGATAAGCTCTTTTAGAAGCATCTTTGGCTCTTCTACTGCTTTTCTGGGCAGTCAGTTCCTTTTCCCCACTATTCCTTGAATAAAAGAATTTTTTGTCAGCACCTCTCCAGTCTGTATACCAATTGAAAGTTTTAATCTGTAACTTTGACTTACACCTTTTGTCTCCAAAGGTGCTCCTTGACTTGCTGATTTCTTCCAATGCTCTTTTGGTTTGAGGTACCTGCATCTGCAATATGTTCTGTCTTAATAAAGCTATAGAGTCTCGGCCCAAAATATCGACCATACCCTTCTCCATAAGTGCTGCCTGGCCTGCTGAATTTCTCCAGCATTTTGTGTGTGTTCCCCAAATTACTGACCAGTGAATCCACAACAAAAACAAGGGAGATTCAAACCACCTTTTCATTACCTTCAGTGGCATTGTCATCACCAAGGCCCCACCATCAATATTCTGGGATAACCAGTTACCAAAATTCCAGCATGTCCATTGATGAGAATGACTATAAAATGCAGATTGAGGGCTGGGTAATCCTATTTTGCAATCCTATTTTAATGATACTGGAGACAGTCAGTGGGGATGTGGGAGACTCCTATCAATCCCATTCCTCCTGTTCTTTTTTTCACTATACTCCTGTAGTGTATTTCTCTCAGATGCCCATCAGTTCCCCTTTGATTCTTCTTTTGCTGTTATCCAGCATGGTATTGTGGCAGTTAGCGTAATGCTTTACAATGCCAGTAGTCAGTGATCAAGATTCAATTCCCGCCACTGTCGGTAAGAAGTTTGCATGTTTTCGCTGTGGCCTTGTGGTTCTCCTCTGGGTGCTCTGATTTCCTCCCACATTGCAAAGGTGTGCTGGTTAGAATTAGTAAGTTGTGAGCATGCTATGTTGCAGCCGGAAGCACGGCAATACTTGCGGGCTGCCTCTAGCTCATCCTCAGATTATGTTGGTTGTTAACGCAAGTGACGGATTTCACTCTATGTTTCCATGTACGTGTGATAAGTAAAACTAATCTTTGTAATATTTATCTTTGTAAGCATTTACAAGGTCCCAGCATGTCTTTAGGGTGTAGAAGGAAATCAGAGCACCTGGAGGAAGCTCATGTAATCACAGAGAGAATGTGAAAATACTTCTGGCCAGGATCAAAGCTGGTCCCTGGAGATCTGAGGTAGCAGCACTACCTGATCTGTCTCCACAGTAAAACACTGTGGCAATTTACTCAGCTCTTGGCAATCAAAGTCTTTCTACCATCTTGAGGAATTGAATCACAATTGTAAAGCAATTTTTCCACGAGCTTGAATGAGTATAACTCAATAATACTGAGACATCTAGCATTTCTAGGACAAAGCAGCCCCTTGATTGAGCTCCCCCACCACCGACTTTAACATTCACTTATTTCACCATTAATGCACCATACTTGCACTGTGAGTCATTTACAAAATGCCCTGGTATTCTGACTGCCTGTTCCAAATCCTGACCTTTACAGCAAGGACAACAGTGACAGCCACATGGTAGCACCACCTCATTGAGGTTCCCCTTCGAGACACCTACCAGCCTGCCTCGCAAGTATACTGACATCATTGCTGCTCACCATCACCTTCTCACGAACAGCTGAGAATGGATTCATGAATGTTTTTGTTGCCAGTGATGTCTACGTCCCCCACCCAAGGTGAATAAATACAGTATGCTGAGTCACATTGCTGCTTTTACATTCCGAGTTTCGTCCTGAATTTAAATTTATAGTGTAATTTGCAAGTCTCTTTTCAACACTATTCTGTGCTAAAGCCCACAGACACATTTTACATTACTTTTTATAAATTTGTTCAATAAAGGCTGAGATATTACTGCAAGTTACTTATTACAGCAGTAAATACCATCCAAATGATAAATCTTTCAGAATCTGGATGCATCGTGCACCTTTTTTAAAACCATCATCATCGTCAGCAACTTGTGCCGTGTTGTATGCCATGGACAATCATGGTCTTATCCATGATCGTGATTGTTCTTGGCAATTTTTTCTACAGAAGTGATTTGCCATTGCCTTCTTCTGGGCTGTGTCTTTGCAAGACAGGTGACTCTAGCCATTATCAATACTCTTCAAAGATTGTCTGCCTGGTGTCAGTGGTCTCATAACCAGGACTTGTGATATGCACACAATTGCTCATATGGCCATTCACTACCTGCCCCCATGGCTTCATGTGACCCTGATCTGGGTGGGACGAAGCACTTGTTACACCTTGCCCAAGGGTGATCTGCAGGTTAGCGGAGAGAAGCAGATCCTCCTTTGGTCGAGATGTATCTCCACCCCGCCACTCAGTGTACAGTGGCCCAGCCTGGGTTAAATCCCAATCTTGAGCACTGTCTGTGTGGAGTTTTCAGGTTCTCCCCATGACTGGGTGAGTTCTGCTGGGTGTTTGTTTCAATAACCCACACTCATGCTGGGAGGTTAAATGGCTGCTGTAAGTTATCCCTGGGGTGAAGTAGTAAAAAAGAATCGGGGGATTGTTGATTGCAATGAGAATGAAAATAGGTTGCATAGTTGCTGGGAATTAAGAAGAGGGTGATTACTGTGCTGAAAACCAGCAAATATTATAGTATGAGGTTGCAGCATGAACAAACATTGCAAATGAGATGAGCCCTATCCCCTGTACCTCAATCACTGCTGATCTTTTGATGACATTTGAAATGGTGTAACTTCGAAAACTTTTAATAATATCTTTCCCATTAATTCCCTTCAAATTATAAGTATTATTTATGATGTGAGACCGATAATCATCACAGTTATCGTGCACGAGTGTATTGTCATGAAACAATGGAGAACTCTCGGACCTTTGTTCTCCAGATTCAATGTATCAAAACATGTCCTTGTACTTCACAATGCTGGATGAAGAGAACTGATTTGGGAAAGTAAAGTCACTGAGATGACCAAAATCATGGTTAGTTGGTTGGTGCTTTTTTGAACGTATCACCGAGGTAATACAATGGAGAGTATAGGATGAGAAGATTTACTGTTCAAGACCATGTTGGAGGAAGGGTCTTATTTTGAGAGGGACACTCTATAGCCCATGTCTGTCTGTCTGTCTAGGTACCATATCCGATAGGGACGTTGGTGAACATGGTTTTCCATATAGATCTATCATAGCCCAGGTAGAAGTACAAAAAAAATGCACTCAAAGAGTACATGGGCAGACTGTGTTAAAAATGTTTTCATTGATTCGTAAATATGTGTAAAAATTCTGAAATCAAAGTACTAGTAGATAGAGAGCCAAAGAGGGTCAATGAAGAACATAAAAATGAGAGGGGAAACATTAGAAAGGCTAAGATGGAAGAATAAAGGTGAAACTTTGAGGAAAAATACTTTTAAAGGCTGTTACGTTGTGCCACTTGAAGTTAATTCATCATGAGCCATAAAATAAAGCAGAAAAAATATGTTAGGGCACATTCTTGGTCCCAAAATTATTTGGTCTGCATACTTCCCAACCCTGGGACTTGTGACTTCCTCTTAACTGCTGTGAATACATAACACGTTTTAACAGGGGGTAATTGCCAAGATGGTAAAAATACTTTAATGAGTGATAAAACATAGTGTGATTACTCAAAAAAATTGTTACATTTTTAATTAAGCACAGGGATTGTAGTTTTTTTAAAAACTTCTATACTCTTAATCTGCACCATGCAGCAATTTTATGAACCATTACATTTTTGGAAACCTTTGGCTGGACATAAAATGGATTTCCCACTGTAATCCCCCTCCCCCAGTCCCTGGACATACATTGAAGGAAATTGAGTACAGGGTCTACCTGGGTAATAAAAGGATTCCGATTTCACAGAATACAAAAAGAAAAAAAATCACCAGACATGGTTAAGCACACCTGCACAGTATTGTAAAGAATGGCACCAGAAAAGACTGCAGATGCTTGAATCTGGAATAAATAAAAAAAAAGAAAAAAACTGCTGGAGGAACTCAGCAGGCCAGGCAGAGTCTGTGGACAGAGAAATGTTGACATTTTGAGTTGGCAACCTGACGCAGGATTGATGTAGGGTCTGAACTGAAATATTGAACATTTCTTTACCTCCAAAGGTGCTGCTTGACTCACTAAGTTTCTCCAGCAATTTCTTCATTTAGGCTGTATGAAATAACTTTTTGTGTTGTTGACCTAGTCTTTGAGAGAAAAGGATGCGGTGTATTAACAATGGTTGCTAGAGCAAATTAACATAAGTTTACTAAGGAAAGAGATTTATTTGGAAATTACAGTGGCTTGTCAAAAACTGAGAAACGTCTCAATATAGAGACTGCAGATGCATGAATATGAGCAATGCACAATGCCGGCACAACTCAAAAGGTCAGGCAGCATCTATGGATGGAAATGGACAGTTAATGTTTTGGGTCAGGACTCTTCATTTGTACTGAAGGCGGGCGGGGGGCGCAATAGTCAGTATAAAAGCTGGAGAAGGGATGGAGCAAGAGACAGGTAAATCCAGATGAGATGGAGTGATGGGTAGATGGAGGAGAGGAAAATGATAATAGTTAGAGGAGCTGGGAGGTGATGGAGGTGGCAAAAGACTGAAAATGAAAATAGTAGATGGACAACAGGATAGATATCTGGGAACATAAATCAGATTGTGAGATCTCAGTATGTTAGCAAGTGTTAGGGCACCTGAGTCATATAATATGAATGCTTACCATGATTGTCGGGCAGGTGAAGAGTTGAACTAAAGCTCCTTCTGCCCTTTCAAAAAGGTGTAAAAATATCTTGTTATAAAATGTAAATATGACTGTTGTAATGTGGTAACCAACATTTATTTTTCAACCCCCAGAGCTAAAATGCAAGCAGCAAACAATCTGCTAGAGGAACTCAGTGCTTCAAGAATTAGGAAACGTCGGCAGTTCCTTTTTCCACACAGATGCTATTCATCCTGCTAAGCTCTTCCAGCAGATGGTTTATTGTCTCTGATTCCAGCATCTGCAGTCCCTTATCTCTCTAACTAAAATAGTATGTCACAGTTATCTTCTGGGGCTTTTGGTCCAACTTTGTATAATAGCTGCTGTTCCACATTTGCTGCATTAAGACAATGACTTCATTCAATGTTTCATTATCTGAAAATTAATCTTCAAAAGCACTTCATAATTACAGGTTGTTACCTTTTTCTTTAAAGGACAGTACAGTATTTGACCTGTATTTGAGAGTGCCTATATGCTTTTTGGTGATTCAGGAAGCTGCAATGTTACTAATATGGGAACATTTCACCTTACTGATTTAATGATGTAATTAAACTTCCTCTAACGTTAAATAAAAACATCCTTCAAGCAATAAATGCTGCATACACAGGCGTAACTAACTTTTGTGACATTCTCAATCCTTTGTGTGAAGGATTCAATTGTAAAGAGCTTATCTTGAACTTCTGTCTCTTCCTGTAATTTAGACTGTTCTTTCAAAAGATACAATGAATTTAAATTTATCTTGTACCTTTATTGTATTATACTCTACCCATCTTTTAAACTGTGTATCTTTCTGAAATGATTACATTTCAGAAGTAAATAATTGGTTGTACAACATGCTAGGACAGCGGTCCCCAACCACCGGGCCGCAAAGCATGTGCTACCGGGCTGCGAGGAAATGATATGATTTGATGATATGAGTCAGCTGCACCTTTCCTCATTCCCTGTCACGGCCACTGTTGAGCCTGAACACATGCGAGGACATTACCCACGCGCCATTCATGTCAGCACGGGAAGGAGATCAACTCCTCGAGCTTGCAAATGACAGCAGATTGAAAAGTATGTTTGACATAACATCTCTGCCGGCAGTCTGGATCAAAGTCAAGGCTGAATATCCTGAGATAGCCACGAAAGCACTGAAACCGTTGCTTCCATTTCCAACATCATATCGCTGCGAAGTGGAGTTTTCTGCAATGAATGCAATGAAAACTAAATTGCAGAATAGACTAGACATAAAGAACCCCCTTCAAGTATCGCTGTCTCCCATCACCCCTCAATAGGACGATCTTGTTGCAGGAAAACAAACCCAGGGCTCCCGCTGATTCAGCGATATTGGTGTGTTGCAATGATTTTATATGTTCATACAGAGAAAATATGTGCTGTGTGTTTAATATCCAAACGTTACTTAAAATGTTGTGATGCTGTTGACTTATATAACCATATAACAATTACAGCACGGAAACAGGCGATCGGCCCTTCTAGTCCGTGCTGAACACTACTCTCACCTAGTTCCACCAACCTGCACTCAGCCCATAACCCTCCATTCCTGTCATGTCCATTTACCTATCCGATTTTTCTTTAAATGATAATATCGAACCTGCTTCTACCGCTTCTACTGGAAGTTCGTTCAACACTTACTTCAAGCTCCCCTGTCCTCCCCTGATAATTGACTCATCACTATATTCATGCGAGGAAAATATGTGCTGTGTGTTTAATATTAAATTCGTTAGATAAACCCTTTTAGAAACGAAATTGAGTGTATTAGCCAGTTATCACCTATATTCCAGTCGTGATTAACACCCCCCCGAACAGAATCGCCAAAAACGATTTGTAGAAAAAAATCGGCACGTACACGCATGCGCAAGTCTCGCATATGCACTGGAGCCCGCCCAAGGCTTCATGGTCATTGTAGTCTTTCTCGGGGTAAACACAACATATTTGACTGCTACTCTTGTACGTTGGCAACCCTACCCGCCCGCCCCCCCCCCCCCCAACTGGGTCAGCCTGTCCGCAAGAATATTGTCAATATTAAACCAGTCCACAGCGCAAAAATGTTTGGGGACCCCTGTGCTAGGACATACTCAGGAAATGAAAACTGCAATATCAATCCAATGTTTTTCCATTATTTTTGTGTAATATCACTTATTTTATCAGTCTGTCATAATAATTGAATTATCATTGTGGAACATTGTTCTCTGATGGTTGCTAAGATAATATGTTCTCCTTATGGAGGTCTATCCACAACTGGACATTATAATTTTCAAGTGATCTGAACAGTTTTGAAAAATTGAAAATGAAAATTCTGTAAATTCTAGAAATCTGAAAGAAAAAGAAACAAAATGTTGGAAACAACACACATAAAAGTTGCTGGTGAATGCAGCAGGCCAGGCAGCATCTCTAGGAAGAGGTGCAGTCGACATTTCAGGCCGAGACCCTTCGTCAGGTTGGAAACAGCAGGTCAGACAGTATTTGGGCAATGAAAAATAGAGTCAGCTCTTCAGATTGAAAACCCTTTGTCAGAACTGAGAAACAGTGAACAAGTTGCTGAGAAGATGTGGGAATAGTAAAGAACAGGTGACTTAATGATGGATGGATAAAATAGAGAGACGATCTCATAGTTCAGGTTAGGATTGCAGCTTCTTTCATCCCTACAGTGATGCCGTCTGAACCAATCATGTTGTCCTATCTATAGATTCCATCCACTTCCTCTTTAACATAAAACATACCTTTTTCTATCTTTCCTAGTTCTGACAAAAGGTTTTCAGTTTGAAATATTAACTGTTTTTCTTTTTACAGTTCCTGCCTGTCCTATTGAGAGCTCCCACCATTTTCTCTTTATGGTTCAGCTTTTTATACATTCAGAACACCGTTTTCTCTGTATAGAGATTTAATCACCAAGAACTTCAGCTGAACAACATGCACTTTTTAGACACCAAACTACTTACTAACCATCCAGTATGTTGGATCAATATATTGGTAAAATATTAAACAATATAATTATACACTCAAGTCAGTTATAGGCTAATACATGTAACCCCTATTTGAGGCAATAAATTCAGGATTGTTCAGTGGATGTTCCTTAATAATGCAGAATGCTAAACCTTAATCAACAAGATTAATTTCCAAAATGTATAACTGAAGAGGAGCCAAGTGGAGCAGGCAAGCTCTATCTAAGACACAATCAAAACTGAAGGCTGTTTGACTGCATTCTGAACCTAATCATTTGATTAATAGGCCTGAGATACAACTTCAAATTTTGGGACCACATGAGTTCAGACATCAGATATGGTGTAGAACCCTTTCTAGGCATTGTTTCTTTTTCTGAACACTGCCTTGTCCAAAGAAAGTACGCTCAGTAGTCACTTTATTAAGTACACCTTTGTACTGGCTCATTGATGCAAATATCTAATCCACCAATCATGTGGCAGCAGCCCAATGTATAAAAGCATGCAGACGTGGTCAAGAGGTTGAGTTGTTGCTTGGACCAAAAATCAGAATGAAGATGAAAGGTGACCTAAGTAACTTGCACCATGGAATGACTCTGCGTGCCAGACTGGGTGGTTTGAGTAAATCAAAAACTGCTAATCTCCTAAGATTTTAACATTCAACGGTCTGTAGAGTTTACAGAGAATGGTGTGGAAAAGAACAAAAAAATCATTGAGTGAGCAGTGTTTCTGTGGGTGTAAACAGATGGTGAATGAGAGAGGTCGGAAGAGAATAGCTAGACTGATTCAAGCTGATAACAAGGTGACAGTAACTCAAATAACCATGCTTTAAACAGTGGTGTGCAGAAGAGCACCTCTGAATGCACAATATGTCAAACCTTGAAGTGGTTGGGTTTATGTAAGTAAAAGCCATAGTGCATTGGTGCTGAAGAAATAAATATTAAGAATAATGATGCAATTCAAGCAGGCTGTGGTGTACTGTATGGTGCTGAGGTTCTTGAATATTACTGTTATCAATATATTCCTTTACACTCAACTGGTTTCTTGAAGGTAGGTGAAAGGCTTTTGAATTTTGGAGGATGAGTCATGTACCACAGAATACAAAAACTCTGACTTTCTGTCACCATAATATTTATTTGCCTGGTCCAATTGAGTTCCTTGCTTTCTTACAGATTATTTTCTCATAATATCATTTCTCATAGAAAAGTATCTGCTTCTCATCAATGTTGAACACCCCCTTGAGTCTTATTAAAGATGATCATCTACAGATGATCTTGCAGTCACTGTTCTAAGAATTGTTCACTCTATTTATGCACCTCAGATGCAACAAATTAATTATCTGAAGAAAGTGAAATGTGGTCTTCTAAATGTCGTTATAAGTACAGGGTTTTTTTCACGATAAATGGTAAGCTAAGAGATCTACTTCTGCTGTGTCACTGCTATTATTCTTCATGTAAACAAAACAATGTATGTTTGTTAAGAAATTACTATTATTTTTCCAGTTAAGTTCTTTCTGACCCAGGCATAGCTAAGATGCTGTCACATATTCCCACCCCTCAAGGATTAGACTGTGAAAAGAAGAAAGTTTTTAATTTTTATAACTGTCCAAAGTGTGTTTGTGTGCATGTGTATGTCTGTGTTTCCATCTATTTTTTTTGTTCCAGGATATGGATGAAACTTCATTATTATTGTGTTTTGCTCAACAGTTTACTTACAGAACAGCTGATACTATCAAGGCTGTCTCACTCTCATCCAAGCAGAGTGTCCCTGTGTGTAATAGCATTTCTGTTACTTTATTTGTGCGCAGTGAAATCTTCCTGCATAATTTTACCTTAAGAGAAAGGTGAATTTGTGGTTGTTTCACATTGTGTTTACATTAAATATCGTCATGTTTATGTTTGCACTTGTAAGAGTGATTTTATTCTTTTGGAGTGAATTCTTAATTTTGCAGATTTTACACGATTGTACACGATCGTTACAGATCACGTACTGTATATAATGATTAGGCACTTGCCAGGAAATTACAACAATATAGTAGTATTCATTAGCAGTGTATGCATCAATTAGTTCAACTTCTAATTTTCTGGTTATAGGCTGGTACATTCTTGCTTCTTTTATGACTCCTTATTTTCTGTTTGGTTTCAGCTTGGACTCTGGTTCATCTCAGCTGATACTCTGTCAGCTGTTTGCTCTTCAGCAGCTGGAGCTTAGCAGCAGGCGTCAGCTGGCTGACAGGATAGAGGTTTTTAACTGATATCCATTCTATGTTACTGCAATTAGGATGCCACAGCTTTGATGCAGGTCATTTGAGTGCCTTCTGCAGAGCTTATTGTTCTTTTCATTTCAAAATATTAAGTGATGTTACAGCAGGTTGGGAGATATACCCGGAGTACCTCCTATAGTGATTTGAATGAACTAAAAGCAGGTTTTGGTCCTCAGTATTTAGTAAAATATTGGCTACTTCAAAACAACAACCACTATTCCTATTCCCTCCATCCTCCAATATCACTGTATCTTTTGATGCCCTTAATCTCCATAACTCTGTCTGTCTCTTCTGTGAATGCACTGAAGGACCGATACCTAGAATTCCAGAGATTTATAGTATGCTGAATAACGTTTCTTTTTCACACTTCTGTCCTAAATAACTGACTCTTTATTCTGGGAATATGCCTCTAGTTTTGAGATTATCCAGACTGAAGAAACACTCTCTTGGCATCCACCTTGTCAATCCTGTTCGGAATCTTCTAAGTTCCAGTGAAATGTGGCTGCTTTAGAATCAAAGGAATTTTACAACTCCATGGCACGCAATTGTATCAGCATCCTGAAATCACTTGAATAAATTTCTGCAGAGCAGCTTTGTGTACAAGTAAACCTTTTAAGTATAGAGATAAATCCCTACAACAAACTCCAAATGTGGTTTCATCAAAACCCTGTACAATTGCAGCAGTTCTTCCTTTCCAATGAACTTCAAACCTTTTGCAGTCAAGTTCATCATGCCACTTCAATGCCAGTAAATGCAGGAAGAGTTCAGCAGGTCAAGCATTATCCCTGAGAGAAAAGCAGAGCCAAGGTTTCAAGTCAAGGACCTGTCATCAGAATTCAATGGAACATCTCCCAACATTTCTGTCAACTTCAACATAATTCTGCTACCAGGCACTCCGTTTCCACCCTCCCCCCAAGTATTATAAAGCAACCATTCTCACTGCATCTCCTTGGTCTGGGCTTCCATCTCCATAATCCATTGTTCTTCTCATTGCAATTTCCCATACAATTGCAGGAGATGCAGCTTCTGCCCTTTTACTTATTCTGTTCTTTCATCCGTGAACCCAAAGAGTCCTTCCAAGTGAAGCGGCAATTCACTTGTGCTTCTTCCAGTTCAGTATATTGCATTTGATACTTATAATATGGCATTCTTTACTCAGGCGAAGCCAAACATAGATTTGATGATAGCTTGTAGAACACTTCTGTTCAGCCTACAAAGGCAATCCTGAGCAACAAGACACTTGTCACTGTAATTTTCTGTTCTACTCCTGCTCTGATCTGTCCTTAGCCTTGCAATGCTAAAATGATGCCCAACAAAAGCTCAAACAGTACCTCTTAATGACTCTGGGCATTTTGTAGCCTTTGAGACGCCATCCAGAATTTAACTGTTTTTCAGAACACTTCGTTCTCTTTCAATTATGTTATTTCCAATTTTGTTTCTAATGGTCAATTTATTAAAGTAGTTGTTACCTCAATAATTTTGGCAATAGACCTAACTCCCCAAAACAAAGGTTTTGCCGTGGACACTCAGATGGGTCCCAGTTACTCGCTGTCTCCATTCTGAGCTCATCATTTTCATCAACTCTGCCTCCAACTTCCAACCTGCCCTCAAATTTAGTTGATCCATCTATGACACCTCTCTCCCTTTTCTCATTCCCTCTATCTCCATCTTTGGAGACAGACTATGTACAGACATCTTTTAAAAACATACTGACTCTCAGTTAACATGACTATAGATTTTTCCACTTGTAACTGTCACTTGTAAAAATGCTCATTCTTTCCTTCAGTTCCTCCATCTCTGCTGCATCTGATAAAGCTTTTCATTCTGGAACATCTGAGAGGTCCTCTTTTTTCCCCAAAGAATTGGATTTCCCTGTTGATGCTGCTCTTACCCACTTATTCTCTATTTCCCATGCATCTGCCCTCACACCAACCTCCTGTCATCATAACAGCGATAGGGTTTCCCTTGTCCCTTCCTATCACTCCACTAGCCTCTGTATCCGGCGCATCATTCTTTGTAACTTTTGCCATTCCCACTAGTGATCCTACCACTAAGTGCACCTTTCCTTCCTCTCCTCCACTTTCGACAGGGATTGCTCTCTATGTGATTCCCTTGTCTACTTGTCCCTCCCCATTAACATCCCTCCTGGCACTTATCCTTGCCAGCAGAACAAGTGCTCGGCCCGCACCTACACCTCATCCCTCATTACCTTTCAGGACCCCAAACAGTCCTCCCAAGTGAGGTGACAATTCACTTGTGAGTCTGTCGAGGGTCATCGGTTGTATCCGCTGTTCCCAGAGTGGCCTCCACTATGTTGGTAAGACCCTATACAGATTGGGAGACCACATTGTTGAGCATCTTTTCACTGTTTGCCACAAAAGGCAGAATCTCCTGGTGGTTACCCATCTCAGTTGGACTTCCCGTTCCTATTCTGACATATCTGTCTATGGCCTCCTGTACTGCCACGATGAGGCCAAACACAGGTTGGAGGAGCAACACTTTACATTTCATCTTGGTAGGCTTTAGTTTCTTTAACTTCCAGTGATTATTCCTTCTCTTTCCCTTCTCTTTTTCCATTCCTCATTTTGATTACCCTCTCACCCTTTCTCTTCTCACCTGCCCATTACCTCCCTCTGGTTCCCCTCCTTCTCCCCTTTCTTCCATGGTCCACTGTCCTCTTCCGTTAGATTCCTCCTTCTTCAGTCCTTTGCTTCTTCCACCTATCTCTTCCCAGTTTCTTACTTCACCCCCCATCCACCTACCTTCCCCCTCTCCTCACCTTGCCCCTCTCCTCACCTTACCTATCACCTGGCAGCCAGTACTCCCTCCCCCTCCTACCTTCATATTCTGGCATCTTCCCTCTTCCTTTGCAGTCCTGGTGAAGGGCCTTGGCCAGAAAGTTCGACTGCTTATTCTCCTTCATAACTGCTGCCTGACATGCTGAGTTCCTCCAGCATTTTGTGTGTTACACCAACAGTTCTGGTTTCTGTCATATCACGGATAATTTGTCTGTTCTCTCCATCCCCGCCCCTCTCTGCAATTCAAAACATGCTTTTTTTCCCTCACTTCTCGAGTCCTTATGAAGGGTGTTTGATTTGAAACATTGATGCTATGTCTCCTCTTGTGATGTTTCCTGACCTTTTGAGTGCTAACATTTTCTGATTCACACGAAATGAAAATGTGCCATTCAGCAACATAGCAGAGAGCTGCAGTCATTTGCGAAAAATGTAAATGAAAAACACAAGCAAATAGGAGAGGGATCTGGCTACCAGTTATCCCCCACCTCAGCCTGATCATGGCTGATTAATGTTGGCCTCAGTTCCTCTTCTGTGCCAGTTATCCTCCAACGCTTTAAATATATGTAACAATTTGGCCTCCACCACCCTCCGTGGCAGAGAATGCCAGATATTCACTACCGTCTGAGAGAAGAAATTTCTATGGAGCTCAGTTTTAAATGACTGGGCCCTTATTTTGAAGTTACGTTCCCTTGCTTGAGATTCCGATGAGTGACAATGGCTGAGCGTCTACCCTGTGAAGCCCCCTTATAATCTTATTTAGTTTTGTTAAAGTCATCACTCATTCCTTTAAACTCAGAGGAATATAGACTTAAGATGTCCAGGCTTCCCTGAACATTCACTTTCTCATCTCAGTAATTAGCCTGCTCAATCTCCTGCAAACTGTCTCCAATGCTGTTCTATCCTTTTTCTTCAGGAAAGGGACCAGAACTGTGCACGATATACCAGCTGTGATCTCACCAACATCCTGTACAACTGCAACAAACTCCAACCTCTTTGCAATAAAGGCCAGCATACCATTTGCTTTCTTAACTGCTTGCTGGACCTGCCTGCTATCTTTTCGCGATTCATGCACTGGAATGCCCACACCTCTCTGAAATTTAACTTGTTTGGAGTTTCTCGCCATTTAGATCATAGCCCACCTTTGATTTCTCTTACCAACGTGTATGATCTTGTATACTATCACATAGTCATTGAACTCTGTTTGACAATTTTTCACCCAGACACTCAATCTATTTATTTATTTAGAAACACAGTGCAGCACAGGCCTTTCCAGCCCAACGAGTTGCATCATACAGCAACCCCCCTGCTTAACTTTAGCCTAATCACGGGACAATTTAAAATAACCATTTAACCTTCTAACTGATACGGCTTTGAACCGTGTGGGAAAGGCAAAGCACCCAGGGGAAACCTGCATAGTTCATGGGGAGGACATACAAACTACTTACAGACAGCGTCAGAGTTGAACTCTGACCTCCAGATTGCCCCGAACTGTAATAGCATCTAACTACCACACTGTTGATGTGTGCAGAATCATAATATCCTCATCACAGCCTGTCCTTCTACCTGTTTTCAAACCGATGGCAAACTTGGAAATCTTACATTATGTTCCCTCATCCAAGTAGTAAACAACTGAGGGCCAGGAACTGATCCCTGCAATACTCCACTTCTATGTCCCTGAAATGGACTGATTGATTCTAGTTCTTATATATACTGTGTGACAACCAGTTTTCTATACACACTAATGTCGTTAGGTTTAGAACCATGGGACTACCATTACGTTCTTCACTTTTTTTCAGTTAGTAAGTAACTTAATGCATCTTACAGAATATATTCACTAATTTAGTTTCTCGGTTCAGAATCTATATCCTTTTGCTTCTTTGCAAATCATATTCCTGTTTTTGTGGTTTGATTTCAATAACAGCTGGCAATTTCTTGTAACTGAGCAAATTGAAATGGATGTAAATTTTTCAAATATTTAAAAATTCCATTTCTGATCATTGTCTTTCGTGTACTGAATATGCAGAACTAAAACAGCTTTAGACAGAAGAAACTAATGCTTTTGATTGTCTTATCACTTTGCTCTTCATTTGGTCAGCAATCCGTGATAGTTATATTAATACTTTATAGTGATGGTGGGATTTTGCATTGTGCAGTGTTTTAGTGCCGCACACCAATTGATGGAAGACCTGTTCTGAGTCCTCTTTGTCTCTCACATTGCATATATGCACAGAGGGAGGTAGCAAGTACAGTGCTGTCAAACAGCATCTAAAGTTCTGCTTTCCCAGGTCTCTTCTACATATTTCAGGGCCACATTGATCCCTGAATATTTCTTTCCTTCATTACCATGATTCCGCCTCAATTCGTTCTAATTCTGCTTACCTGTCCACTATCCCAGCTGTCTCTCACCATTGCCTTTCAACTCTTCCAACCTCCCTGAATTCTTATGACTTTGTTCCATTGAGTTCATAACCTTGGAGCTTGTGGAGTTAAGGCATTTATATGTTGATTCATTGCTACCAAGCTTGGGGCCTTGTATAGTGAAGTGTGGCTGCAGTGGGATCATTATGGAAAATTGGCAGAGCTTTCCCACACTAGCTGCATCCAAGCCCACACAGTGCTGCTTTTAAGTGCCTTTTGAAGTGTGGATGTATTTCTATGACTGTGTTAAGCTCTACAATAACATACTTGGAAAGTGTAACGGTTTAATAATCTATTTCATAAATTTTTGGTGCTTTGCATTGATTTTGCTGAATAAAAATGTATTTGACTTTCTATTGAAAAGGCATACCATGTCAGGTCAAAATCTCTTTGGAGAAATAACTTTGCTAGTCTATATCTGAACACATGTTGTTTTACTCAGAACTGATTTCTCTCATTTTAAATGATATTGCTTTAAAAATAAGACCATAAGATGATTGTTAACAAAAGTTCAAAGGTGGCTACCTCTCATTAGGCATTGGGTATCTGGTGTATGGAAAGCACTTAAACACATCATTTCTGAAGGACTAAAAACGAAGTGTTATGGAGGCTAAGTTTGCACAGCCTATGAAAAAAATACATTATAATTTAATATGCAGGCAATTCACATTCATTGCAGAGATGGAGGAGGGTGGAAAGAACAGACAAAATATTTGTGATAAGATTGAGACCAAAATTGTTGGTGTAATACACCCAAAAATGCTGGAGTATCTCAGCAAACCAGGTGGTATCTATGACTGTAGAGTAGGTGACTTCCCAATTTAGGATTGCCTTTATTCAGTAAAGTGTGGGCACGTAGCCAAGTGGTTAAGGCATTGGACTAGCGACCTGAATGTCGTGAGTTCGAGCCCCAGCCCAGGCAACGTGTGTTTTGTCCTTGAGCCAGGCACTTAATCACACATTGCTCTGCAACGACACTGGTGCCAAGCTGTATGGGTCCTAATGCCCTTCTCTTGGACAACATTGGTGTTGTGGAGAGCGGAGACTTGCAGCATGGGTAACTGCTGGTCTTTCATACAACCTTGCCCAGGCCTGCGCCCTGGAGAGTGAAGACTTTCCAGGCGCAGATCCATGGTCTCGCAAGACTAACGGATGCCTTTCTTTCTATTCAGCAAGTGTTCACCATTTCATTATTGTTAATAGGCAGAGCAGAGCAGGAAAGTCTAGTAGCATCTTCACCTCAGTAACTGAAGCATTCAAAATCGTTATTTTACACTCAACAGACTGTAGTATTCTACTTCTGCTGCACGATACTGCTGTCTAATAGTTTATGGTAGGGCACTCAAAAATATGGACCATTCCTCATATTCCAGGACCCACCTCTTGGCAAAGACAGAAAATGCTGGTGAAGTTCACAATCACATTAATGTGCCAGCAAGGCATTTCATTGATCGAGCAAAAGGACATTTGAATTCTCCACCCCGCAATGATGACCCCTTCACCCGTCTTCAACCCTCCTCCTCTTCCTGGACATGCTGCTCTGGGTCTTTTCATTGCCAACTGCTGATGAGACATCAACCGTCTCAACTTCACCGCCCCTCTCTCTAAGTCCAACCTCACTCCTTCTGAATGCACTGCTCTCCACTCCCAATGCATTAATCCTAACCTCACCATCAAACCTGCAGATAAGGGGGGGTGGGGTGCTGTAGTAGTCTGGCATACTGATCTTTGCCTTACTGAGGTCCAGTGACAGCTATCGGACACCTGCTCTTATTTACCCCTTGAGCAGGATCCCACTAAGGAGCACCAACACATTGTCTCCCACTCCATCACCGACCTTACTAGCTCTGGGGATCTCTCATCTACTGTCAGCAACCTCATAGTTCCCTCACTCCACACCTTCCATTTCTACCTCCTACTCTGCCTGTCCAGGTAGACCCATTGTTTCTGTTTGCTCCTGCCCCACAGAACTCATATCTGCATACTTCGACTCAGTTTTATCCCCCCAGTTCAGTCCCTTCCCGCCTACATCAGTGACACTTCACACACTCTTGATCTTTTCCATGATTTCAAGTTCCCTGGCGCTGAGCATCTTATTTTCACTATTGATGTCCTATCCATATACCTTTATCCCCCACCAAAGCTCTCCATTTTTTTTCTGGACACCAGATCCAACCAGTTGCCCTCCACCACCACTCTCCCGTTTAGCAGAACTTGTCCTCACCCTCAATAATTTCTCCTTTGGCTCCTTTCCTTCCAACAAAAAGTGCAACCATTGGTAATTGAAAAGCTATGCCTGGCTTTATGGCGGATATGGGGAACAGTCCATGTTTCAAGCCTACACTGGTGTCACACCCCCACTCACTGATTTGATGCTGCTTCCTGCACCCATGCTGAGCTCATTGACTTCATCAACTTTGCCTCCAACTTCCACCCTGCCTTCAAATATACCTGGTAAATTTCCAACACCTCCCTCCCCTTTCTCACTCTCTCAGTCTCTATCTCTGGAGACAGCTTATCCACTGATGTCTATTAAGACCCCGCTGACTCTCACAGCTACCTGGACTATACCTCTTCCCACTCTGTTACTTGTAAAAATGCCATCCCCTTCTCTCAATTCCTCTGTCTCTGCCACATCTGCTCTCAGGATGAGGCTTTTCATTCCAGAATGAAGGAGATGTCCTGCTACTTCAAAGAAAGTGGCTTCCTTTCCTCCACTATCCACATCTCTTCCACCTCATACATGTCTGCCCTCACCCCATCCTTCTGCCACCCCATTAGGGATAGGTTTCCCCATGTCCTCACCTACCACCCCACCAGTCTCTGTGTCCAGCACATTATTATCTATAATGTCTGCCATGTCCAATGGGATCCCACCACAAGCACATCTTTCTCTCTCTCTCCCCCCCTCCACTTTGTGCATTCTTCAAGGATTGTTCCTTACATGACTCCTTTGTCCATTCATCCCTCCCCATTGATCTCCCTCCTGCCACTTACCCTTGAAAATGGAACAATGCTACACCTTCCCCTACACCTCCTCACTCACTATCATTCAGGGCCCCAAACAGTCCTTCCAGGTGAGACGATACTTCACCTGCAAGTCTGTTGGGGTCATCTATTGTATCTGGTGCTCCTGGTCTGGCCTCTTGTATATTGGTGAGACCCGATATAGATTCGGAGACCACTTCGCCAAGCACCTACGGTCTGTCTGCCAGAAAATGTGGAATCTCCCAGTGACAAAGCTTCTTCCCATTCCCATTCCAACATGTCCCTCCGCGGCCTCCTCTACTGTAACAATGAGGCCACGCTCAGGTTGGAGGAGCAACACCTTATATTCTGTCTGGGTGGCCTCCAACCTGGTGGCATGAACATCGATTTCTCGAACTTCTGGTAATGCCCCCCCACTTCACCATTCCCCATTCCCATTTCCCTCTCTCACCTAATCTCCTTATCTACCTATCACCTCCCTCTGGAGCTCCCCTCCCTTTTCTTTCTTCCATGGCCTTCTGTCCTCTCCTATTACATTCCTCCTTCTCCTGCCCTGTACCTCTTTCAATAATCAACTTCCCAGCTCTTTACTTCACTCCTCCTCCCCTCCCGGTTTCACCTGTCACCTTGTGTTTCTTCTTCCCCTTGCCCCACCTTCTAACTATGACTCCTCATCTTTTTTTCTCCTCTCCTGCTGAAGAGTCTCGGCCTGAAATGTTGACTTTACTCTTCTCCATAGATGCCGCCTGGCCTGCTGAGTTCCTTCAGCATTTTGTGTGTGTTGCTTGGATTTCCAGCATCTGCAGATTTTTTTCTTAGAAACATAGAAACATAGAAAACCTATAGCACAATAGAGGCCCCTCAGTCCACAAAGCTGAGCTGAACATGTCCTTACCTCAGAAATTAACTAAGGTTACCCATATCCCTCTATTTTTCTAAGCTCCATGTACCTATCCAGGAGTCTCTTAAAAGACCCTATCGTATCCGCCTCCACCACCGTTGCCAGCAGCTCATTCCACGCACTCGCCACTCTCTGGAAAAAAAACTTACCCCTGACATCTCCTTGTATGTATCGCCACACAGTGACTGAAATGCTGCTGCACACATAGCCTTTGTTGCTGTACAGCTGGAATTTTATTTTATATTATGCTAATATAATTTTGAAATTATGTTAATATAGTTTTGAAATCTATTTAATTATGAAATACTCTGTAATGAAGTAGTGGTCCTTGTAGGTACCAATGACATTGGGAGGATGAGTGACGAGTTTATGTTAGGTGCTAAGAGAGTTAGGTGCTAAGTTAAAAGGCAGGACCCCAGGATTGTGAGATCAGGATTGCTACTGTCCCATGTGCTAATGAGGCCAGAACCAGGAAGATTATACAGTTTTATACATGGCTAAGAAGTTGGTATAGGAGGGAGGAGGGACGGCATAAGATGTTTGGATCATTGGGCTCTTTACCTGGGAAGGTGGGACCTGTACAGAAGGGACAGTTTGCACCTGCACTGGAGGAGGACTTAATATCCAAGTGGAAAGGTTTGTTAATGCTGCGCAGTGGGGTTCAAACTAGAGTCACAAGGGGATGGGAACCAGAGTGCCAGAAGAATTAGTGGAGACCTTGGCCACAGATGTTGGTAAGACTGCAATCAAAGTTAGGAATCAAAAGGTTAAGCATGGTACGACTGTGTCCTGAGTGTGTGTGTATATAATTTATAATATTTATAATATTTCAATTAAATACATAGTGCAAAAGCAGAAATAAGAAAGTAGTGAGCAAATGTTCATGAGTTCAATGTCCATTCAGAAATTGCATGGCAAAGGGAAAGAAGCTGTTCCTGAATAGTTGAGTGTGTGCCTTCAGGCTTCTGTACCTCCTTCCTGATGGTAACATTCAGCCAGAGAGTGGTGAATCTGTGGAATTCATTGCCACAGGCATCAGTGGAGGCCAAGTCATTGGGTATGAAGGATACGGGGAGAAGACAGGAGGTTGGGGCTGAGAGGGAAAATCGATCAGCCATGATGAAATGGCAGGGCAGACTCGATGGCCAAATGGCTGAATTCTGCTCCAATATCTTAAGGTCTTATGGTTCAATGTCTGAAGTTCTCTCCGAGTTAACATGATAATGTTACACAAGTATGTGAAGAAATTTTGGAGATTGATGAAATAGTGATTTTATTATTTATGTAACTTTAGCTGGTCCTATTTACCACATGGTAGAAAAAAATCATTTGTTCACTTACCTTGACATCAGAGATTTGTAATTTCCTTTAATGTTACTGGGTAGGCTTTTGCTGGCTTCTGGTTGACTACATGGGATGAGCTTAGCATGTATTGCCCTAAGGACCTTGACCCACCACACGAAGGGTCGCCTGGTCCAATTTCTCTGATGAACAATGCATGTTTAGGTTTTCTCAGGCAGCTCTCACTGAGGTATTCCATATTCCACAGGAAGACATTGAGTCATTCTTTCACATTTTTACTTTTTTTTTGTGGAAATCAAGGGAAACAATGTCTCTGAAATTCCTTGCAATGGGATCTTCCCAAGCAGCTGAAGCAGCTCACTGCTGTACCTCCTATGTGTCGTATACATTGCAACATCAGAGAAGTCACTGCATTCATGAAGGAATAATTTAGGCAGCAGTTAGCAAAAGGCTATTACAGCCCTAGCGATCCAGGCTCAATTGCACTGCTGGCTGTTGAGAGTTAGCATGTTCTTCCTGTGACCATATATGTTTTCTCCAGGTGTTTCAGTTTCCTCCCAAGTTACAACGTTCTGGTTTGTAGATTAATTGGTCACGTAGGTGTAATTGAGCAGTGCAGGCTTGTTGGGCCAGAGGGGCCGGTTGCTACCCCATATTTCTTTCTTTCTTTTTATTTTTAGGCGTGTGCCTGCGTACGTCCGTGTGTGCATCCATGATGATGTCTTTTTCATGGCTTTTTACAAGGCGCGGAGCGAGAGAGAGAGAGAGAGAGACTGTATGGCTCACCACTCCTCACAGAGACATTCTTGCAGTATTTTTTCCCTTTATTTTATGAGGTCGAGTTGTGATCTCGACACTCAACCTGGTATGGATGGAAAGTGTACTTGGGAGTGGACCCGACTGGTTTCGAAACCGGGAACCTCCACTCCCGGGTCCGGCACCAATGTCATTGCACCACCAGCCGGCCCTCCACCCCATATTTCTGAATAAATAAATACATTTCATCTAGTCTGATTTCAGCAAAGGATACAAAGCTCTTTGGGCTTTGTCTCTGGCCAACATTGCTGGGACATAACAGAGTCTATGGCAATTGAGTGCTATGGTAATTGTTACCTTGAGGCACACATGAAATGAACATTTCACCAGATAAATGCTATTCTTCAAAAAATTAAGTATACTTGGTGGATTTTGGGAGTTGTTTGATCAGCCCTTTGTGAATTCTAAAGGTGCTTAGTCAGGTCTCCTGATGCTGGCAAAGTTCCTTCAGAAAGTAAAGCAAAACACTCCCAGGGAGTACTTCGTGTTCCCTGAATGAGTGCATTCAACAGCAGTTGTAATTTGGACTTGTAGTCCACAGGTTAAACAAGTATAGGCAGAAATGGCTGCTGCATGAACAATAACGTTATGAGATACATGCCAGGAACCAAGTCACTTGGGCCAATATCGGTGATGTCTGGTGCATTTTTGTAATCATTGTGATTTCACACCTAACATTTCCAAGAGTACAGCCCTCAAGGTACAAAGTTCAAAGTAAATTTATTATCAAAGTACAGATATGTCACGATATACAACCCTGGAGATTCAAGATTCACTTCTTGCAGGCATACTCAATAAATCCTCTTAGCATAATAGAATTAATGAAAGTCCACCTAACGGGACAAACAACTAGTGTGCAAAAGACAACAAACTGCAAATACAAAAGTGAAAAAGGAAATAATAATATTTCATAAATAAGCAATAACTCTCGAGAACATGAGATGAAGATTTCGTGAAAGTGAATCCGTAAGTTCTGGGAACATTTCAGTAATGGAGCGAGTGAAGTTACCTCCTCTTGTTCAAGAACATGATGGTTGAAGGGATAATAATTGTTTCTGTACCTGGTTGTGTGGTTCCTGAGGATCCTGTACTTTTTTCCTGAGGGCAGCGGTGAGAAGATAGCATGACTTGGGTGGTGGGGGTCCTTGATGATGAATGCTGCTTTCCTATGACCATACTCCGTGAGATGTGCTCATTGTTGGAGAGGACTTTCCCCATGAAGGAATGGTCCATATCCACTACTTTTGTAGGATTTTCCATTCAATACTATTGGTGTTTTCATACCAGGTTGTGATGCAGTCGGTCAGTACACTCTACACCACACATCTATGGAAGTTTGCCAAGTCTTAGATGTCATGCTGAATCTTCGCAAACTTCTAATAAAGTAGAAGCACTGCTGTGTTTTCTTCATAATTGCACTTATATCCTGGGCCCAGGACAGGTCCTCTGAAATGGTAACACAATGCTGACCCTCTCCACCATTGATCCCCCAATGAAGACTAGCTCATAATGATCATGGACCTCCAGTTTCCTCGTCCTGAAATGAATAATCAGCACCTTGGTTTTGCTGACACTGAGTAAGAGGTTGTTGTGGCACCACTCCGCCAGATCTTCAGTCTCCCTCCTATATGCTGATTTGCTACTACCTTTAATTCAGCCAACGACAGTGGAAAACTCAAATATGACATTGGAGCTATATTTGGCCATGCAGTCATAAGTGTAAAGAAAGTAGAGCAAGG
The DNA here is from genome assembly GCF_963921235.1 of Mobula hypostoma. Lineage (NCBI taxonomy): Eukaryota > Metazoa > Chordata > Chondrichthyes > Myliobatiformes > Myliobatidae > Mobula > Mobula hypostoma. The sequence goes on from NC_086104.1 coordinate 34,349,281, forward strand.
GCTAAGCACACAACCTTGTGGAGCACCTGTACCGATGGAGATTGTGGAGGAGATGTTGTTGCCAACCTAAACTGACTGGGGCCTGCATGTGAGGTAATCGAGGATCCAATTGCACAAGGGGGCATTGAGATAAAGGCCTTGAAGCTTATTAATTAGTTTTGAGGGGATGATAGTATTGGATGCTGAGCTGTAGTTGATAAAGAGCGTCCTGATGATGGCATCTTCACTGCCCAGATGTTCCAAGGTTGAATGAAAAGCCAATGAAATGGCATCTGCTATGGTCTGTTGTGGCAGCAGACAAAGTGAAGTGGATCCGTGGAGTTAATATGTTTTATCACCAATCTCTCAAAGCACTTCATCACTGTGGGTGTAAGTGCTACTGGATGATAATTATCGAGCCATGTTAGGTACAGGTGTAATTGAAGCCTGCTTGAAGCAATTGGGTACCTCAGGCAGGTTTAAGATCTGAGTGACCACCCCGGCCAGTTGGTTTGCAGAGTTCACCTTCCTGAAACTTTGTAGCTTTCTGCGAGTTCACCTTCCTGAAGGATGTTGTCACATCGACCTCAGAAACTGAAATCACAGTATCATTGGGGGCTGTGGGAGTTTGTGTTGGTTCCTGCATGTTTTAACAGTCAAAGCAAAGCATAGTTGGCATTGAACTCCTCGGGAAGTGAAGCACTGCTGTCACCTTTGTCACTTGATTTCATTTTGTATGAGGTGATAGCATTCAAGCTCTCCCAAAGCTGTCAAGCATCCTTCATCGATTCAAGCTTAGTCTGAAATTGGCACCACCAGTGAGGCAGCTTTCCAGAAATTGTACCTGGACCTCCAAGTAACTTTCTTAGTTGCCAGACTTGAATGCCTCTGATCTGGCCCTCAAAGAGATTGTGGATCTCTATGGTTCATCTAGGGCTTCTGGTTGGGGAAGACACTGAATGAACTGGGGGGACACACTCATCTACGACTGCTTTTATAAAGTGCACGACAACAGTGGTATAATCATTCAGATCTATATATGAGTCCTTGAACATGGCCCAGTCCATTGACTTGAAACTCTGTGTCAAGCCCAATCATGTGAAATTAATGCCTGAAAACAGATGCACACAAATACAGTTTTGAGGCTATTGACTCAATTTTATTTATGTTAAGAATTTCAATTTTTGCCATTGATGTCACTTGCCTTGCAAAACTATAATTAATAGATACAGCTCATAATTTAAACTTAAGAAGCTGGACACATCAGTACATTAGTAGATCAGCTGATACACTTTTAGACAAGTAGTGTGTCTGCCCAAATGTTCAGTTTTCCATGTGACCAGGAAATGATATTTACTTAAACTCTCTGAATTCTGACTGACATAAGTATCAATACTTTTTCAGACTGAGGATGAATTACCTTCATGCTGCTTTCATTTCAAAAAGAAATTAATGACCATCTATCAACTCGCAAAATATTTAACTTTTATTTTTGATTGTATCGGATGAAGTTAGAAAAATAGTGCTTTTAAAGTTAAGATTTTATAACTGAGACCCCTACTGGTAAAATATATAGACTTCTCAAAATCAAGAAGCAAATAAGTGCCACACACAAAATGCAGCAGGCCAGGTAGCATCTATAGGAAGAGGTACTGTCGATGTTTCGGGCTGAGACCCTTCGTCAGGACTAACTGAAAGAAGAGATTTGAAAGTGGGAGGGGGAGATCTGAAATGATAGGAGAAGGCAGGAGGGGGAGGGATGGAGCTAAGAGCTGGAAAGTTGATTGGCAAAGGGGATACAAGGCTGGAGAAGGGAGAGGATCATGGAACGGGAGGCCTAGGGAGAGAGAAGGGGGCAGGGGAGCACCAGAGGAAGATATAGTGAGAGGGACAGAGGGAGAAAAAAGAGAGAGAAAGAAAGGGGGGGAAACAAATAAATAAATAAAGGATGGGGTAAGAAGGGGAGGAGGGACATTAACGGAAGTTAGAGAAGTCAGTGTTCATGCTATCAGGTTGGAGGCTACCCAGACGGAATATAAGGTGTTGTTCCTCCAACCTGAGTGTGGCTTCATCTTGACAGTAGAGGAAGCTGTGGATAGACATATCAGAATGGGAATGGGATGTGGAATTAAAATGTGTGGCCACTGGGAGATCCTGCTTTCTCTGGCGGACAGAACATAGGTGTTCAGCGAAATGGTCTCCCAGTCTGTGTCGGGTCTAGAAGGCCGCACTGGCTCCCAGTTAAGTACTTTTAAAGTACTCTCACTGCTGTACTGTAGGAAACTGAGGAAAAAAATTCTCTCCCACAGATGAATTTAAAGAGCACCTTATCTTTATTAATGTCATTCAATGAGTTAATGCTGGCCAGAACAACAGGGCCAACTCCCCTGCTCTTCGTCATTCTGGTTCCATGGGGTCAGTCGCATTCAACTGACTGGATAGATAAGGCTTTATTTTAATGACTCATTTAATACATGGTACCTCCAGCAGTGTTTCACTCTTTCAGTTCTATACCAGTGCAATAGCCTACATTTTAAATGTTGTTTTTTTTTCTGGAATACATATAAATATGTATAATTCTGGACTCCAGTGACAATATCGATTACAAGAAATGCTGTAGTGCCCTGAAGGAAAATGCCTGAGTTCAAAATTTGAATTTTGTTGTCGCTAAAATCCAAAATTGCAAACTATTTCTACATTTGTCTGTTTTATATTCTTTTTAGGCACTCTCACTTTATAGATTTGTCCTTATCACCTCATCAAATGTACCTTAACAAGGCGATTCCATTTGTCTTGTATATCATGCCCCCCCCATCTGCCCTGCTGTGCAACTTAAAACTAAACATGTGTTCATTCATTAATAGTTTCTGATCAAGGGTGCCCAATCTAAAATACAGACTCTTTTTTTTTGCACAGCTGTTAGATGACCTGCTAAGTGTTTCCAGCATTTTCTGTTTTCTAGAAACTGTAGTTTTATTTTTATTGCTATCATAAAACTATCAGTAATCTGACCATTACACCCAATCCATTCTCTCCTCTCACTGCTGCCATGACGAAGAAGGTACAGGAGCCTCTGGGCTCACACCAGCAGATTCAGATGCAATTATTGCCCCTCAACCATCTGGCACTTAAACCAGAAGGGAGAACTTCACTCAGCTTCACTCGCCTATCGCTGAACTGTTCCCATAACCCATAGGCTCACTTTCAGGGACATTTCATCTTATGTTCTTGATATTTATTGCATATTTATTATTATTAATTTAATTTTGTTTTTACACAGTTTGTTGTCTTTTGCAAACTAGTTGTCCACCTTGTTGGTTCAGTCTTTCATGGACTCAATCATGGTTATTGTACTTATTGCATATTCCTGCAAGAAAATGAATCTCAAGGTTTTATATGGTGACATATATGTATGTTGATAATAAATGTGCTTTGAACATTGAACATTACATTTTTTCCATTTTCAGTTGGGTCTTAGCGTTGTCATTGTGAGAACACAATTGCATATCACTTCAAAATTATACTTCTTTGTTCTTTTGTTCTTCGCCTGAATTGAACAATATTGTCAGGAGGACAAGGAGTATAGTTTTGAAGAAGAGACTTTTAAAATCTTTCAGTATAACACAGTCTATAAATTGAACTGAAAAATAAACAATGTTAACCTGTTTCAGGTTTATGGACGGCAGTTCTCAGGATACATCTGAACCCTGATCTTGTGTGGTACTGCCATTAACTCAGAGTGAAGTGAGTGCCATGCATTTTGTTGCAGCTGTACACTCTGAAGTTCAGAATGATCCACTCATCAACTGCAAGGCTCAGGGTCTTGTAGGGATTTTATGTTTCATGTTAACTGCATTACTTATTTGCCTTTAAAGGCCACTGCAGGATTATCGTCCTGTCAGCAATAAATTGACGTTAAATTGAGCATTTTTATTTACAGGCTAAATACAAGGAAAATGAAAAAAGTGCTGTTTCATCAAAGTTGCTTGAATTTCCAGCATCTGCAGATTTCCTCATGAAGTGCTGTTTCATACTTATTTGGAAAGGACACAAGTGAGGGTTTTGAGTGCTAGTGGCAGACAGTTGCCTGAAGAAGGGTCTTGGCCGAAACATCGACACTTTGTTCATTTCCATAGATGCTGCCTGACCTGCTGAATTCCTCCAGCATTTTGTGCGTGTTCTCATGGAAGACAATTTATATCCATTATTACACCAAGCAAATTGTTAATTTAACCATATTGATTGCTGGAAGGAAGAGGTTAAGGCCAACAGTGAAACATTTATATGTGATAATTTTTGGGTTCTTTATAAGAGCGAGAGCAGAGCAGCTCTTGGTTCCACGAGGGTATCTATGGTGCAGATGGCCACAGACATATGGCACATTGTGGTTGCAATATGCCACCTTGTCGAAAGATCTGCCATTCTTCAGTGGTGGACCTTGATGTATGTGTGTGTATTTGTGGCATGTAGGTGCCTATATGGTTTGGGGATTAGTGTACTTGTATCAGATACCTATTAGAAAATTCTGAGTGGGAATATCATGACATCAGTGAGTGAAATGCTGACTTGATGCCAGTGTTACAGTTTTGCAGCTCAAAACTCCAGCTAACGCCCTCTCTTAATTATGTATGACTGAACAGGCATTTACAACAAGGAAGAACCCCACCCATTCCCACCAACACTGTTTAAAGTGATCAGCAACCACTTTCAGATTGCTTAGTGAATCAATTCTGCTGGATTGTGCTGCCAAATTTGGTACTTGGATCTTCAGAGATTTCTTTCTGTTGGCAGCGAATAATGTGACGGGCACAGAGAAACTATAATTGAAAATTTAAAAAGACCTTCATTAAAACTGGGAAAGTGAGAAGGCAATTAGAAACATGAGATATTAGAAAATAAGGTGTAACAACCTTGTTTCCTCACTTTCCCAGCACTAATGAAGAGTCTTTGATTTGAAATATTAACTCTTTTTCCAGAGATGCTACATGACCTTTTGAGTCTTCTGAGAATATTTCTGCAAACTATAAACACCATGCGGTTTCTTTCTACAGAAGGTATTTGCTCCCAATATTCCCCTTGACAATCAGAATGATTGGAGGAATGAGTATTGGTCATCGTCAGGAGAATAAGCTGCTTAAACGGGGAGGAGCAGGAGGATGAGTGGTCAGTCTGCAAACAAGGGATAGTGTTTGCGATGAGGGCACTTCTGTAAGGGCATCCTTGTGGATGTCCATCTGTGCACTGTTACATTAGGAAGGTCAGTTATTGCATTATTCAGTTATAAAGGATGCATGCCGCTTTCAGGAGCAGAGCAGAGCCTCTCTTGATTTCGCAAGGATTTCAAACATTTCCTTGGCACAGACAGCATGTTGTGGTTGCTGTATGTCCAAAAGTGGATCATTCTTCAATGGCGCAACTTGATATTGTTGGATAGTTCTAGTACTTCACTGCGCAGAACAGAAAAAAAGAACTGGTATTAATGGTCTTTGTGATCTCAATGTAACTTCACTGCATGTAAATATTAGGAAAAATAAGTTATTTTGCCATGCTTTCGAAGTTAAATGCCTGTTCTGATGCAAGCACCAACACTTCTAAATTGTTCATAATAAAGTTCCAGAAACAGCAATGAAAATGTTCAGATAATTTTATTTTGGTGTTAGCTGTTAGATTATTATTAACCATGGAAATAAGGGAGGCCTCTGCTTTTCTTTGTGTGAGCATTATCTGATCATGTAAGTCTGCTGAAAGGGTAGTCAGGGCCTCCATTTAATGCCTTGTCCCAAAAAACTGAATATTTATCTCTTAATGTCAGTCAAATACCCTCTGATTCCCAAACTGCTGGTCTCTGCTGCATTTGGCAGTTTTCCAATATAAACCCGAGAGTTGGAGTCCAGGAGCGGTGTTGGAGGAGAAGTGGTTAATCATACGTATTCACTAACAGTGTTGTAACCATCCTGATGCAACCTGAAACATCATCCATCTGTTTGCCTCCACTGATGCTGCTTGATCTGCTGAGTTCACCCGGCAGCATGTTTTGTGCTGCAACAAATCTTGTGCTCAATGTTTGTTGCTTTCTATTAGTCTGGGCATGGGGCCCCAGGCACAAGCATCATAATGACATGACAGATAGTGGAAATATATATTCGTTTGCTTCAGCAGGATAGTGAAGAGCAAACAGAAACCTCAGCTTCAGTGTTTTCTTTTCTCCCGTCCACATTTAGGGAAGCATTGTGTCTGTTGTTGTACTGTTGTCTATCACCAGGCTGTGAGTAAGAAAATGGGGCTCAATGCCACATCATACAGTATTGCTGCTCATTGAGTCACCAGTCTTGGCTTGAAAAGAGGTTTTATTAATCATTGGAACTGCTGTGCATTTAAACTACTTATAATCCCATCTCATGCAAAATGCCCTGAAGATCTTGTACTTTGTTGCGACAGGTGTTGGTTAGAAAGTAATGGTGTCCCAAGCCACAGTCACTGCTCTACAAACTGTCTCGCTCTAAGCATGTGCATACCTATTATAATTTTTTACTTAAATATTTCAGAATTAAAAAGATTTTTAAGGTAAAATGATTAAGCTTCTACCATAATCATTTGTGTATGCTTCATTCTTTATCTAATTAATTAAACAAAATTTTAAAAAAAAACTTAAAACTAGTGCTTTTTGCTTCACAGTTTTCAGTCCGTGAACTACATGAGATTAGAGCTGCTGGTTGTCAGGGATCCTGTTGAAATCATGCCAACTGCAGCAAATTGAAAGAAAGGGAAAGTCTGCACAGCAGAGATACCTGTGTATTTGTGGAGAACTTACTTCAAGGTCAATGGCAAGCCACATTTCTTCACAGCTGATGGTAAATTTTAGCTATATTTTGAACTTAATCTGCTGCATAATATATAAAACTGACTTACCAAGCAAGAATAGTTACAGGCAAACAGTTTAACATGTTAGAAGACATTGTTCTGGATATATTAATGCAGCCACTTCAGTTGAGTTAATGGACAGGGTAATGTCATACAGACCTCTGGTAGAATAAGAAAATCAGTCTCAGCATTCTGTCCCAGGTCAACTTCCCCAGTACCAACTCCCTACATGAGTCAGATCAGCTCTGTCAGGTGGACCACATTGTTGTCATGCCTGGGATCAGACTTCCATCACAAAAAGTGTATTTGAGCTCTTAACAGGAGATTATGAGGCAGACAATGAGGAAAAAAAAATCAAGGACATGCTCAAACCATTCTTGAACGAGCACAATATCCCAACTGACTTCTGGGAGTCTCTGGCATTTGGCTGTTCAGGTTGGAGAAATTCCATTTGGGACAGCGTTAAGAACCATGCATTCATGCAATGGGAGCACACAGAAATCCTCCATGAGTGATGGAAGGGTATCATCTCATAAACTGTACAATCGTCAACCACTTGTTATCCCAGTTGTAGAGGAGTCTCCGGTTCCCACCTTGGCTTCATTAGTAATCTTAGAACCTATTGAACCAGAATGGAAACACGTCATGCTCGAGCCTGAGAGACTGCTTGAAAAATGAGAAAACAAATCTATTCTGCACCACACATAAAATGTTGGAGGAACTCAGCAAGTCAGGCTGAAAAAGAATAAACTGTTGATGTTTCAGGCTGTGACCCTTTATCAGGACAGGAAAGGAAGAATATTAGGTTGGAGACTATCTAGATGGAATATGACGTTTTGCTCCTCCACACTGAGAGTGGCCTCAACTTGGTAGGAGATGAGGCCATGAATCAACATCTCAGAATGGGAATGGGGATAGGAATTAAAATAGTTGGCCACTGACAATTTCTGCTTTTGCCAGATGAAACAAAAGTGTTTGATAAAGTGGTCCCCCAATTTTACCTTGGATATCACCAACGTAGAGGCGGCCGCATTGGGAGTACTGGATATAATAAGTGACCCCACAAACAAATACACAGATGAAGTGTTGCCTCACGGTTGCAGTGTTTGGGGCTCTGAATAGAGATGAGGGAGAAGGTGGATGGGCTGGTGTAGCATTTCTCTCACTTGCAGGGATATATGCCGAGAGGGAGACTACCGGGGAGGGACAAATTGTCGAGGGAGTGCTGGAGGGATCATTCCCTGTAGAAAACGGAGAGTGTGGGGGGTGGGGTATGTAAATTTGTGTTTTGTGGTAGGGTTCTGTTGAAGATAGCAGAAGTTGTGGAAAATGCTGTGTTGGATGCAGTGGTAGGTGAGGACAAGGAGCTCCGTCCCTGTTAAGGCAGTGGGAAGATGGGATGAGCATGGATGTCCAAGCAATGGAGGAGATGTGGGTCAGGGCAGCATCATTACTAGAGGAAGGGAAACCCCGTTCTTTGAAGGAGGACATCTCTGATGTCCTGGAAAGCAAAGCCTCATCCTGGGAACAAATGCGGTATAGACAAAGGAAGTGATAAAAGGGAATAGCATTTTTACAGGAGACGGGGTTGGAAGAGGTATAGTCAAGATAGCCATGGGAATTGGTAGGTTTACAAAAGTTATTGGTAGACATTTTGTCACCGGAGATGGAGACAGAGAGATCAAGATAGGGGAGAGAAGAGTCAGAAATGGACCAAGTGAACTTAAGGGCAGGCTGGAAGTTGGACGCAAAGCTGATAGAATTGATGAGCTGAGCATGGGTGCATGAAGCAATACTGATGCAGTTGTCGACATAGCATGGAAAGAGTTGGGGAGCATTATCAGGGAAGGCTTAGAATATGGATTGTTGTACATAGCCAACAGAAAGATAGGCATAGCTGGGGCCCATGTAGCTGCCACTTGCTACCCCTTGAACATAGAACATAGAAATCTACAGGACATTACAGGCCCTTCGGCCCAACTCTAGAAACTGCCTAGAATTACCCTACGACATAGCCCTCTATTTTCCTAGGCTCCATGTACCTATCTAAGAGTTTCTTAAAGGACCCTATTGTATCCGCCTCCACCACTGTCGCCAGCAGTGCATTCCATGCACCCACCACTCCCTGTGTGAAAAACATACTCCTGACATCCCCCTGTACTTATTTCCAAGCACCTTAAAACTATGCCCCCTCGTGCTAGCCATTTCAGCCCTGAGAAAGTGTCTCCCGCTATCCATATGATCAATGTCTCTCATCATTTTGTACACCTCTGTCAGGTCACCTCTCATCCTCCATTGCTCCAAGGAGAAAAGGCCAAGTTCACTCAACCAATTCTCATAAAGCATGCTCGTCAATCCAAGCAACATCTTTGTAAATCTCCTTTGCACTCTCTCTATAGTATCCATATCCTTCCTGTAGTGTGGTGACCAGAACTGAACACAATACTCCAAGTGGAGTCTTGACCAAGGTCTTGTTTAGCTGTAACATTATCTCATGGCTCTTGAACTCAATCCCATGGGTGATAAATTCCAACACACCATACACCTTCTTAACAACACTGTCAACCTACGCAGCAGCTTTGAGTGTCCTATGGACACGGACCCCAAGATCTCTCTAATCCTCCACACTGCCAAGAGTCTCACCATTAATACTATATTCTGTCTTCAAATTTGACCTCCGGGTTGAACTCCATCTGCCACTTCTCATCCCAGTTCTGCATCCTATCGATGTTGCGCTGTAAACTATCGATGTTGCACTGTAACCTCTGACAACCCTCCAGACTAGCCACAACACCTCCAACTTTTGTGTCACCAGTAGACTTACTAACCTACCCTTCTACTTCCTCATCCAGGTCATTTATAAAAAATCACAAAGAGGAAGGGTCCCAGAACAGATCCCTGCGGAACACCACTGGTCACCGACCTCCGTGCAGAATATGAACCATCTATAACCACCCTTTGCCTTCTGAGGGCAAGCCAATTCTGGATCCACATAGCAAGGTCTCCTTGGATCCCATGCCTCCTTACTTTCTGAATGAGCCTTGCATGGAAAACCTTATCAAATGTCTTGCTAAAATCCATATACACTGCATCCACTGCTTTGCCTTCATCAATGTGTTTTGTTACGTCCTCAAAGAATTCAATCAGGCTCGTAAGGCACGACCTGCCCTTTACAAAGACATGCTGCCTATTTCTAATCAGATTTTTTCTCTCAAAATGCTCATAAATCCTGCTTCTCAGGATCTTTTCCAACAAGTTACCCACTACTGAAGTAAGACTAATTGGTCTGTAATTTCCAAGGTTATCTCTACTCCTTTTCTTGAACAATGGATCAACATTTGCAATTCTTCAATCCTCTGGAACTTCTCCCATCCCCATTGATGATGCAAAGATCATCACCAGAGGCTCAGCAATCTCCTCCCTTGCTTCCCACAGCAGCCTGGGGTATATCTCATCTGATCCTGGTGACTTATTTAACTTAATGCTTTTCAAAAGCTCCAGCACAGATGTCTATATGCTCAATGCCAAAGGGAAAATTATTAAGGATGGTGGTGGAGGGAAACGGGTTGGGTCTTTTATTGAGAAATAAGTGGAGAGCTTTAAGTCTTTTTTGATACAGGACAGAAGTGCTTGGGGACTGGACATCTATGTGAAAATGAGGCGGTTAGCGCCAGGGGATTGAAAGCTGTTGAGGAGATCTAGAGCATGTGATGGGTCACAGATGTAGGTGGGAAGGAACTAAACCAAGCTATTCTGCAGTTGTTCTTGAGTACTACTAATCCTAAATTTTTATTTCACATGAAGAGATTTTCCTTGTGTCATCCATTTACTCAGGGAAAAAACCACTATAAATGGCTGTGGCTAGCAGCTCTAAATATTACAAATACTGAACTTGCTTCCTCTAATATCTGCACATTCACACTTTATAACGGATAGCATGGATGTACTGTAGATGACTTTTACTCTGGGTATTATGGTTAATTCCCTGACTACAGTGTTGGCCAAGATCTGCATTTTTCAGTATTGAAACTTGAGAATTCCTGGTGTGTTTGACTGAATTACACTCTAGGAATCAAAACAAACCATCAGAAGGTCATGGAATATTTTTACTTCTCAAGCATGGACAATGCCACAGAGAAGAGTGACATGTTGCAAAGGTAAAGGTATAAAGTGACTGGATGAAACAAAAGGGAAATTTAACTCAGCAGAGAGCAAAGATGTTGAGGGGCATTGACCTTGTGGATAGCCAGAGGCTTTTTCCCAGGGCTGAAATGGCTGACATAAGTTTTAAGATGCTTTGAAACAGGTACCGAGGGGATGTTGGGGGTACGTTTTTCACACAGAGAAAAGGTGCGTAGAATGCACTGCCAGCGATGGTGGTGGAAACGGATATATTAGGGTCTTTTAAGAGCGTCTTAGATAGGTACATGGAGCTTAGAAAAGTAGAGGGTTATGCACTAGGGAAATTCTAGGCAGTCTCTGGAATAGGTTACGTGATCGGCACAACATTGTGGGCCAAAGGGCCTGTAATGTACTGTAAATTTCTATGCTGTATGTTCAAAGCAATGTACATGAATTCACTTTCAGATGCAACATCTATTTTTCATTTAATATGAGTAATAATACTTAGCATTAAATTATACTTAAAATCTTAGAAATTATTAGGAATTAGATGTAAGTAAATAAGATTATAATACATGGTTGCATGAGAAAAATTATTAAAATGAAGCTGAGATTGGAAATGCACCAGTTGCTGTTACTTTCTCATAGAAAGGTTGGATAAAGGAGTCCGCAAAAGTTGGTTTGATCACTGAGAAAAAATCGTCAATAAGGGTAACAAATTTAGCTGTACCTTATAATCGTGTTCACATTCTTTTGATTACTCCTTCTTCACCTTTCTTAGTTATATCAAGGACTCTTTATTCTTTTTGTGAACAGTAGATTCATAGGTTGAAAATCTAAAAAACGTATGTTTTATTTATATATATTATATTTACATGTATTATTGTTAATGTTCATGACAACTAATTAATAAAAGGATTTTTCTGATGACTGCTTTCTTAGGTATAAAACATTTTAGATTAGTGAAAATATTAATGAGAGTATCAGACATAAATTGTTTACATAGTACCATTTTTATGACTTCTCTGGCTTTGGAAGGCTGCAGACTAATGTAGACTCCATCACGGGCACAACCCTCCCCACCGACAAGGACATCTTCAAGAGTTGGTTCCTGAAAAAGGTGGCCTCATCACGAAGGACCCTCACCATCTGAGACCTGGATTCTTTTCATTATTCCCATCTGGGAATAAGTACTGGAGCCTGATGACCCACACTCAATGATTCAGGAATAGCTTCTATCTCACTACCATCAGATTTATGAACTCTCCATGAACCCATCAATCCTACCTCATTATTTCTTTTGATTTTGCAATATTGATTTATTTTTATGATTGATAATAACTTTTATGACTGCACTGCATTGCTGCCACAAAGCAACCAATTTCGCGCCATTTAAATCAGTGATAATAAACGTGATCCTAATTCTGATTCCGTCATGATAAATCATCACTGTTAAGAACAAATTAAAATGGACAACTGCAGGTGCAGAGCAAAAAAGTCTACAATGTCGCATTATTTTTAAAAAAGTAAGAGAAACTAATGGGACTGAAAGCTTATAAACCCAAGGACCAAGTGAACTCACACAGTTTGGAAGGCAGAAATATAATTCTACCTTAGAAAAATAGAGGGTTATGAGTAACCCTGGGTAATTTCTAAAATAAGGACATGTTCGGCACAGCATTGTGGGCCAAAGGGCCTATATTGTGCTGTAGGTTTTCTATGATTTACCATTTAAAAACAATGTGAGGAAAGAAAACATGGAATTACAAATCAGTAAACCTGACATTAGGATTAAGGACAAAGTTAGATTCTATTATTAAGGAAGAGACAAAAATCGCTTTGAAGTAGTACAGGCTGACCACTGATTTTCTGGCACTCTTGTCTCTGAGCCTTGCCAAATTAACATTTTTGCCAGGTAAAGGGGTCACACAATAGTAATGGCAAAAAATGGACTGTAGAAGCTTTAATGGATTATTAATTAAAATAGAAATTAAAGTGAATTTATTAATTACTGAGTTTACAAAGTATGGTGCTTCTTGGTTATATTTTTAAACATTTCGATCAGTGAAGTTGTTTCATGTGTTTTTATCTCTGCGTGTAATTTTTTTTGCATCAAATAAAAATTCATTAGCCCTCGTTCTATCATGAAGCGATGTTTCTCTAACCCTTTGATTTAGTCACCCAACAACTCCATTAACTTGTCAATGGTAGTTTCATCTGTTGGCATCATCATCGCTGCCGTCTCCATCACTTGCGGTGTTTTTATCAGCATTTAGAACACTGTCTATAATTTCTGAGTCCGTAAGGTGATGCATAACAGGTGTTTTGTCATTGACAATCATCCACTCACGTAGATCTTCTTCATTAGGACTACTTGCTATATCTTTGAAAGCAGGTCCTGTAACACTTTTTGCCTACACAAGCAAATTATGAACAACTACTGTCTCCTTTGGTGCACGAGATCCTGTAAAATCATCGGCAAGCTTTCCTTCAGGCACATTATCAAACGTGAAGGCAGATCACAACTTATGCAAGCCATTCTTTAGTGTTGAAGTTTCTGCCTTCTCCCACCCCTGGGCAGTAAACCAAAGAACATCCCTCATGTTGCATTCTTTAATAAATGTCTGTACAGAACTGCCAGAGTTCACTTAATCTAACAGACGTTTCATGAAAAGTGGGCGATACTTGGCATCGTAATTTCATCTGAATTAAATGAGGTGCTGAACCATTAGCTTCTGAAGAATCGGTGGTCAACCAGTATTTGGATTGTCAGCATCATTCTGTATTTATGAAAGAGAGACGGTGTTAAACAAATCTTTTAGATTTTTTTTTGAGTTTTCATGTAGTAGAATAGCAGGGTGGATCAGAAAATGTAATGTATTTCCACTTTCAGAAAGCTTTTGATAAGATGATTAAGCAGAAACCAGAGCTCATGGTTTCAGAATAGTATACTGGCATAAAAGTTTGGTTCATGGTCACAAAGCGGAAAACAAGAATCATATGGTCACTTTTGGATTTTTAGGCTGTGATCAGTGGGCGTTGTAGGTTTTGGTGCCTCTTCACTATTGCATCACAGCTTCCTGACAGTGATGATACGCGGAGGTTGTAAGGAAGCTTTTGGAAATTATCTGCAGGTTGAGTTAATAGACAAAGACAAAACCGATAGAACATAATATAGAAACATGTGAGGTCATCTACTTTGATGTTCTAGCATACTTGGATGTCCTTGAATATGAATCCCTGAAAGCTAATGGGCATTTACAGAAAAGAATTAAGAAAGCAAATCAACAAACACAGAATGCTGGAGGAGCTTAGCAGGTCAGACAGCATCTATGGAAGTGAATAACCAGTTGATGTTTCAGGCTGAGACCCTTCACCAGGACTTCATTAGTATCTCAGCCTGCAATGTCGGTTGTTTATTCCTTCCCATAGATGTTGCCTGACCTGCTGATTTCCTCCAGCATTTTGTCTGTTGCTCTGGATTTCCAGCATCTGTAGAATCTTTTATGCTTAGGAAAGGAAATATTAGATTGGTATTCATTTCAAGAGGATTTGAGGACAAGACTTGAAATATTTTAATCCATTTGTATAGGGACCATGGTGAGATACCACTTGGAATATTGTACACAGGTCTGGTCTCTCTCCCTTAGGAAGGTATACCTGTAATTGAGGGCAATTCACCAAATGGATTCCAGGGATGATGAATCTGTTGTATAACAATAGATTATGCACAACTTTCTTAAATTTTGAAAATGTGTAGTAATTTTATTGTAGCATACAGAGTTCTTACAGGAATTGACAGGGTGGATATAGGCTTGATTCTCCTATGGTTGTGGGGAATCATGTGTAAGGGAAGTGTGTGAAACCAAGGCTCATGTCTCAAAATGTGTGTGTGTGGGGTGGGCGTGTTGACTCTTCAGTGATGAGATGCAAATATTTGTAATTCTATGCCCAGTAGATATCTGAAGTCATATTTATTGAGTACATAGGTCAACAAATCTTTAAATATTAAGGGAATCAATGAACATATGGTTACTGCAGAAAAATGTTGCAGAGGTAAGTGGTTCATCCATGAGCTTCACACGAGCAAGGAATTTGATTGCACCCTGGTGCATGTGACAATACAGTGATCTGAAACTAATCTAAACTGAATCTAAATGGTATGACGAAGCAGGTACAAAATGCAGAATAGTTTATGTCTGCTGTTTCTTACGTTATTGTGATAAATTGATTAATAGATCATTGATGGTTTAAGGATAGATATGATATTTATGCTAGTTCATTAATTTCTTGGCAATCAATGTGTACACTGTGGCATAAAAATAAGTTACTGGAATGTTACTTAAACATATGTTTAAATATTCCATTTTTTTCTTATCAGTCTTTATGTTTACTTGCTTCGATCGTATTAGAAGTAATTCTTATGCAATATATATTGGCATTACTGCAGTTAAAGACCTTTGATTAACCTCTATGCTCTGTTATTAGTTTTCTACTTTGGAAGAGGACATAGTTAACAATAGCTTTATTAAAAGCATCAGTTTTCTTAACTAGAATATAAAACCAAGGATGTAATGTTGAAACTTCATAAAGCACTGGTGAGGCCCCTTACCTTCGAAAGGATGTGCTGAAACTGGAGAGGGTTCAAAGGAGGTTTACGAAAAAGATTCCAGGATTAAATGGCTCGTCGCCTGAAGAGCATTTGGTGGCTCTGGGCCTGTATTCAAGGGTGACCTCATTGAAGCCTACTGAATAGTGAAAGACCTTGGTAGAAAGGATGTGGAGAGGATGTTTCCTTTGGTGGGAGAGTCTTTAAGACCAGAGGACACAGCCTCAGAACAGAGGAGCTTCCTTTTAAAACAGAGGTGAGGGGGAATTCCTTTAGCCAGAGAGTGGTGAATCTGTGGAATTCTTTGCCGCAGGCAGCAGTGGAGGCTGAGCCTTGATGTATATATAAGGCAGAGGTTGATAGATTCTTGATTAATCAGGACATGACAGGATATGGGGAGAAGGCAGGAGATTGAGGCTGAGAGATTGGATCAGCCATGATGAAATGGCACAGCAGACTCAACAGGCCAAATGGCCTAATTCTGCTTCTATATCTAAATGGTCTTATGGTCTGCTACCCACCCACCCTTACTGATCATGATCATTGCCCACTGATCAAGAAAGATCTTGGGGATATGGGCAGGCATCAAATGTCCCCTCTCCAGGGCACTGAGGCATGAATGTAACTTTGGAAGTGGGGCAAGCACTGGGACTGGTAAATCAACAAGTGTGCTTTACCTGCAGCAACAAAAAGCAGTAAATAGAAGAGTGGCTTGTTACATTCTGCTCAGTTCTGGAAAGAACTAGGTAAGTATTCCATAATGTTTAAGCCTTTCTGTCAGTAACAATGTTGATCTGAACTATAATGAAATGTGGGAAGTCGGAAGATAGTTTTGTATTCCGGCCATCTCCACATTACAACCATTTGGGTAATGGAAAATTACCCTCATGGAATTCACAAATCGCTACCCAGATTTTGAGAAATTAATACAATTTATTTCCTGACAAAAATGTAAAAGACACAAATTTTAGTTCTTTACAAACTTGTCTTTCCTTAACACATACACAGACGACATGTTATGGAAAATCACAATATGGACTGCTTTCTGGGAATGCCACTCCTATAATATAGGGATCACCTGTATCAATAAATGAGATTTCTCCAGGAGTTACAACTGTAAATTGTGATATAATCTCAGGCAGTTAAATGTTCTGTCAGACAAACTGAAGAGTAAGCTGAATAACTGAGTTTTCACAAGCACTTACTGTCAGCTTACTCTGCAAATACAACTATTTAAGTGCTGTTTAAACCTCATTTATGAGACTAGTGGGTTAGTGTACACTTGTGGAAAAATGAGATTCATATATGCAATTTGTCAGCTGAAGATGTTTGCTTTCTGTGAATTATTTAAATATAAGAGAAATGAGAACAGTAACTGAGATCAGAATCAGATTTAATATCACCAGCATATGTCATGAAATTTGTTAGCTTTACTGCAGCAATTTAATGAAACAGATAAATAAATACAGAGAAGCAAAAAAAACTGAGTTGCATTAGTATGTGAGTGTGTGTATGTATATGTGTCTATTAAATAGTTATGTTAAAATAAGTAATGCAAATTAATGGAAATTTAAAAAAAAAGTAGAGAAGTAGTATTCATGAGTTCAGTGTCCATTTAGAAATCAGGTGGCAGAGGGGAAGAAGTTGTGCCTGAATCCCTGAATGTGTGCCTTCAGGGTACTGCACCTCCTTCCCAATGGTAACACTGTGAAGAGGGCATGTCCTAGGTGTGGGGGTCCTTAATGATGGACGCCACCTTCCTAAGGTACCGCCTCATTGAAAATGTCTTGGATACTACGGAGGCTGGTACCAGTGATACAGTTGACTAATTTTAGAAGTTTCAGCAACTTATTTCGATCTTGTGCGGTAGCCACCCCATACCTATTTGAGCTATGCCTAACCACACAGTCATGGGTCTAGCGAGAGAGTAGAGCACACATCCTTGTGGGTGCCAGCATTAATTGAAAGCAAGGTGGAGACATTATTTCCAAGCCACACAGATTGTGGTCTTCCAGTTAGAGAGTCGAGGATTCAGTTGCAGAGGGAGGTACAGAGGCCTAGGTTCTATAGTATTTCAGTCAGGACTGTAGGAATGGTGCTGTAGGAGAGATGCAGTTCACATTTGAGAGAAATAAACTTTAGCCTAGTTTAGCAAAATAAGCCATACTTTTCAGGATGAGCAGTGTTTGACTAATTCCAGCGTTCTTGAGAATTATACCTGCCCTATTATATTAATTTTTTTTGGTGGTGTTGTGTCCCTCATACCTGTCAACTTTAGTAATAATTTAAAAAAAAAGTTGGTAATTTCAAAAATTTTACGCCTTTATCAATAATTTTACAACTCTTACAGAATGTCATAAAGCTCTCAAATAGAGTAATTTTGTGGAAAAGTTAAGGGTGAAATCCATGGGGCAGTTTCTTATATCCTTTTAAAAAGCTAAAGAACTGCTGGAGGACAAGATTCTGAACTAACAGAGCAAAGGGGAGAGTTCTGGAATCAGAGTTGCTGGGTAACCACAACAATATGTAAAATGAAGGGTGCTGAATGCAGTAGGTATATTTTGGATGCCCTATAGGAATACAATCGGACCAATTTTGGACCAGATGGTTTATCAAGGATATAGACTTTAATAAAATTCTTAGAACAAAGAGCCTAAGAAGCTTTGCGAGGCAATTCCTCAGCAAGAGATTATGAAAAGTCAGTTGTAGTCTGAAGGAGAAAAGTACATAACGGGTGTTGTGAAGAATGTAAAACTGGAAGGATGTAGAATTCTTAAAGTTGTAGGGCTGAAAGGAACTATAGGTTTAGGGAAAGTACATTGGTATATAGAGTTTGAGTATGACAATAGGCATTTTATTGTGAAATGAAGTCAAGGTCAGTTAGCTAGCATGAGCAAATGAGCTGACATGGTGTATATGTTTGGAGGTACAGTTGGTTCTGGTGATCATGAAAACATGGGACTAGGATCTCAGTTTGGGTCAGAAAAGGAAGATGAATTTTCATGTACCCAGTGTAATCCCGAAAAATTAACTTTATTTGGAGAGGTTAAAGAAGAACAGCATTTCTAACATGGTAAACTTAGAAATATATTTTCAATTAGACTCAAAATATCCTTCAGGAAACCAAAGTGTAATGCAAGACTGCCTTGCCTAATCAATCACTTTAATGAACGCAGGTATTTCCATATTCAAGTATTTAAAAAATTCAGCAGCACTATCACAGTAAATTTCTTAGTTTACAACTAGAAATGTGTGTAGAATCGCTAGCTGTATATACAGTTTGCATTTTCCCTCCTCTGCAGATCTGAAAGAAATGTATAGTAGAATAAATAGTTAGCACAACATATTATTGCTTGATGTATGAAGAAACATTTTATATCCAAACTATAACTTTCACTATAATTTTAAAAAAACTGGAAGAGGCTATTTCTGCATTCTAAAATTTTATGTGCACACCAAAACATATGCTAATATTTTATATTTATTAGTTACTCTTTTATTTTAGGAAAATCAGTTACATTATGCGTCACAAAATAACTTTACTGCTTAAACAGAAACGTTGAAGTCAACACTGAGGATAGTTTATTATTAAGATTTCCATTTATATTTGTAATTAATTAAGGAAAGTCTAATAAATATGCAAAAGCAGGATCACTTTTAGAATATATAAGAACAAATCATGTAAATGGAATTTTATGAGCTCATTGGATTGGGGAAAGAGCCCTGGCATGAATTAAAGATTGGTTGTCAATAGAAGAGAGTAAATTGTGAGGAAAATGTATTAGAAGGATATAATTACTTAGGGATCAGTTCTTTACCTTCATTTTGAAACCATTTTTGTTAATCTTCTGTAGGTGAGGGACAGAGGTTCACATTGAAGTTTGTGATTGACACAAAAAGTAGTGAATAGTATATGTTTCAGTGAGGATATTTGGACCTCTGAACCGTATATTGATAGATTGACTGAACAGGAGAAGCTTTGGAAATTAACGTTTAATGTGAAAACATGAGGTCATGCACTTTGGTAAAAGAAATCTATTTGAAGTGGAGAGTGACTGCAGATGTATAAAGCACCGAGGGATCATAAGACCATTAGACATAGGAGCAGAATTAGGCGATTCAGCCCATCGAGTCTGCTCTGCAATTTCATCATGGCTGATCCCAGATCCCATTCAACCCCTTTCACCTGCCCTCTCACCATGTCCCTTGATGCCCTAACTGATCAGGAATCTATCAACTTCCACTTTAAGTATACCCACGGAATTGGCCTCTATAGCAGAGCATTCCACAGATTCACCATTCTTTGGCTAAAAAATTCCTCCTGTTCTGAAAGGTTGCCCCTCAATTTGAGACTGTACCTTCTAGTTCTGGCTGTCCCCAACCAGAGGAAACATCCTCTCCACATCCGCCCTATCAAGTCCATTCAACATTTGGTAGGTTTCAATGCGATCTCTACACATTCTTCTAAATTCCAGTGAGTACAGGCCCAAAGCTGCCAAACGCTCCTCATATGTTATTCCTTTTACCAAAATATGTTATCATACTATTCCCAACACTCTATTCCATCTGCCATTTTTTGCCCATTCTTCCAATTTGTCTGTCCTGCTGCAATCGCATTGCTTCTTCAACACTGCCTAACCCCCAGCTATCTTTGTATCATCTGCAAACTTTGCCACAAAGTTATTAATTCTACCATCTAAATCATTGACAAACAATGTGAAAAGTAGGGGTCCCAATACTGACCCCTGAAGAACACCACTAGTCACTGGCAACCACCAGAAAAGGCCCCCTTTATTCACACTCATTGCCTCTTGCCTGTCAGCCATTCCTCTATCCATGCTAGTATATTTCCTATAACACCATAGGATTTTATTTTGTTAAGCAGCCTCATGTGAGGTTCTTTATACCTTCTTTATAGGGCCTCTGCCCCTTCCCTCTACAGTCCTGATGAAGGGTTCCTGCCGGAAACGTCGACTGATCTTTTCCACAAATGCTGCCCGACCTGCTGAGTTCCTCCAGTGTGTTGTGAGTGTTGCTCATGTGAGGTACCTTATCAAAGCCTTCTGAAAATCCAAGTAAATGACATCCACTACCTCTCCTTTGTCCACCCTACTTGTTAATTCTTTGAATAATTCCAACAGATCTGTCAGGCAACATTTCCCTTTACAGACACCATGCTGACTTTGACTTATTTTATTATTAGTCTCCAAGTACCCCGAAACCTCATCCTTAATAATCGACCTCAACACTTTCCCAACCAATGAGGTTAGGCTAGCCGGCCTATAATTTCCTCTCTTTTACCTTGCTCCCTTCTTGAAGAGTGTAGTGACATTTGCAATTTTCCAGTCCTCTAGGTCCATGCCAGAATCAAGTGATTCTTGAAAGATCATGGCAATGCATCTGTTACCTCTTCAGCGACCTCTCTCAGGACTTTGGGATGTGGTCCACCTGGCCCAGGTAACTGATCCACCTTAAGACCTTTGAGTTTGCCTAGCATTTTTTCCTTTGTAGTAACAATGGCACTCACTGCTGCCCTCTGACACTCATGGACCTGTGGCATCCAGCTAGTGTCTTTCAGGGTAAAGACTGAAGCAAAGTACTTCTGCCATTAAATTCATCTGCCATTTATTTGACCCCTGTGCACATACATCTACTGATGCTTCTGGACACATCTTCAGTGATGTTCCTGGAATCATCGGGTATTTTGGGTCTTTTAACATCATACAACCTCCTCCAGGTGACCCAGCCGGGGCTGATCAGACCCCAGCTTGTGTCCAGATGGCTAGCTACTTATGACTCCATGGCTGCCCTCTTTCGAGCCACAGCCATCTTGAGGCCCTCTCTACTGCTTCTGTGGTACTGTGGATGGCTCTCCTCTTCCTCTCTCCCTCGATGCCCAAATTGCTGAAGGCTCTAGCTAATACTAATAAAACCTCCTTACCAATATCATTCAAGTTGTTCTAATGCACAAAGGGCAAAAAACAGGCCGAGCAAGTGGTTAGCAAAGCAAATGAAATATTGTCTTTATTGCAAGATTGTTGGAGTTTAGAAACAGGGAAGTATTGTTAAAATTGTACAGGATTTTGGTGAGGGCACACCTGGAATGCTGTGCACAGATTTTGCGTACACTGAAATAGTGAGAAATGGGATATGAATAGGTATTAACAATCAATACATGGCAATCAATGACTGTTCCCTCTAAATAGAAAATCTCCATTAAAATAAAAATGTTTATGTATTCTAGTGTATATTTTGTTAGTCAGCAACAATTTCCACTTACAGGGTACTACTAGCTACATGGTCAAAATTGCCCTGATATTTTACAAAGAGGGCAGTGTGAAGTCTGTTCAAGGCCATTAAAGGGAGAAACATTTAAAATCTTTGAAAGTGAGAAGTAATGTAATAAGAATGAGTAATTTGGGTAGAGAATTCCAAGGTAGAAGAATAATTGCTGAAAATTCTGCCATTGAGATTTGGAAGAACAGACACAATTCAAATAGGTAGAATAATATTCCTAACACTAGACAATACTGTAAGAGGAAGAATATCAGCCAACATATTTAAACATCACTCTAAGATTATGCCTGTCATTGGAACTGTAGTGTAGCGATTGTTTGTTCAACAATTACTGCACTTCGTATGCTTTTTGTATTTGTAATTCTTTGAGACGTACTTCACTATTAATAAAGCAATTGGGAATAATATTAATGAACAATGCGTCAGTAATACCCCTGACAACTATTTCTTCATCCACCATCCCTCAGCCACCTGACTTCACCCGTCAACTTTTGGCTTGTACGCCTTCTCCTCCCTCCGCCTTTTTATTCTTGCTGCTTCCCCTTTCCTCTCTCGTCCTGAAGACGTTTCTTGGCCCAAGACATTGACCGTTCATTCGTTTCCATAAATACTGCCTGACCTTGCTGAGTTCCTCCAGCTTTTGGTATGTGTTGCTCCAGATATTTATTTGTTTTTATTTTCTACTAGTCTTAAAACTTAGACCTTTTAATATGAAATGTTGTGCCAAATAACTGGAATGCTACATGTGAGATGATTTAGCATTGAAATACATTGATGACATATTAAGTTTGGCAAGAACCTGCAGACGTTTAACTTCTAAGCCTGGAGACTGATATGAATGACAAACTAATAGCACAGGATTGTGAATATTGAAAGACAGATGAGAGGTAAGAGTCACATGCCAAATCCTTGATGTGGACGAACGTCTGGAGGTAGACAGCAGCCTGGCAAACAAATTGTGGCTGCTATTTGAGTAATTTTGTACCACAATTTTTCTGGCATCTATGTCAAAAATATATTCTATTTAATTTCTTTATCATGTTTTTAAACTTATGGACACTCAGGTGCATATTTGTAACAACCATGCCATAAAAGGTGGTGAGTCTATAGTCCAATCATAACAAGCTGTGAAAATGAATTCAGTAATGTTAACAGTTTGTAGGACAGCACAAGGAAAATGGTAACATGGTAATCAAAGCTGATGAATTATAAATACTCTAGTCCTTCAGGAAAAATTAACTTCCTCCACCTGATCTACTCCTTCTACGACCTATTCTACAATATGTGATTTAGTCTTAATGCCCTCTAAACTGATCTACCAAGCCACGTGGTAATAAATGAATACTATAAAACAGAATGGTATGAGAAATATAGTTTGTATCTAGTGATTTTACATTTTCGGTATTTGAGATTATGATTTTCATTTTCATTTTTGAATGGCCTAGTTTTCATAAAGGTGGTGTCCTTGTTCTATTTTGTCAAAAAATCTCCTTGTAGTTAGTTTATCAACGCACTTTACTTTAAGTATGTCATTATAAATCTGGTAAACCCACGTTGCCCTACCTTTGAGGCCAATATATTCCTCCTCAGTTTGGTGCCCCAAATTTGTCACGAGCTCCATTTTGCATTAACACCCTGGAATAAAGCACTCAGACTAGAATGTAGCAGGATTTGGAAAGCATTTAGCCTCAGGATGCCAAGTGGCAGAAAACATTTGCACTGGGTGGCCAGTCATGCAAGAAGGCTAAATCACCTCCATATGACCTCCATATAATCATTGTTGTGTCATCTACTATCAGACCCTGCTTACACTATTAACTGTAAGCTGAATTAGACCAATCCTTTCAAAACCAAAGCTTCAAGGGCATGGAAGAGTTCATTGCTTCCTGAATGCGTCCTTACCATCTGCACTGAAACTCTGTTAATACAACACACTTGGGACTTTTGTCGGTGCTGTCCGATTTTCCTGAATATGGAATGTAATTCCTACTAATGTTCCAACACAATTTAAATTCACTTTTTATAAGTGTCCTACACCATAGCAAATCCAGTAAGTTCAAAAGTAATAATGGGAGCTGACGCCTTGCTATGCTCATGGAGCCAACTCATGGAACACATCAGAGAGACCAGATGTGTCTGTAAGGAACAAAGGAACTGGGGCTCTGGTGATTTTAAAGGGAACTTCTGTAACCAAGGTCTCAGTGTGTTAAAGGAAGCGTAAGAACCAGGACTTCAAAATGTTTGTGCAAGTGCAGGAATCAGATTTCTGGTGCACCTGAAGGGGCCCCATGGGTTACAGCAGTCCTGTTGGCTTTAAGGAATGTAATAGAACTACAAGGAAAGCATTGGCTATGAATATAAGAATAAAAAAGGCATTGCACAAACAACAGGAATTCTGCAGATGCTGGAAATTCAAGCAACATACATCAAAGTTGCTGGTGAACGCAGCAGGCCAAGCAGCATCTATAGGAAGAGGCGCAGTCGACGTTTCAGGCCGAGACCCTTCGTCAGGACAGTCCTGACGAAGGGTCTCGGCCTGAAACGTCGACTGCGCCTCTTCCTATAGATGCTGCTTGGACTGCTGCGTTCACCAGCAACTTTGATGAAGGCATTGCACAGTTTATTCTTATAAATAATTTCTATTGTGAATGAAGTTTATTTTGCAATATATAAAAAGATAAGACTTCTGATGTGCTGGTGGAGCACGGACTTGGACCTTGTTGTGATCATGGGAGCGCAGGAAGTGGGGCCCTGCTGTGGTTAAGTGGAACATTGTTGAGCCAAAAGCTGAGCTGCTGGGATTATCAAATAATTCATTAATCAGCTAATTTACTGCATAAGCCTTGACTAAGGGGTTTCTTAGAATATATCCCCTTGGCTGATTTTTGAAATGACAACAAATCAGAAATTGATACTTAGAATTTGGATTAACTTGTGCATGCTTTTTGGATGTGATATGTGCATAGAAGCTGTGTTATCCACATTAAACCATACTGGTGATTGTTTCCAGGTTAATTGGTGACGAAAATGGACATGGCCCAGGCATGGCCATGCACAGTTCTCCCTTGCATTTTACTGGCATCTGATGCAGATCCATTGACATCACCTGGTATACAGTAGCAGTTTCCACATTGACCAATATCTGATAAAGATGTGGCTATGACCTGCGCTTTCATTCAGAGTGAAAGGGGAGTAACTCTATGGCAACCACAAAATAATCTGCAGATCCTGGGGTCAAAGCAACACTCACAACACGCCGGAGGAACTCAGCAGGTCGGGCAGCATCAGTGGAAAAGATCGGTCGACGTTTCGGGCCGGAACCCTTCGTCAGGACTGTAGGGGGAAGGGGCAGAGGCCCTATACCATTTCCACTGATGCTGCCCGACCTGCTGAACTCCATGGTAAGTTGTTGAACTGATGGATCTCCATGGGGATTTCAGTGTTCTGCCCACAACCAATGCATGTAGACAATAAGGTGCAAGGCCACAACAAGGTAGATTGTGAAGTCATGAATTCATCTTATCCTAGGGGTTCATTCAATAGCCTTATAAAACCAGGATGGAAACTAGCTTCTGGGCTTTGGATCTTCTGCCCATTGGGATGTGGGAAAAGTCAGAATGCCTGGTATAAATAGCATCTTTGATTATGCTGGTTGCTTTACCAAGGCAGCGAGGAGTGAAGACGGGGATACTGGTTCTCATGGTGCACTGGGATGTGTCTGCATTTCTCTGCAGTTTCTTACAGTTCTAATTCCAATCCATGATGTATTCAGATAGGGTGCTTTTTTTATGGTACATCTATAAATATGGGTGAAAGTCAAAGGGGACGTGCCAGTTTTTTTTCAATCTCCTGAGGAGGTAGATGCACTGGTGAACTTTCTTGGCCATGGTGTCTACATGGCTTGACCAGAACAGGCTATTGATGATGTTCACTCCGAGGAAGTTGAAGCTCTCAACCCTCTTGACCTCAGCACCATTTATCTAAAATAAAGACAGAACGTGCTGGGAATCCTCAGTAGGTCAGGTTGCATCTTCGGGAAGAAATTAAGTCAACACAAAGCTGGAGGAACAAGCAGCATCTATGGAGGTAAATGGACAGTTGATGTTTAGGTATAAGACTCTTCATCTGAACTGAGAGATAGAGGAGAGATAACTGGTATCAAGAGGTAAAAGGAAGGAGTGGGGCAAGAGCTGGCAGGTAATAGGTGGATTCAAGTGTAATGGGGATCATAGGCCAGTGAGGCGGGGGAGAGTGGGAATGGCGTCAGAAACAGGGAGTGACAGGTGGAAGTGAAAAAGCTGAGGATGGTGGAATCTGATAGGAGAGGAAAGTGGAGCAATGGTACAACAGGAAGGAGGTGAGTGGAGTGGACTGATGAGAGTGGTGGGGGAGAGAAATCAGTGAAAGGAATGTGTGTGTTGATGGGCAGATGGACTGGGTGGAATACTGGGGAGAGGCAGTGATGGGGGTTGGGTAGATCCAGAGGAGAGAGAAAAGGGACAGGGGGAGCAATATGGAGGATTCAGTGTTCAGATGAAGGATCTCAACCCAAAGCATTGACTTTCCATTTGCCATTTTAGATGTTGCCTGATTCACTGAGCATCTGCAGTCTTGTGTCTTCAAGTCAAGTTCGTTTATTGTCATAGGCAAACATAGCCATCTTGTAAATGTCACGAAAAATCATCTTTTTGCAGCAGCAGCTGCACAGTGTATTACAGACATGACATAAAGTTAAGCTAACATAAATTATAGATAACTAGTATGATAATATAAACATGATGACATTAGTGCAAGTTGAGAGAGAGGAAAAAAACCAAAATGTAGTCTAATATAGTAAACTAATGCTTCAGACCAAAGGTCCTTCATCAAAACTGAAGGTGGAAGAGTGGACCCTTCCGAATTTATATGCTTTTTTTGAAATTTTTCCAACAAGACCAACTTGAAATGTCATTGCGAAACACACAAAATGCTGCAGGAACTCAACAATCCATAGAAAAGATAACAGTCAACACTTTGGGCCGAAACACTCCATAGATGCTGCCTGGCCTGCTGAGTTCCTCCAGCAATTTGTGTGTGTTGCTTGGATTTCCAGCATCTGCAGATTTTCTCTTGTTTGTGATTGAAATATTATTATAGGTTTCAGATTAAGGGAGAGGTTTCAGAAAAAGGGAAAATTATAATTGCCTACATTGATTATTTTTACTCGGATGTCATGTGCATAAGGCGATGAAGCATGGAATATATACTTGTGTTCACCATTGTAAGTGACGAGAGAGGCAGGACGCTTCTGTTGATCTCAGCTGAGGTACATGGAAGGCAGCTGGGTTGGCAGCAGAATGAGCTGCTTCCCTGTGATCGTCCAAAGAGTTTGAAGTGTCAGACATACCCTCAAGCTTCCTGGACACTTCTATGGATGTGCATGCATCCTTCTGGACAGTGCCAATTAAATTTCTCTGTATTTTCCCCATTTAATCAAATGGGGAAGAATACGGAAAAAAGGCCATAACCTGAATGCCTATTAATCTTAACTACCAACATTTGCCACAGAGAGCAGCATGGCTTACCCGAATGTCATAATTAATTGTCTAGGGTATACTTGCAGGGAAGTGCCTGGGAAGTCAAACCCTGACAATTTCAGCAAACATCCAGCTGGTGCTCTGGAAATTTGGAACATTCCCAGTCGGAAATTCACCAGGTTGGGAGCCAACTTTCAAACCAATTTGTGTTTAGCTACTGGTTGGGCATTGTGATCTCAACTTATATACATTTAAGGAATAATTGATAGCATTTCAGGCAAGATTCAGAACTAAAGTTTAGCATCAGAGTAAGGAGCTGATACCAGCAATGTTTTCGGACCTTGTGGACCAGAAGAAGACTCTTGCAGCTGAGCCTGTTGGGATAGTAATATCTTGCATTGCAAAACACAGTTGTGGATGGATTCTGCTTTGACAAAAACACACACGTCTGTAATGAAATAACAGCCTTTCAGAGATATATGTATAACTATCCCCACAACCCAGGATCACCAATGGCCCAATGAGATAAAGGAAAGCAAAATTTTTCAGGCAATTTAACAATATATGAGGATAATTTGGATTTATTAGTGCTAAAGACAGATAGGACAGAATCTAAGCAACACACACAAAATGCTGCTGGAATGCAGCAGGCCAGGCAGCATCTCTAGGAAGAAGTACAGTCGACGTTTTGGGCCGAGACCCTTCGTCAAGACTAACTGAAAGAAGAGATAGTAAGAGATCTGAAAGTGGGAGGGGGAGGGGGAGATCCAAAATGATAGGAGAAGACAGGAGGGGGAGGGATGGAGCTAAGAACTGGAAAGTTGATTGTCAAAAGGGGTACAAAGTTGGAGAAGGGGAAGGATCATGGGACAGGAGGCCAAGGGTTATAGAAGGGGGGAGGGGAGACCAGAGAAAGATAGAGAGCAGGCAAGGAGTGATTGTGAGAGGGACAGAGAGAGAGAGGGAAAAAAGGGGGGGGGAATAAAAATAAATAAGGGATGGTGTAAGAAAGGGAGGAGGGGCATTAACAGAAGTTAGAGAAATCAATGTTCATGCCATCAGGTTGGAGGCTACCCAGACAGAATATGAGGTGTTGTTCCTCCAACCTGAGTGTGGCTTCATCTTGACAGTAGAGGAGGCTATGGATTGACATATCAGAATAGGAATGGGACGTGGAATTAAAATGGGTGGCCACTGGGAGATCCTGCTTTCTATGGCGGATAGAGCATAAGTGTTCAGCGAAATGGTCTCCCGGTCTGCGTCAGGTCTCACCAATATATAGAAGGCCACATCGGGAGCACCGGACACAGTCTATCATAATAGCCGACTCACAGGTGAAGTGTCGCCTCACCTGGAAGGACTCTCTGGGGCCCTGAATGGTGGTGAGGGAGGAAGTGTAAGGGCAGGTGTAGCACTTGTTCCGCTTACAAGGATAAGTGCCAGGAGGGAGATCGGTGGGAAGGGATGGGGGGAACGAATGGACAAGAGAGTCGCGTAGGGAGCAATCCCTACAGAAAGCAGAAAGGGGGAGAGGGAAAGATGTGCTTGGTGGCGGGATCCTGTTGAAGGTGGCGGAGGTTACGGAGAATTATATATTGGACCCGGAGGCTGGTGGGGTGGTAGGTGAGGACAAGGGGAACCCTATCCCTAGTGGGGTGGCGGGAGGATTGGGTGAGTGCAGCTGTGTGTGAAATGGGAGAGATGTATTTGAGAGCAGAGTTGATGGTGGAGGAAGGGAAGCCCCCTTCTTTAAAAAAGGAGGACATCTCCTTCGTCCTGGAATGAAAAGCCTCATCCTGAGAGCAGATGCAGCGGAGATGGAGGAATTGCAAGAAGGGGATGGCATTTTGTAAGAGACAGGGTGAGAAGAGGAGTAGTCCAGATAGCTGTGAGAGTCCGTAGGATTACAGTAGACATCATTAGATAAGCTGACTCCAGAGACAGAGACAGAAAGATCTAGAAAGGGGAGGGAGGTGTCGGAAATGGACCAGGTAAATTTGAGGGCAGGATGAAAGTTGGAGGCAAAGTTAATGAAGTCAACGGGCCCAGCATGCGTGCAGGAAGCAGAGCCAATGCAGTCGTCGATGTAGTGAAGGAAAAGTGGGGGACAGATACCAGTATAGGCATGGAACATGGACTGTTCCACAAAGCCAACAAAAAGGCAGGCATAACTGGGGCCCATACGGGTGCCAATGGCTACACCTTTAGTTTGGAGGAAGTGGGAGGAGACAAAGGAGAAATTATTAAGAGTAAGGACCAATTCTGCTAGACAGAGCAGAGTTGTGGTAGAGGGGAACTGGTTAGGTCTGGAATCGAAAAAGAAGCGGAGAGCTTTGAGACCTTCCTGGTGGGGGATGGAGGTATATAGGGACTGGACATCCATGGTGAAAGTAAGGCGGTGGGGGCCAGGAAACTTAAAATCATTGAAAAAATACAGAGCGTGAGAAGCGTCACAAACATAGGTGGGAAGGGATTGAACACGGGGGGATAAAGTGTCGAGGTATGCAGAAATGAGTTCAGTAGGGCAGGAGCAAGCTGAGATAATGGGTCTACCTGGACAGGCAGGTTTTTGGATCTTGGGTAGAAGGTAGAAATGGGAAATGCGGGGTGTAGGAACTATGAGGTTGGTGGCAGGGGATGGGAGATTCCCAGAGCTGATAAGGTCCGTGATGACAATGGCCTGCTGCTCCTTAGTGGGGTCATGATCGAGGGGTAAATAAGAGGATGTATCAGCAAGCTGTCGCTGTGCCTCGTCAAGGTAGGGGTCAGTAAGCCAGACAACAACAGCGCTCCCCTTATCAGCGGAATTTATAGTAAGGTTAGGATTGGTGCAGAGGGAGTGAGGTTGGAATTGGAACAAGGTGCGGTGAAGTCGAGACGGTTGATGTCCTATCGGCAGTTAGCAATAAAGAGAGCCAGAGTGGCAGAAGACCAGAGCGGGGTGTCTGTGAAGAGGAGGAGGGTTGAAGACGGGAGAAGGGTTCATTGGTGGGTGTGGGAGAGTCCTTGCTGAAGAAGTAGGCTGGAAGACGGAGCTGGCAGAAGAAGAATTCAGCATCATGGCGCATGTGGAACTCACTGAGGTGTGGGCGAAGGGGGACAAAGGTAAGGCCTTACTGAGGACAGAGCGCTCTGCGTCAGAGAGTTGAAGGTCGGAGGGAATGGTAAAGACATGGCACGGATAAGAGCTGGGATCGGGGGGGATGGAGGCTGGTAGTGTCAGTGGAGAGGGGAGGGTTGGGGTGAGAGGAAGATGGAGCCTCTGAGGGCTCAGGAGCTGTCGGTGGGATCTGAGGGAGACGGGGTTGCAGAGTGGTGGTGGGGGAAGAGGAGACAGGAGTCACAATAGCAGCACGTGAAGACCCGGCCTGGAGTTCAAGGCTGGAATCGCAGTTGGAGGTTGCACAATCGCTTTGAAGGTGTCCATGGTCATTGGAGCCCGCATTGATAGTTCTGGAGTCCATGTTCCAAGCCTATACCGGTATCCATCCCGGACTTTTCCTTCGCTACATCGAGAACTGCATTGTCGCTGCTTCCTGCACGCATGCTGAGCTCACTGACTTCATTAACTTTGCCTCCAACTTTCACCCTGCCCTTAAATTTACCTGGTCCATTTCCAACACCTCCCTCCCCTTTCTTGTCTCTATCTCTTTCTGTCTACTATAAGCCTACTGACTCTCACAGCTATATGGATTATTCCTCTTCCCACCCTGTCTCTTGCAAAAATGCCATCCCCTTCTCGCAATTCCTCCATCTCTGCTGCATCTGCTCT
The DNA here is from genome assembly GCF_963921235.1 of Mobula hypostoma. Lineage (NCBI taxonomy): Eukaryota > Metazoa > Chordata > Chondrichthyes > Myliobatiformes > Myliobatidae > Mobula > Mobula hypostoma. The sequence goes on from NC_086104.1 coordinate 34,380,437, forward strand.
TAGGATGAGGCTTTTCATTCCAGGACGGAGGAGGTGTCTTCCTTTTTTTAAAAAAGGGGCTTCCCTTCCTCCACCATCGACTCTGCTCTCAAATGCATCTCTCCCATCTAACACACATCTGCTCTTACCACATCCTCCCGCCACCCCACTAGGGATAGGTTTCCCCTTGCCATCACCTACCACCCCACCGGCCTCCAGGTCCAACATATAATTCTCTGTAACCTCTGCCACCTCCAGCAAGATCCCACCATCAAGCACATCTTTCCCTCCCCCCACCTTTCTGCTTTCAGCAGGGATTGCTCCCTACGCAACTCCCTTGTCCATTCGTCCCTCCCCATCCCTTCCCACCGATCTCCTTCCTGGCACTTATCCTTGTAAGCGGGACAAGTGCTACACCTGCCTTTAGACTTCCTGCCTCACCACCATTCAGGGCTCCAGACAGTCCTTCCAGGTGAGGAGACACTTCACCTGTGAGTCTGCTGGTGTGATATACTGTGTCCGGTGCTCCAGGTGCGGCCTTCTATATATTGGTGAGACCTGACGCAGACTGGGAAACCATTTTGCTGAACACCTACACTCTGTCCACCAGAGAAAGCAGGATCTCCCAGTGACCACCCATTTTAATTCCACGTCCCATTCCCATTCTGATATGTCAATCCATGGCCTCCTCTACTGTCAAGATGAAGCCACACTCAGGTTGGAGGAACAACACCTTATATTCCGTCTGGGTAGCCTCCAACCTGATGGCATGAACATAGATTTCTCTAACTTGTGTTAATGCCCTTCCTCCCCTTCTTACCCTATCCCTTATTTATTTTTATTCCTCCTCTTTTTTTTCTCTCTCTCTCTGTCTCTCTCACAATCACTCCTTGCCTGCTCTCCATCTTGCTCTGGGGTCCCCTCCTCCTTTGTTTCTCCCTGGGCTTTCCGTCCCATGATCCTCTCCCTTCTCCAACTCAGTATCCCCTTTGCCAATCAACTTTCCAGCTCTTAGCTCCATCCCTTCCCCTCCTGTCTTCTCCTATCATTTTGGATCTCCCCCTCCCCCTCCCACTTTCAAATCTCTTACTGTCTCTTCTTTCAGTTAGTCCTGACGATGGGTCTCGGCCCGAAACATCGACTGTACTTCTTCCTATAGATGCTGCCTGGCTTGCTGCATTCCACCAGCATTTTGTGTGTGTGGCTTGAATTTCCAGCATCTGCAGGTTTCCTGGTGTTTAGGACAGAATCTATCTTGGAGACTTCACACCATTTCCTGGTTTCCATCCTATTCCAGGAATGTAATTATTAAGTAACTGCAGAGTGGCTGGACTATCGATGTACAAACTCCTTTCTGTTGACTATTTTTCTATTTTATTGGATATTACTTGTTTCCTTTCCCCACCCACTGTTTTCTAGTTAAGATAAAATTCTCTGTGTTTTGCGGATGCAGTAAAACACTGACATTTAGAATTAATGGTTGGTTTCTTCCACACTTTGTCCAAGAGGAGGAGAGTGAGTATAAAAGCAAGGAGGAGTGAGGTGAAGAGATAAATATTACTGTGAAATCTGTCATAGACTTTTCTTCAGATATGGTAATTTTGTTTAGAACAAACCCCCAGCATCTGGAACTTTGGCATCTTGAACTGGGGATCCCTTGAATTGTCTCCCTGAGGAAGTTTAACACTTTTACCTTTAAAACTTTTATCTTTCTAACTAAACTCAAAAGATATAAATTTACTTCCTAAGAAAACTAAAGAAATTTGGCCTGTCCCCTAAAACCCTCACTAATTTTTATAGATGTACCGTAGCAAGCATTCTTCTAGGGTGCATCACAACCTCATATGGAAGTTGTCCTGTCCAAGACCGGAAGAAGCTGCAGAAGATTGTGAACACGGTGCAGCACATCACACAAACCAATCTTCCATCCTTGGACTCACTTTACACCGCATGCTGTTGGAGCAGTGCTGCCAGGATAATCAAGGACACGACCCACCCAGCCAACACACTTTTCGTCCCTCTTCCCTCTTACTATCTTACTATCCTGAGAAGGCTCAGGAGCTTGAAGACTTGTATGGCCAGATTTGGGAACAGCTTCTTTCCAACTGTGATAAGACTGCTGAATGGATCCTGACCCGGATCTGGGCCGTACCCTCCAAATATCCGGACCTTTTTTGCACTACCTTACTTTCCATTTTTCTATTTTCTATTTATGATTTATAATTTAAATTTTAAATATTTACTATCGATTTGTAATCCAGGGAGCGGGAAGCGTAGAATCAAATATGGCTGTGATGATTGTACATTCTAGTATCAATTGTTTGACGAAAGTAAAGTATAAAGTATAATAGCAAATTTATGGCCCATTTCCTGTGGGTGCTTTTACTGATTGTACCTTTGATTCAATTTCAGTTATGCTATTAGAATTGAATGTTCATTCATCTGAATTGCTGAAATGAATAGAAATGTGTGTATGATTTTTTTCACAGCCTATGCTTTTATTTCATGTGCTTATTTTGGATTTAGCCTTGCATATTTTAAATGTAAGAAATTATCCATGGAACTCTTTTTTCCCAGGTTACCTGTTTCTCCAATAAACCTTAGGTTCTTGAGATCCCATACATTGCATCACAACTCAAGGGCCGTGCTTACTGACTCAATTTACCATTCTCCAACACATTTCAGTCTTGGAAGCATCCTGAACTGTGGTCTTGCATTTTGCTTTGCTTTTACAATCTTCATTTAAAAAAGACATTTTAATTGCAATTTGATTAAAAAAAGAGTCAATGATGCGATGATTATCGGCTTTACTGAAACATTTTGTAGTTTGGGTGAATCAGCAACTTTTTATATTACAAAATCAATAACTACAGATTGCTCATTTCTAAAAAGGCATGAAGCCCTACTGATGATTAAAACAAACTTCTCAGATGAGTATCAAGAACATTTCTATTTTGTCTGCATTTTCTTTAGATTTGGCAAGGAAGTAGGCACTTTTCAAAGTTCAAAGTACATTCATTATCAATGTATGTGTGTACAACCTTGAGATTTGTCTTCTTACCAGCAGCCACAAAGTAAAGGTGCACAATAGAAACCATTAAAAATAAACCCACACAACAAAGGCTGTCAAACATCCAATGCGCAGGGGAAGAAAGGAAAAATATTGCGCAAACATTAAAAAAGTAAACAAGTAACACACAAAACATTCACCGTAGAGTCCTTGAGAGTGAGTCCACAACGACGGAGCCAGTCCAGTACTGAGGCAACTGAGGATGGTCCAGGAGCCCGATGGCTGCAGGCCACAGCCTCCGAGGTAGTTCAGTAACGACGAGAGTGCAGAGGGTTACAGGCTACAGCTGCAAAGTCAGTTCAGTGCTGAAGCGAGTAAACCTTGTGGAGCATTGAGCTGCTCGTCCTTTGGCCTTGATGCTTTGATCAAATTGTGTAAATAGTAAAAAAAAAACTCAGCAAAAAAACATAGAACATAAACTGTATTCTATGCTGCTGCCGGAAGCATGGTGACATTTGCAGACTGTGCCGCATAATCCTCCCTGATTTGATTCACTCTGCTGCTGATTCATTGATGGTTCACCCTCCTGAAATAAACAATCAGCTTAGTTTTGCTGACATTTAGTGAGAGTTTATCATCATAGTACCAGTCAACCAGCTATATTATGTGTCCTGTGGGGGGGGGGGGCGCAGTTTATCTTATTCTGATTGTCTACAGTCACTTTCGTTGTGATTGGTTAGTTTAGAAACTGAAGCTGCTTTTCTCATTGGTTAGCTGCCTGGTGTCCAGTTGCAAATATCCTGGGTATATGGGAAGCACATGTGGGAGGTTCTGGTTCTCTTTCTTTGTATAAGGCAAGGATGCACGTAACCATTGGTAAGGTATGCTCTGTGCATACCTTGAACTTAGTTTGTTTGTTGTATGTTCAGCTTTGTAGTGTCTGGGGAACATGAATAGAAGAAGAAGAAATCCCTTAACTCCGAGTGGAGTCATCGGGACGCCGTCATGACGGCGTTTTTTTAAAGCAGGCTTTCTTATTTTACGAGGCCAAGTTGCTGGCTCAACGCTCAGCACGGATGGAAACGTGCAAGGGAGCCAGCTGGATTCAAACTTGGGAGCCTTTGCTCTGAAGTCCGGCGCTGATGCCACTATGCCACCAGCCAGCGGGGAACATGAATGTTTGGTCAAATTTTTACTGTTTGTAAATAAATGCATAATATACCTATTCGAAGTCGGTGCATTTTTCTGTCTGACTTGTTAGAACCATGCACCTGATTCAACATTACATTATGTCACTCAGGTAAACTGACTTATTGCCGCCTGTGGTTTGTCCAACAACATTAATGCTGTTGATGAATTTTAAGATGCCTTTGGAGCAGGATACCATGAAAATAAACTTTTCATAGCGTTTTGGGCAAGTACTGCTTTCTTAGATAATGCTCTTCCGTCTTATTTACCCCAGTAAAATCATTAATAACTAAGCGAACAAACTTCATGCAGGTAATAATATTTCCTTCCTGTTACTTCTGATAGCTCAGAAAATAAAACTTTTCAGGTATCACTCTATTACATATTGGAATGAGTTATAATGCGCTGTGACAGGATCTGAATATGTATTGTGACTTCTGATATATCTGGAAACAAAATTCTCCAGTGATTAGCATTATATAACAATCAAAATGCAACGTATTAGACAAATATAAATATATCTGTGAACTGGCCTCTGGTACCTTATTATAAATGCAGCATGTTTTTCATAGTCACAGAGCTATACAGCATAGAAACAAGCCTTTCAGCCCTACTATGCTGGCCAAATTGCCTATCTGAAATAGTCTCACCTGCCTGCATTGAACCCTGTATCTCACAAAGTATTTCCTATCCATGTACCTGTCTAAATTTTTTTTAAATGATATAGTTATATCCATCTCCAGATCTTCCTTTGGGAGCTTGTTCCATATACCCAGTATCTGATGTGTGAAAAAATTGCCCCTTCAGTCCTATTTAAAGCTTTACTCTCAATCCTTAAATGCCCACTAGTTTTGAACTCTTGCACCCTTGGAAAAAGACTGTAGCCATGCGCCTTGTGTGTGCTCTACGGTCAGTCTCAGGTCCCCTGTCGTTTGAATTCTGGTGTTGCCTAGCTTCAGCCTCCTATGCCGCAAGAAAAAAAAATCCCATTTCTGCATAACTCAAGCTCTCCAGTTTTGTAACATCCTTGGAAATCTTGTATACATCATTCCCTGCTAAGAACATCCTTCCTATAACTTGGTGACCCTAGCTGCACACAGAACTGCGAGTGTGATCTCACCTAGGATTTGTTCAATTGAAATGTACTTCATCGTCCACCACTAAAACCGTAGAAGCAGAATGATGGAGCAAAATATCCTCCTGAAATTTAAATGAGTAAACCCCTTTCTGTGGTGAGGAAGTAGTTGAAGGTTTGTTCAGAAAGCTGATAATTATCATAATTCTGAATAAGATCACTTTCTCAAGGTGGTAAACTATAATACATAAAAATGCTGCTCATTAAATAATAATGTACAGTGCTTAAAATCATCAATAGCATGGAAGGGCGACTAGTTTTCTGCTGCCTTTCATTCACTCCTCATCATTCAATCAGCTTCTTATTCCAAGAAAGCACCTGGTTATTTCTTGGATTCATAATCTGTCTTATTTTAATGATCCTTTTGTAATTTGTATTGTAGTTTACTATCTGGTTGAAAATCATGACTCATTGTTCAGTTGAATTTTTATTATATTGTTTTATACTTTCTCACATAAACCAGAGAAACAGTGTACATAATAATTGTGAGAATAAATGTCAAGAGATTTAAATTCAAAGAGTTTTAATTAACTATTGAGATATTAATAAATGTCTTCTTCATTCAGAAAATTTTTACAATGATAGAGAACTGTATCAGGCATTTAAGAAAATCAGTATTGGTCTTAATTAACATATTTCTGCTTTCCAATTTAAAAAATCATTTTTAATTTAGTTACCAAGGAATATACATTCTCAGTGCCAATATTACAGAGATTTTGTGGAGGACAACTTATTAGTTGAGAAGAGGTTTCAATCACATATGTCATTATAACCAAATCAATATGGATTAATGTTCACATTTTTTATAATTAAAAACCTGGATTTGTAAAAGTTGATACTGTAGTACTGATAAAGACAGGAAATCTGAAAATAGAATTTCATGAACAACTTGATGTAGTAATTTTAAACCGATGAAAATATACATGACAATTTCATACATATTTTCAAATAGCTGTTGAAGCATTGCCTATAACTAGGAGGGAGGAGGCGATAGCAGCGTGCTGCGCTTGCGCAGCCTTCCGGTGAAAAATGATATCGTATCCATTAAATAGGGGCCATGGACAATTCTGATTTGATGGAGACGGACATGACAGTACAGAGGAACATCTGGAAAAATTTCTGAAACGCTCGTTCGCTGCTGTCGTTACTGCGCAGTTGGGAATCTTTCGGAGGGAAGGCCTCAAAATCCCCAGCTTTGCCTGCCGTTGGCAACCGAGATGGAGGTCGAATCGTTCGGACAGAGATGGCGCTCAGTACTTGGTGTCGGAGATCTGATTGAAGCTCGAAGTTTTCGGATGACTCAGAGTCAGACCGTGGTCGGGTATGGTAGGGAGAGTCTTTCTTCCTTCTCCCGTCTGGGTGAGATGGGGACATTTGAGAGATTTTGAACTTTTACTGTGCTCATGGACTCCTTCATCAAGTTATGGTATTGTTGCACTGTTGTAACTATATATTATAATTATGTGGTTTTGATAGTTTTTTTCAGTCTTGGTCTGTCCTGTGTTTTGTGTTGTCACACCGGAGGAAATATTGTATCATTTCTTAATGCATGCATTACTAAATGACAATAAAAAGAGGACTGTGTGTCTTCATAATCTATAATCTAATCAAACTACTAAGTGTTTTTATTAATAGGTTGTATAGTTTGTCAAAAGCTTATGATCTCTATTAGCAATTTAGAGATAGCTTTTCAGATATATATTTTTCAGTCAATTGAGTCTCAATTTATCTTGCATTATTTAATATACAATAGAAATTTATTGCCTGTTCCCAAATTCCAAGGTCTTGTTCAAGTATATACACGGCATGTGTAAGGACCTAATGTATCCTGCGGTGTGTATGGCAGCTCTAGATATCAGATATGATGAAGAAATTGAGGCAAATTGCCTGCGGCACTTCGGTGTCAATTTAAGGCAAATTCAATGCATCATGGAAATGAAGCCAACTTTGTAATAGTAAGATGCTATATTAATTAAAATCAATAGCAAATATATATTGAGGCTGAACCTAAATCAGCTTTGCCAAACGTGAAATTATATTGTGGTTGAGGAGTAAGGGGACTGAGATGGAAGTTTATTTTCCAGTCTCAACCAGGTGATCCTTGACTCCATACAGCTAGCCCAATGTGTGGAGCAGTTGGCAACAGTGGGGATTGGATTGGGAGATGGAAAAGAAAAGAGGGATAATGAATGGAAAGCTCAATACTTGCCAACCCATCTGACTTGAGTTGCACCCCTTGCTTATTAATCTTTCAGTTACACTGTCACAGTCCCAGGGAAGTCTGTGGCTTAGTATGCTATGCGCATTGTTTATATTTCTGCCTCTCCTTGGCATCTTCTCACACAGCAGAGTGTATCCTTCCCTGCTGAGTAAATGTGTTGAATTTAAATTCAGCCACAGACAAAGCTGCCCTGCAGGCAGTTGTCATTAAGCCAGTAAGGAGCTCTGAACTGAGATTGGAGCTGGATCAGGTCTGAACAGCAAAATTGGCCTTGCACTTAATAAAGGGATCATCGTTTACTTAAAGAGAAACAAGAGGCTACTGATGCTGGAATCTGGAGCAACAAGCAATCTGCTGGAGGAACTCAGCAGGTCAGGCAGCATCCATGGAAATGAACAAACAGTCGATGTTTCAGGCCGAAACCCTTCTTCAGCATATGTGAGGGAGAAAGGAATTAGCAACATTTTGGGTCAAAACCCTGCATCAGCATGAAAAGTGGAGAGGGAAGACTTGGTAATATTCCCTCTCTAGTTTCAATCCTGATACAGAGTTTTGACCTGAAATGTTGACAAATAAGTAACAGTACTTATAGTTATGTTGAGGATTTATTTGGAAAACAACATGTCGTGTTCTCCAATTTGCCTACCATCACAACGGGCCAACAGCAGATGCTCATTGGCTCTTTACTCAACCCAGGAACATCTGGACAGTGAAGATGCATACATCTTTTTTTTCTTCTTTGTACTTGCACAGCTTGTTGTCTTTTGCACACTGGTTGTTTGTCCATCCCGTTGGGTGTGGTCTTTCTTTTATCTACTGTGAATGCTGGCAAGAAAATGAATCTCAGGGTTGTATAAGGTCACATATATTTACTTTGATAATAAATTTACTTTGAGCTTTGAAGGAATAAGAGAAAATATTTCCAACTCGGGGAATTCATTGCAAGCTTGCCAGGAGTTCAATAGGTTCAATTTAATGTCAGAGAAATGTGTACAATATACATCCTGAAATTCTTTTTCTTCGCAGACATACACGAAAACAGCGGAGTGCCCCAAAGAGTGAATGACAGTTAAATGTTATAAACCCCAAAGCCCCCCCAACTCCCCCCTCCCACGCTTAAGCAGCAGCAAACCAACGACACCCCCCACCAACAAAAAAGCAACAGCACCCTCCACTGAGCACTCAAGCATGCAGCAAAGCATCACTAAAGGCACAGACTTGCAGTACCCCAAAGACTATTCATTTACCTGGTAATTCAACATACCACAGGCTCTCTCTCTCCCCCTAATAAAGGTAAAAAGAGGTGTCCCCGTTTCACAGCGAGAGGGGAGACAAGAACAAAACAAATCACCGATTTAAGGTGTTAAAGGTCTGTTGCGTGACTTTTTCCGAGCTCTGTGCCCAAAGATTTCAGGTCTCTGGGCACACAGCCAGCAGTCAGCTCGCTACTTTTGATCTTCCGTGTACTCTCACGACACACCAGTTTTCTGTGGCAGCACCAACCTTGAATCTGCCCACCTCCAGAGCCACAAAAATCCGGCATCCTGAGGCGCGCTAGAATTCTAGGCCGCATCCTTGGCATATAGAAAAACGGCCAGTTGTGAGGCCCTGAGAGCAGGTCCCATTCCCGCAAAGAACCAAAGTCAGCATGTAGCATTCCAGTTGCAACCTGTCCAAGGATCAATATATTCAGACAGTTTCAGAGCAAGTATTCAATGAGATTTCCCATAACTGGACTCTCCTACCTGTAGCGATGAAGATTACTTGACTATCAACTTCAGATCATTCCTGCTGTATTACCAGTGTGGAAGACTCACTGTACTCAAGGAGAGAGGAATTCATGTTCTTACTCAAGTTAGAAGCAGCGGCCCCAAGTGTGGATTTGCTCAACTAACAAGCTTTTTGAAGACTCGGGGAGTGATGGAATGTAGACATTTGGAACTAAGAACCCCATATTTTCAACAAAATAACTATGACTTCCTGGAAGTGTGATTTGTGTGTGACCACCTTCAGAAGATTCTCATGACCATTGCCATTCATCCAGTGACCCATTCAGTCCGCTTGGCTCACCTTGATTTAGCTGCTGTGCTAGATTGCTTAGTCTGTAGGGGAAGAGGATCACTGTGTTCAAAGAATCCAATATGTGGAGGTGAGCAGAAGTAATTTTGTTAACACATTCTTTTGGGTGGGAGGGGTAGATATATGTCTCCACCAAAGGAGGTATAAAGCGCTCCTTCCCTCTGCTAGTCTGCAGGCCACCCTTGCCAAAGTGTAGCGCCTGTTTAGCTCCTCCCCACCCCCCCACCAATCAGGGTCGCATGAAGCCATGGGAGCAGATGGTGATGGTTGTATGAGCAGTTGGTGCATATCACAAGTCCTGGTTATGCGAACACTGACGCCAGGCAGATAATCGCTGAAGATTATTGATGATGACTGGCGTCACCTGAATTGTAAAGACACTGCCCAGCAAAAGGCATTGGAAAACCACTTCTGTAGAAAAATTCAGAAGTACCATGATTGCTCACGTCATACAACACAGCACATAACGAACGGACACATTCTGTAGTTAATATTCACAGCGAGGGAAGATTTCCTTCCACAAAAACCTGTTGCAGTACATAATGATTATTTGATTCTTATAACAAAATACAACAAATATGGTGATATATTGAGTATTATTTACCAAGGTGTAGAAAGTAAAATTCTGTTCCTTGCCAAGAAGAGGGGATTTTGCACTGTGCTGTTATAGTAAAGTCATTAAGTCATTAAAGTTTACTTTGGAGAGATGCGAAGTTTGAGTCATACAGACTGGAAGCAGGTCCTTCAGACATCCCATTCATAAATTCCATGCTTCCTCTTTCATCCCCATCTTGCACACTTCCTTCCTAGCCACTGCTCCACCCTATACTGGGCATCCAATGTGGCTGGACAGACAGCAATAAAAGTCAGGATTGAATCCCATTCCCTGGAGATCTGAGGCAGTAGCACTAGCTGTTGCACTACTGGTTTGGCAACAATTCTGAGAGCAAGGCTTCGTAAAATAGAGATCAAAGCTGAAAAAAACATTTATTGAAGCATGGTTGAATTCTGAGCTTCCTGTCGTCAGCCACTTTAATTCTGCATTCCACCTGTTGATACCCTCCTGCAAAGTTTTAGCAAAGCCCAAGATAAGCTTGAGGAACAATACCTTATGCTGTCTTGGTAGAATAAAGCCTATTAAGACTTGATAGTGAATTCTACAACTTTAGAATACTCAACTTCCCTCTTTCCATTGGATCTGAGCCAGTCTTACAGCTCTGCAACTTTCAATTTTCCCATTAATTTGCCTTTGGTCTCGCTCTCTAACTGCCCTCATTTTAGGGATTTAATGAGTAATACCTGAGTTCACCCTTTCTAATTGCCCCTGTTTGATCCATCAATAAGATGGCCTCATTTATAGCAAGCCTGGCTTCACTCTGTTGAATATTTTTCCTTGCTCTATCCATCCTTTCCTCACTCTCTCTGCAATAGCATTTACTTACTTTGTACGTTTTGATTAAGGGTCTTTGGCCTCAATTGTTAACTCTATTTCCCCTTCCAGAGGCGCTGCCTGACCGGCTCTGTGTTTCCAACACTTCAGATAGCCCCCATTGGCGAATTAATTTTGATTTCCATTGTTGGGAATATGAATATTTATCAGTAGTACTGGTAAAATCACATCCAAAGATGTTGGAAATCTCATATAAGGGGAAATTATAGAAATACTCTTCAGATGAGCCAGCAGCTGCAGAGAGGGAAAACTGAGAGGTAGAGACAAGGTGAATGGAAATATGTTCCTACATCCTTGTTAATTTCTGCAGTATATTTTCTAGCACATCTTTCTTGTAAAAAATGTGGTGTTCCTGAATTGTTCACAGTACAGTACTCTGGAGTGCATATTGAATGCTTTATACAGTTCTTGCATGAGTTCCCTAATCTGAAGTTCTGTGTGCCTTAAAATGTAAGTGTATGTTTTATACATGAGGTCTCTCCGAATATAGGTAGGGGTATTTAACTTAACTATTAGACTGGACTAGTATCCAGATCTGTGCTTGTATGTTGAACTGTGAGTTTGTGTGCTATTATGTGGTTGTGTGCATGTACATGACTGTCTGGATGTGTGTTTAATCCAGGGGTCGCCAGCCTTTTTTGCAATGCGGACCGGCCGACCCGGGTGGTGGGGGGAGGTAAAGTTGCCAACGTACAAGAGTAGCAGTGAAATACGTTGTGTTTACCCCGAGAAAGACTACAATGACCATGAAGCCTTGCGCGGGCACCAGTGCGCATGTGTAACTTGCGAATGTGTGTACGCGCCGATTTTTTTCTACAAATTGTTTTTGGCGATTCTGTTCGCGGGGAGGCGGGGGGGTCTTAATCATGACCGGAATATAGGTGATAAGTGGCTAATACACTCAATTTCGTTTCTAAAAGGGTTTATCTAAGGAATTTAATATTAAACACACTGCGCATATTTTCCTCGCATGAATATAGTGATAAGTCAATTATCAGGGGAGGACAGGGGAGCTTGACGTAAGTGTTGAACGAACTTCCAGTAGAAGTGGTAGAGGCAGGTTCGATATTATCATTTAAAGAAAAATTGGATAGGTATATCGACAGGAAAGGAATGGAGGGTTATGGGCTGAGTGCAGGTCAGTGGGACTAGGTGAGAGTAGCGTTCCGCACAGACTAGAAGGGCAGAGATGGCCTGTTTCCGTGCTGTAATTGTTACATGGTTATATAAGTCACTCATAAGTCAATAGCATCATAACATTTTAAGTAACGTTTGGATATTAAACACACAGCACATATTTTCCTCGTATGAACATATAAAATCATTGCAACACACCAATATTGCTGAATCATTGGGAGCCCTGGGCTTGTTTCCTGGCAACAGGACGGTGCCATCGAGGGGTGATGGGAGACAGCGATACACGAATAGGGTTCCTTATGTCCAGTCTATTCCGCAATTTAGTTTTCGTTGCATTCATTGCAGAGATACGTTGGAAATGGAAGTAACGTTGTCAGTGCTTTCATAGCTATCTCAGGATATTCAGCCTTGACTTTGATCCAGAATGCCGGCAGAGATGTTATGTCAAACATACTTTTCAGCCTGCCGCATTTGCGAGCTCGAGGTATTAATCTCCTTTAAGCGCTGACATGGTTGAATGGCGGGTAATGACCTCGCGTGCGTTCAAGCTCAACAGTGTGTGTGACAGGGAATGAGGAAAGGTGCAGCTGACTCATATCACCAAATCATATCGTTTCCTCACGGCCTGGTAGCACATGCTTTGTGGCCCGGTACCGGTCCACGGTCCGGTGGTTGGGGACAGCTGGTTTAATCAATTGTGTGTAAATGTGAGTAAGTATGTTTGTTTGCTTCAGGCTTTTCACTGTAGATCAGAGTTCAGATCAATTTAAAGAAGTTTCAGAATTATTTCCTGTAGAGAATGAAAACAAGTCAAGTTATGTCTTGTCTTCTTTCATTGGTTTGTTCATTGTATACTGTGATCAAGTTTCCTTTATATCTTTCCAAGCTTTCTGTCGTGATCCATATTTACTGTTACAATTGCAATGCAGGAGGAACTAAACAGGTCAAGCAGCATCCATAGATGACATCTCAGGCCTAGACCCTTCTTCAGGAGTCATGAAGCATTTGTAGAGGATAACAAACAGTTGATGTTTTGGATTGAGACCATTTTTCAGGGGTTCTGATGATCCGGCATTTGCAGAACCTGCAGTAATATTTGACTAATAGTGCAAAGATATTGTATGATGAAGCATTATGTGTTTGCTTAACTAATTCATTATGGGTTATATGTACTAGTACATCAATGATATATGTAATCAACACCACCACATTATACGTGTGCACATTGCATCGTTTTCTTATTAGAGATACAAAAAAATAATAGTGGTGACGAGGTATGTTTTAAAAGAACCCGAGACAACTACCTACTTCTTCAAGCTCAGCAAGAAACTGCCGAGTAAAAAAAAAGCACAGCATATGTCCTTTTGAAGGTTCAGACACAGCTGAGTTTAAACAAAAAAGGCAGAAAATGGACAAGTTCGCAGGTTCATAAACTGTGAGTATAGGTGATATTAACAAAAGAAGCAGAAATGCTTGGCCACATCAGAAAGATTGAAGGGTGTGATTACGCAACAGATACTGGATTTTGTATACTGAGTGAATTGAGCAATTTAAACGCTAGGCCAGATGTCTGAAAAGGCCAAGGTGTTGGGACCAGAGGTGAGGGTCGAGCCAGCTCTGCTCCACAATGTCTTACTCTGCTCTCCTTAGCATTGAAGCTGAAGCTATGTCATGCCCTGGCTGGTCTGGGCTTAGTGTCTGTGAGCTTCGTGGTGATTTGCCTCTGTGTGATGGATTGAGACTGAGACTATGAGCTACTCCACTTACTCCCAGCTTCGGGTTTATGGACTCAATTTTGCTCTGAATGCTGATGCTTGCCTTACTGTCCGCATGATTTGATTTGATGTGTTTTTTTTCTCCCTGCGCATTACGTGTTAGTCTTTATTTTTAAATTGAGTCATTTTGGGTTTCCTGTTTTGTGGCTGCCTGTAAGCCAATGAATCTCAAGGTTGTATAACTTATACATATTTTGATAATAAACTGTACTTTTGAACAGCATTGTAAAGCAAATGAAATTGTTGATGAGAAATGAATGCCAATTTTGCTAAGTGCATTGGATTAAAAGGCATACAATTTGCTTAGAGGTCTAACTACTCAAACCAAACCAGCTGAACTGAGCTTTGCTGATATCATGAAAATAGTGAAGGAAGATTTAGAACTGAAACCATTGATGATTGCAAATTGCTTTAGGTTTCATAAGTGGAATCAATAGGAAGGGAGTCCATTTCAGTGTACGTGGCTGTATTGCAGAGATTGTCGAAGAATTGTCTGTTCAATGGTTGTCTTAATGATGCACGGAGGGATTGTTGAGTTTGTGGAATCTTACAAGAAAAGATTAAAAAACCACTTCTAACTGAAGCACAATTTTCATTTAATAGAGCAGTTGAAATAGCTGTATCAATGGAAACAGCAGACAGAAAAACATTTGCAGTCAGCAATGAAGGTGAGCTTGAACAAAATTGGAGTGTCTAGACAGAGACCTGCCTGACTGAACAAATTCTGTTACTATTGTGGCAGAGGTTGATATACTGTACACCAGACCAATGCAGGTTTAAAGGCAAAACTTGCAGAAAATGCAATAAAGTAGGACATACAAACAGCAGGTTGGGCAGACAAAAAAATAAATGGACTGCACAGTGAAGAGAAAAAGATAAAGTCAAGTTGCAATTTCAGAAGGACCACTAATCTGCATACAGATGAGAGTGACACAGGACTCGGTAGCCTTGAACTTTACAATATGAGAACTAACATAAGAAAAGCAATATGGCTTACACCAGAAGTGAACGGCAAATTAATTAAAATGGAATTGGACACTAGCTCGGCTGTTTCAGTCATTCCCTAAAATGAGTGTGAAGCATATGAATCCTTTGATTAAGGGTTTTGTTGGAAGAATTTATAATTTATTATTACAATTGGATAAGCGTCCTTTGTCTAAGATTAAACAGGATTGGGAAAAGGAACTTAATTTGACTTTTATGACGGAGGATTGGATGCGGATATTGAAGTTGGTTAACTCTTCTTCAATTTGTGCTAGCCACTCATTGATTCAATTTAAAATTGTACATCATTATCATTTGACAAATGAGAGACTTTCTAAAATCTTTCCTAATGTTGATAGTCATTGTGACAGATGTAAATCTGAGATAGCTACACTGACACATATGTTTTGGTCTTGTTCCATATTGGAACAGTTCTGGAAGTCGGGTTTCTCAACAATTTCTAAAGCACTTAAAATTAATTTACAACCTAATAAATTAACTGTGCTTTTTGGAATAGTTCCTCAAAATATTCATGGTATTTCTGTGTCTGACCAGCATGTTATTGCATTTGTTACGTTGATAGCTAGGAGGGCCATTTTGTTGAAGTGCAAGGATACATCAGCTCCCACTTTGTCACAATGGTTCTCTCAAGTGATGCTATGTCTTAGGTTGGAGAAAATTAGAAGTCATACCTTTGAACCTTTATTTGATTTTGAGAAAAGATGGGGCTCATTTGCTGGTTATTATCATTTGAGTTAATTGATATAATTTTTCCACGATCTAATTGTAAATTCTTTTAGTATATTTTCTTTTCTTGCTGGCGGTTTGATGTTTAGAAGCTTTTTGTATGATGCATGGCTCCGGAGTTGTACACCTAATGGGTTCTCTTTTTCTTCTCACTTTTCTGCTCAGTAGGTTTTTTTTGTTATCAAAAATTTTGTTTTCAATCTTTAAGATGATGGTTTTTTTTGAGGCATTGTAAGTGTTGTTACTTCGATGTACTCATGTTATTTTTCCTATATATACACAATAAAAAGATTCGAAAAGAAAAGTAAGAGTTTGAATGGCATTTCAAAGATACCAAACTGAAGCTTACAGTTATCCAACTAAGAATTTATACTAGAGAAAAGATAACTCCTGCGGGAATGACATTGGTAACAATGAAGTACAACAAGCAACAAGCCACACTGAGGTCTATTAATGAAGATGAAATAAGTGTCCAAAGTTTTCTCACCAGAAACATGCACAAAGGGCTTTATTGATACAATGGGCTTATCTTTGGAGTTGAATCTGCGTCTGCTGGCAGAAAGTGATGGACCAGGTGATGCAAGGCTGAACAGTTACTCAGTCTTACCTGAGTGACATCATTGTTACTGGTAAGGATAAGGAACGTCCCCGAAATCTCAAGACAGTGTTAAAAAGATGTGAAGATTATGGGCTCAGAACATGATGCAACAAATATGAATTCTTTAAATGCTGGTCACACCATTGACACAGAAGGATTGCACAAGTACTGAGAAAATTCAAGCAATGGTGAATGCAGCAGTACCAAAAGGCATGTCACAGCTGTGGTCCTTTTTGAGATTTGTCAATTACTGAAGCAGGTTCCTGCCAAATCTGGCTGCTGTGTTCCACCCCTTGAACTCATTACAACTGATCAGGAAGAAATGGCAATGGACAAAGAAGTGTGAAGCGGTTTTCCAAAAGGCAAAGGGAGTGGTGGTGGCAGACATTGTCCTCTCACATATGGTCCACATTGTCCAGCGAAGCTTGCCATGCACTGTTTAGGATGCTAACACGTTCAGAGCTGTCAGAACCATTCCTACAAGAGTTATCTTCTGCAACCACCCAGACCCTCAGATTGTTTCATAGCCACAAGTCTCGCCTGCCAAGTGAAGTGATCGTTTTCTCAGGAAAGACATTACTTCAGAAGAGTAAGAAAGCCTCCACAGCGATTAAATCTTTAGGTCTGATTGGGACAATTGAAAATATACTATGTCATGGATGTCTGTATAATAGTTGTATTGTTTAGTACACTGTGTGTGTGTGTGTATATATGTATGTAAGTTGAGATGCATTCTTTATTGATTTGGAGTTTATAGCTACAGTAAGAAGAGAGGAGTGTTGTGTAGTTAATATTTCAGTTATATTTGAGTAATATTGTAAATATGTTGTTCAAGTAATTCATTATGGGTTATACAGTACGTAATAGTATGTGAATGGGATATGTCATCACACCACTATGTCATGCATGCGTGCATTGCTTAAAGTAAAAAACAAAGTTAGGTACATTATTGAAGACACCCTTGTTTTTATTTTGATTAGTTTTATGTTTTGGAGTTGCAAAACATAATATTTACCTTAATAATTGTCTGCTGATCAGACTGTTATCATATTTGTGATCTGAGATATTATGGCAACGGTGAAGTGTGGAAGAATGTATGTCTAGGAGTTGAATATGTGAAAAGGAAAAGAAGACGTAGATGAGTGAAGTAGTAGTGTGTGTAATTGATATGGTACAAGTGTGAGCACAGGATTAAAGAAAGTTATGAAAATAGGTCAGCTATATCACATTCCAGTGAGGATATTAAACCTCAAAAACATAAAAGCTTGGCTGATGTAAGGTTAGTATTAAAACAAGCTCAAACCAAACCTCAAGCAGTCTTGTTATTGTGTATTGGAGGTGAAAAAGGGACCAGGTCATTCAGACAAGTATTTTAAATTCATACAGCTCTATTTAAAAATTATTTTACTTTTAAGTCATGTTGGACAATTTCCTTGGGCTTGGGATGACAGCAGTTAAAAGTAGACAAGCAATGTTGAATACCATTGGTAAGTGCCTTTACATAATTTCTTAAGGGTTGTTTGTGGGCCAGGAGAAACAGAAGTGGTTCCTCTAGACTTGACAAACTTTCCCAAGATATGCATTTACTCTGTCCAATCTCCACTTCTTTGATTTGTGGTTTAGTCTCCTTTACAGTCTGCCTGCTCTGTGAGTGGATCCTTCCTGAATTCTCATCCTCCCCTACTGTTTGTTTCTCAGAGTAGCATCTCCATCACCTTGGTGATCTCTCCTACTTGAAGCACTGACCAAATATCTGGTGTTCTGCTACGTCCTTTTGCTCTTTACTTTCTGCCAAAGAGATAGCTGATCTGGTTTCCCTCTGGCATTTAATGTGTAGTCTTGATTAGAATCACTACCTCCAAATTATGCTCCTTGGAATTTTCTTAATTTTCTTTCTTCATCTTCCACCTTAATGTTTCTCTGTTCAGTTTCCTTAAATAGAGCCAGCAACCACTATAGCATAGAGCACGCTCTTCAGCACATTTAGACCATGCCA
Organism: Mobula hypostoma; assembly: GCF_963921235.1. NCBI lineage: Eukaryota > Metazoa > Chordata > Chondrichthyes > Myliobatiformes > Myliobatidae > Mobula > Mobula hypostoma. The sequence goes on from NC_086104.1 coordinate 34,398,736, forward strand.
AACTATTAATCTGCCTAGTCCCATTGACCTGCACCTGGACCAGAGTCCTCCATACCCTTCCCATCGATGTATCCATCCAAATTTTTCTTAAATGTTGAAATCGAACCCGCATCCACCACTTCTGCTGGCAGCTCATTTCACACGCTTACCACCTGAGTTCCCCATGATGTTCCCCTTAAACAGTTCTAACCTATTCAACACTTCCCTATAATTCAGGTCCTCAATTCGTGGTAACATCCTTGTAAATTTTCTTTGCAGTCTTTCAATCTTATTGAAATCTTTCCTCCAAGTAGGTGACCAGAATTGCACATAATGCCCCAAATTAGGTCTTAGCAATGTCTTGCACAATATCAGCATCTCAACTCCTTATTCAATATGTTGATTTATGAAGGCCAATGTGCCAAAAACTTCTTTACAGATCTGTGTACCAAGATCCCTCTGTTCTATCACACTCCTCAGTGCCCTACCGCTCACTGTGGAAGTCCGACCTTTGTTTGTCTTCCCAAAGTGCAACACCTCACAGTTGTCTACACTAAATTCTATCTGCCATTTTACAGCCCATTTTTCCAGCTGGTCTTGATCCTGCTGCAAGATTTGGTAGTGTTCCTCGCTGTGCACTCTACCCCTAATCTTGGTGTCATCCGCAAATTTTCTAATCCATTTTAACACATGACATTTTTCCAGATGAGTAATGCCACCCCTCCCCTTTTAATCCCTCCTGTTCTATTACCTCTAAAGTAATGGAACCCTGGAACACTGAGCTGCCAGTCCTGCCCTTCCTACAACTAATATTCATTTATGGCTACAATATCATAATTCTACGTGGTGATCCATGCCTAGAACTCATCTGCCTTTCCTATATTACTCCTTGCATTGAAATATGCACAACTCAGAACATTAGTCCCATCATGCTCAATCTTTCAATTCCTGACTTTGTGCTTAAGCTTAACAACATCTTTCCTCATAAACACTCCACTACCTGCTCTGATACTCTGTTTCCCATCTCCCTGTGGCTCTAGTTTAAAACCCCTGTGAAGCACTGGCAAGCCTTCCAGCAAAGATATTAGTTCTCCTCCAGCTCAGGTGCAAACCATCCCTTCTGTGTGGGTTCCATCTTCCCTGGAAGAGAGCTGGATGATCCAAAGATCTGAAGCCCTCCCTCATGCAGCATCTCCTTAGCAACATGCTATGCTGTATGATGTTTCTATTTCTGGCCTCACTAGTATGTGACATAGGCAGCAATCTTGAGATCACAACCCTGGTGGTCCTGTCCTTTAACTTAGCACCTAACTTCTTGAACTCACTTTGCAGGAATTCAGCATCCTTCCTACCCATGTCATTGGTACTGAAATGGGTCATGACCTCTAGCTGCTCACTGTCCCACTTAAGAATGCTGTGGACTCGATCTGAGATGTCCCTGACCCACACCCAGGAGGCAACATACCATTTGGGAATCTCGTTCTTGTCCACATTATGAATCTCCTAACCAATGAATCCCCTGTCACTACATCTTGCCGTTCCTTCCCCCTTTCCTTCTGAGCTTGACTCAGTGCCAGAGAACTGACTTCTGTGGCTTTATTCTGCTAGGTCATCCCTCCAACAGTATCCAAAGCAATATACCTGTTGTTGAGGGGAATGGCCATATGGGTACCCTGCACTGACTGCCCATCTTCCTTCCCCCTCCTGATAGTTACCCAGTTATTTGTATCCTGCAACTTGGGTGTAAGCAGCTCCCTACATGTCTGTTAATCAACCCCTCAGCCTCCCGTATAATCCGGAGAACCAGCTCCAGTTCCTTACCATGGTCTGAAAGAAGCTGCAGCTTCTCCCAGTCTTTCCACATCCATCAAGAGAAGAATTCCGCTATGCTGCATGGCGTACCCCCTGCTCTGACTGTTGAATGAGAAGGAAAGAAAGTAAAATTAAATGAAAAATCTACCTATAGCTTCTGCCTCTCCTTGCTGATGCCCCTATGAACCAATTCCTAAACTTCTTACTCTAACACTGACCCACTCTCACAATGGCTACTCCACTTAAAACTAACTTGTACTTATTGGCAATTGCCAAGGGCCTAATTATGCACAATCTAACTTGTCCTCAGGAACTGTGGTACACAGAATGTCTCAACTCCCCTGCTTACCTCTGTTGAAATCTTTCTCGAGCTATGCAATCCAACGTCTCCTCCGAAACTATGATGTGCAGAATGGTGCGATTGCCCCCACTGGCCTCTTTTGAAATCTCTCTCCCACCTCTCTCAGGTCTCTTCAGGAAGTGTGGTGCACAGGATCGGGAACTGTGGGCAGAAATAGTCTAATAATTTTTGGGCTTTTTGTGGGATGTCAAAGTGGAGTATTTTTTACACAGAGATTGATGGGTGACTGGGACGCCCTACCAGGAATGAATGTAGAAGCAGATACATTAGGGACGTTTAAGAAACTTAGAACGGCACATTAATGATAGAAAATTGGAGAAGTATGTAGGAGGGAAGGGTAGATTGATCTTAGGAGAGGTTAGAAGTTCACAATGGGTTTGTACTGTGCTGTAATGTTTTATGTTCTCTGGAGTAAGTTTTCTTTCTTGTGTTTTTCACATTATCTCTGTTTGACCTTTTAAATCTGCATCCACAATACTGCTTTAAATGTTTCCTCCTGTTTTGTTTTAGTGTTTGTCTGGTAGAATATGGTACCTCACAAGTAGAAAATTTCCTTATTATTGCTTATATACATATGTACAGTATATCTGAGACAGGTCTGGCGTGCCTTTTTTTGGTATGCTTTCTTATAAGCATAGTTGTGTTTCAAAAGTAAAATTAGAGATGTCAAGAGAAGCAGTTATTTGGAATGCTCAGCACAATTGCCCAGGAGCAGAAAATATCTTCTTCATTCAAGAGTTACAATGGGGGTAATATTCTATCTGCAAACCTGGCGGGGAGCCTTGTCTGCCTGTAGTGTGTGTGCATTCATGCATTTATTGCTCATTATTTTCTGACCATTTATTGACGGTGGCAGTAGGAGGTCAGAACATTGATCCAAACATCCTGGGAATATGTACAGTAATTGCTGGTGTTTTTTTTTCAAAGGAAAAAAAAGGCTCTCCCTTGAAGTTTGCTTTGTTTACAGTCTGCAATATTCTCTTACCCAAGGATTATATGTTCTCCATTTACCTAAAGGAAATGGATAGTGTATCTTAAGGAACTTGAGGAACAATATAAAAAAACATTAAATTGTGAATAACCTAATTAGCTACTGCTGTCCTTTAAAAAAGTTAAAATATTACTGCTGCTAGAAATCTGGAAGCAATTAAGATGTTCAGCATCTTAGTCCTCAACCCTTGAAAACCTGAAATATCAATTCATATTCTCTGTCCACTCTAGTTATTTGATTTTTTTTTTAGTATTTCCGATATGTGTTATTTTCTCACATTAATTATTGTAAGCAGTGTCAGTGGATGTGCCAAAATGTTCTGACCTGTACATAAGGTTTGTGCAATGGTACTGTGCATTCTGTGACCATCACTGCCAGTAAAAATGAAAGGCAAAAACAAGAGTGGACTTGTAAGTTTCAGGATGTCCTTGAATTCTGGGTTCCCAATGAATTTTAACATTTTGACACGCAAAAGAGGCCCAGACAATTTTAATGCTGCGTGAGAACCTGCAGAAGTTGGAAATACCAAAACAAAACTTGAAAGTGTAGGAAATTCCCAGTTGGTTCGGTCAGCTTTAACATTTCAGCTTGATGAACTTTTGTACGCTCTTTGTTGAAGATGGAGTGCTTTAAGATTCCATTTTAGATGGCGCTACTAAAGGCAAGTGAGAGCTTACAGGTAGTTCAAAAGGCAAGAAATTTGACGAAAAACATTAGTAATAACATCTTTTCTAAACTACATTGTGGCAAACTCTGACTGCAAGCAAAGAAAAGGTGAGCGAAGGTGAAGTGAATTCGAGGGCTGAGCCATGCTGCAGCATTGCAAAATTGATGCGGATGGAATTGGAGCAAGCGATTCGGAGAGGAGGAGTTGAGGCTGAGGAGTTTTGATGCCCCTCCAACTAACCTGGTTGCGAGGTTGGATCGCTGTAAAGTGGGCTGAACTGATTTGGAGAGATTGAGAATGGCTTCAGGCTAAGCGGCATGGGCTAGGTCCAGCGCATTTCGCTGCAGTGAGGCCCGAGCCTCAATGTAAGGTGCGATCTGCTGTTTGGACAATTTAAACTCTGGCCCAGATAGACTGGAAAGGCAGGGTGTCGGGACTGGAGGTGAGGGTTGGGCTGATTTCACTCACGCCTGTGATGTCCAGTCCTCTCTCCGCAATTTTGAGGCTGTGATATTACCTTGACTGCTGTGCTTTATGTCTGCAAGCTTCACGGCAATTTGTCCCACTAATATGATGAACTGAGACCAATTTGGGTCTACTCCGGCTGCTCCACGGATTCCGATCTAAGGACTCAATTTGCTTCGGAATGCTGTTGAATTGAATTGACTTTATCACTTACATCCTTCATATGCATGAGGAGTAAAAATCTTTATGTTACGTCTCTGTCTAAGTGTGCAGTACAGGTCAACCTTCACTAATCTGGCACCATCGGGACCTGAGGAGTGCCGGATTAGTAAAAATGCCGAATTATAGAAGGATCACATTAAGCATAATCAGTGCCAGATAATCGAAGGAACCGGATTAGAGGTAGTCGGATTAGTGAAGGTCGACCTGTATATAATAATTTAGAATGAATAATATGTACAACAGGATAGTCAATATAACATAGACATACAGTTGTGTCAGCACAAGTTAATCAGTCTGATGGCCTGGTGGAAGAAGCTGCCCTAGAGCCTGTTGGTCCTGGTTTTTATGCTGCGGTACTATTTCCCAGATGGTAGCAGCTGGAACAGTTTGTGGTTGGATCTCCAGTGATCCTTCGGGCCCTTTTTACACACCTGTCTTTGTAAATGTCCTGAATAGTGGGAAGTTCACAGCTACAGATGCGCTGGACTGTTTGCACCACTCTCTGTAGAGTCCTGCGATTGAGGGAAGTACAGTTCCCATACCAGGCAGTGTTGCAGCCCATCAGGATGTTCTCAATTGAGCCTCTGTAGAAAGTTCTTAGGATTTGGTGGCCCACACCAAACTTCTTCAATCGTCTGAGATGAAAGAGGCACTGTTGTGTCTTTTTCACCACACAGCTTGCTTGCTTGCTTCTATTATTTGCATGATTTGTGTTTTCTTTCTTTCTCTGCACTTCAGGTATTGGTCTTTTTTTTTATTTGTTTTTTCGGGTTTCTTACTTTGGAGCTGCCTGGAAGCAGTCTAATCTCAAGTATGTATGATTTATACATACTTTGATAACAAATGTTCTTTGAATCTTTGAAATGCAACATGGGTGGTATGAAAAGAGGATACTTTTAGATTGTGGAACAAGTAGGAAATTCCTATGCATATGTAATACTGGTTCCAAAGTAATACAATTCACTTAACAAATTTACTCTAGCAGATGAAGAATATAGGGTGTCAAAATTTGTAGAAATATTCAAGTCAAGCAGCATTCGTGGAGAGAGCAACAGTTAGCTTTTTAGGCCCACGTACTTTCATGACAACCTAGTTGAATGTTCACTGTATATTTATCAAAGTTAGAATTTAGATATATGGTTACACAGACCAAGCCAAGCAGGAAATCTGACTTTTCCTGGATGATAACAACAATTGGATTAAACTCAACAACATTTTCTGTTCTAAAATATTCCAAATATTTAACATGCTGGATGGTAATTAGTTGCCAGGAATGTAATCACTAAAGGAAATAGATGTACTTCATTCCTCCTAATCTGAAAATGTATAATGATATATGCCAGGATGATTAATGATGAATAAATGGCCTCAATCTGTGTCATCCATTTTCTCTGTTATCTCTGAGTTGTGAAAGTGATCTTCTCAAGTATGGGAGTAATTTTCATAGAGTTATATGAACAAAAACATAGAAAATAGAACATTATATCACAATGGACCACAATGCATTACTGACCTTTTAATCAACTCTAAGATCAATCTAACCCATCACTCCTACACATCCTTCCATTTTTCCAACATCCACATATCTATCTGTTTCTTAAGTGCCCCTAACGTATCTGCATATACCACCATCCCTGGCAGGGTTTTCCACGCCCTCATCACTCTCTATGTAAAGAATTTACCTCTGATATCACCCCTGTTCTTCACTCCAATTACTTTAAAATTCTGCCCTCTTGGCTGAGCCATTTATGCCCTGGGGGAAGAAAAGTCTCTGGCTATCCACCCTATCTATACCTCTTATCATCTTGTACTCTCATCAAGTCACCTCTCATTCTCCTCTCCAAAGAGAAAAGTCCTCACTTGCTCAATCAATCTTCATAAGACATGCCCTCTATTCCAGGCATTATCCTGGTAAATCTCCTCTACAAACTCTCTAAAGCTTCCACTTCCTTTAATAAGGCGACCAGAATTGAACGCATTATTCCAAGTGTGGTCTAACCAGGATTTTATAGCGCTGCAACATTACCTCAGTGTTCTTGAATCAACACTCTGACTAGCGAAGGCCAATGCACCAGATACCTTCTTAACAACTCTGTCAACTTGTGCAACAACTTCCAGAGACCCGTGGATGTGGATACTAGGATCCCTTGTTCCTCCAAACTGCCAATAATCTTGTCATTAAGTCTGTATTCTGCCTTCAAATGGACTTTCCAGAATCAATCATATTACATCTTTTTGGGTTGGGCTTCCTGCTATTTTTCAGCCCAGCTCTGCATCCTGTCAATGCCCAGATGTAACGTACACCATCTTCCACACTATCAATAACCCTACCAGCCTCATGTCATCTGCAAACATACTAACCCATCCTTACACTTTCTCATCAAATAACTTATAAAAATTACAAAGAGTAGGGGTCCCAGAACAGATCCCTGTGGAACATGGCTGGTCGCCAACCTCTAACGGGCAAACCAATTCTGTGTCCATACAGCCAGGTTTCCTTGGATCCCATGCCTCCGGACTTTCTGAATGAGCCTTCCAATGGGGAACCTTATCAAACACCTTTCTAAAATCTATATACCTCACATCCATTTCTTTACCTTTATCAATATGCTTTGTCATGTCCTCAAAGACTTCCAGCAAGATGGCACCAGTGACTAACTGTGACATATTTATAGACAGCTTACAAAACTACTGGATGCTCCTCGTTTTCTAAGTATACAGTACTTCTTCTGAACTGGGATCAATTGCAGCCTTTAATTATTTTTATGAATATATTTTTGGGCTGACTGAACGATCCGGCGCTTCTGCTATCTCCTGTTGGATTCGGTGGGAAGCGCAGCTATGCCATTGCTAGGGGTGTGCACTATATCGCTTCCTAATGGCAGAATATGAACCTGTGGTCGGCTCCATTATTCCGTGCCGATTATATTGCCAAGCAAGATTAAAATCAACGGGGATGAGAGTGGAAAATGAGCGTTTGTTCAGTGGCCTCCGGCAGAATGTGCAGGAGTCCTGCATCCCATGCTGCAAGGTTTGATTGCCTTGGAGGCTCGTGGCTGTAGACTCACTTTCAGCTGTAGTTGTTGCTTAATGTCCTCAGTGCTGAATGCGCTTTACTATTTGTGTGATTTGATCAAGGTCTGCAGCCATCAACACAGTGCTGAACTAACTAGCTCGGTGGCTGTGGCCGTGGCCGTCGGTTCCTGGACCAACTTTACTTGCCTCAGCGGCTCCTGGCTGTGGAGTCACCTTGGGGACTCCACTGTTTGGTGCTTAATGTTCTGTGTGCTATTTGCGTGCTTTTTCCTGTTTGCACAATTGGTTCTTTTTTCACATATCCGATGGTCTTGTTGTGTGGGGGCTTTTTTTAAAATGGGTTGTATGGTGGTTCTTTGTTTTGTGGCTGTCTGCAAGAAGACAAATCTTAAGGTTGTATACTATGTACATACTTTGGTAATTAATGTACTCTGAATTCAATCAGGATTGTGCTCTTCACAAAGCTATGCTGACTATCTCTAATAACATGATGTTTCTCCAAATGCTCATAAATCTTGTCTCTAAGAGTCTCCTCAAATAATTTTCCCACCACTGAAGTAAGCCTCTGGTCTACAATTCCTATGATTATCCTAATCAGGTAAATAGACTCTTAATTCCACCATATTTATACCAACCATCACATGCCTACTGATGCTAATTTTCCAGCAGTCAGCCCGTATTCCTCAATGCCATGGCATTTTAACTGCTAGTGTAAATATTTCTTAAGTTGTGAGGGCACCTATCTCCATCCCCCCCAGACAATGTATTCCATGGATTCATTCCTTCCTTTTTCCGATGAAGGATCTCTGACTTGAAATGTTAGTTCTTGGTTTTCTTTCCACAGTTGTTTTCTGGCATGTTGAGTGTTGCTATCATTTTATGCTTTTATTTCATGTTTCCAGCATCTGTGGGTTTGTTTTGATTTTTATTTTCTTGCATTGTTTTTATTTAATAGCATTGAGTATAGCAGTTGTAGGCAAGTAGCATCCATCATCAGAGATCCTCACCATCCAGGCCATGTTCTCTTCTTGCCAATATCATCAAAGAGGAGATACAGAGCCTCAAGAGTCTCACCACCAGGTTCAAGATCAATTACTACCCCTCAACCATCAGGCTCTTGAACGGAGGTGGTGACCACACTCACTTGCCCATCCATTGAGATGTCCACACAATCAATGATTTCACTTTAAGGACTCTTTATTTTGTTATTGCACACTCTTGTTATTTATTGCTTTTAACTTCTATTTACATTTTCACAGTTTGTTGTCTTCAGCACTCTAGTTGATATTTCATTGATCCTGTTATAGTTCCTAATCTATAGGTTTGCTGAGGATGCCCACAGGAAAATGAATTTCAGGGTTGTATATGGTGATATAAGTGTACTTTGATAATAAAATTTATTTTAAACTTTGAACTTTGAATGTGGCTAACAGTGGGCATACACAGCAAGTTGATTAAGATTAGGAAAGGAAACAAGAAGTCAATGATTTGGGCTTGAGATTATTTTTAGATCTCATACTAATTGATTAACTATCTGTTTAGTTCCAATATTCTATTTGCTATAAATATTATTTAGCACGCTGGGTAATCAAGATAATAGGTTAATGAATAATCTATTTAAGTAAAATTAAATTTTGGTCATTTTCAAACTATTACACTTAGTCCAATACAAGGCATATTTATTGTAACAATAAAAATGGGCATCATCAAAAATATGCGAAATGTGCTTTTAGTATTATTAAAATTTATTATCTCATGAAGGGGTATTTTGACCTATTGTGTTTATGCTAATCAAGATATAAATGTGAAATTTAAGTAAACTTTTTAAGTTCACTAACTTTTTTTTCTGCATAGCATTCCTTTGCAGCCAAGGGATTGGTTTTCAGCACAGAATAAACAATGTTTGTTTATACAGCAGTCTAACATGAATCTAATCTTTAGCAATCTTTTCATGTTTTTCACAATGAAAAGGGTTTGAATTAACAGTATGCTCTTCAGATTAGAATCCTCTCCTTTCATCGTTCATACCTGTTATTTTGGAATGCTCCAAATTTTCCAGTCACTCCAATTTCCAATCAGAACATAGAACATTACAGCACAGGAACAGGCACTTCAGTCTGTTGTTGTGCGAAACTAATTATCCTTAATTGATTGAACTAATAGTACCAAATTAAAGTAATTCCTTCTGACTGCACATTGTCTGTATCCCTCCATTCTCTGCATATTCGTGTGTCTATCTCAGAGCCTCTTAAATAGTCTGATCGCATCGGCCTCCACCACCAACAATGGCAGCTTATCCCAGGCACCCAGTGCTCTGTGTAAAATACTTGCCGTGCTCATCTCCTTGGAACATTCCCTTTCTCGCCTTAAATGCATGGCCTTAAAAGTCATTAATGGGCTTAAATGCCATTGAAAGTTCATTGAATATGAAGTTTTGTCAAAGCAAGACAATGGCAAATGGTTGCTAGCAGCTTGCATGTACTGGTATCAGTGCTGGCTCATTTCTTTATGATAGTCATGACTTCATAGTCCTTTGCATCATATGTGTTGATCTCACCATATGAAATCCCTCAATTTCTTGACAGATGAAAGAAGTTGTGAAAATCTCAAATTAGTCAGTAGTACTTGGTAGGGCTCAATGCACAAATGTCAAACTTCTCCCACCGTAACCAAATGCCATTTTGCAAGATGGATGTGGGACTTAGCCTGAGGTGACAGATTTCTTTCCACTGTGACTGTACTTAATGAACTGAGCCTGAACTTTTTCTGAATCAGACATTCCGTTATGCTGTAGATGATTCTTGAATTAGCTGTAGGGTTCTGCTTTCTGTAGATGATATTAAGACAGGACGGAACATGCCTAGACTTACAAAGCCTTTGGCCATCCAGTGTTATCTTCACAGATTGAAATTTCTCATTGTTGATCCCATATCATTCTTAAGGATTTTTCTGGGACACTGACAGTAGAAACCCTTGTTTTTCTGGTTCTTAATAGAGTTCATGACACAAACTTCTTACACCATAATTAACAGGGCTGAGGCTGTATTCCTGATGAATAGACAGACAATCATGTTTAGGATGAGCATCTTCTGGTTCCAGTTATTTGAAGCAAAATTACCAAAGGTGAGGGAAAGGTAATGTCCATTGACATATAATAAGTCAAGTATGAGTGTGTTAGGAAGACATAAGGCGAGGTAGTAGAAGCAATCCACTCTGGACAGAGTGTGATTATTAATAGATTTTGGATGTAGCTTCTATAACCTGTAGCATACAATGGTTTCTTTGAATAAAACAAAGTGCTGGAAGTGCTCAGCAGGTCTGGAGAGTCAGAGTTAATTAACATTTTATACCTGGGATTCTTCATCAAAGCTATTTTCTTGATACTGATCGTAGTGCTGAACTTGATGCATGCTTCAGAGAACTTTTCGTGATTTGCAATTCATCAGTTGGATTCAGCAGCATCTGTGAAGATCAGATCTTTAAAAGGGTATTGAGTGACATCTCATTTCAAATATAATTATCTGATGCTCCACAAACTGCTGTTCTGGACTCAATTAGTTTCATGATTGATCTTTTTGAAAAACATACTTGTAAAAATAGCGTTAGTGTACCAATGTCATGATGTGCCTTTCTTATTCCTTATATTCCAGGAAGCAATCACACACATATTGTAATCTTTCAGTAATACAGCTGGTAAAAGGCTACCACTGGCAAATCAATTTGGATGATCTGGGATAATCTGATTAATAATCAGAGTCATTATTTTAAGAGATTAAACCTGCTCTAAATTTAGATCAGATGGATGAAGATGAAAATTGTCTATCTTTGATGACAATGAAATGAATTTGGGTGATTTCCAAGCACTTCCCTGTTGGTGTGAATTTACACTACAAAACATGCCCATAATTTGCTGCTAACAACAGGAATTCTGCAGATGCTGGAAATTCAAGCAACATACATCAAAGTTGCTGGTGAATGCAGCAGGCCAAGCAGCATCTATAGGAAGAGGCGCAGTCGACGTTTCAGGCCGAGACCCTTCTTCTATAGGAAGAGGCGCAGTCGACGTTTCAGGCCGAGTCCTGACGAAGGGTCTCGGCCTGAAACGTCGACTGCGCCTCTTCCTATAGATGCTGCTTGGCCTGCTGCGTTCACCAGCAACTTTGATGTATGTTGCCATAATTTGCTGCTAATTGGGCAGTCTCATTCGGTGAGACCATATGGATGGTGATGATTGACGTAAATATCACACTGATACAGTAAATGTTATTTCTTCTGGGCAGTAAGTCATTATTCTTCTGGTGTATGCATTCTTAAGTGATTAAGATATACAAATATGTGTTATCATCTAGTAGCTAAACTGACAAATGATGTGAATGCTTGTTCAAAAATAACAAATAAACATTGCATTGGAGCAATCAGAAAACGAAAGTGAAATTATGAAGGGAGACTTGTTTCTGTCTTTGCTTAGTTTCCATAATATCAGAGGTTAGCGCTCATGTCTGATCTGCAGTACTAGAACTGAGTTGAGGAGGAATTTCTTTAGCCAGAGAGTGGTGAATCTGTGAAATTCTTTGTCACCGGCAGCTGTGGAGGCCAAATCTGTATGTATGTATGTTTAAGGCAGAGGTTGACAGATTCTTGATTGGTCAGGGAATGGAGGGTTACGGGGAGAAGGCAGGAGATTGGGGCTGAGAAGAAAATTGGATCAGCCATGATGAAATGGCAGAGCAGACTTGTTGGGCCAAATGGCCTATTTCTGCTCCTAAATCTTGTGGTCTTATTTAAAGCAAGGTAATGCAGATCGATATTCCTTTCCTGCTGCTCCTGAGATCCCCACCATCACAGGAGGCAGTCACCTGTCAGTTCAATTCATCTCATATATCAAGAGTTGACTAGGAACACTGAATGCAGCAAAGGCTTTGGGACGAAACAATGTCCTAGCTCATGCTTTGCACTCCATACAACTGCAATTCTCACAGAAATTTTACTGGTACGTCCTTCTCACAGGTAGTATGATATCTCCAAAGTTTAAAGTCAATTTATTATCAAAGTACATGTATGTCACCATATACAACCCTGAGATTCATTTTCTTGTGGGCATTCAGAGTAAATACAAGAAACACAATAGAATCAAAGAATGACCATCCCCAAAGACAACAAACTGCACAAACAAAAAAAAAGTAAAGAAGCAATAAACGCTGAGAGCATAAGAGAAAGAGTCCTTGAAAGTGAGTTAAGAGGTTGTTGGAACTGTTTAGTGATGGGGTGAGTGAAGATGTCTCCTCTGGTTCAAGAACCTAATGGTTGAAGGGTAATAACTGTTTCTCAGTCTGGTGGGGTGGGTCCTGAGGCTCCTGTACCTTCTTCCTGATGGCAGCAGCGAGAAGAGTGCATGGCCTGGATGGTGGGGGTCCTTGATGATGGATGGTACTTTCCTGCAATATGCTCTGTGTAGATGTGATCAGTGGTGGGGAGGGCTTTACCCGTGATGGACTGGGCCATATCCACTAGTTTTTGTAGGCCCTTTGTCTAGCAGATTATTGCCCAAAAGCCTACACACCTGTCATCATCAGAGTAATGGAAGGTGTCATCACATTTCTTCCATATGACATTTACTTATCAATAATCTGCTCAGCAATACCATTTTTGCTTTTCACTGTGATTTTTCAGTGCCAGACCACAGCCCAATGTAGGTACAAATATATACCAAAGAGCTGAATTCCAGAATGGGAGGGGTATGGAGGGCTATAGTCTGGGTGCAGGAGTAGACAGAATAATAATTCAGAGATGAGATGTGCTCACGTGCCTGTTTCCACACTATAGTGTTCTGTGACCCTAGCTATATGGGAGTTACTGAAATGACATCAGGGCAGTATTAGAGTCAGTGGGCATGAAAACCGATGCCGCGGGGTATCTAGGGGAGAACACGCCAATGGTTGTATTTGTTCTTTGCACCAAGAATGATGTTTGTTGTTGTGGGATGATGAATCATCCAAGTCCAGGGATACATGGCAGAAATTCTTCAACGGAGTGTCCTTAGTCCAGTCTCATAGCTGTCATTCCATCTTAAGATCTGAAGTGGATTTATTCACTGATAATTGCACAAGGACACAAGAAAATAGGAGCAGGACAAGTGGCCTCACAAGCCTGCTCCACCATTCAATATGATCATATTTGTTCTGCTCCAGCGCTCATTTCTTCTTCTGTGTCAGTTCCACATGGCCTTCAGTTCTTCAATCTTTCAAAAATCTATCTACCTCTGCTTTTAACTGCCTATAATAAACTATTCCCTGCTAATGTTGGGGTAGAGAATTGCCACTATATATGGGAAGAAATTCTTACACACTTAAGTTTTAATGAACAAACTCTCTATCTTGTAACCATGCCCCTACTCTTCCACTTGTAGAAACATCTCAAACTTTTTATGCCATCATAGAGTCTATCATAAGATCATCATCATTCCTCTAAACACTGAGGAATTCAGATCTAACTGATCCAACTGTTCACAAAAAGACACCGCTCTCATCCCAGCAATTAGCTTAGTGAATTTCTTCTGGACTAAGCTCAATATTGGTAAATCATTCCTTAAATCAGGAACCGGAATTATTCACAATAGCTCAGGTGTAGCCTCACCAACATCCAGTATAAACATAACAATATATTCCTACTTCTATACTCTAAATCAAGGGTTCCCAATCTTTTTTTATGTAATCAGCCCCTACCGTTAACCGAGAGTCAATGGACTCCAGGTTGGGCATTGCTGTTCTAAATTCTTCTAATAAAAGGCAAAATGCCATTTTTCTTTCTGTGTGCATGTTAACTTTTTATATGCCATGAATAAAAACACCTAGATCCCTCTATACTCCACTCATTTAAAATCTCTCCCCATTTGGAGAATTCACATTTTGATTTTTCCTATCATAATTTCTCCCCTCATTGAACTCCCATTTTCATGTCCTTCTATTTCCATCTGCTCAGAACCAGCCCAGAGCTGCTTACTTCAACAACCTTCAGGGCTGATAAATGGCAAATAGCATTTGTGCCGCACAATGCCAGGCATTGACCACCTCCAAATTGAGAGGGTCTAGCTAACTACCTATTGTTGATATTCACTTACCACTGCTGATGCCCCATCAGCCACATTTCAGAGATCACTACTACTCAATTGGATCTAGTTGGACAATTTATATAAACATTGCAGACACAAGAGCAGGTCAGAGGGTGTGAATCATCAAATGCTAATACACTATTTACATGCACAGATCAGGTATGTGTGTGTGTACACTTGCTTGAATGAGTTTATACAATTAAGAAACTGGACACCATTCACATTCCATTGAACTGGTGCCCCAATCCACACTATAAAAATTTGCTTTACCACTGATGCATTGTATACCATCTGCAAAATGTAGTTACTTGTTTCAGCTGCTTTTAATGCGCTTCCTAAACAAACAAATGGTACCACCAAGAATGCCATGAAGACAAAGGAGATGTTTATCTACTTCAGGAGAACTGGCACCACTCACCCCCCACCTTATATTGGTGGCAGTTAGTTCCATCTCGTGGTAGTACCCATTACACACAACCTCTCATAGTCCCAGAGCACATGCTACACAGTCAAAAAGCTCACCAATGCCTTTACTTTCTGAGGAGGATGAGGTGAGCGGGACTTTGCACATCCATACTCGCGTCATTCTAC
This sequence comes from Mobula hypostoma, assembly GCF_963921235.1. Taxonomy (NCBI): domain Eukaryota; kingdom Metazoa; phylum Chordata; class Chondrichthyes; order Myliobatiformes; family Myliobatidae; genus Mobula; species Mobula hypostoma. The sequence continues at coordinate 34,413,968 of NC_086104.1, forward strand.
AGATGTGCAATAGAGAGCGTCCTGACAGCTGCTTTGTTGCTTGGTATGGAAACTACACTGCGGCAGACAGGAAGGCTCTACAATGGGCAGTCAAAATTACACAATGCTTCACCAGCAGCAGCCTACCATCCATTCAAGGATATAGAAGCAGAAAGGTGCTGGAAAAAAGGCAGCCACACCATGAATGATCCCACCCACCCTGCTCATGGTCTGCTTGTCTCACGCTGATCAGGGAGGAGGCTATGTAGCATCTATGCCAGGATGACCAAACTTAAAAACAGTTACTTTTCCCAGGCAGTAAGGCTGTTCAATGCCTGCACCCACTAAGTTCACCACGATTTTATTATTTCCTGACAGTTACCTTATGTGCAGCTTCACATCACTTTATGGGCAATCAATCAATCAATGTATATAAGCTATCTTATGCATTTATATTTATTGTGTTTTTAATTTTTATTGAGCTTTTTTACCTTCTGTATTTTTTTAAATGTTGCTTTGGATCTGCAGTAACAATTATTTTGTTCTCCTTCACACTTGTGTACAGGAAATGACATTAAACAATCTTCAATCTTGAAGCATAGTGGAAGCTTGAGGAACCAGCTTCTATATAAGTTGTACATCGTCCTGACTTGTAAATATATTGTTGGTCCTTCATTGTTACTTGTCTAATTCATATGCAAAGCTCGGTGAAAGTAATTTTTTTCCAAAAGGATTGCAGTGTTCCAGGAATGCATCTTTCACCTGGTCTCAATAGAAATTAGAGATGGGAATGTTCTTGCCAGGGCCGACCAGATCCTGAAAAACTTTTACGGAAAAGAAATTGTAGCTATGCATAATATTAACAACAATTTTTGTATGAAAAATGACACTATATCTCATTTTTAATTTTGAAATTATTAACTGATATTGTCTGTCAAGTTGTCTCATGTTCGTTGTGCTGAACTGCTCAAGCCTTATTTAAATACAGGAGGAAAGATCTTGTCTAATCTGCTAATGACTTAATAATTGTAAGAATGCCTTTCCAAATGAGCTGCATTAAACATTGTTATCCTGCGCTCTTGTGGATTTATCTTTGTTTAATTCTTATAGTACGTATTTTGTTTCTTCTACTTCTTTCCCTTGGGATTGAGGATGACTTACTTAACCTTTAGTTCTGTAAGCTCCAGATGGCTGATGAAGCCAGTGTGAGAACCACAGACTCTTCCACTGACGGACAGGAGATGGGAAACAGGGTGGTTGTGTCGTTAATTATTAAGGTGATGTGCTCTTTCCATCATTTATGTAGTGTTTTAGTGCCCTCCCGATGCATCGTCTTGAGATTCTCAGTACCATCCTTTGAATGACCATGGGGCAGAGATTCCAGGAGTCAGTGGGAAGGTCTTGAAAATTTTCTTCAGGAAAATTTTGAGCACATCCTTTCTCTCTATCCTGCTAGTAATCTCCTCCCGTCGCAGAACTTGGAACCAAGTGTGCTTTAGGAAGGAATCTGATACATGAATAATGTGGCTCATCAATGTAGCTGACTAAATGTAACTAGGCGACAATGCTGAGGACATTGGCCAGAGCGAGGATGTTAGTGTTGATTCAATATCCATCCAGTGAATTTGGAGAATCCTGCAGAGGTAATATTGATGGTATTTTTCCTATGGTTGTCCAGGTCTCAGAAGCTTAAAGAAAGGCAGGGATTAGTGTAGAGACACACTTTATTCAATTGTACAATGCTTAGGGCTGTGTCACGTGCACCATAAGCTTCCTTAGATTTTTGAAATTAGATCAAATAGTTACTGTTTTTCAAGGTCCAATATGCTCACTCTGATTCTGTACCGTACATGCACTGCATCCAAAGTTGGTGTAATTCCATTACCTAGGTAGCATTGAATCTTGGCACCTGTGACGTTAGCACTGTACAAATTTTTCAAATTGCCCAGAAGATTGTTTAGATAATAGATAGGTTTTCACACAATGCTGAAGGAAGCTATTTCAGACCATCGAATTTATGCCAAGGAGCATAGAACAATCCTATTACCTCACTGATTTCTCTACTGCTTCCCTCAGGTTCTTTCACCCACCTAAAGTGGGGGCAATTAATCATGGACTATTGATCTAACAGTTCACCAATTTTTGGGTTAGGTAGAAACTGGAACATCTTGAGGAAATCCACTTGGTCACTGGGAAAACATGCAAACTTTAACATAGAAACAAGTCAGGATTGAACCTAGGTGGCTGCTGCAGCTGTGAGGTGTCTATCGTTGTAGCAAATTTCACATTTTAACATTATTGCATCTGCTTGTTCAGTGATTGTGAGAGGCGAGGTGTTGAGGGCATTGCTGACTCCTTGTTCTATGTCATGTTTTACTGTTCAGCAAGTTACATGTCCTTGGTACATCATCTTATTTGCAAGTAATTGTATGTGGACTGGTCATGGTTTTCAAACTGTTTGTTGTCTGATTATGATAATAGAGTTGCTGAAATTATTGTATCTTATCCACATTTTGAAAAGAGAATTGAAATTGAGGCTAATTAAAACATTTAACATTTTGATGTATTTTATTTGTCTCATATGGCTGCATGTTCTTTGACTCGTAATTTTACTTATCAATTGCAGATAGACCTGGAACCAGAAGGCAGAGTGTATGTTGTCATAGATCTCTCAGGATCATCAAGTGAAGGTAAATATCTCATTACACAGTTAGATCCACCATAACATCTTTTCTGCTGTTTTTCATTTTGCTGACAGTACATTAATTTGTAAGTAGTGAATTCCTCCATTATCAGTCAGAATAATTGTAAAGCCATAACACACTGCTCTGCCATTATTCCATAAAGGGTTCAACTGTTCTAGGCATGTTCAGCTTTTTGATACAAAGCAGATGATTTGACGACAGCTGTAACATCAGTGATTCATTATGAACCAATACATTTATTCCTCACCATAACGAGATCTAACTCTTCACTCTTTTATCGGATCTCTGGGTGAACAATCAAGGTATCTAAATTCCTTAAAGGGTATAATTAATTGTGCTGTGAGTGTTATATGTTGTGAGTGCTGCTTAAACTATATTTGGCTGTATGCAAATACATTACCAATTTATCTGCACCATATATAAAATGCTTCTTTTAATCATGGTTAAGTGGAATTGTACTTTATATGCCAGGAATAGAATTTTAGCATGTTTTTATAACCAGAGTACATGAATATTTAACTTTTAGGTAAATTATGTATTTCTTTATTTCTAATTTCATTGAAAAATATTGTGGTAAAAATCGCGATTTATACTAGAGGTGAAGTGAAGATTGGGCGTTTTGGAGATTAAATTCAATACCTTGCACTTATTGAGTGTATTCTCTATCACTGAACCAAATCCCTTGGGCTTTGCATTACATCCGCAAGAGTTTCTCAAACAAGCGAAAATTTGCAGATATTGGAAATCAAAGTAATACACACAAAATTCTGGAGGAACTCAGCAGGCCAGGCAGCATCTCAGTCCTGATAAAGGGTCTTGGCTCAAAATGCCGACTGTTTATTCTTTCCCACAGATGCTGCCAGGCATGCTGAGTTCCTCCAGTATTTTGGATTGCAAGAGTTTCTGATTGATTCCTGCCACTCATGTAAGCAGCATTGGGGTGCTGATGCATATAATGCACTTGAGTATATGTAACATTTGAAGAATAACTGATTAAAATTCAGTAAATAAAATGCACTGCTATATTTGCATCTTGCATTGCATGTAATAAACATGGAAGTTTATTGGAAATACTCAAGTAGAATTTAAATTTCAGATTTTACCTTGACTGTTACCTCTGTTTATTTCTTTACAAATACTGAGTATGTGGAGCATTTTTATGTTTTATTTTAGACTTCTAGTTCATTTGTGTCCATTGTATGGAGTTGACTATTTTTTAAACAAACCAGCTACACAACTCCCTTGTCCATTCGTCCCCCCCATCCCTCCCCACTGATCTCCCTCCTGGCACTTACCCGTGTAAGCGGAACAAGTGCTACACATGCCCTTACACTTCCTCCCTTACCACCATTCAGGGCCCCAAGCAGTCCTTCCAGGTGAGGCATCACTTCACCTGTGAGTCGACTGGGGTGATATACTGTGTCCGGTGCTCCCGATGTGGCCTTTTATATATTGGTGAGACCCGACGCAGACTGGGAGACCGCTTTGCTGAACATCTACGCTCTGTCCGCCAGAGAAAGCAGGATCTCCCAGTGGCCACACATTTTAATTCCACATCCCATTCCCATTCTGACATGTCTATCCACGGCCTCCTCTACTGTAAAGATGAAGCCACACTCAGGTTGGAGGAACAACACCTTATATTCCGTCTGGGTAGCCTCCAACCTGATGGCATGAACATTGACTTCTCTAACTTCCGCTAAGGCCCCACCTCCCCCTCGTGCCCCATCTGTTACTCTTTTTTATGCACACATTCTTTCTCTCACTCTCCTTTTTCTCCCTCTGTCCCTCTGAATATACCTCTTGCCCATCCTCTGGGTCACCCCCCCCCCTTGTCTTTCTTCCCGGACCTCCTGTCCCATGATCCTCTCGTATCCCCTTTTGCCTATCACCTGTCCAGCTCTCGGCTCTATCCCTCCCCCTCCTGTCTTCTCCTATCATTTTGCATCTCCCCCTCCCCCTCCAGCTTTCAAATCCCTTACTCACTCTTCCTTCAGTTAGTCCTGACGAAGGGTCTCGGCCTGAAACGTCGACTGCGCCTCTTCCTACAGATGCTGCTTGGCCTGCTGCGTTCACCAGCAACTTTGATGTATGTTGCTTGAATTTCCAGCATCTGCAGAATTCCTGTTGTCTGTGTTTTTTGTTTCCTGCTTATATTGCTGTGGTTTTCTGGAACAGTTCTGCTTCATAGAGTCATAGTGCTGTAGAGCAAGAACCATCCATGCTAACCCTAAAGCCTATCTTGTGCAAATCCCATTTGTCCGCATTAGGCCGTATCCCTTGCGATCCAATTACCTGGACAAATGTCTTTTAAATGCAGTAATGGTATCTGCCTCGATCATTTGCTCTGTGTTGAGTAATGTGCCCCTCAGATATTTGGAAAACAGCTCCACTGTCCATCATCTTACTGAATCTCAAGTCCCTCCTTTTGAAAAAATCTCTGTAACTTCTAAGTTGACATGGTCATTCATTTCCCAGCAGTTCTACAATGATTTCTAAAAATATCTCCATCTCCATGACATAGAAGTGAAAGAAAATCAGAAAGCAAGACTTAGGTGGCTATGCACACACCTACCAGCATGTTCAAGGTGAGATTTGTTTGATCCAAAAGTGAAGATCTTGCAATATGGGATAATACAATGGAATATTTAAATCAGGTTCTTGCACTGCATTTGAAAAGCTGGAAAAACCAGTCAACTAAAGGGAGTTGGAAACATCTGATTTATCGAGCAAGTATTTTTTTACAACATTAGCTGTAAAAAGGAGTAAAATAATGGCTTCCCCATCCCTTAGCCACAATCTCCTATATAATAATGCCCCACTCCAAACCAGCATTCTTTTCATGATGCTATACTCAAAGCCTTTCCATGATTGTCTTGAACACATCCAAATGGCTCCAGTTGAGATCTTATACTTCTGGATTTCCTACCTGCTACCCAGCCTCTCTATCTGACCGGCTGCAGCTTGAGACAAGTAGAACAATAGGTTTCCTCAATTAAATCTGACAGAATCTCTGCATTCAAATGTTTTCCAAGCTTGTCTGACAAACTTTAACCACAATGTACATATCAATGCTGGAAACTAACTTCTCAAATCAGCTAATTTCACAGCAATAAATCTAAACAAAAGCTTTAGATGTTTTACAGACATTTACTCTGATGGTGAATATAAATTGCACAGTGTATTCATAATTTTGTGGCAGCATGAAATGGACTAATGATAACTTGGAAGGACACTGGATTCTTTGATATTTTGTCCAGAATAGGATACTACTAGAAAAGTAGGTTACTATTAATACAAAAAAACCTATTTTCCCTTTTTAGCCATAGACTCACTTTTAGTGTTTAAGCATTTTGAAAACATGGGGTGACATGTTCATTAAAATGTAGATATAAATTTCTGTTTGAAATAGATAGTTTTGAGCAAGAATTGAGTATGTTGAAGGAGAGTGTTCACCAAGTAAATTGGTGGTAACACGTCAAAAAATAAACCTTATACCGGGTCTTATATTATTTCCAGAATACCGTGACTTAATGCTGGCATCCACGTCTTTACACTCTTAGAACAATTTCTGAATTTCCCATCCCACTCCAATCTGTGATTTTTATGCAATACTCATCTTCCCTAACCCCCTCCTTCCCATTCCCTGCTTTGTTTACTTGCCATCTGATCTCTGCCTGCCTTTCCAGTATGATAGGCACCTATTCTGTCAGTCAAGCTGGCTGTCAGGCATGAATTTTCAGAAAAATTTGAATAAGCAGCTCACAGTTTAATTTCTCTATGCTCTTTCATCACCAAATCGGTGATGAAGTCCATATCTCGGATTAATTAATATGCCTGAATTTTAAACCAGGACAGCAGAAATTCTAATTTAAGAATGTCAGGCAAAAAACAGGCAAGTGAAATTCAAAAGGAAAGTATTGTTTTAGTATACAATACACACAATGTTATTGCCATTACTCCAATGGTAATACTTTGCCATGGGAAATTTCTTATGGAGATTAGCCTGGCCACTCTCTTATTGTAAGCACTTGCAGAACCAAGCTTGCACTTCGTTTCTGCTTCCTGAAAATATATGGTGCGATAATCTTCACCGAAAATGAGATGAGATGTCAAAGAAGAGAGTGGAAGAAAGTATTTTTTGAAAGTCTTATCTACAAAAATACCAACAGTATTCCAAGATACCCTCAGAACCTACAACCCATCTGAATATTGCTGAATTTCAGCCATGTATCTGTTTGCATATAATTACATTTGACATTAATTACCAAGACTGTATTAAAACTGAGAAGGCATCTTAATTAAATTGTTGTACTTATTCTAAGTCTGCTTGACAAAGACTGAAGCAAAGCAACATAGTCAGAATCAGGAGTTTAGGCCAAATAAACTTGCAAGAGAGTAATTCAGCAAACTACTTTGCACAATCACCCCATAAACTTTTATTGTTATTTTAACAAATATTATTTTACTATTTTGCTGATTAAATACTCAGGTCTCTATGTGTTTTTTTAGCTTCCAAATAACAGATTTTTATAAATTGTTCCTGCAGTGCTGATATATGTCAGGCTTGTTTTGAATCCAACTGTTTAATTCTTAGGTTAGACTGTTTAATTGTTATTTTATTTGCCATCTCACAATTAATTATCTGCTTATATTTTAAGTAGTTTTAAAATACCTAAAACAGTTTAATATGCCTCTGATGATACAAAGTATAATTCTGGAAAGCTCTGGGGGTTTTTTATTCTGTATTACTTGAATAAGTGTTTTTTCATTGGTTAAGTTCGTAGTGCAGTATTCAAATGAGTGCTTTCTAATTGATTAATTCTTACCTGTAGATTTGAATGGAATTTTCCTTATCTCTGGTATAAAAATAACTGTTCTATGCTGATCTCCTGATTCTAACTATTCCTCTGTCACTTTGCCATCTTTAATCATAGCTTTCTTGAGTAAATTGACTGCATTTATTGATTCCATGTAAGAGTAATTTCACAATGCACATTGTGGAGATAGCTTAATGTTCCAAAATTCCTGTAAGGAGTTTGTATGTTCTCCTCTTGATCGCATAGACTTCCTCCAGGTGATCTGGTTTCTTCCCACAGTCCAAAGATATACTGATTGGTTGTGTTGGAAACCACAATTTCTTTAAAAGTAATACTTTTTGTAAGATTTGTACTTTTTAGCAAACTTGTGTAATTTTCACACTCACTGGCAGAAAGTGGTATAGCAGCTAAACTAACAGTTTTTCACCTTTCTCGTTTTTCATATTAACATATTACCCACCTGATGTAATTGTTCTAATTATGTAGCTGATTAACTAACTCATTCCTATCTACAGAATTTTCCTTATCTATAAAAGTAATTTTCAGAGGCTCCATGTTGGCTTCTTGGCTTCTTTAGAGAGTATGCATTGTGTTCAGAGATTAAGGGAGTTTGGGCTTTACTCTTTTACTCCATTCAACCTCTTTGATCATTACTCAGCTCTTTATTTAGTTTGCTTAGTGTTTGTATATTTGTTTGTAATCTAAAGTAAACTGAAATTTTGGAATTAAGACAACTCGTCATTCCTGACTCCCTGAAGAACTCTTAAGGATCAGAAAATAAATGAAGATTCAACAGCAGGTTAATTGGTCATCGTAATTTGTCCCATGATTTAGCTAGGATTAAATCGGTAATAGTATTTTATGAAAGAGATCCAGCTTAATCACTAATTGCATTGTTGTAGCAGTTCAATTACACAGATCTGTGGTTCAAATCTTTGCATTGCCTAGAAATAGTTTTTAAAGTTTAGTTACTGCTGTAACATAAATATTACAGCCAATTATTAAAAAAACAAACATAAAATATTATTAGTTTTCCTCCCTCAATAGAGCTCTTGAGATATGACCTTTGTTTTTGCAAACAACTTCTCCAAATTTCCAGTTCTGATTTGGAGTTTCTGATGTGCTTTGTATGAACATAACCCATAGTGGTTATTTGAGCTGGAATGCTTTGTTTATGTAATTCTACTTGTTTGACATATTTCAATGATGCTGAATTCTAACCAGCCTCGTTGAAATACTGAAAACAGACAGAATGTGACAGCTGGTTGATTGTAGCAAATCGTGATAGAGCCGCAGAGACACTGCCCATCAGTTCTAGGGCGTGATTATGGCTGTCCTACAGATAACTCAAGAATTTCTTCATATGACTCCAAGAACCACTCCCTAAACTTTTGCTGCTCTGGCTCCATCGTGAAATGCTTATTATGAATCTTCCACTTAATGGTTCTTAAAAAGCAGACTTGCATGCTTTTTTTTTGCACGTTTGGTTCCATTGAAAACTTTTAACCACCAATTTTCAAACAGTTTTGTTATCATAGGAGTTTATGTTCGGGAATTTTGCAAATCGGGAAAGGGAGCAGGTAAGGTGGGTATTGAACAGGGCTAGGCCAGTGAGATGTTGCACTGGAGGTGGATTAAAAGTGCTATCCAATATTTAACAGCTGGCTTGAAAAATAAATTAAATACTTTTTTCAGACATTGAAGCTGAGTTGAAGTGGGTGGCTACCGGGAGATCCTGTCTGTTGTGGCAGACGGAGCTCCAGTAGCTACCCACTTCAACTCTGCTTCCCATTCCATTCAGATATGTCCATACATGGCCTCCTCTACTGCCATGATGAGGTTAAACTCAGGTTGACGGAGCAACACCTCATATACCATCTAGGTAGTCTCCAGCCCCTTGGTATGAACATATAATTCTTCAACTTCCGGTAATTCCCTCCCCTTCCCTTCCTCTATCCCTATTTCACTCTGTCCCTCCCCCAGCTGCCTATCACCTCCCTCATGGTTCCGCCTCTTTCTACTACCCATTGTTTTCCTGCCTATTACCTCCATGCTTCCCCTCCCCCACCCCTTTGTCTTTCAAATTACAGGTTTTTCAACTGGACCTACCAGCCTTCTCCTTCCAACCCTCCGCCACCTTCTTTATAGGGCCTCTGCCCCTTCCCTCTTCAGTCCTGACGAAGGGTTCCGGCCCGAAACGTCGACTCATCGTTTCCACGGATGCTGCCTGACCTGCTGAGTTCTTCCAGCGTGTTGTGAGTGTTGCTTTTATCCCAGCACCTGCAGATTATTTTGTGTGGGCGGAGAAAGATTTATGATGGACACTGGTGGGGCTTACGGTCTTTTGGCGGGAGATGTGGGGAAGAGAAGATCAGGAGAGATGGCAGAAGGATTCGATCTAACAGAAAGATGTGATTGCAAGGAGTACTTTGCAAGGCGAAGGGAGCTCTATGGGTGATTGGTGATAAGAAATTAGTGCTGTGAGTAACAGCTATACCCACCTTTTGGAAGGTATGAACTCCAATGAAATGTGCATATTTAGACTGATTTAAATGTAATGAGCTCTTTTTTTTTCTTTTCATTCTTTTCTTTTTCTCAGTAAATATTTGATAAAGCTGAAATTAGTAAATATACTTTTGTTATAATTTTATGTAATAGGCAAACTGTTATTTCTCACTGACTGATAATTGTGTATGGACAGTACTTACACAGCATTCACTCAGATCTGGGTTCTGTGAATCAGAACATCACAACTTTCCTGTTTGGTTGAACCCCAGATCATACTGACCCTAGACATACATTGCTTATGAAAAAAAAGTCTTCTCACCGCTGAGTCACGTGGCTGTTAGCTGAGTCTGCTATTGATCCAAGTTTGTATACGAGCCCGATCAGAAGGTTACAATTGTGGGGTGCCTGACTGGGTTTCACTGGATGCTGTGATCGCTCTTAAGGATTGATTAAATGGTTTGTGTGCTTAAACTAGTGTCAGGGAAAGTGAATATGATACTTTTTATGGATGCCGCAGGGAATAAAGTTTGGTGCAATTCAAATATGTTACCCACCAGTAATGCTTGTGTTCTGAGTGGTTGGATATCCGAAGCTCTGAAGAACTTCTAATTGGATTGCTGAGTTCTGTAAAAGTATTAGGGAAAGTTAAACTGGTTGAACAGCAGTTTGATCAATCAACAGGTAAGGATATCATGTTAGCCCAGACTAGCGGTAATGTTACTGAAACTTTGCTGCCTGATAGGATAGGGACATCTGGAGAGGTGGGGCCATGAGCAGTTCATACCTTTTAGGGAAGGGGGGCATGTACCTAAACGTGAAGACGTTAAAGACGAATTGTATGTAACTGAGGGTGAAAACTTTAAAGACAAGTTGTTCTCATTTCTGTGAAGTGAGAGGAAGGAGTTGCCTGATGTGAAAAGGCTAGTGGATCTTCAGTGAATGATGGATTTTGAGCTGGTTTGGGCAATTACATCACTGGTTGATGTATGCCAAAGTGTAGTGGCAGAGAGCCAGAGCTATTGAAGGGTGAGAGTGTTCTCTGGAGTCCAGCCCACTCTCGATGAGGAGAAAGAGACGAGTGGAGCAGACATCTAAGTTACTGGATGAGTGGTAGTGCTCAGATAATATGAAAAGGCAGAGCGTGTAAAAAGTCCAGCTGTTGGGGTCAGGTCGCTGAAGTCCGAAAACTCATTGGTCATGTCCGTGGGCTACCTGCAAGTGTTAGAAAACGTTTTTGGCACAGCAGACAGCCCAGTAGAGCTTATGATGAGCTTTAAGAACACATTCCAGGAGAAAGGGGCGAAACCTTTTGCCTGCATTTTCAGGCTAGAGAGACAGCTGCATTGCTTGTGCCATAAAAGAGCCATTCAACTGGCTGAGATGTACCGTAAAGATTTTTACTCCTCATGTATATGAAGGATGTAAGAAAGTCAATTCAATTCAGATAAATCGATTAAGAATGGAGCAAGTTGTGAAGGGTGCTTTAAGCATTCAAATGACTCACAAGATGCTGCTCCTTCTCTTGTTTATTGAGCTGATCAGAGAGGTAAGGGAGGGGAGGAAAGTCTGATGGAAGAGCAGGAGGCCTCCGTCAGTAAGGCAAAGTCTTCAGTCATAACCTCAGTTGCTGAAGTGACCCTTGATGCCACACAAGTGGGGGTTTTGCAAGATGTAGTGAAAAACCTGCAAGCCAAGGTATCTCAGTTGATGACAGCTAGTACTGCCAACAAGCGTCACAAGTCTGATAGGAAACTGGACCCACTGGTAGGACGTACTAAGCAGAGGGCTACTGCTGACGGGTCTCTTGACAAGGGAAGTGACTGGTATTTTCTGTTACAACTGTGGTTAGGATGGACATTTCAAGCAGGAGTATGAGGGACAGGAAAACCTTTGGAAAGTAACTCAGTGGTTACTTAAACAGAAAAGAAAGTCGGGAAGTTTCAGAGAGAGCACATTTCAAACAATGTCTCAAGGGAAACACTGAAGTACAAAACCCTGTTCCTGAAAGCTCAGTGGGACCAAGCACGGGTGTATTCTTATGGATTGAGGGTATTTATGCTGGAGCCATACTTGACAGTGGTTCTCAGGTTGCTCTACTCTACAAATCCTTTCGCAACTGGTATTTGACACATTTACCATTGACACTACTCAGTGCCCCAGAAATTCTGGGCCTTATTACTGATGATTAACTGTATGATGGTTATTGAAGCTGAAGTTTTTGGAAGCAGACGTTGGAGTAGCCGAGGCCCTTGCTACTTTAGTGTTGGTCTGTCGGGATCCGGTTTAAAAAGATGAAGCCTCCATTATTGTGGGAACAAGTACTCCCTTTGTGGGGGGGCTCATGGGGCCTGCAAGAAGAGAAATGGAGGGAATTTTTTTGAAAACCTTGTCTATTCACCCAATGTTCAGAGATGATTTTGAGAAGGTGCAAGTTCTTCTGAAGCAGGATGATGAGCATAAACAAGGAACTGTGTGGTACACCCAGTCCAGATTAATTGTGTTACATCCTGGGGAAGTAGTTAGAGTGATGGGACACCTCGAATTCCCCGGAATGGCTGATGCCAAGGCCCTCCTGATGGATGCTCCAGAGGATCTCCAAGAAGAGTCACGCTTACCTGTTGGAGTGCTGGTGAGACCTGAGCTGCAGAAACCTTCAGTTGTGTGTGTAAGTAGGACGACAGTGATTGTCAGGAATACCTCGGAGAGACAGGTCACCTTCAGATGTGGGATCCCGGTGACTGTAATGTCTAATTTACTGATGAGAAAACCGGGAGAGAGTCTTCTGGATTGAGAAAGTTAATAGCAAGGTCATTCAACTGAGGGCTGGAAAAGGAGAATATCAGAGAAGCTGCTGAAGTTCGAAGATGTCTTTTCTACTGACGAGTTTGTTGCAAGTTGCTCCAAGAGTACTTGCCATAATATTTAATGTTTAGGCACGAAGCGAGATTGCCTGTACACCTCTGTTTTGGAATCAGCGGTGAAGACTTGCCACAGAAGATGTATCTCAAGTATAAGGAAAGAACTGCAAAAGGCTTATGAGTGGTTTCTGCTACCAAGCAAAATCAAGGAAACAGGAGGAGATATGATCAAAAGATTGGGTTCTCTCAACTGATGCCTGGAGACAGAGTTTTAATAAGAAATTTGGGGCTATCAGGGAATTATAAGGTGGCTAACCACTGGGTATCTACGCCTTACGCAATGGAGAGCCGGATACCAAACGTGCCAGTTTTCTGGGTGAAGCCAGAAGATGGGAATGACCCCATCAAAATTCTCCATTGAAATTGCCTTTTACCCCAAGTGCAAAAGATATGTGTTGACCCATAGCCTGGCATGGAACCTACACCCAGAAGAAGAATTCTGCACAAAAGGACAACAGCAAGGCAATCAGCGGAAAGACCTGAAAAAGACAAAACCACTGAATGCTGAACGGACTCAGGGGATGAAGAAATGCAGGTGTGGTATACATTACCTTACGCAAACTCCCCAAGAATTGATGAAAAGATTCTTAAATCTCCCAACCCTGACTCAGATGTAATGGCGGGGGGCACTAGTCGTGGACAGTCAGATGTGATGCTAAACAGTGAGGGGAAGCTGGGCTCCAGTATAATTGGAGATGAAGCTGAGCTCAGTCAAGTGACAGGGAGACCTTAGTGGCTGGAAGGCATGAGTAATGGACAGTGGGGGGCTTCGCCAAGTAAACAGGAACTATTCCAAGAAATGCCTGAGGCTGAAGAAGCTGAAGATGAAATAAGAAGATCTCAGAGAGTCAGGAAACCCCCCAGATTGGCTGGCAGATGATGCATAGGGAAAACAGAGTGTTGCTTCTAGCCCAATAGTGAGATATGTTACTGCCATTTACAACTGGATTGGGGGTCCTGAAATGACAAAATTCATTTGAATACTTAATTATTAATAATGGTTTGATAACTTACAAAGTAATGAGGACATGACTATTTTTGGTTGGGGGAGAATGTAATGCTCTGGTTGATGCTGTAGGGTATTTCATTTAGTAGCTTCCTGTAAAAGCAGTACGCCCTGCTGGTAGGCTGTTTTGATTTCAGCTAAAGTTAAGTGGCTATGATGTTTAACATTAGGAATGTTGTGTCAGCAATCAGGATGGTGAAATTGGGAGAAGGATATAGAGAGAGCTGAGCGAAGAGGGATTTGTGATAGACACTGATGTGGTTTGTGCTCTGTTGACGGGAGATGCTGAGAAGAGAAGATAGGGAGAGATACCCATAGGATTTGATCCGATGGGAAGACGCAATTTCAAGGACTGCTTCACAAGATGAAGAAGTTCAACATGGGAAGCTCTACATGTGACTGGTGATGAGAATTCAGCACTGTGAGTAACAGTCATACCCAGCTTTTGGAAGATATAAGCTCCAACATCATGTGCACATTTAGACTAGTTTAATTGTAATGGGCCCTTTTATTGTTTTCTTTTATTTCTCTTAATAGCTTTTTGATAAAGCTGAGATTGGTAAAAATACTTTCATTATAATTTTATGCAGTGTATGATCTGTTGTTTCTTGCTAACCGATAGTTGTGTATGGACAGTGTTTACACAGCATTCCCTCAAATCGAGGTTCCTTTAATCAGAATCCCCAACCTTTCTGTATGTTTGAACCCCAAATCATACTAACCCTAGACGTATATTGTTCATGAAAAGAAACCTTCTCACTGCTGAGTCACATGGCTGTTAGTTGAGCCTGCTATTGATCCAAGTTTCTATACGAGCCCAGTGAGAGGCTACGTATTAATGTATCATACACCTTTACATGAAGTCCTGGTGTTGGAGTATTCCATCGATCTAGATAGCTTTTGTTTGGCCATGGTGACTGATTCATCCTAGTTCTTGGTTCAGGTCTGCATCCTTGAACAAAATCACCTCCACCTCTGGAATTTGGGGCGTCCCTGCAAAACCCAAAATTGGCCTCTGTGAGCAATAAATCCAACTTGACAGCATTTCAGCAACATTTTCCAACACATTGTTGAATGAAGGTGTAAGTTAGATAGATTGCTTCAGTTCTTCTTTCTGTGAACAGAATAGACCTGAGCAATTTTCCAAAAGATAAGTTATCTTCCAGTGTTGTAACGGTGTGGGAACAACCTGTCTAGAGGCTCAGCTAGAGAGAAGAGCAGTGACCTATAAACAGCAGCCTGACCTATAATTTCCACATAGGCATTCAAAGTTATACATAATTAATTATAAAGGATTAATATGTTGTATTGTTCATCAATTCCTCATGCCTGAGTTTAAAAAAAGAGGAAAAATAAAGATTAAATTAACATGTAAGATGTGTGGTGTCAACCAATACATTCAGGGCTGTCACTTGTGAACACTCCACATTTCTGACTCTGTAAATTCTTCTTGCTTCAACAACCTGTTGCTATTAAATTACAATTGTCAATGCTCCATCTTCATTGGTAATTACACAAAGCAAACTGCTGGTCTGCACACACCAGTTTACAGAGTCAGACTAAGACAAGTTATAACCCATTTTCTTGATTTCACATTTTGTGTTGCATGCTATGCTTTAGCTTGTATTTGTAACTTTTGTTTCTAGTAAAACAATTTGATCCACTCCTTTTGTCTTTCAAAGCAACCCACTATTCGATACTCAGTGCCCTCATAATTCATTCCAATGATCACATCATCACCTCATCTCTTGTTAACCAGTGTTCTCTTAGACTTTGGTCAAAGTGTGTTTAGTTGTTGAAAAGGAAAGTGACACTTCTGTATTTGGCATATGATGAGAAATCTTGACTGAAGAAATTGTGTTATTTCTGGGCCTTATTATTTCCATACATTATAGCCATTCACTACTGTAGTACAGTGTTAGTACAATTTCCGTACTCTAATCACTCAGTCACACAATTCTTGTGAATTAGAGTATGGTGTTCAGAATCTGCCCTTCCAAATGGTCTTGACTAGCCAATGACCCAGCTGAGATATTACTGCTCCACTATGTATACCTTTGATGTTCAAAGTAAAGTTATTAACAAAGTACACATATGTCACCATATTCAACTCGCAGATTCATTTTCCTGTGGACATACAGAATAAATCCACGAAACATAATAGAATTTCAATGATAGACTGCACTCAACAGGATGGACAAACAACATTGTGGAAAAGACAACAAACTGCAAATACAAAAGACAAGACAATAATAATAATCCAACACATTACTGGATCCTGTAGCAGTTTAACACAATCTGATTACTTACACAGGCACAATCAAGTGGCAAACATCATTCATCAAAAGCTTGGTTTAAAATACAAACTCATAAATGAAATCACACTTTGCTCTAAGTACAAGCCTATCCAATTTTAGAATCAGAATACCACAAATTATATTATGACCGATCAGTTATTACAGATAGGATAATCCATAGTAACCATCTAGAAATAACAATACAGGTTAAACAAGCAAGAACAACTTATTTAATAAATATAGCCATTCCAAACACACATAACTTACAGAAAACAATAAGTGAAAAACACCAGAAATATGCTGAATTAAAAGAGGAAACTGAAAGACTTTGGAACACGAATAAAGTGATAGTTTCCTGATTGGTCAGGACATCAAAGGATAGGACGAGAAGGCAATTGTATGGGGCTGAGTAGGATCCAGGGTCAGCCATGATGGAATGGTGGAGCAGACTCGATGGGCTGAATGGTCCTATGTCTTATCATCTTATACGTTGTCCCGATAGTAATATCCACAACTGGTGTCATCCCAAATGCGCTGCACCATACATTAAACAATTAAGGCTGTAAAATAATATGTATGTAAATCTTCAGAAAGCCACAATACTAAACACCAGTAGAATAGTCCAAAATTTCCTAGCAATTGACAAGTAAGCATGCTTGGCTATGCCTGTACCTCAGCTTGAGCTGAGAAAAAAAAACAAATAAGCAATAAATCTTGAGAATATGAGATGCAGAGTCCTTGAAAGGATTTCATTGCACATTGCTAAATCTGGAAAGCCCCATAATATTGGAGAAGAACTAATCCTGCCAGTAGCAAAGGAAGTTTTGGACAAGGAAAGTTCTTTGCATAAGTCACCAGATCAAATAATTAAATTGATTCACCTCAGTGACAACTCTGTTCAAAGCTGAACAGACGAAATGTCTGAGAATGTGGCAAACACATTCTGCAACATATTTAGCCCAACAGAATTTGCTCTGCAGTCTGTTAAGTCAACTTTGCCAGGCTACAGATTTTTGCTTCTTGGTTACGTTTGCTTCATAAAAGATGAAAGCATGGTTCAAGAGTTATTACTTGCAGGGGAACTAGAAACAGATACAGAGAGGGAGTCAATATTTTGGGTTGTTGAGCAATTTTTAAAGAGAAGGATATTTCATTCACCTACATTCTTGCTTGTGCAACAAATGGAACACCATCAATGACATGGGGTATTACTTTCTTGACAAAAGCTGCACGTAACATATTTACCATACACTGCCTAATTCACAAGCAACTTGTTGCAAAAATCCTAAATGATCGTCTGCTCACATCATTAAATACTGTTAGAATAACAGTAAATAAAATCGAGTCCCATGCTCTGAATTCTCAACTATTTCAAGAGCTTTGTATTAGGAGTGATGAACGGTTTGAATGCTTGCTGTTGTACACAGAAGTTAGATGGCTCTCAAAAGGAAACTGTCTGAGATTCTTATGCGATTTTTGAAACTGTAATAAAATTCTCTGAAGAGTCGATTGCTTCGCTCAGTAATCAACACAAAAATATTAGGCATGACATTGCTTATTTGTCAGAATAATTCTCAAAGTTTAATGAAATAATTCTTCAATTGCAAGGAAATTATGTGAATCTTATCAACATCAAATCAGTCATCTTCACATTTCTTATCAGAAATGTGTTTCTACTATATGTGCCTCAGAAACCAAAGCATTAATTAAGTATTACAAATGGGTTGTTATTTGGATATAATTACCATTTTATTATAAATTTATGAAAGTCTTCCCTATCCAAGATTTGCAAGTAAAATTTTTGAAGTTGTGTTGAAAAGAATGCTGGTTACAACCAACTAATTTCCAGGTTACTTAGGAAGGAAATAAAGATAGGTATTTGAGATCTTAGTAAGCTTGCTTTGCTTGTGACATTTGATATTGGTGCTCCTTTCATTTGGATTGTAATTTCAAGCATTGATGCATAAAGCTTAGTCCATAATTCCAATGTTGCTACATTCGTCAGTATGAGATTCTGTGGTATTTCAGCCTTATACACATTTTCAAACCAAATTAACAAGCAGTTACATTAGATCCGATGCTCAGTGATCGCTAACATCTCAAAGTTACCCCCAAAAAAAAGGTCTAAGTGAATATAATATAGAAGCCGTCAAGAGCAACATTTTGGAGCTGATATTCAACTTCTCCAACTTTCAAGCCAAGCATTGTTTATATCAACAGTAAGATATTATTCACAGTATGGCATGACAGTTCACATACAGAAAGCACTGAAAGATAAAGGTGACTAAAGACAAAAAAGTTTAATTTCAAACCACTACCACGGCTATCTCGAAATTGTTTCCAACATTATCTCACATGAGACACCGTTGTATTCTGAGATTATTATAAGATTAGAGTCAATCCACACCTACCACTTTCAGAACATCAGAGAAGCATTACTGAACTAGATGTGCTTATACAGTTTTTTTGAAATCTTGACAAGGCACATCATTTTTGCACAGATCTATCAATAAGTGGAAGACATGCTTAATGGCCTTTATTGCCCCTAACTAGTACCTAAATGAGGACCCCACTCAAGAACTTATTTCACTTCAACTTGAGAAGAAGACAATAGTTTTTTATAAACATACTTGAATGGTACATGGCAGGATTATAATCCCAAAAGGACTAGAAGGATCTCCCTTTCGAACAGAGATAAGGAGGAATATCTTTAACCAGAGGTGTGGTGAATCTGTGGAATTCATTGTCACAGAGGAATGAAGCCAAGTCTTTGAGTATATTTAAAACAGAGAGTGATAGGTTTTTGATTAGTCAGGGTGTCAAAGGTTACATGGAGAAGGCAGGAACATGGGGTTAAGAGGGATAATTCATCAGCCATTATGGAATGTCGGAGCAAAGTATGACCTAATTCTGCTCCAATGTATAATGGTCTTATGGTGTTATATTGTATGTGGTGGTGCAATGTGACCACCGCCCTCTTACACGGGAAATTCTACTGTGATACATCAAGCAGTTCCTGATGCAATTGCATGGCTTGCCAAAATCAACATTCATTTTTATGACTCCAGTGGAAACAAACTGTGGAAGTAGTGTAAAGTGTACAGCAACTACTGACTGAAGATGAACATCTTACCAATAATATTTTGTTAGCTACTTCTCAAATGATACATGAATTAATAAAATTAATGTATTTTACTCGAGTGGCATTTGGATGAAGAAGGACAGATACAGTTTCTGCAAACACCACCCCAGTGACAACTCCATCCATCGATGCACAGGAACTGATGGGGCTGTTGTTGATTAGAAACTTTACAGGCTGGGTGTCACTATTTTGGACCGTCAAATGATGAGCAACTGTGAAAATCACCACAGTACTTCATTTCATAATCATTGCCTGCTTAAAGTTGTCCACTGAGAAAGAAAGCAGGTGTAATTATGCTGAATGAGCCAGTTTACTAATGCACTGTTCCTCAGTCAATCACATTTGCCTTTGATCTCAACAGTAGGCGCAAGGGTCTTCAGGGAGTTTCAGGGAAGTTCATAGATTCTTAATTGGTCAGGGCTTGAAAAGATATGAGGAAAAGGCAGGAGATTGGGGCTAAGAGAAAAAATGGATCAGCCATGATGAAATGGCGGAGCAGACTCAATGGGCTAAATGGTCAAATTCTGTTCCTATGTCTTATAATCTTATAACTGTATAGAAACCCTGCATTTGGATATCCAGTGAGAACAGCAACTAATTTCATTGGGCAAAGAAGAAGAGGAGAACGTCAAGAAGCATAAGATGAGAGACCATGTTAACATCTTATAACAAGAGCTACAAGGCATCTTCTGTTTTCTGATTAACTCTGGTAAACATCTAATTCATTTACCCTGTAGCAGAAGACGTTCATCAGCACCCTCCACTGAAGGGCATTCAAGCAATTTAGGCAACTTCTATAATAATGGTTTACTGGCCATGTGAACACAGAAGCTGGAGTGTAAACCATGCTGTTGACTAAAGCATGGAAATATGACTCACTTAAAACCTTGGATAATCTGGAGCACACTCTGATTACGGTCGTCCCAGACCTGGCAGATTTTTCAGAGTATGCAAGGTTATTTCTATTAATGTCCAACCCACTTTTAGTTCCGTTCTTCTCAGATGTTAAAAAGGCAGCAAAACTCTAATAATCTGTTATCTGGCTGCTTAGAAAACCTGATGGTTTGCCATCTGGCTCACCAAGTAATATTCCCCAGACTCCTCCAAGACTCATTGGAACGCTTATCCTTGCTCCCACCAAGATTCACTAAAGTTCAGGGCCAGCACTCCCCTGAGACTCATCAGAGCCCCGGTCCTCGAGACTCACTGAGGTCTTGGTTCCTGCACTCTCTTGAAACTTTGGAAGAATATATGTGGATTTATCCAATGATGCTAATTAAAAGTGTGTTGCAATAGAATTTAACAGGCCAGTAAAACTGCAGGTCAGGTGCATGACAAATCATGATTAGAGATGTACTGTACAAGCTTATCAATAAAGCAGGTAAATTGACAGGAGCATAGGAATGAGGGTCCCAGTAAATTGACACTGGTGAGAGAGAGAGAGAGCATGGGAACTGGGGTTCTTGGTGGATTGAAATGAAACACAAGAACTGGGGCTCTGGTGAGTACAAAGCGAGCATGGCTCACATCATCCGATAAGCCAAAAGCCAAATCATCAGTTTCTTGACAGTTAGCACATATCAGATTTTTGCTGCAATATGATTTAGTTAGGGGGTTCTGTGCATTAAAATAATCTGATCCCCATGCTTGACATCCAGCTTTACACCTCATTTGCAAATTATAGCTTAGTAGTTTTAAAGGATTTGAATAAACAAATGTGACCTCCAGTTAAAGATGGGATGGTTTTGAGCCATTTAAAATTTGAAAAGGTTCAGGCAGTATTTGTATCATTTATAACTGTGGCATGAAATCTGGGTCACAGCTGCAGGTGTGACAGGTAAATTCATCACAGGACGTAAGAGCAACAAAATAACTAGGGCAACAAAAGGAAATTTACTTGTAACATATATTTTATATGACTTTTGTGGCAGATACAAATATAACATGTTGTCTTTAAAGGCGTACTAGACTGTTTTGTATTCATTTATACATCAGACTTTTCCCATTTGCAGCAACGTGCTTCATCGATGAGATGTCAGTGTGTTTTTGGGCGTAAATGGGTTGGGCCTTTTGCAGCATTTTCTGTTCAAGTATGTCCAAGGAAATTGGGGAGGCCACTTGTCACAGTGACTTTCTGTGGCTCTTTACTCTATAGAATGGGTCAGCCTTTAGAGTTAGATTATTTTTCCACAGTACTTGGTTCAAGATTCAAGACTGCTTAATGTCATTTCCAGTGCACTAAGTGTAAAGGGGGATGAAATAATTGTTACTCCTCTGGATGCAGTGCAGCACAAACAAAGACAGTAAAATAAAGAACACAGTAATAAAAAACATAATAAATATAAATACATAAGATAACTTGTATACATATATTGATTGTATGTCCATGAGGTAACATTGGGCACAGGAATGTCTGTACATAAGGTGACTGACATGAAATTATAAAATAGTGGTGGCGGGGGGAGCAGTGGGGTGGGTTAGTAGGTGAAGATGTTGATCAGCTTTACTGAATGGGGAAAATAACTGTCCAGTGGACCTGGTGTGGATGCTACGTAGACCCCTCCCTAATGTGAGCGGGATATGCAGTACAAAACAGGGTGGATGGCATTCTTCATGATATTTCTGGCCTCTTTCTATATATATGTCCTTGATGGTGAGTAGGCTGATGCCGATGATGCATTGGGCAATTTTGACTACTTGTTGTAGAGCCTTATTGTCTGGCGCAGTGCAGTTTCTGTACCAAGAAGTGATCAGCGTATTAGGTTGCTCTCTACTGCACATCTATAGAAGGTCGTGAGTATTCATGTGCATTGTCCAGCTCTCTTCAGCTTCCTCAGAAAGTAGAGACATCGGTGAACATTCTTGACTGTGTAGGATGTTTTTGGAACATGAGAGGTTGTGTGAGAGGTGCCACCAATGTAAAGAGGGTTGAGTGGTGTGAGTTCTTCTGAAGTCAATAACCATCTCCTTTGTCATATTCACTGAAGAAAATATGATTTGCCTGGTGCTAGGCCTTGAGCTCTTCCATCTCCTCTCTGTAAGTCATCTCATTGTCATTGCTGATGAGCCCCTCTACTGTCATGCCATTGGTGAGTTTGATAATGAAATTTCTCCAGTGCTTGGCAGTACAGATATATTTTTGATATTATTTTATCAAATGATTTCATTTCTACATCTGCAATATTTGTCTTTGATATATTATGCTCTTGGAGGGCTTAAGCTCTTGGCAGATAATTGGTCAATGACATTTAGTATGGAGAAATGTGAAGTACTGCAGGGCAAGGGAGTCCAAAACTAATGGGGCATTGATGTAAGGTGAGAGGGGAAAGATTTGAAAGGGACCCGAGGGGAAACCTATATCACACAGCAGGTTGTCAGTACATGAAATGAGCTGCCAGAGGAACTGGTTCAGATAGATACTATCATTTAAAAGAGCACTTGAATAGGTACATGGAAGGATAGAGATTGGAGGGATATGGCTGAACACAGGAAATTGGGACTAACTAGGTGGTCAGATTGATCGGCATACACTCCTTCGGCCAAAGGGCCTTTATCCATACTGTATTGCTCGATGGTTCTGTGACCCTAGTATATTTTGGCAAAAAAAACTAAGACACATTAAACAGAATAAATCACGCAGTTTTAAACTTTATGCAAAAACTTACAGATCTGAATGGATGTGGTCATAATGTGTCAGAAGAGCATCATGAGAGAGAGTTTAATAAAACATAATAGGTCCAAGGCTTCATAACCACAGACATGTTACAAAAGCAGAGAAACAATGATGAAAATATATGACACTGATTAAACCACAACAGTTATGTTGTACACATTTTGTTTTTGAAAGGATCTGAAGCTCTTAAAAAGGGTGGGAAATAATATTAGAGTGGTTACATGTAAATAGAATTTCATTTCAAAGTTTGAAATAAGAGAAAGGTTTCTTAAAACATTTCTTCACTGAATATGACAAAGTAGCTCATGTTGTTCCGTTGTTTAAAAAAGGATCGAAAAGTAATCCGGGAAATCATAGGCCGGTAAGTTTGACATCGGTAGTGGTAAGTTATTGGAGGGAGTACTAAGAGACAGAATCTACAAGCATTTGGATAGACAGGGACTTATTAGGGAGAGGCAACATGGCTTTGTGCGTGGTAGGTCATATTTGACCAATCTATTGGAGTTTTTCGAGGAGGTTACCAGGAAAGTGGATGAAGGGAAGGCAGTGGATGTTGTCTACGTGGACTTCAGTAAGGCCTTTGACAACTGTTATGGACCCCGTAACTGGGTTGCCAAACCAGCAAAAATGGACCACTTAGTTGGAGTCTGGGTTACTGGAACTAAGAAAGTTTTATTAAAGAAATAAGCAACACAGTACTCTAATCAAAAGGATATAAATGCAACAGTTTAGCAATGATAAAACACACATGTACACAGAACTAGGATAATAGGATCAATCAAGCTCTATCGCAGTCTAGGGGTAAAATGATCAGTCATCAAGTGACACAGAGTTCAGTTTAATTCAGTTCGCGGTAGTCGCTGTTGTGCCATTGGGCGGGGAGAAGAGAGAGAGAGAACGAATGAATATGCAAATCGGATTCCAAACAGACCTTCGATATTCCTCGCAGTTAGCTTTCGGACGAGCCCTTTGTAATGTCTTCTGAGGTCACCGACTGTGACCCCTCTGTTCCAGATACGATCGTTCTTCTGCGGTGAACCCGGCACCCAGGCAAGGGCGGACACACACACCAGGTACCTGCCCGACCGTATCTTTCCACCCTGTGCGTCTATGGCTGGTCCCGCGACTAGACCTCCAAAAACTCCCACCAACTTGTGGGGGGGCACACTGCTTCCAGGGTCTCGTTACCTCGTGGTGTCGTGTGTCTGTTGCCTTAGCGAACCTGTCCCTTTTTATCCCCCTGCTGGGGTATTGCCTGTCCATCAAACTTCAAACAGTTCAGGGTTCAAAGCCACTGGTCTCTGACAATACTCGGAACCGTGTCTCCTTTCGGTAATCTCTCTCCTCTCTCTCTTATAAGCATCTTGCATTTTCCCCCATTGTCCTCTTATCGGCATCAATCTTCAGATAACTGGTTCTTTTGTCACACAAGGTATACATGGAGAGATGGTAAATTGGATTAGACATTTGCTCAATGGAAGAAGCCAAAGAGTGGTAGCAGAGAATTGCTTCTCAGAGTGGAGGCCTGTGACTAGTGGTGTGCCATTGTTATTTGTCATCTATATCAATGATCTGGATGATAATGTGGTAAATTGGATCAGCTAATTTGCTGATGATACACAGATTGGAGGTGTAGTGGACAGTGAGGAAGGTTTTCAGAGCCCGCAGAGGGACTTGAACCAGCTGGAAAAATGGGCTGAAAAATGGCAGATGGAGTTTAATACAGACAAGTGTGAGGTATTGCACTTTGGAAGGACAAACCAAGATAGAACATACAGGGGTAAATAGTAAGGCACTGAGGAGTGCAGTAGAACAGAGGGATCTGGGAATACAGATACAAAATTCCCTAAAAGTGGCGTCACAGGTAGATAGGGTTGTAAAGAGAGCTTTTGGTACATTGGCCTTTATTAATCAAAGTATTGAGTATAAGAGCTGGAATGTTATGATGAGGTTTTTGGTGAGGCCGAATCTGGAGTATTGTGTTCAGTTTTGGTCACCAAATTACAGGAAGGATATTAATAAGGTTGTAAGAGTGCAGAGAAGGTTTACAAGGATGTTGCTGGGACTTGAGAAACTCAGTTACAGAGAAAAGTTGAATAAGTTAGGACTTTATTCCCTGGAGCATAGAAGAATGAGGGGAGATTTGATAGAGGTATATAAAATTAGGATGGGTATAGATAGAGTGAATGCAAGCAGGCCTTTTCCACTGAGGCAAGGGGAGAAAAAAAAACAGAGGACGTGGGTTAAGGGTGAGGGGCGAAAAGTTTAAAGGGAACGTTGGGGGGGCTTCTTCACACAGAGAGTGGTTGGAGTGTGGAATGCGCTGCCAGAAGAGGTGGTAAATGCGGGTTCTTTTTTAGCATTTAAGAATAAATTGGACAGAGGTGTATGGAGGGATATGGTCCGTGTGCAGGTCAGTGGGACTAGGCAGAAAACAGTTCGGCACAGCCAAGAAGGGCCAAAAGGCCTGTTTCTGTGCTGTAGTTTTTCTGTGGTTTCTATGGTTTTCTAAAGAACTTGGAGAAAAATATTGCAATGTTCAAAACAATGATGGAAATTAGCAGAGTGCATAATTAAAACTGTTCCAAGGACCAGGTGACAGTTTCACAGTGATGAGGAAAGATCATCAGCGTACCCTTACTTTGCTGCAGGAGGTATTTTTTTCTTTCTTGAAAAAGTCTGGAACTATGAAGTTCACCATTGATTACACAATGTTGAATTTCATTCACAACCCCTCAGGAATCTTGTCACAAGACATAGATGACCTACATGTGTGGATTGATGAGCAGCAAGTAGTATTGCATTGCCAAAATGCTAGCTAATGTCCTTGTCCAACAGTAGTTAGCTTTAATCCTTCTATTGCTCCATTTATGAGGTTCTTTCCTCTTGGTCTCCTCATCCACAACATCATCTGATGAATCCTGTGTTTTCGTATCTCCATTGACTCCTTTCTTTTTGGCCTTCCATTCATCCAGCTGGGCTTTGGTCTTTGCACACAGAGTAGATTCTGGTTCTTCAGATTCACAAAAGCCAAATGCTTGCAACTTTCCTGATGCTCTTTAAACTCTCTTCAAGCTGAAAACCAAGCCATATTCTGGAAGTAACTAACATATCAGAGGCTTTCACGGATATGTTATCAACAAAAACTATTGTATTTGGACCACTGCTTTAGTCACTTTTATGCTTCCTCTGGTCCTTACTTGGTCAAATATGCAGTGTTACAGAGGTAGGCAACAATACCTATTTGTCCTTTGATCGGCAGTGGTTCATCGTATGCAGTATGGAGACAATTGTGACATTATCCAGTAACGTTCTTCACTTTCAATTGACTGTTTTGCAGGGAATGTGGCATGTGAATGGTGGATGGATATCCAGTCAGGTTGTAGTTGTCTTAGCCAATCATGCCCTCACAATACTGGTTCTCCTGTTTTAATCACATACAACCCCAATGTGCTTGTTGTTGTACTTCACTGTTACAAACATCATTCCCACAGGTGTTATCTTTTTTCTTAGTTGGAAGTCTGCAGGCTTCGGTTTAGTATCTTTGAAATGCCGTTCAAATTCATTTTGTGGAATGACTAAAACAGCTGAACCAGTGTTCAATTCCTTCTTATTTAATTTGTCTTCTGTTTCTGGCATAAGCCATATTGCTTGTCTGTTGTTAGTTTTCATATTGTAAATCTGAAGACTAGTCGGTCTTGTGTCACTCTCATCATTATCAGATTTTTCATCAACAGTGAGCAGATTAGTGCTCTTTTTGATAAGGCAACTTGATTTTTTTCTCTTTTTCTCTTCTCTGTGCCCAGCATGCTCTTTGTATGTGACCCACTTTGTTGGATCTTCTGCAAGTTTCACCTTTAAACCTTTGTTCAGACAGTCTGGTTTTTATTTACACATTCCAATTTTGTTCACGCTCATTCTCATTCCTGACTACAACTCAATTGCATCTCTGTCTGCTGTTTCTATTGATACAGAAATTTCAACTGTTCTTTTAAATATAAGTTGTGCTTCAGTTAGGAGCCATTTTTGAATGATTTCTTGTGAGATTCCACAAACTAAACAAATCTGTCAGTGCATCATTAAGCCCATTACTGAACTGACAATGCTCAGACAATCTCTTCAATTTAGCTACTTACACTGAAATAGTCTCCCCTTCCTTTTGATTCTGCTTGTGAAACCTAAAGCATACTGCAATAAATGATGATTTTTGTTCAAAATGTTCCTGCATTGCTTACATGATATCAGCAAAGCTCATTTCTGTTGGTTTGGTTGGAGCAGTCAAACTCCTAAGCTGACTGTAGGATTTTAAATCCAATGTATTCAGTAAAACTGGTACTAGTTTCTCATCAATTATTTCATTTGCTTTAAAATACTACTTAATCCTTTTAGGATATAAAATCCAATTTTCTGTTTTGTAATCAAACAGGTTAATCTTTCTGATGTAGCCAGCCATTTCTGCTCTAATTTTTATGATTGTTAACAGCTGGTACTTGCTGTTTATAAACCCGTAAATTCTTCCATTTAATGCTTTTTTAAACTGAGCTATCTCTGCCTGTGCCGTGCTGATGTATTCACCATTCATCCCTGCATTATTTTTCTTTTACATGAACGTCTCACTGCGCTTCAAAGCTAGCCATCTTGGGCTTGTCTTAAAAATACCTCGTCACCACTCTTATGTTTTGAAAACCCAAAACATTAAAATAATTCAAAGGAAAACGAGATAACAGAGAGATGTGATTCATAGTTTGTTCTTTTCTTTAAGCAAGGGGCGCACACAGAGCCATGGAGTCATGATATATGCAACTCACGTATTTTTATTATATAACCTACAATTATTTAATTATTTAAACAAATAATGCTTAATCAGCAACAGATTAACAATATTACAGTACTTAAAAATACTGAAATATTAAATACACAACAGATTGTTTTCTTAGGTTTGAGAAAATATACAGTAATTAAAATGAATGATAATGAATACTAAGTGCAATTTCTTTAATCTTGTAAATCTTTGGAATTATTCATTGCACCAGTAAAAAATTAGGCCATTCAGTATTTTCAGGAAGGAGACCAATAGAGTCTTGTACATTAAAAGAATCAAGGGACCTACGGTCAGCCTGAAAGTGGATGAGATTGAGCTTCAGCCATTATTTTGTTGAAGAATGGAACAGATTTCAGTGCCATATGGCCTATTTTTCTTTCCTATGCTCCTGTGTATTTAGCAGTGTCACTAAGTGCAGTTTTGCAAGCAACAATAATCATTAAAGCCCACTTAATGAATTTGGCCTAGAGTTATTTTGCTAGCTTTGCTGTTATTTTCACTCTCATATTTTAGGATATCAATTAATCATCAATAGTACAAGTATAATGCATTTGAATGAAGTATTAAGTTTAAATCAAATCATTAATATTCTGTTTTTATTAAAGTAAAAAATTATTTCACATCTAAGCTGTAGGCATAGAACAAGATTTCACATATTTGATTTGTAAAATGCAAATTTTGGACCAATACAAATAATTCATATTACACTGATGGAGTGCTAAATCCATCACAAGGACTGCCAGATGGACTATCACTGATATCCGATATCAGTTAAGCATCATATTAAGACCATAAGACCATAATATATACAGTAATGCTCAAAAGTTTGTGAACCTTGTACAATTTTCTCTTTTTCTGCATAAATATGACCTAAAATGTGATCAGAACTTCACTCAAGTCCTAAAACAGGATAAAGAAAATCCAATTAAATAAATAACCCAAAACATTACATTTGTTCATTTATTTATTGAGAAAAATGATCCAATATTACATGTATTTGTTGAAATAAGTATGTGAACCTTTGCTTTCAGTAACTGGTGTGACCCCCTTGTACAGCAATAACTTCAACCAAATGTTTCTGGTAACCGTTGATCAGTCCTGCATATCGGCTTGGAGGAACTTCAGGTCATTCCTTCTTACAAAACTGCTTCAACTCTGGGATGTTGGTGGGCTTCCTTGCGTGAACTGGTTACTTCAGGTCCTTCCACCACATTTCTATAGGATTAACGTCAGGACTTTGACTTGGCCATTCCAAAACACAAATTTTCTTCTTTTTAAACCATTCTGTTGTAGATTTACTCTTGCCTTTCAGATCACTGTCTTGTTGCATTATCCAACTTATATTAAACTTTGGGTGATAGGCTGATGCCCTGACATCCTCCTGTAAAATGTCCATAGGACCATAAGATATAGGAGCAGAAGTAGGCCGTTCGACCCATCGAGTCTACTGCGCCATTCAATCATGGGCTAATCCAATTCTTCCAGTCATCCCCACTCCCCTAATAAGCAGTTCTGTGGGAGACAATACCTTGTTAAAGAGAAACATCAGAGGAGAATGGCTAGAGCTGATACAATTTTGAATTCACTGTTCCCTCAATGATTGCAAACTGTCCAGGCCCTGAGGCAGCAACGCAGCCCCAAACTTTGATGCTCCAGCTACCGTGCTTCACACTTGGGATGAGGTTTTGATTTTGCGGTGCAGTGCCT
Source organism: Mobula hypostoma (assembly GCF_963921235.1). Taxonomy (NCBI): domain Eukaryota; kingdom Metazoa; phylum Chordata; class Chondrichthyes; order Myliobatiformes; family Myliobatidae; genus Mobula; species Mobula hypostoma. The sequence goes on from NC_086104.1 coordinate 34,443,545, forward strand.
TTTCCCCTCCAAACATAGCAATGTGCATTTCTGCTTTAACTTTAGTCTCATCTGTCCACAGAACATTGTCCCAGAAGCATTGTTGAAAATCCAGGTGGTCTTTTGTAAGCTTAAGACGTGCTGCAGTGTCTTTTTTGGAGATTCCTCCGTGGTCATTCCATGCATAGCATTCTTGTTCAGTGCTTATCTTAGAGTGGACACATGAACACTGCCTTTAGCAAGTTCCAGAGATTTCTGCAGGTCTTTTGCTGTTATCTTTGGGTTCTTTTTCACTTCCTTCAGCATTGCGCTTTGTGCTCTTGGTGTGGTCTTTGCAGGATGCCCACTCCTACAGTGAGTAGCGACAGTACCGAGTTTCTTCCATTTGTAGACAATTTCTCTTACTGGGGACTGATGAACACTCAGGTCTTTAGAAGTGCTTTTGGAGCCTTTCCCAACTTCATGCATCTCTACAATTCTTCTAAGGTCCTCTGAAAGTTGTTTTGATCATGGCATGGTGCACATAAACAGATCTTTTCTTGAGAAGTGCAGGCTCTGTCGGTAACCTGACTTTGTGTGTCTTTTTTATAGGACCACTACAACCCACACCTCCAATTTTATCTCATTGATTAGAACACCTGACTCCAAATAGCTTTTGTAGAAGGCATTACCCTTGATGTTCACATACTTTTTCCAACAAATACATGTAATATTGGATCATTTTTCTCAATAGATAAATGAACAAGTATAACGTTCTTTGTGCTAGTTAATTAATTGGGTTCCCTTTATCTAGTTTTAGGATACGTGAAGGACTGATCACATTTTAGGTCATACTTATGCAGAAATAAAGAGAATTCCATGGGTTCACTACTCTCTGGCTAAAAAGGTTCCTCCTTATCTCTATTCTAAAAGGATGCCCCACTATTCTGAGGCTCTACCCTCTAGTCTTAGACTCACAGACCATAGGAAACATCCACTCCACAGCCACACTGTCAAACACTTAGACTGTGTTTAAAGAGTGAACCTTCACAAGGTGGAAAGTCCCAATGGAGTACCTGGTAAGGGTCTGAAAACCTGTGCCAACCAACTAGCGGGAGTATACAAGGACATTTTCAACCTCTCACTGCTACAGTTGGAAGTTCCCATTTGCTTCAAAAAGGCAACAATTATACCAGTGCCTAAGAAGAATAATGTGGGCTGCCTTAATGACTCGCCCAGTAGCACTCATATTGACAGTGATGAAATGCTTTGAGAAGTTGGTCTTGACGAGACTTAACTCCTGCTTCAGCAAGGACCTGGACCCATTGCAATTTGCCTATCACTACAATAGGTCAACGGCAGATCCAATCTCAATGGCTCTCCACACGACTTTAGACACAAGCACCTACATCAAGATGTTGTTCATCGACTATCAGCATTTAGTACCATCATTCCTACAATCCTGATTGAGAAGTTGCAGAATCTGGGCCTCTGTACCTCCCTCCGCAATTGGATCCTCGACTTCCTAACCAGAAGACCACAATTTGTGGGGATTGATGATAACATATCCTCCTTGCTGATGATCAACACTGGCGTACCTCAGGGATGTGTGCTTTGCCCACAATGCTCTACTCTCTGTATACACATGACTGTGTGGCTAGGCATAGCTCAAATACTATCTGTGAATTTGTTGATGATATACCCATTATTTGTAGAATCTCAGGTGGTGACGAGAGGGCATACAGGAGTGAGATATCCCAACTAGTGGAGTGATGCTGCAGCAACAACCTGGCACTCAACGTCAGTAAGATGAAAGAACTGATTGTGGACTTCAGGAAGGGTAAGACAAAGGAACACATACCAATTCTCATAGAAGGATCAGAAGTGGAGAGAGTGAGCAGTTTCAAATTCCTGGGTGTCAAGATCTCTGAGGATCTAACCTGGTCTCAACATATCAATGTAGTTATAAAGAAGGCAAGGCAGCAGCTATACTTTATCAGGAGTTTGAAGAGATTTGGCATGTCAACAAAACTTATATAGTTGCAATGTGGAGAGCATTCTGACAGGCTGCATCACAGTTTGGTATGGAGGGGCTACTGCACAGGACCAAAAGAAGCTGCAGAGGGTTGTAAATTTAGTCAGCTCCTTCTTGGGTACCTGTCTACAAAGTACTCAGGACATCTTCAGGGAGTGGTGTCTCAGGAAGACAGTGTCCATTATTAAAGACCTCCAGCACCCAGGGCATGCCTTTTTCTCACTGTTACCATCAGGTAGGAGGTACAGAGCCTGAAGACACACACTCAACAATTCAGGAACAGCTTCTTCCTCTCTGCCATCCGATTCCTAAATGGACATTGAATCTTTGGATGCTACCTCACTTTTTTTAATGTAGGGCTCTCAGTATATTTAGGTGGACTGTTAACTGTTGATCGCTTATTACCAAAATGGCTTCTCTGAAGTGTTATATTAAAATGGCTTCTCATAATGTTAACTGCTGAGCAAGGGGTTCTCTGTAACTGTAATGTTTGGGTTATACAAGGAGATAATGGAAATTGTATCCATTTGTTAGCCAATGGAAGTCAGGTTCTGTTATCTTGTATATGTGTGCTAAGTTGAAGAGCGCGGGCTTTTTCGGGAGACGAGCAGAGAGGACGGATGTGTGAGGAATGGACAGCAGTTCCAGGGCGGTGGACACCGGACCTCGGGGGTTCGGAGGGTGGCCGGAGTCTTGGAAGGATATTGTGGATGGAATCGGAGGCCTGAGCTCCAAAGTATTAAAATATTATGTGCACAAGACTGATAAATTACTTATGTGGCGCCTTTTCTTGTAGTTGTTTCTACTAACCCAACACCAAAAATTTGCTATAAAGTACAATTCTTTACTTGCACTTTGTATATTGTTTCATATTTGTGTTGTGGCTGATCATTGGGCGACTCACACCTTATCAGCACCAACACAATTGCACTGTTTGGCGGGGTTGACAGCTATTCACCCTAGGCAACGGGGGGTCAGTGGGATAAAGCCCTTACATTAATAAACAGTATTTCTGTTTTTGCACATTAAAAAAAATCTTTTCAATATACATATACCATAATTGATTTACTTATTATATTTTTATTTTATTTCTTTTTTTTTTCTCTCTGCTAGATTATGTATTGCATTGAACTACTGCTGCTAAGTTAACAAATTTCACATCACATGCCATGATAATAAACCTGATTCTGATTCTGATTCAGACCTTTAAGTTTCCCAAGAACCTTCTCTCTAGTTATGTTAGCTTCACACGTGTCATAACCTCTAACGCCTGGAACTGCCACCATACTGCTAGTGTCTTCCACAGTGAAGACTGATGCAAAATACTTATTCAGTTCGTCTGCCATTTCCGTGTCCCCATTACTACCTCGCCAGCATCACTTTCCAGTGGTTTGATATCCACTCTACCTTTCTTTTATACTTAATGTATCTGAAGAAACTTTTGGTATCCCCTTTAATATTATTAGCTTGCTTACTTTTTATTTTTACCTTCTTAATGACTTTTTCAGTTGCATTCTGTTAGTTTTTAAAAACTTCACTATCCTCTAACTTCTCACTAATTTTGCTCTATTATATGCCCTCTCATTGGCTTTTATGTTGGCTTTGATTTCTCTTGTTAGCCATAGTTTTGTCAACTCTCCATTAGAATACTACTTTTGGATGAATGTATCCTGTGCCTTTTGAATAGCTTACAGAAATTCCAGCCATTGTTGCTCTGCCATCATCCCTGCCAGTGTTCTTTTTCCAGTCAATTTTAGCCAACTCCTCTTTCATGCCTCTGTAATCCCCTTTACTCCACTGTAATACTGATACATCTGTCTTTAGCTTCTCTTTCTCAAATTTCAGGGTGAAGTTGATCATATTGTCCCTAAGGGTTTTTTTTTATGTTAAGCTCTTAATCAGTTCTGGTTCACCGCACAACACCCAATCCAAATTAGTTGATCCCCTTGTGAGCTCAGCCGTGAGCTTTCTAAATAGCCATCTTATAGGCGCTCTAGAAATTCCCACTCCTGGAATCCAGCACCAACCTGATTTTCCCAATCTGCCTGCTTATTGAAGTTCCCATGAGTGCTGTAACATTGTCCTTTTGGCATGCATTTCTATCTCCTATTGTAACTTGTAGGCCACATCTTTACTACTGTTTGGGGGTCTGTATACAACTCCTATCATGGTTTTTTTTACCCTTGTTCCTTAGTTCTACCCACAATGTTTTAACTCGTTCTGACCCTTTGTCACTTTTTTCTAATGATTTGATTTCCTGTTTTACTAACAGATCAATGCCTCCCTCTCTGCCTTCTTGTCTGTCTTTTTGTTGCAATGTGTGTCCTTGGACATTAAACTCCCAGCTATAACCTTTTTCCAGCCATGATTCAGTGATGCTAACAACATCATACCTGCCAATCTGTGACTGTGCTGCAACTTCATCTACCTTATTCTGTATAGTGCATGCATTCAAATACAACACCTTCAGTCCTGGGTTCACCGGTTCTGATTCTGTCTGCCTTTTACATTGCAATTCATCCGGTTGACTGCAGTTTTGCCCTATCAATAGCCTCTCCTCACTACACATTGACTCTGTTTGTAAACCAGCTCCCTCATCTTCAGCACTATTATCTGTCTTTCCTACGATACTTCTTGCATTGAAATATATGCAGCTTGGGATACTAGTAACTCCATGCTCAGCCGTTTGATTCTTAACTTTGTTTGAGGTCTTACCAACATCTGTCTCCATCATCTCTCCACTAACAGTTCTGGCACTCTAGTTCCAATCCCCCTGAAACTCTAGTTTAATCCCCACCAGGCAGCATTAGCAAACCTTCCCACTAGGATAGTAATGTAAGCACGAGGAATTCTGCAGATGCTGGAAATTCAAGCAACACACATCAAAGTTGCTGGTGAACGCAGCAGGCCAGGCAGCATCTCTAGGAAGGGGTACAGTCAACGTTTCGGGCCGATGTGTCTCACTAGGATATTAGTCCCCTTCCTGTTCAAGAGCAAACCATCCCTTCTGTACACGTCCCACCTTCCCTGGAAGAGAGCCCAATGATTCAAAAATCTTATGCCCTCCCTCTTACCCAACTCCTTAGCCATGTTTTAAACTATGTAATCTTACTTATTCTAGCCTCACTAGCATGCGGCATGGGTAGCAATCCTGAGATCATAACCCTGGAGGTCCTGCCCTATAACTTAGCGCCTAACTCCCTGAAATCCCTTTGCAGAACCTTGTCACTTGTCCTACCCATGTCATTGGTACCTACATGGACCATAACTTTTGGATGTTCACCCTCCCACTTAAGAATGCTGAGGACACTGGTATTCAAGAGGCAACATACCACCCGGGAATCTCGCTCTCACCCACAGAACCTCCTGTCCATTTCTCTAACTAACAGGTATTGATCCTGCAGTAAGGAAATGGAGATTAAATCTGGATTGATGAGCTCAGGTAGGCTCTCATCCATAATCATCTTGTGGAATAGTTGTGTATATAAAACAACCAGGAGTATACAATATAGGTATATTCAAAGTCAGTTTAATGTTTTTGTTGTTTTTCAGGAAGAATACTGTAGGTTTTAGAATATTATTAGGATTTAGAGTTCCAGACTAATAATAATATTGTGCCACATCAGTATGTGGCATTGTCAGAAATATCTTCTTACTGATACAAGTCAGAGACTTTAAGAGATCCTTGAAATTAATTTGAAAGAAATCTTGGCACTATTGAGTGAAAGCAATGTGTTCATCAATATTTGTTTGGATGTTAAAACCAACCTTCATACTTCTGCCTACAAGATATTTGGCATTAATAGTAAGCTCTGTGTTATTGCAAGATGAGCTAAGATCTTTATCAGTTGCTTGATCTTTGATATTGAAGATGTGAATTTGCATGCCCCTGGCTGTGCACGGTGAATGCGCAGAATATGTTAACATCACATTTGTGTTGCTGAACTGGTTTCCAGACCCTTGGACGTATGATCCAGAAATGTTCATTCAAATCCCAGTAAGGCGATTGTGAAATTTAATTTCAAGTAAATAAGTAAAGCCGGAGTAGAAATGTGTCACTAATGGTGACTCTAAAACTAGCAGATGGTGTAAAAACCTATCTACTCTTGATAGTAAGTACCTCTAACCCACCAGGACTGGGAGCAATAAGAGATAGACAGTAAGTGTTAACCTCACCAGTGATTTTCAGAAGCCATGAATGCATATGAAAACATTACACAAACATACATACTTGACTCTACTGTTGACTTTGCCGAGTCTACTATTTTCAAGATTTTATTTTTAGTTTATTTGCACAAAGAATAGCAGAAGTAACTATTTTCAAAATTTTATTTTAGATTATTTACACAAAGAATAGCAGAAGTAATTATTCATGCATTGTGTTCCCTGCGCATAAGATGAGGTGGCATGAACTTGCAGGCGCATGCTCTGCCAGTATTTAATTTACAGTATCTTGATGTGTGACAAAGACTGATATAATCACACACATATACTGTATACGCTAAGTTCAGTTGTTCCTTCTGCTTCACTCTGCTGTGCCCAAATTTGAGGCCTATGACAGATTATATAAGAGCCTTCTGGTTGGCCTCCAATGTGGCATAAAATTGTGACATACTGTATAATCTATAAACCCCTTTGGAGCACTGGTACATTAATGCACATAAATCAAGAGTATCACTGAATGAAAAAACAAAAGAATGAAGTTACGAACATACTTTTCAGCTTGGCAGGAAAGGTTAGGGTTAAAGTCTTTATCCAGTTTTCCAATAGTTTGATTTTACAGATTGTGTGAGTGTGGAACAAAAGAGAATTTCACACAATTAGTCTTGGCAGATTTTTATTCTTAATATTTTAATTTAACACAATTTTCATACTTTGCATCCAGCGGAAGACCTTCTGTCAGCATTAGTTGGCAGAAAACGTAGGGGATTATTTTTCTTGTCTCTCCTTATGGAAGAAGAATATGTGCTGACATTAATACAACACTTGCATTTAAAAAGTATGCTTAATAAGGAAAACATTCCAAGAAAATTTAGAGGAGCATTGTCAAATAAAACAATTATCCCGAGTTACTTCAGGTTATATTTGGTTTGATGACTGAAGGCTTTGTCAGAAATATACGTAGATATTAAGAATTATTTTGAAGAGGTAGTGATAGAGAGCTGGATGGTTTACGTAGACTTGTTAACTTAGGGACT